>NC_064614.1:140852256-141488886 GCF_023898315.1 Schistocerca nitens | reverse complement strand
GTAGTGTAACCGCTCTAACTGAATCTGCCCACTTTTTCCAGATGCTTCTATTTTACTCGTGTAACGTTTGAATTGTGTGACTGATGACCTTGTTATTTAGTCCCATGACCCCCCTCAATCAATCAAAAAAACTCCATTTACTTATATTTGTGAGTCAGTGCAAGGTACATGCCATCCACTGCTAGTGATTGTGTGAAAGTTAACAAGGAACAAGAGATGAGTATGTACAGACTGATTCCTAGATTTGAGAAGTTCCTAGTGAACAGCAAAGCTCATCCATCCCATTAAGTAAGCTTACCAGGACAGCCACAAGAGACAATTAGTATGTTTTATTTTTACCAATTTCACTTTATAATTTTACAATAGCATCATCAGAAACAGAATTCACAGTTTCAAATATATTAGCTGGCTGATTACTTTAAACTGTAAATTACACAACTGCTGATGATGCTCTTTTAAAGTTATAGAAGAAAGCCATAAAAATTACACATACTGGTTGTGACTTGCGGGTGTCCTGATAAATTTGATTTCAACAGTCACTGCATTCCTTGCAAGCATTGTCTACTTTAGCTGCATCCTATTAATGATAAATCTGGTCAATAGATAGCTGCATTAAGTAGGCTAGTGTTTTGACTTGGTGCACTGCAGAAAAATCCTGAAGTACTGTATTAATGGAAGAGGGGACTATAAAGGTTTGGGAACCGCTGTTCTGTGTTAAGGGAGGAGCTTTTGTAATGAGAAACAACTTGAATGCACATTTTGCAATGCTTCCATTGTGTATCAGACATTTTATTTCCATGACTGGTGTGAAAGGTCAGCTCAGCTTCTTGTGAACAACTGCCCTTTCCTCCAGGTGTGCGGGGTTTTTTAGTCATGATTGTCAAATTCTTGTGTTATTTTCACCTTCTGGTTTCCTGGTATATTGCCTCAGTGTTCTGGGCAGTACATGGTGAACTACCTTCTCTTAGTGACATCATTCAGAAAGAATGCTTGATATATCATCATTAGCTTCACATTGTGTCCTGTGTGAAACTATATCAGCTTCTACAATATTCAAATTCACCATTTGATACAATATAAATCTGTATATCTGACTGCAGTCTTCCTTCATACATGCTTTATGCTTCATTTCTGTCAACAAGTGATGTGGCTGCTAGTAGTCACCAAAAGCTTTTATCGGTGAGTGAAGCTTTGCAGTCTTCCTTCATACATGCTTTATGCTTCATTTCTGTCAACAAGTGATGTGGCTGCTAGTAGTCACCAAAAGCTTTTATCGGTGAATGAAGCTTTGCAAGGAATGAAGTTCAGCCCTGTACTGCTATGTTGAACTACAATGAAAATTTATGTGGCTGTCATAATGTGTGTTATTGCATAGCTTACTGGATGCTGTGATAGTTTAGGCTCAGAACTAGTCATTAAGTGATAAAGGAAATTAATGTTGCAACTTCAACGCTTCTGTGCAATTTATTGCATAATTTGAAAGTGTGTTGACAGTTTCCAACTAGTATGTTTCGCAGCTATAGATTGTTTTCAGCCATTTTTGTCCTGTTCTGTCAAAGTAAAAGGAGACATTGGGAGGCACATCATAGTGTTCCATTGCATTTTTGTATTCGCCGGTTCTTGACTTGCAAAACCATTTAGTTGGACTGTGACCAGTGTCTGCCAAATACAAGAATGAAGGATGTGCAGTTAGTGGATGTTAGATTAAGCGAATGGGACTTGATGCATTACATCTACATACATACTCCGCAATCCACCATACGGTCCTGCAAATTGCAAGGTCTAGGGCTCAAGATTTATTCAGTTCTAGGATGTTTTGGCATGTTGCTTCTGGCATGAAGTGAAAAATGTCAGATAGCATCTTGGCTAGAGCCCCTCCCCTTATTTTGCTGAGTCAGATCAAAGGTTGGAGAAAGGCAATATCATAGCAACAACTCTAATAGGGCTGTCATTAGTGAAGCACTCTTGTGTTTTAAAGCAGCATTTGACTTGGACAGCTTTACTTTAAGAGCAATGTACAACCTGTGTTGGGGTTCTTAATTGCGTGAGGCTCATTCCATGGTTATGGACCTAACATTTGCAAAGTTTACATTGAAGTATTAACATGAAAATAAGATATAGACCTGAATATGACTCCATACTGTGAAGATTTGATGATAGCAGCTGTGTTGATTTGTCAGTAAACAAAGGAACAGGAAGTGTTACAGATATAACAAAACGTTCATTTTTCTTATACCTGTGAGTGAGCTTCTTGATTTCCTCTTTTCTGTGTGCAGTTGAATGGAGGTTGTGGTGATCTGAAGTACCGGTCCTCCAAATTTTTTCATAGTAATCAGAATCACCTACTGAATTAAGAGAGCAGTGTCATTAGTGAAAGAAAAACATTAAATGACAACACAGAGGTGAACTTCCTTCTGTATAGACACTCTGTCATTGGAATATGGCCTTTGAATCTTCTAGAATTTGGAAATTTGAATTTCAGAATCATTGGCAGTAGGGGAGAATCTAATCTGAAATATGAAGTCAGTGACTAAATCTGCTACAGGACAGTGGATGGTATATAGGTGGGAATAAAGCTTGGGTAGTGGCTCTGGATGTACACAAGATTTTTTAATCTTAGTAGTTCTGTTTGACTTGCCCTGAAATTTAATGGAAGCAGCCATTTGTAATTTTGTTGGTTAAGTTACTAATATAAAGTATTTTAAAGACATTAGATCAGAACTGATGCTAAATTTGCATTGGTTGAATATACTTTCGTATGTTCATCAGGTCATCTCTGTGTCAATTTGGTTGTCAGATTATTTCTTCGGTAAAGTATGAAATGCTAAAAGTTTAATAAAATTTAACTTTCAGCTGTCCATATTGGTTCATCCAGACAAGAACCCAGATGACCAAGAACGTGCTCAGCAGGCATTTGAAAGTGAGTATTCAAGTTAGAGAATTATTTTGTCAAAACTAGTTGGAGGAAGGTGATGTTCCGTTACTCACTTAGTGTTTTAAGGTCCTTGTACACAGACCCTTCGAGTGTGAATTTTTGAAGCCAACGTCTATAAATTCTTTTTGTACTGCAGTATAACCAATAATACGCTACTCATTGTATTATAATCAGAGGCATCATTGTTACTTAATTTGTGGCTGAAACCAAAGCTGATTAACATATTCAGTAACACTTGGTAAATGTGCTGCTATTCTGTCTCTACTGCACTGTTGTTTTTGTCTATAAATGTGAAGAGGGGGCAGGTGTATATAACAATTTCAGTTATTGTTTCTTTCCCATATTGTTGTTGAACATTTTTTTATGTATTTGTATAATTATTTTTTGTTTGGGGGTTGGAGATACCTTTTCAGTAGCAATTTTTCAGAATGACAGTTTCATTCTATTTTAATAAAAGTTGATTTTATGAAAGAAAAAGGGTCATTCTCATCTATTCAGTTAGCATAGAGTAATCTTTAGACAGGTGAGGACAAATTTGTTTCGAAAAAAGTAGCTTTCACTTTTGTCACAACATACACAGTAATATGAATAATAAATACTGAAACGGTGGGGGGGAATGTAGTCTGTGGTCTTTAAAAAAAAGTTGTTCATATGGGAGGGGGAACTGAGATGTGGCAAAATGCCTGATGAGACTGGTGGCCAGGGGGTGGGAGGTACTTGCAAAGTATCTTTTTGGGAGAATATTTTGTGTGTGAGCTAATGTGATAATACATTGCCTACAAGAAGCAGTATTAAGTTGAACTCCCAGTCTTGTCATTTGGAGAACATTTCAGTGAAACAAATGGTGCTCTCTTGGGTGGATACTTCATAATGGCAACACATTCATTAACTGTCTATCTGCTGCAGACAAGCTCTTTGCATTCTGTGCTGAGGCTGCTTTTGTCATGGCTTTACTGCTCACCAAATGCTGATGCTTTTGCTGAAAGAGGGTGTTCTGGCTTATCTGAAATACTTGTCATTTGATCTTTTGTTAGGTGAAAAAAAAATTGATTTTTACACATCTTACAATCTGATATCTTCACTCGATAAAGAACTGAATTTCCTTTCGTTATGCATCATACCTACTGTGCTGCATCAGATTAATTAAAACATGGCACAAATTTTTAAGAGTTTGCAGAGGTAAAAATGCATTGTGAAAATTTTGTGTATGGGCAGTTTTAGTTTATACTTTGTAGTGTATGAAATGTAGATAAGATATGAAAATTTTATTTAAAATTGAGAGCAGAATGATGTCTGATTTTGTTCTCTCTTTATTTGGTTTTATATCCAATGTCCATGCTGACTTGCCAGCTGCTATGAAATACTTACCATCCATTTTCAAGAAGAGACTAGTGGGAGAAAAAACTTGAATTTTATGCATCTTATGGTCTGATATCTTTGCTTGATAAAAGACTGAATTTGTTATCATTTATGCCATAGTTACTGTGCTGCAGAAAATTAAGTAAAATATTGCATGAAATTTTAAATATTTTGCAGAGTTAAAAAACGCATTCTGTAAACTTTGCATATGGTTGATTTTAGCTCATACATTGAAATGTAGACAAGGTGTCTACATTTTATTTAAAATTGGGAGCAGAACATCATCTCATTTTTCTTGAGTTATTCAGTTTTGTATATGAGGGAAGGTCACGCCCATTTATGTCCTCGATGCCAATAGTCTTGTCTCATAAACAATTAAAGATATCGAAACAAGGTTCTCCGCAAATGATAGCATACCAGTGAGGCACATATGTTGTATGATAAATACTGAAAACTTTTGTATTCAACTAAATATGGAAGTAACTGATCGGCAACAGTGAGAGGTTGGCAGCTCAGAATGCATTCAGATATCCATAGTACTGTAGGAAAACTGACTGACATCCTTATATGCACCCACAATACTTGGGGAACGGTGTAGCAGGGTGTGTGTGCATGCACACAGCAGCGAAAGGATTAAAAATTAAAATAACAATAAGGGCGTTTGATGTGCTGTAGTAATGTGCAGTCTCTTTATCCTGTTTATTTATTATTATTGTTAAATGCATACCTACATCTTCCTGATGATGTGCTGCACAATTTTTATGCTGTAATTGGTTTCATGATACATCTCTTTAAAACATAGAGATGTATATGCAGTCCCCTTTACATTTTTGGTTTCTGTGAATCTATTGTGGCATTGAAATAAATTTATTTATACTTTGTTTGCATTTTTGATTCAGGTATTGCTTGCCAAACTTTTCTTGGTTGTTGAACTCTGTTCAATTGGTGTATGCCAGAAGACCTCTGTCAGTCCAGTCACTCCCAGCCGTACATATATTTCCAATAGTGATTATGTAGAGCTTGACTCATTGTACCATTAGTTTTGAAATGATGAAATAATTCAGAGACATCTCGACAAATGTTACCTTGATTTCTTGGAGAGGAAGAGTTTCATTTGTAGTGGTGTACCCCTTCCAATTATTAAGCACAAAACACAGAGTTGTTTGAAAAATTGTGTATTACATATCTGACATAGCTTGGGTTTGGGGGAGAGGATTGGGCAAACAATATTTGCGTTTGAAGAGGCTCAAGATTTTCTGATACGGTGATGTGCTTGATACAATATCAATGTGGTTTGAACAATTGCATGACATTTCACTCGTGTGGTGCTAGTGTGAGGGATACATGTGAAACTATGAACTAGCCATCACAACAGTGTATTGCTCTGCTTAAAATTTTACAATTTTGTGAAACACATTAGGAAGTAGGACTAAATTTTATCATCATACAAACTTGTATTTGAACAGGTTTGCAATAAAAGTTCTCATCCATGTAGGAATACTGCAAACAAACATTGATGCAGCATTTTAACTAAAGGTAACATTCAAAAGTGGAAATTTTCTTCAAAATCCATTACTTGATTCTGAACTGAGAACAATATTTTATTCGGTTATGAGGGCTAATGATTTACTAAGTGAATTGCAAATGAGAGATTCAGTTGCTGTTCGTGTAGCAGAATACTGAGTAGAAACATTACCATCTTTTAATTGGCTTTAGAACCTGATAGTGACATTCAGATGAAACAAGAAGGGAAATTAATCCAGAATTAAATGTCTGACAATCATATTAAACAGACTGTAATTGGTGTTGCAAGAATAAATTATAGCAGCAAGACCCGTTGTGGAGATAGTATCAACTGATGTCAGTAGATGACGATGAGCGAAAGTTAGAGAATTGGACTGATTCATGATTTTTATCCTTTATTAATATATTAGTTACTGCTGTTACATATGACTTGCACCTTAGAAGACGTTGCAGTCTGTTTTTCACAGTTGCTCAAGCACAGCACTATGGAAGGCTTGGATGGGGAGCAGCTTGGCTGAGAACTAGAAGAGTGCGGGGAGGGGAGGGGAATAGTGTGTGGACAACAAATTACGTTGTGCTACGAACCATGGGAATCTACACGGCATACTGTTGCTTTTTAGGAATGTCTACCACATTTAAACTGCAGTTTGCATGAGTGGAGTTGTATTCGGAATTGGATTTACTTTAAAATTGGACAAATATTCAACAACAGTAGGTATTTTTGCAGAAGACAGTAAGAGTCTAGATTGGGGCCAGCGGCATACTTACACGTTCCATGCTACAGTGTTGTTGACGCTCAGTGTAATGTGTGATGGGAACAAAAGGGGGTATGTCAGCTATTGGTCCTATGTAGCCAATGAGAGTGCAGCAGGCAGATGATAAGTTTGCAAGCAAGAAACATTGTAACTTTCTTTTTTTTAGATTAGATTTACTTTCATTCCAATTGATCCATAGTGAGGAGGTCCTCCAGGATGTAGAACATGTGAGAAAAACAATACATGACAAATATTTACAACTCAAACAAATAAGCTAATGTACCATTCCACAGGTCCCAAGTGGCATGGTCGTCATTTTTTAATGAACGCTATATGAAAGAATCATTTTACAAATACTAATGCACTGAATTTAAAATAAAGTTTTTTATTTATTTATAAGGTAAGAAACGTGTAATACAACTATTAAATACTTATTTACAATGAACACATTACTGCACTGAATTGGTACAGAAGTTAGATTGTACTTACACAAACACACACACTTATTTACAATGAACACATTACTGCACTGAAATTGTGCAGAAGTTATATTTAGTTGGTTCTACTGGGAAATTCATCAATGGAGTAGGAGTTGGCCACCAATAAATCCTTTAGGCTTCTCTTAAACTGAATTTAATTGGTTGTTAAGCTTTTAATGGCTGCTGGCAAGTTATTGAAAATGTGTGTTCCTGAATAATGCACACCTTTTTGTACAAGACTAAGTGACCCTAAATCCTTGTGAAGATTATTCTTATTTCTAGTATTGATCTCATGAATTGAGCTGTTGGTTTGAAAAAGTGATATATTTTTGACAAATTTCATTAAGGAATAAATATATTGGGAAGCAGTAGTTAGTATCCCTAGTTCCCTAAACAGGCTTCTGCATAATGTTCTTGAGTTCACACCACATATAACTCATACTGCACATTTTTGTGCCCGGAAAACTTTAGCTTGGCTTAATGAATTGCCCCAAAAAATAATCCCATATGACATTATGGAATGAAAGTAAGCATAGTATGCCAGCTTTTTCATTTTTATATCCCCTATGTCTGACACAATTCGCATTGCAAATAGAGATTTGTTAAGACGCTTCAGCAGTTCTGTGGTGTGCTCCTTCCAGTTGAATTTATTATCAAGCTGTAATCCCAAGAATTTAACACTGTCCACTTCTTCTATCTGCTTGTCACCGTATGTTAGGCATATACTCGCGGGACACCCCTTACAAGTTCTGAACTGCATGTAGTGTTTTTTCAAAGTTTAGTGACAAAGAATTGGCTTGGAACCGGTGATTAATGCCCATAAATATTTTATTAGCTGACCTTTCTAAGACTACACTTGATTTGCCATTTATTGCAATGTTCGTATCATTGGCAAACAAAACGAACTTGGCTTCTGGTAATGTTACTGATGAAAGGTCATTGATATACACAAGAAAAAGTGAGGGCCCTAAAATGGAACCTTGTGGGACCCCACATGTAATTAGTTCCCAGTTGGATGATGCCTGATACCTTGATACATGTCTCTTTCCTAATAACACCCTTTGTTTCCTGCCAGAGATATAAGATTTGAACCATTTTGCAACATTTCCTGTTACACTATTCTCACATTGGTATAGAATCAAAATCCGATGTGTATTCAGATAAAAACAGCTGTGTTCTCAGGTCCCACGGGTCACAACCACAACAGAAATTAACATATTCAGAAGGACCAGTGAACAAGGATACAAATTTCACAGCTGCACTATTAGGATGGTGAATAAAAATGGTGATACCACAGGTGACAAGGCTAGAAGCGAAAATTGTAAAAAGAAAATGGTCCACAAATTAATATAAAACAGTTCTTCTCATTATTTTATTTCTCCTTGTAGTCTCAGAAATGTAGACAATCAATAAATGGCAAAAATTTACGACAGGTATAATGTTAACTTTTTAGGCAGATACTTTATTGAGAAAACAGTTTATAATTGTGATTAGTCAAGAACATGTTAAAAATAAATTTATCTCAAGAAGCCTTGTGAGAAAAAGGGGGTCGTCTTATTATGAAAGTCATCTTATACTTAGGTAAATATAGTAGTATTCATTGCTTATGCTAATCTGGTCTCTCTAATTAAAGAAGTTTGTTTTATTATCCATTATTTGACATTTACATTTTTTCCTCTTGTAGTTATTAATAAGGCGTGGAAAACACTAGAAAATGAAGAGACGAGGAGGAAATGTCTTGATGTTATTGAAGAAGCAAAAGCTCGAACTGATCATATGGTAAGATACAACAATTATCACTGCTTGACTCGTGCAGCTTGAGGTGTTTCCTTGTGTAACACATATTCTGAATTAAGTTGTCTTGCAAGCTTTTCGTTTACTTTAAGAGAGAAATTTCATAGCCAATTTATGCTGCAAGGTAAATTTGTCATTCAGACTATGGTGTCTTGTTTTATTTATTTACCTTTTTTTCCTGGTATATATTTCTCTTACACCATTTCAATGTAAAAGTTTTCATTTTAACAGATACAAACAAGAAAATAAGATATGAAAGCTTTTGGTATCAGTGATTAAATTGTTGGAAATGGAAATTATTTTAATGCACTTATGCAAAGCATTAAAAATATTTGTAGAATCTGAAGCTTGGAAGTACAAAGGAACACCAGACCAGGCACACTATACAGGTTCAAAGTCTGGTAGTAGTGTTCCAGAATAGATACCTGTTTTTAAACATTTGAGTTAGACTTAGTAAGAAAGCATTTTACAAATGGAAGAAAGCATTTGACAAATGGTAGATTAGGAGGAAGAGTTGAATATATGCGGACAGACAGAGTAGGAAAAATGATGGGAAATCAAAGATAATGTCAGGTTAGGTCTCTACTCATAAAATATCTCTCTTCCTATTTAACGACAATATTCCGAAAAGGATAGTTGCTACTGACCATATAGTGGAGATGCTGATTCACAGACACAACAAAAAGACAGTCAAACAAAGCTTTTGGCCCAGCAGGTCTTCATCAGAATTAGGCAAAATGCACATGCACATGCGCGCACACACAGCCACGTGCGTATGTTTTGCCAAATTCTGATGAAAGGCCTGTTGGGTCAAAAGCCTTGTTTGACAGTCTTTTAGTTATGCCTATCTGCAACTAAGCATCTTTGCTAAATGGTGAGTAGCAACTATCCTTTTCATAATATTATCATTATTGCTTCCTGGATTTTCCATTGTTTGATTTTGTCCTCTTATTTACTTAGCTTTATTTGCTGCCCACCTCTCTTTCAGTGTACAGTCATAATTTGATCTTCCAGTCTGTTTTGTGAGCAATTTGTTTTTCCTACCTGTTGTAGCAATTCCCATGTGCATTTCTCCATTGCTCTGAGGCATCTTCAGTTTTTTAATGGTTTCTCATTTTTAGAAGTCCAACTTTGGCTGATTGAAGTCAACACTGGCAACACACATTAAATGTAAACTTATCGTTTCATAGACATCAGAAAGTTAATTTTGAATACTATGTATAGTTTAGCAAAACCTCAGACCCCCATTATTAATTTGTAATTTTTCTTTTTGATTGTACATTATTTTTAGTCGAATTGTAACAATATTATGAAAAGGAGAGTTGCTACTCACCATATAGCAGAGGTGCTGAGTAGCAGATAGGCACAACAAAAAGACTGTCACAAAATAAGCTTCACACACACACACACACACACACACACACACACTACGACAGTCTCTGGTAGCTGAAGCCACTCTACCCAGAGACTGTGGTCGTCTCTCTCTCTCTCTCTCTCTCTCTCTCTCTCTCTCTCTGTGTGTGTGTGTGTGTGTGTGTGTGTGTGTGTGTGTGTGTGTGAGAGAGAGAGAGAGAGAGAGAGAGAGAGAGAGAGAGAGATCTATTTTTGACAAAGACCTTGTTGGCTGAAAGCTTATTTTGTGACAGTCTTTGTTGTGCCAGTCTGTGACTTTGCATCTCTGCTATATGGTGAGTAGCAATTCTCCTTTTCATAATAGTTACATTTCATCCTGGATTTTCCATTAATCAAATTATAATATCTTTCATGCTTATTTTCAGACTTGAACTATGACGTTCTTCCCCTTGCTGAAATTCATATGCACTAGAGGCTAACAGTACAGTGCCACTAAAACAAAGGCAGTGTTATATGTCCCATTAAAATATATTCCTTCTTCATTTTCCCAATTGAATGATCTAGAAATTTGTTCTAGAATAGTTAGTTTTGTTGATATGGAAGCTTTTCCCATCTCATTTTTAGTTTGTTTTCCTGCTAGTCTAATTGAATATGGCGGTGCAGGTCTCCTGCATTGTTCCCCTACGCACTGTCACCGAGTATGGGACTTCATCATTATCATAATTGAATCTATTGAAACTGTGTCTTTGATGAAATTTGTACGGATTATGTTAAAATTTAGTGAAAAGCTTTCTCATAATTTATGAATCTCAAGCAGCATTGTAAAGAATCATCACTGTCTGCTCTCCCATTCACAACTTCTAACTTGTGCATGTGGTCTCCCCCCTCTCCCACATATGGTTGGTGATAATGTTGGTAACCATCTTGTAAACTGCAGAGCGGAGGCTACTGTTCCAACAAAATACATTTGTGCTCGACAGATTGCACAGGCAAGCTACTGTGTTGCTAGGCGATATCACACCGTATGATTAAATTGTTTCAAAAGTTGAAGGAATAAACAAGTGGAAATAATCTTATCAGATCATGATTTATACCATGATTTCATATCTTATTTCCCTGCATTGATTTTTAGTGAGTAATTATTAGTGCATGTGCAGATGTTAAATGTTAATGCCCATGTAATACCTGTTTATGTCTTTGTTTTTCTCACTTTGTTAAATTTATTTTGCCGTTTCATGAGGTGGAGAAACTAACAAATAATTTGTTTTATTAGCTGCTAGCATCAAAACAAACAGTGGCAAATCGAGGTTGGAATATCAAGTTATGAAAAGAATAGATGGCTATTCGTCATAAAGATGATGCATTGAGTTGCAGACAGGAGCAACTAAAAACACTTACACACTGAGCTTTCAACCAAAGCTTTCATCAAAAAATAAAGGAACACACACACACACACACACACACACACACACACACACACACACACACACGACTGCTATCTCAAACTGCTCTGGGCAGACTCCAACTGTTGGGTTGAATGAAAGCAGCAGTCTAGAGTGGGGCAGGAAAGGGGAATGAATAACAGGATATGCGTGGAGGAAGAGAAGAGTGCTTTCTGGCAGAGCATGCAGAGACTAGAAGGTGGTGAGTCAAAACTGCCAGGTGCAGTGTTGGGAGGCTGTGGGAGAGGGATATGGGGGAGAATAGGAGAGGAGCACAGGGAGGAAAAAACTGGGGGGTGTGTTGACAGAGATTTGTGCACAGCGAGGGTGAGGGGACGTGGATTGGAGATGGTGATAGGACAGAGGGGCGGAAACTGTTCGGTGGAGGGTGTGGGGACAGGAGGTTATCGTAGGTTGAGGCATCAATAAGTTCTGGAGTGGAGAATGTGTTGTAAGGGTAACTCCCATTTGCACTATTTAGAAAAGCATCCTAGTCCATCCCAGTGCCATTCCCAATCACAGTCCCTTAACACAGGGATCGTTGCCCTGTGGAAGGCCTAATTGCAGAACATTCCTGATCCAACCGCCCAGGACTTCCTATTCTAGTCCTGTCAAAGGCTTATCCTGCCCCATCAGAGACTGAGCCACCTGTGAAAGCAGCCATGTCATACACCAGCACTGCTGCACACAGTTTTTTTTTTTTTTTGTATTGGTATGACTACACCAACCAGCTGTCCACCAGAATGAATGGCCACTGCCAGCCTGTGACCAGGAGCAAAGTGGACTGCCCTGTGGCACAAAATGCAGCTTAACATAACGTGCTTGATTTCAATAGCTGCTTCATATCCTAGGTCATCTGGATTCTCCCCACCAGCACCAGCCGCCAGCTTTCCTTAACTGTCCAGTTTGCTGTTGTAACAAATTCTCTGTTCCTGAAACTATTCCAGCCTCAACCTATGATAACTTATTGTCCCCCACACCCTCCACCCAACAGTTTTCATTTCCCCTGACGCTGCGCCTAGCAACTTTGTTCTGCCACTTTCTAGTCCCTGCACACTCCACCAGACAGCGCAGACAGTGTTCTTCCTTCCTTCCCTTCCCTCCCACCCTACGATATCCCTCGTACTTTCCTGCCCCACTCCAGGTTACTGTTTTTGTTCAGTGCAACAGTTGGTCTGCCCAGAATGCAACAGTTGGTCTGCCCAGTATAACTCTAAATAGCAGGTGTGTGTGTGTGTGTGTGTGTGTGTGTGTGTGTGTGTGTGTGTGTGTGTGTCTCTTTTGAAGAAGGCTTTGCTTCAAAGCTCAGTGTCGTTGTTCCTATCTAAAACTCCACATGTCATCTTTACGATGATTAGCAATTTATCCTTTTTGTAATTGTTGCTGATGACAAATATCAGCAGTGACATGATATCAGCACTTGTGATAGGGTATACAAATGCAGAAAGCTCCTTGTTGTACTGTAAAGATCAATGATAATCCAGTCAACAGCAAAGTACACTTGGGGACTAGCAAAAATCATTTTGTAAGCCATTTGGATCCCAAGTTTCAAAAAAGCAGAGACTGTTTTTCTCAAATAATTTGTAGAATTTTCAATAGTCACATAAACAAGACTGTAAACTGCACTAGCTTTCAGACTGATCCTTTCTTGAGCTAGAGTATGCGCGTGCCTACACACACACACACACACACTGCCTAATGCTTAGTCTTCTAAGGCTGAAAATGTTGTCAGTTCAGCTTGCTGAGCATTTTTGAGATTGTAACTGCTTTTCGATTCATTATAGCCTCTGAAGATGTCTACAGCATTGGAAGATAAAACATTGTGCAGAGAAATATGTCTTGGACTATGGCCTGATGTCCATAAAACAAAAATCACCAAGGGCATAGCTTTAACATTTTCAAAACAATTTGCTTTGAGAGAATAATTTTTATACCATGTAAATATTTAACCGTAAAGGTACCTATGGATATTTAAAATTGAAACTAATTTACATCACCTCTCAAAACATTAAGTTGAGACAGGTTAACACACAGATGTTGCATTGCTAAGAAATCTGGGAAAGGTCAACAAGGGCTGTGTGCATTCCCAAATTGTGGTGTTGGTAGAGTAAAAGGAAAATTTGTACATCCACAAATTGAAAATGAATTTAAGTAAAGGAAATGATACTAAACTCTGTTTCATTTGTTACTCCTCTTGGGACATGGAAACCTGTAAGAGGTCACAGCATGTGCTCCAGACAGGCAATTTGATAAGCTGCCTGTCAGTGTCATGAAGATTATGCTGCAATGTGTTGACCGTATAGGGTGTCTCTCCTAAGAGACATCGGGCACATTTTCTCTACTGGTTCTCAGATATTTGCTATCATTTTTCCAGTGTTGAAATGGGTTCTGCCTAAAAAATAAATACTGCTCATCACATTTTGTGTTACAACCAGTGTCAGTGGAATACTTCAGTTTGTTTTCCATTACAAGTAAAACGTTTTTAAAGCAGAATTTTGGTGCTCTTTTGATGGAGCAGTCCCAAATTTGGTTAATGCAATGCTTGTTTTATTAATATGTATTATCAAGGCAGTGAAACACAAAGAATAACAGACTCTTCGGCAGCAGCTGAGTAGCACTGTTGCATGGCAGTAGCAGACAGCATAGGGCAGGGTGTAATAAGAGATGGGGCATGGTGAACAAATATTTACCAATATGGTAACTACAATGGGACCAGCTTCAACTACAATAGGACCAGGGAGCTGGCAGTGAATGGACCTTAGTCTTCTTTCCATCATGGTACATGCAGAATGCAACATGTAAACACCTTCAGAAGTAGGAGGCACGGTTTTGATTAAGGGTGAGTGCTGGCAAGGCTCTCCTGGACGTGCATCTTGTTATTGCTGCAGCGAATCTTTCTGAAAAGATACTGTAATATAAAGCTGCCCAGTGAAATGCCAAAGAAACTGGCATGTGCAAAATGCCGTTGCATTGTATATGGTACAAAGCAGATCCATGCAGTAGTACATGGATGCTCACTAGAGAATATAACATACATCATGGTGTGTGACATGTTGAAAGCCTCAAAAACGCAGTGAAAGTTTTCAGTGAAGGTCAAGGCCAGTCAGCTACAGCATTAAACCATCCTGCTGGCTTTCTTATGAAGGCTGTATTCACACAAGTCAGCGCTTTGCAGCACAGGTAGACCAGATTGTTCTGTGGATCATTATTGAGTGTCTGTGAACCCCCACTGGCTGTGTGAGGCAGCTCATCAACATAAATTGACTGTCAATTGCTGTGTTGTTGAATGGCATAACATAATGACCTTCCTTCAGAAAGAACTGCCTGATGTCCTTGGATGTATTGATGTAAGAATAAGGCAAATAGTGTGGATGCAGGAGGATGGTGTTCACAGCCACTGTGCACCACCTGTGCCCCAAGCAGGCTGAGACTGCTTTCTCAATAAAACATCAGGCAGACATGTGGATGTTGTTTGGCCAGCAAGGTTATACAAGCCATCTATCCTCTTGCTTCTATTTCTGAGCAATGTTGAAGGATGTAGTGTATGCAGAACAGTTTAAAAACTGTGAAGAGATGAAAAATTGCATCAGGCAGGCATCCTCTGCAATTAATGTGTTGCCTGCAACAGTGAGCACCATTTGTAGGCTGTATTAAGAATAAAACTGTGGTTTGTTTGGACACCTTTATATTCTGTGGACTTTTAATGGATCACATGTTCACAACAAAGAAGTAGTAATGGAGTAGAATAATAAGCTCATTGTTTATGGCATGCAAATCAGTTCAAGAAAATTACTGTGGTGATAGGTAATTTATTGACTGTTCAGATGGTCAGAAATTGGGTTGTAAAAGTAATCTTTCCACTTACTAAGTGTAGTAACTATGTTAAATCAAAGTTTTTTTTTGTCTACTTTCTGCTTTTTCCTTAATGCTACAATGTGGTGAAATTAAGTAGCTATTATTTATCTGATTGGGATTTAGAACTGGAACACCAGACCGTTCTATGAAATCACCTTGAAAGTGATACTATCTTATTACTGTGGCTATGTGGATTGCTCTCGACCACTCTACAATGTAGTCGATAACTACAAGAGACCCTGAAAGATCCGCAAACATCAGTTTGCGATGTCGTCTTTGTCCAACTTCTCCATCTTTTGTGCTGCCCTGCTGTGCATTGTCTGCTACCACCAATCAGCAGCACTGTCTGCTGCAATCCTTAGTGTTTTACTGTCTTATTAATAAATGTTGATAAAATACCCCCCCCACACACACACACAGTTGATAATATGTGTATATTGCCAGTGTATTATAGCTGTTGTGTTTTTGCAAAGAAAGACAAGGCATTGATTTGCTATTGAATTAGGAAAAATAGTGTTTACTGATGTGAGGTTGCATTGTATCAAAGTGCTTGAGATATGCTCTGGAATCATTTTAAGGATGATTGTCTATTTAAAAAGTGATTAATTTCTGCTTTCTCATTTTGTGCAATATTGCTAGTGTTTAAGGGGATATCAGCAGTCTTGTGGTTTTTCCAGCCACATTTTGTTTGAAATAAGTTTCACTCTGATTTGGTGATAGTAAAAAGTTTGGTGAGGTGGAATACAGGGTGGTCCATCTGAAGTTTCGGATGAGATTATCTCAAAAACTATACATTGGGTAAAAATAGTGGGTAAGACAAGTTCGTAAGCGCAAAGGTGGACATCAAATGATACTACACGTGGCCGCCGCCCCCTTGTCTTGGGTGGGGGTTAAGTCTTAAATGGAAACTCCCAGCTTTTTATTGCAGCTTCGGATTCTCCATAAAAAAGTAATCACGTTTTGTCTGAAACATTTTTTAAAACCATTGACAAATGACACTAAAATGGAGAATAATTAAAATTGGGAAGAACTCCGATTTATTTAGAATGATCCGAGGAGGACGCATCAAATCGATACAAAATGTGCACCAATTCTCTCATTACGCCAAATTAAGCATTCCCCCCCCCCCCCCCCCCCCCCCGAAAAAAAAAAAATCTATCCTACCCACCACAGTTGAGGGAGGTGGAATGGTATTAAAATCTCGTTTGGGAACTCTTCGCAACTGCATTACTCACCCAACTGTGGTGCTACCATGGCCAAACTGCGAACTATAGCTCAGTATAAAGGTCGGTGCAATGCGATCAGACATCACTCCACTTTCAGACTATGAACCGTAAACATCGACTGATGAAAGTAAATTATTCTTTAGCAAAACATGGCTTACTATCCACCTACAGAGATTGTTGATATGATGTTAATTTTGATGTGAATGCCATAACAATTAAGCTGCAGCTGTGCAGTTGTATGCAAATTGTTTCCCAAACAGACGAAATCCAAATGAAAACATTACTCGAAATTGCGCGCAACGAGTTCGAAATGGATACATGCACCATCCACCTCGTCATCGCAAATACAATGAAAATGACGCTCTTATCCTTACTGTTCTCGTCTGTGTTCAACTGGATCCTGAAATGAGTAGTGCGGTTCAGAGACGAACTAGAATATCGAAATCAACTGTTTTGAGAAATTTGAAGGCACATAAATATCATGTGTATCATATCACACTGACACAGGCATTAACGCCGAAAGGTATGCAAATACAAGTGCATTTCTGCCAATGGGCCTTGGAAATAAGAGGTGACAATGAATTTTTTTTTTTTTTAGATACGTTATGTTCATCGATGAAATCACATTCAAAAACAGTGGTGAATTAAATCGTCATGATTGTCATTATTGGTCCCCTGTCAATCCACAATGGCACAGACCCGTTGTCAATCAACACAAATGGTCGTTAACGGTCCGGTGTGGAATTTTAAACGGTTACTTGATAGGACTGTGTTTTTTTGACCGAAATGTTACTGTGAAATCTTATTTACAACTTCTCTGCTATGATTTGTTGGAGCTAATGGAAGATGTTGATTTAGAAACTAGGCAACGAATGTGGTTCCAACAGGACGGAGCAGCTCCCCTTATGCTAAAAATGTGCGGAACGTTTTAAATTGATGCTACCCTGGTCGGTGGATAGGATGCAGCGGACCAATTCAGTGGCCTCCACGTTCACCAGACCTAACATCTCCTGAATTTTTCTTGTGGGGTTATTTAAAAAATATTGTTTGTGACAGACAGCCCACAACCTGAAACGATATGAAGCAACGCATTCGAAGAGCATGTGCAGCCATACCACAGGATGTGCTGCTTAAAACTGTGGACAACTTTCGCAGACGATTGACTTTATGCATTGAAGCAAATGGGGATAATTTTGAACAATTTCTTCGTGGCTAATTTCATTAATTAAGCACCCCAAATTGTGAGAGGCAAAATCACACTAATGAAGCACCCCATGGGAACACCATTCTACTGTGTCCATGTCGTTGGTCCTGGGTAACGCTAGAAGTAGGACACAGTACATTTTGTACAAAAATAGCTTAATTTGGCGTAACGAAAGAATTGGTGCACATTTTTAGCGATTTGATGCATCTTTCTCGGATAATTCTAAATAAATCAGAGTTCTTACCCAATTTTACTTTTTTCTCAATTTCAGCGTCATCTGTCAATGGTTTAAAAAAATGTTTCAGAGAAAACTTGATTATTTTTCTATGGAGAATCCGAATCTGCAATAAAAAATGGGTGTTTCCACTTAAGATTTAAAAGTTGCCACCCACCCCACCCAAGGGGGCCGGGGCTGGAGGTCATGTGTAGTATCATTTGATGTCCCCCTTTGAGCCTACAAACTAGTCTGACCCTATATTTTTACCCGATGTATAGTTTTCGAGATAATCTCATCTGAATCTCATCATTCATATGGACCACCCCGTATACTGTCCCCAGTGTACTACACCAGTGCTAAACGGGATAGAGATTAAATGAATATGGTGAGCAGTCTGTGAGGTCCTTGAACTAAGATGGCACCAGACAAGCATGATAATGAAGTTTATTGTAAAATTAAAGATACAATCACAATTTGAGAAAAGTTCCACAGTGTTGAGTACACCCAGTCCAAAATGAGATAGCCGCCCCATATGTCATTTTTCTACAGGTACTAGGGATTCACATACTTGGCATCTGAATATTCCCACTATACACAGCCACAAAACTGTGGACTACCTAGTGGCCAGTTTGAATAATGGATTGTAGCATCACACAGTTACTACTAAGTGGTACAAAAATTATGGCTCATTCTTCACACCCTCCTCAATTTGGTCATCCAGTAGGCATGAAGCAAATAAATTTCATTGATAGTCCACCCATGTGAGGCATATTTAACATGGGTATCTATTGCAGTACCACATTCAGTTGTTATTGGGGGGGGGGGGGGGCTTATGGGCTTCAGTTGTTATTGGATTCACGATTGTTGTGTTGGGGCTTATGGGCTTCAGTTGTTATTGGATTCACGATTGTTGTGTTGGGTGTTTTACGCAGTACTGCATGTTTTGGCCTGCAGTACTCAGTGCATATAGCACTCCTCACAAGTAATTATTTGTTCACTCCGTACTTCTGCTTTCTACTTTGAGATTCTAGTGGTGACATTCTTCAGCCAAGCTCCAAGCTTACTTGTGTTGACGCAGTTATTTTTAATATGCATTAAATTTACCATGTTTATATTACTTTTAATATTGGCTGACATTTGATAGAAAGGTAATGTAGTGTAAAATGCAAATTTAAATTAGCCCCACTTAAGATGGTGCACCAGCCAGAGTACAAAAATTCTGATTTCCTCTAATACAACAATATGCAAAGGATAGATTTGTACTCAGCACATACAGGTGTTGAGTGGCAAGCAGGCACATTAAAAGAAACTGCTAGATATTATTCAACTATCACACTTAGTCCTTAATCACACGTAGACACACAAACAAGGCGACTGTTGTCTCTAGCATTTAAGGCACCTTTAATACATTTCAGCTTGCCTGAGCCTTGGGAGGTGAACTGCAATTGGAATTGTCAGTCACAGGAAGTGAGAAGTTAAGATCCAGTTTCTGTGTTATTTTCTGTTGAATATTGGGTCAAAAATTCAACTGAAGTAACAATAAAATGATATGTGTAGCATTAAGGTTGCTTTACTTGGTTTTAGGGTAATACAAAAGCAAAGTGAAGAGAAGTGCTGCTCTATTGACATATAAGTTAATAATGAAATTTTGACCAAAACAGACTTAGATTTGGTCTCAGGCTTTTGGAATACAGTTTCTGTGTTGGGAAAACATAGGATCTGAAAAACATAATAGAAATACTTACAGGTTGAGTAGTACGGACTGGTGTTTGATGAGAAGGTAATGTAGTGGATCATTCAGATTTAAACTAGTCTCAGTTTCAGAAAGTAGAAATTGGCACAAGGTGTGGGTAAGGGGCTGGAGGTGACAACTTTTTCCAGGTTTAACTTATATTTCCTTCAGTGAGCAGGGGTTTCGTATTTAGCTGTTTAGTAAGTAGGCACTGTTTGTTTCTTATTTGTATTCTGATTTCTTCAGTATTTTTGTTTTTTGAATAACAAAATATCTGTGCCATAATTTCCATGTTAATGTGTGCAAATATAGGTACTTATGTGGCCGTACAATTAGTATTTTGAGAAACATTTAATTCACAACCTATAATGATTTCATACATCGTAATATGTGTAAAATTTTAGATATTTGTGAATTTTACAAAATAAGTCAATGTACTTGCTCTATCTAGCCTACATGGTAACTTATGTGTCTGAAAATAAAGTTAAATTATATTTTTAATTCAGAGATTTTTAGGAATGTAAGTGCAGTCAGTAACTGTTCTAATTCTTTTGTATTTCAGTTCATGGGGTGCAAGTGCCCCCATTCCTGGAATTTCTTTTCCCATTTTACCTGTACATGTTTTCTCGTTTGTGTACCCTATGTGCCCCCTTTCCTTAAGTCTACGGAACTTACTGAGAGCCTTTTAGCATTTTCTTGCTGTAATTTTGTGACGAGACATTCGTTATCCTGTTTCTCCAATACAGGAAAGGAAATTCCAAGAATGTTGGATCTCATCTGCACGTATATGCTGGAAGACCCTTGGTAACTTGGTTTCATGTGTATATCACATCACCTAGTTTCTTGCATTCTTCACTAGAAGATAAAAGCAGGTAATGTTACAGTGTTTCAGTGCAGTGTCAAGATAAATACTTTAATTTTTTTTTAAATTTACATAATACAAAGTAACCTCTTATTAATTTTATTGTTAAAGCAAAGAAGTTGGTCTTTGATGCTGTGATTGCATTTACAGAAGACAAACCACATGTTAATGCACTTAATCAAATAAATTTAATTGAAAAAGTAAATTTGAGCTTTGAGACTATTAAATTTTAGTGTAGTAATTGCAGCTATTTGTAACACATTGTTTGTATGTGGGACTTTGGGAGTCATCATCCCTGTATGTATGTGTGTGTGTTGCCATCCACTTTGATACTCCTGTTAAAATGCTTTGTGGAAGACCTGATATGGAAAACAGTCCAAAAACATAGTACCAGGCAGCAGCAGACTGATTTTTTGGTATCACTGTCTATTGTCTCTCATTCATGCAGGTGACTTCCATAATTACTTCTTACTGACATAAAGGAACCTAAGGACGTGAAAGAATATGTATCTATACACTTTTAGGTTCCTGTCGGATAACTGCTGTCTGGTATGTAAAAGTTTACCATCTCTTTGTTCTTGTGGACCTTAATAATTATTTTATTCTGTGTGTTACATGCTCTGAATTTAATTGTAACATGTCTCAGTGGAAGGAGTAGATGTGCTCTAAGAAAAAGTTACGGTTCAAAAGCAAAGTCACATCAAATGGCACAGTTAAGACTGTAACATATTAAAAATAAATGTTGTGTTCAGTGTGTACGTGTTATTAAAGTGTGTGCAAAAAGGTATTTTAACACAATAGAAAAAAATTATTGATGAAGTTTTATAAATAGCCTCATGCTCAGGTGGTATGACATACCAAGAAACTGTAAAAGTGGTCCAGGGCAACTTTGAAGTCTACCAGCCAAGTAGTAGTATGGTACCTTACAGATTACTCAGTTGACTATAAATTTTGCTCATTAGCAGATACAAACATTGGAAGTGTCATTTAGATTGGCACCCTACTAGAGTGAACATAGAAATTCTAGTATTGATTTTTATGTTCATTGCTGCTTTAACATTGAATATGAACTACATCTGACAAAGGACACAACCAATATTACTTTAGTAAGTAAGAGAGGAGCATTTTGTGTGGAAGAAACAATATCCTCAATCAGTAGTTTTCACAGCATTGCAATTTTTCCAGAGATTTAGTGCAAGACAGAGACCAATAGCAAACTGCCGACAAGACACACAATATCTCTCTCTCACCCCCTCTCACTCCCCCCTCATTCCCCCCTCTCCTCCCCCTTCCCCTGCTCCTTCCCTTCCCCCTCTCCCCCTCCATCCCCTTTGCTCCCTCTTTCTCCACCCCCTCCTCCCTTTTCCCACAACTGTCTCACATGGCCTGAATAAAAAGTTATATTTTTTACTCGAAACTATTAAATAATTTATCATTGTGCAAAACAAAGAAAGTCATATTTGGTGTGTTCCCATAGAAATCGTATAGAAAATATTCAGAATGATTTTAATTTTGGGGAATATTTGCCCAGAGTGCAGTATTGTAGTACAGGGTAAACTATTGGTTTGTGTGAATAAATCATTTGTCTACAATGTTTTAAAACAGAAAAGATACTGCACATGTTCATAATAACGAAACAGTAAAGTAATATAACCAAAAAGATGTATTTAACTAATATAAGCTTAGCTTTCAGGGAAGAGCAGATGTTTCGCAGTCACATTATCGTTTTGGTTCGAGAGGTCTATTCAAGGAGTGTGTGTCTTCTGTGGATTTGAAGTGCACTAAGTCCAGCCACCAGCATGATCTGGCAACACTGCAAGGTGTGGAAGAATCTAGAGGAAGTGTTGTCCCACTCAAGATGCTACAGTGCTCTGTCTCCTCGTGGTCTAGTAGTAAAGGTCGCGCAGTGTAGATGCAAAGTCACAGGGTAGACATATCGTATGGGATGAGAAGAAACCATCTCACCCTGTCCCCAGACGCAGGATTCTGGGCAACTTTTCCGAACTCTCCCTGTTGTCTAAACCTCACCAGTTTTTTCTTTTTCTTCACTCTTCCTTGCCCTTCAGTCCTTCTGGTGTGAAGGAAGTGTGTTGGCTCCTATAGCTTGCAAATTTCAGTACCTTTATATGTGTTCTCCTGTTGCCACTTGGTGAGTAGATTTTCTGTTTTTTCAATTACGTTGTACCTCGTCTTAAGTTCAAATGCCTTTTAATTTATTCCAAGCTTTTCTTAATGTGGTTGTCTTAACTAAACTCCATGCTTCTGCCACTGCTGAAGAGCAGTCTTTTAACTTCAATTTTTGACAGTGAGCTGTAATGCCTTCCTTTACTAAACTTATGCTCAAGTTTCACACAGAGCCATCCAGGGAAAGCCAGTCTCATCTGTCGTTTATAAAATTTCAGAAGCATAAGATTCTGCTCCAATTATTAATTTTTCAGTGAAATTTCATGCTGCTTTTGGGTCGGCTTAAAGTTTTTCACCACTTAAATTCAGCTCACGAATATTGTGCCTTGCTTGAAATTCCATAGCCACCCATTGCTCACTTTAAATGAAACTAAAAAGTTTTACTTTTATACAGACAATTGGCCCTGAAAGAGGGTTTCCCATTGCTTCCTGCTCTAAAAATCACTGGAATACGCCCTTCCCAAGCAATATTGCAAGAACGAGAAGTATCATCTACACAGTGATTGCAGTATACTACTGTAGAAAACACTTATATTAAAGAGCTGTTCAACTTAAAGTATGCTTAGGACAGAGAACCCAAAATTATAAGACGTTCACCTAATCATGGTGATGATTTTCTACACACCACCCTACAGTCAGTGCAGAATGTCTGTGATGGTATTGTACAAATGATGCCTCTGGACTACCACAAATTCTTTTGAGAATTATGGAAGTGTAATGTGATAGCACAAACCAGTAGACGGTTCTAGAATTTGTAGGCACTGCCCATACACTGCTGGTGCTACATTTACATGACTAATCAGCATTTCACATTTAAGTGCCTGACAGAGGGTTCATCGGACCACCTTTAGACTATTTCTGCGCCATTCCACTCTTGAACAGTGTGAGGGAGAAAAATCTTTCCTTATGAGCTCTAGTTCCTCATATTTTATTAAGATTATTTTTCCCACTCTAGGTAGGCATCAACAAAATACTTTCACACTTGCAGGAGAAAGTTGGTGATAGAAATTTTGTGAAAAGATTTTGCCACAACAGAAGTGCCTTTCTTTTAATTATTGCCATTCCAACTCTCATATTATATTCATGACTCCCTTTCTCCTATTTCATGATAGTATAAAAGGAGCTGCCCTTCTTTGAACTTTTCGATGCCCTCTGTGAATCGTACCTGGTACTATTTCCATACCAAGCAACAGTACTCCAGTAGAGGACAGAGAAGCATAGTGCAGGCAGTCTCTAATGGAAATGTGTAAATCGTTTTGCAGTTGATTTCGATCAGATGGTGACTTTCAGGTCATAAATGACAGTATCACCTGCAAACAATCTGAGGGCAGCTCAGATTGTCTCCTAAATTGTTCACATAAATTAGGAGCAGCAGAGGCCCTATAACACTTCCTTGAGGAATGCCAGCTATCACCCGATGACTGTCAATTTACTATGAACTGTGGTCTTTCTGACAGGAAATCGCAACTGAGAACAATGCTCCATAGGTACACAATTGCTTGTGAGGACCAGTGCCAAAAGCCATCTAGAAACACGGAATCAATCTGAGATCTACGATCAGTAGCACTCATTACTTTCTGCGAATTAAGAGGTAGTTATGTTTCACAAGAGCGGTTTTTTCCTAATTCGAGCTGACTTTGTGTCAATAAATAGTTTCCCCTAGAGGTTATTCATAATGTTTGAACTCGGTATGTGTTTCAAAATCCCTTTGCCAATCAATGCCAATGATAAGTGTCTATAATTCAGGGGATTCCCATATTTCTTTTCTTGAGCATTGCCGTGGCCTGAGCAACTTTCCTGTATGCAGGTACTGATCTTCTGTCGAGCAGTGGTTGTACATGATTGCTAAATAAGGAGCTATTGTGTCAGCGAACTCTGAAAGAAACTTTATTGGTATACAGTGTGGATTGGAAGACTTCTTTATTTAGTAATTAAAGTTGCTGCACTACACCGAGGATGTCTGAGACAGCAAACTCTCACTACTTTAACAGTGGTCAGTGTTGGTCAGCTTACAGTGTAGTTTATTGAACACAACAGTAAATTTAAAAGAAATTAACCATCAATATGTTGTTTAACATTGTCTAAAACACTCTGACAATACTCAGATAGTTGACCGATTGTGCACCAATGAAAATCCACTCGTTGGCAGTTAACAGATTTTGTCAACCCAAGTTTGAAGTGCATTTTCGTCAGGAAAGGAATTTGCGTGACGGTAGTACAATGAGGAATGGAATATGTGAACATTTGAAGGCACAAGATCTGATGAGTAAATGTGTGAGGGATGATTCTGTGGATATTTCTGTTTGTGAAATCAGCACAGTGCATCACCAAGGAGTAGCAATACTTGATGAAGCTTTATCGGTCATTTCTCTTACATTGTGACTTAAAAGTGTCCCAGTTGTTGGCATTAAACACCAGCTGCAATGGACACACACATGGCAAGGAGTTTGCAGTGCACAACACCCTTTTTTTTCTGCCATTGGATGCAAAATATTACATGTTCACGCTGCCTTTGTGTGAGTAATGTCTTTTGTTAGAACTTGGCCATTAATTTCTTCTTGAGAAGTTAACATAAAGGGATCATAACTTGTCACCAGTGATAATATTGCATAGGAATGCACAATGAGTGGGTTGATGACGTTCAAACAAAAATGCCCTTCGATTTTTTGTCTTGAATTACAGCATGCAGTACTTGTACTCCTGACTTCAGAACTGTGCTTATTGATTGCAGATGTGGCATAAGTTAAATGGTCCCAATTCATCACATACATCAATTGTAGAGACTTCCTAAGTCCAGGAAATGTCAGAACAGTCTGTCTCAAAATGATAAAATCATTTTCTGCCATGATTTGTCAGATAGCATTCACCCCACAGATGACACAAATGTTACAAGCTGCCCCTGCTGTCCTCACACCTCTTTTAGACGCAAAGTGAACAATATGTCGCAAGATTGGCCCTTCCTTTTTCCACTTCTGACTTTATTTTATAATGCTTTAATAACTTTCATGAGATTGAAGTATACAAAATACAGTTTCTAACTACATGATATATACTAGAACCTCAAATAACAAAAGGGCAGTTGATAAATACTCATAGTAAACTACGTATGTTGTGTAACTGCATGTTGTTCCCTCGGTTTATTGAATTTATTTTGCATGAAAAATCATACAATTATGATAAAGAATTTCATGCTTATGAACGCAGAAATGTGCTCAAGATGCACCACGTTCATTCAGTCAGATGGTGTCAGGTGGCAGATTGCCAGTGGCCGCTGTAGGATGAGGAAAGCCTCAAGCATAAACTGTTCTGATCTTGATGCAGTCTCAAGCTCTTTTGTGGAAGGATTTACCCATACCGGCGGGTTGGAGAGTGAATGGAAGTACCGTTTGAAGTGGTTTCATTAGACTGATAACTTAAGCAGACACATGAAATATGCTTAAAAAATAGTGAAATGATTGGGCTTGAACTCTGGACTTCATGACTACACTGCACGACGTTTACCTCTAGACCAGGTGCAGCTATTGTACTGCAGCAACTTGAGGGTTAGACAACATTTCCTTCAGACACTCTTGCATCCTACAGTGTAGTCAGATCATGCAGATCGCTGGACTTTGAATTCTGAGAGGTGGTAAATTTTTGTGCTCTCGGGTGAACATTTCACATTTAAACCTACACTATGCACGTAACAGAATTTTGTAGGCTTTTCAGTTATACGTAATGTTTTGAAATGTGATTATAGTAGTAGAGGGGTTTCAGTATGTGAATTGGATAGATTCATACTGGCCACTGAGGAGGTAGTGGCAGGTGGCACATTTAAAAGCATACTGCTGAAAAAAATCAGAGAGAATGAAGGAATTTGTTTGAAAGCTTAGATTTCCAGCAGTATGCCTTCAAATGTTTCTGTCTCCCACTTGAAATTTTCTGTGGTGAATACCAATCTGTCGGATTCATACAGTTATTCCATTCTGGATTTTTGATTAGTCGAGGAGCTGATCTTGCTAAATGGAATACTACCAGATACTGTACAAGAGGATGAAATTTTTAGTGTGTTTGATACTGTGAGGGGGCATTAAAGAAAAAAAAAACAGATGCCTAAAAAACTGCAGGGAGCCTGTAAGCAAAAATCTTCATGTACTTTAAGAGTATTGTTTGACACTGTTGAAGCATTTGTCCCACTGCATCGGGATGGTGAATGGCTGTCTTGTAATATTCCTTGCACTACATTGTGAACCAGTTCCAAAATGTACTCCATGTTGATCTTGTAAGAGCTGATCATTTGCCTCTGAGAGCCTTGTTTAGCTCATCAAAAATGACATAATCATCAGGAGACAGGTCCGGATTGTATGGAAGGTGAATGAGTTGCCTCCCATTTGAACGTTTACAAGAGCTCCTGGACTAAGTTGAGTGTACGGAGCCTTCCATTTTTGTAAACCAGAATGGCTCCTCAGATGAGGTGCCCTTGTCATATTTATTTGATTGCTTTGTGAAGGGTGGACAATGTTTGTGAATATCGCTGTGCATTCACCATTGTTCAATGCTGCTGGAACTCAATAAGTAGCGGTCCCTTCTGGTCAAAAAGGTGGCAAGCATAAACTTTTCTGCACTTGCATTGATGGCGTTGAATTTTTTAGGTGATAGCATCACTGCATGCTTCCACTGAAGACTATGGTTTTCACTGTAGTTCAAAGTGGTGATACCGTGTCTCATCTCCATTGACCACACATGGCAGGAACTCACTCTCTTTCATGGCATAGCGTTTCGGATGTTCAAGAGAGTCAACATGCTTCCTGTACTGGTTGTAGACTGCGAGGCACACATTGGCTGCACAGTTTGTGAAATTTCAAATTGTCTTTAATGATGATATGAACACTTTACTCCATCCGACCTCTGTGGCAGTGGCTGCTACCATAACTTGTCAGTCTTGAACACTGAGGGCATTTACCTGCTGGACAATGCCACCTTTAATGCCCTGTGATATTCCAGACCATGCATAATTGCCAGACAAGATCTATCCTTCCCTGAGCTGTATGTGTCATGCCTTGACCCTTGCAACAGACATGCAGTGCTCAGTATTCTTGTGCCACTCTAAGATGAATTTCTGTTCCCTGCACTCCTTCCACTGTCAGGAAATGTGCTACACCCTTTTACTGTTCCTTTGAAGGCTTGATTTCATTGTTTTCAGTATGACCGAGTAAAGTGGATGGTTGATGTGTGTGCTTGCTCAATATCATTGGGGGTGGGGGTGCAACATGGCCTTCTAGCAGGGCGTTTGAACATCAGATCTATTATAGGGACTGTATTTTCTGCAGAGAATGACATTAGGATCCTTTTAGTAGCTTCTATTTACAGCCTCCAGCTAAGTTGTGTTTCAATGCACCTTATTCCAGTCTTTCTTTTTTAATTCACCGTATAAGTGGAAGCATTAACTTTGTAATTAAGGTTTAAAGTCTAAACAAAGTGTTAACTACCTCACTGAATAGTTGAAGACAGTAGTGCGTAGGGGGAATATGAGAAAGTGTCATTTCAATTGGAAACTGTATATTGTGTTTCAGGTGCATAGACTTTTCTTTTCAAAAAGTCTAAAATTAAAGGATACTACAGACAGCAAAAATTGGCTTATTTTTTTCGTAATAAGTGATTACAATACTCACTGAAATTAAATGTGGTTATTGCTAAAAAATAAGTTCCATTATTCATCAATATTAAATGTGGGATTAGTAAGACTGGAAATAAAAATATCAAGAATTAATCTGGGAAAAAAAAATTAATGAAAGTATTGGAAAATGAATGACAACATTGCTAAGCTTTAAAGAACCAAATCATTGTGGGACTATAGCAAATTCAGCTGTTGTCCCAACTCTTTGTTCTCTTGAACTTCTCTAATGTTTTCGGTTGTAAGCATTCTCCTCCATCGTAAGGCATCTTTGAACCTGCTCCCTTCATTTTCCATTAAGAGCTTTTGGTCAGTATTTAATCAAGAGTAGTTGATGCTGTTTCAATAAAATGAAAAAGTGTAGAATGTGCCTCATGATTTTTTTGAGGGGCGGGGGAGAGAGAGAGAGAGAGAGAGAGAGAGAGAGACTTATTTGTACTCCTAGGTACATATCTTATGCTTCTTTTTTATCCTAGCAGGTGTTCTGAATTTTTATCTCACTTGTAATATGCTGTTTCCCATTTTTCATCGTATTACCTTTGTTTTTACTGTGAAACTGTAAGTTGTCAGCTGCATATCTTTTCTTATACTCTACTCTTTTCAGTCCTGTTTGAATAGATCAGGAGTTTCCAGCAGCATTAACTATTAGTGAGGCTGCTAGCTGATGGACTTTGACTGATTTTATGCTGTCTATATCATTCAACCTTACTGCCAGGAAAAGAGGGATAATTTATTAAAAAGTTAATGAAGTTGCAGAAAGAATTACTGTATCCCAGGGACATGGAAAAACTAGGGATTAATGTGAGCATATTGTCATCATTTACTGCGAGAGAAATGGCTTTATCACAAGCTGTTTTCAGATTCATTCTTTTTCATTTGTGTTACCCATTTGCACTGACACATGTATAATGTTTATTTCTAGTGTCAAGACATCAAAAAAATATGTGGTTTTATTTTATTTCAGATTTCAGAGAAACGGAAAAAGCTTAAGAAAGAAGGCAAAGATCAAAGAATTGATGAGGATGACCCTGCGAATTACAAACATGCTGTATATGTAATGACGATGAAATTGTTTGCGGACATGGAGCGAAAGAGACGGGACCTAGAACAGCGAGAAATGGAAGAAAGAAAACGTAAACGTGAACAGGAAATTGAAGAAGAAGAGAAGGCAAATTTGGAGAGAGAATGGCAGAAAAATTTTGAAGTTAGTTGTGCTGAAATTTTTTTACATTGTTTAAAATACGCTAAACTTCAGCAAAGAGTTTGCTACAAGTATAACCTCTAACTATTTTGAATTCACAATTTTAGTGAAACTGATTCACTTTAGTTAACTGGAATTGTATTTAACAGGAAACTGGTTTGAGTACTGATTTAGTTATCTTGATACAAGTATGTCATAAAACATTAAAATAGGTTTTGTCAGTATAAATATAAAATCAGTTGTCATAATTTGTGCATCACAGAATTGGCGGTTTTTCTTTGTGTTGCTACTATTTGACATTTTACATGTGCAGTTGCTATAGTGTATAAACTTCATAAGCAGCCTACTGAAATGAGAGACAATCTCAGTATTCTGCAGATTTATAGTAGAGAGAGATCTTCAGTTTCAAAAATTGTAAATTTTTCTTACATGATGTGCATTTGTGATTCTCATTTTGATTGTGTAATGTGTTTTCTTCATTGTTAATGTTGAATGTCTCATAATTCTCTTTCTGTTGTAGGAATCTCGACAAAATCGTGTTAACAGCTGGAAAGCTTTCCAGGCCGGGAGCTCCGGATCAGGAAAAGTTAAAAACAAGAAGTTTAAAGGGACATTCAAACCCCCAAAGCACAAAGCAGAGTCTAGATAATGGATATTGCAGATTACATCAAACAGTTAATTACTTTTATTTCATACATCGGTAAAACTTGTATATCATTCTTCGTAGCATTTTCATCCATGTGTTTTCAGGATACCTTTTATTAGTTCCCTTGGAACAGCCTGTGTATAAATACTTGTCACTGATTTCCTTAAGTTTGCTATGTTTACAAAAGTAAAATGCTAATTGACTAATTAATAGTTTGCATAAATGTGTGCTGCTTTTATTTGAAATCGTGGATTTTTCCTGATTGTGGCAGTTCTTGAAGACAACTGTTTTTGCGAAGGCGATTCAGGTGGGGAGAGTGGCTTAAGAGAATATTCTGTCTAGAAGTTGTTACGAACTGAATTGCTGAAAAATTTCCGTAACGTCTCACTGAAGATTATGCATACAATATTAAAAGAACTTTCTATCTGTCATGGTCTTGACTGACAGACTGGTGTTAAATTTTGTGTGCTCTTTGCCAAGCTAAATTTTGGGATTTTAAAAAATTTGTGTGTAAGTGTTGAAGTAATCAAAATGAAAGTCTGGTAGTCGTCTGTTATGGATTTACTTTGTCGGGATGATAATACAGTAGAGAAAAATCTAGTTTTTACTTATGAATGACATAGGTGTTTTGATGTCAGAATTTTCTTGATGTAAATTATTGTATTAGCAAACTTCCCAAATGTCTCAGATAATTTGTGCTAATATATATATTGTTGCAATAACAGCTAACCCTTTATGTTGAAAAATGTGTTTTGATAATAATAAATTTTAGTTGAACTATCCACAAAATGTTTACAAATAACTGCAGCATATTTTCAACATTAATGTGCCACAAAATTGTAATGTTGTGTTTAGTATTTCTGTAAATTTTATTGGTGCCTATCGTACGTCTAATACTTAAAACAAGAAAGAGGTTTGGTTCCTGTAGAAGTTCGCGTTTGTTCATCGTTCATAGATAAAATCTCAGTAAAAGTCATTTTCACAAACTTCCATCCAAAACTATGAAACTAAAAACTTTCAAAACTGAAATTGTCTTAAGTCAGCAAGTTCAGACTTTTGACTAGTACCGTATTTGTGTGAATGTGAATTAAGTTTTACTGACTCTACAGTGTGTCTCCAGGAGTTGCGTTTCTCAGTTCTTTTTTTAACAGGCTGTATGGAATACTTGATATTATTGGACCATTGAGCTCAGTATTTGATGGTTTGTCAGATACTTATAAAGTTTTGGCTTCTTCCCGTTTTCCAGTATTGTCAAATGGGCCTTAGCGTCATGGTAAGGTGACAAAAACTATTGTACAGACAAAAGTAGTATTTAATGTTTTTATGTAAATTACAGTTTGTTTGAAAATCTTGAATACTGAAATTCGAATGAACAGTATTAATACTGCAGAAGAAAGGAAACAATCACTGTGTACCTTGGATTACGTATCACACAAAGTGTGTCCTCTTGTTGTAAAAATGCTTTAATCTGAGAAAAATGAAAGTACACAAAACACTATATGTAATTATTATTTGATCATTCTGCTGAAGTTTGCATTGTTAGACATCATCTTGAACGTGTGCCATAGTATACAGTTGTTCATTTTATTGTATCTTTTTGAACCCTTCAGTAATTTTGCACATAGTATGTGATAACTTTATAGAATGGTGTGGCATGTTTTCTTTAAAATTCAGGAGAGGACTCGTAGGCATTGATTACTATTAATAAAACTTTGTGAATTGGTGTACATAAAGATATACTTGCTACCTGGTAATTGTTTTGCAGTTTTTGGAAGAGACTGACATTATGTCCTGAGTTTTGGTTGTGTGAGGTGTCCTGTTGACAAAGCCAAAATAAAAATGTAGTAAAGAGAGGTGTTACATGAATAAGAGAAACTTCCAAAATTCCTACTTTCTCTTTAGTCACCAGCAGATGGAACTTGTAAGGGCAGTATGTTTTTGCTTTGTTATAATCAGGTTGCCAACTGGCATGTTGTTGCCGAATATTACCTGCTTTATTTGTAGAAATACTGAAGTATCATCAGACATTTAAGTTTCCTTTTATTGTATATGACAAAGGACTAAATACATGTGTGTGATATGCCACAATCGGAACATTTGAGACGGTAGATACTTAGATGATGCCCAGTGTGTCATTTCAAATGTTTCAGTTTTAGTTTAGAAAGAAACCCCATTTGTGGCTATTTTAGCATTTACTGGGTTAACGTTAATACAAAATAAGTTTTAGGTTTCCTAGCTTAGTCATATGTGAGAACTGTACTTACTGTCAAAATTTTGTATATGCTCTCTGATGTATTCCTCCAGAGATCTGTAAAATCGGTTTTGTATTATTGTAATAAATATCGATAACAGAGAACCTCTTCATATTTACCATTCTTCCCTTCTTGACTAGTCAACAAGCTATGTTTATCAGGGAATGTGATACACTTTGGTATGGAATGACCATTACAAATTTTTTCAGTCAACAAGAAGAGAAATTACGAAGGAAGTATGTAACTCACCACATAAAGGAGGCAGTGAGATGCAAACAGGCACAATGAAAAGAACTGCTAAAATATTAAACTTTTGGACAAGTCCTTCTTCCTAAACAGAAGACATTCGTGCAAGCACAACTCTCACATGTACGTGGTCACTGTATCCAGGTGCTGGAGCCACAGTGCCCAGCGACTCTCTCTCTCTCTCTCTCTCTCTCTCTCTCTCTCTCTCTCTCTCTCTCTCTCTGTGTGTGTGTGTGTGTGTGTGTGTGTGTGTGTGTTTCAGAAGATTGAAAGTTTGAATATTTTAGCAGTCCTTTTAATTGCTCCGGTCTGCAACTCAGTGCCTGTGCTATACAGCAATTTATCCTTTCCATATTATTGTTATTCAGTCTTGGATTTTCCATTGTTTGAAAAGGAGTCTGTAAGATACAATGGGCGAAACCTATCCCCTTCACTCCATTACCCATTTCTAAATGAAATATTCTGCATTTAAGCAAGCTGCTAATTATTTATGCATGAAACCAGTCATAATGGATGATTAAAATTTTCCTTGAAGTGTTAAATCTTTCTTATTAAAATAAAATTCTTAGTAGTTGTCTTTATTATTAATACTCTTCTCAACTCATCTAAATCTTCCAATAAATAAGGTTCTCAAACACTGTCAATGAGTTTTGTTTCCACCACAATATCTCCCTTCAGAACAACTTTTCTGTGACTGAACTATTTCTTAAAGACTTGAAAGTGGTTACAAGGTATTGTATCTGGGAATTTATGGGTGACAGTGACAGTAAATGTTCTGCTTTGTCCATGGCAATTGTAGATGAGAATAGATGTATTGAAATGGTGAAAATTTCTGTTCCTTCACAAAATGAGATCAGTTGCTAAGATTTATCAAGCAAGTGGGTATAATTTATACCTGAAGTCACTTTTCTTTTCAAATTATTTGATATACTTGGATGTCCAAGGTCAGTGTGGAAGAAGGTGATGGAAAAGGTAATTTGAAGCAAAAATATTTATATCCAACAATGGAAACAGTGTTATGAGAAGGATAGTTGCTACTCACCATATAGCGGAGATGCTGTGTCAGAAACTGAGCTTTCGGCCAACAATACCTTTGTCAGAGATACACAACATTCACACCCTCGCGCAAACGCAGTTCTCACACAAGTGACCTCGGTCTGTGCCTGCTGAGGCCAAACTGCAAGCAGCAGTGCACAATGGGAGAGGCTACTGGGTGGTGGGGCTGAGGAGGATGTGGGGGACAGTAGAGTGTTGCTTGTGGGAGCCTACAGGGGCAAGGTGTAAAGGGGTAGGGCTGCTAGGTGCAGTCGTGAGGTTAGGCGGTGGGTAAGTGGGGGAGGGGGGGGGGGCAGCAGGGGAGGAGAGAAGTAAAAAGACTGGGTGGAATGGAGGGCTGTGTAGTGCTGGAATGGGAACAGGGAAAGAGCTGGATGACTAACAAAGGTTGAGGCCGGGAGGGTTATGGGAACATCAGATATATTGCAGGGAGAGTTACCACCTGTGCAATTCAGGAAAGCTGGTGTCAGTTGGGAAGCATCCAGATGGCACAGGCTGCGGAGCAGTCATTGAAATGCAGAATGTCATTTTGAGCAGTGTCCTCAGCAACGGCGAGGCCCAGCTGTTTCTTGGCCACAGTTCATCTGTGGTCATTCATGCGGACAGACAGCTTGTTGATTGTCATGCCCATGTAGATTGCAGCACAGTGGTTGCAGCTTAGCTTGTAGATCACATGACTGGTTTCACAGGTGACCCTGTCTTTGTTGGGATAGGTGATGCTTGTGACTGGTTTGGAGTAGGTGCTGGTGGTGGGAGGATGTGTGGGACAGATCTTATCTGTAGGTCTATTACAGGGACATGAGCCGTAAAGCAAGGGGACGGGAGCAGGGGTTGTGGTGGGATGGACGAGGATATTGTGTAGGTTCGGTGGGCTGCGGAATAACCCTGTGGTGGGGTGGGAAGGATATTGAGTAGGAAGTACCTCATTTCAGGGGGCAATTTTAGATAGCCGAAATCCTGGAGGAGAATGATCTTCAAGTTAAGCTGCAGCCACTGTGCTGCATTGTACATGGGCTTAACTGACAGTCTTGTCAGCACAAATGGTCACCAACAAACTGTGGCCAAGAAACAGCTGGATCACCCCATTGCTGAGCATGTCGCCCAACACTCATGTTCTTCATTTCAATGACTGCTTCACAACCTGTGCCATCTCAATACTTCCCACCAACACCATCTGTTCTGAGTTGCGCAGGTGGGAACTCCACCTGCATTGTATCCAAAGAACTCTCCCTGCAATATATCATATGTTCCCATAGACCTCTTGGCCTCAACCTTTTTTAGTCCTTACCCATGTAGCCCCTTTCCTGCTCCCCTTCCAGCACTACACAGCCCTCTACTCCACCATCACACCCACTGTCTTTTTACCTCTCTCCTTTCCCACTACCCTCCTCCCCCTGCCCATCATATAATTTCCCAACTGCACGTAGCTGCCCTACCCTCTCAACATCATCCCTGTACACTCCCACAAGCAGCACTTTACTGTACCCTGCTATCCCTCCTCCTCCCCACTCCAGCTGCCTCCTTACCCCTCACAACCTGGTTTCTTCTCCCATCGTGCACTGCTGCTCGCAGTTTGATCCCACCAGCTAGAAACTATGGTCATGGGTGTGTGAGTTATGTTTGCAGGAGTGCTGTCTGTTTTCGACAAAGTCCTTGTTGGCCAAAAGCTCATTTTCTGACTGTTTCTGTTGTGCCCATCTGCAACTCAGTATCTGCGGTATGTGATGAATACCAACCATCCTTTTCATAACATTGTAATATGCTGCTGTCCAAAATTAAGCAACAAACAGAAATTTTGCAAGGTTGTGTTTATTTTGCCACAAAACAGTATAAACAGGTGATAGTAAAGTAGAAACAATGTAAAGAATACAGAATGTAAACAACTGCACATGTATAACAGTAGACAAAAGTGCTCTTCCTTTTTTAAAACTTAATGGATTTGCACACCCATTCCGACAACTAAAATTATGCTCAGTATGGGGTGTAACCACCTCTGGGAACAATACAGACCTGGTAACAATGGGGCATGCTGTGAATGTTGTCATCAATCTCATGTTCAGGAAATAACATCCATTCTTCCTGCTGATCTGCTTACTAGTCTTGGAAAGTGGTTTTGTGGATGATGACGGTATGCAACCCATCTCTCTAGTGCACCCAGACGTGTGCTGCAGGATTCAAATTGGGGGTGTGAGCAGGCCCCATCATGCGTACAGTAACTTCGGTTTCCAAAAAAGATGAGGTCGAGCGTTATTGTCCGTCAATACGAAGTCTGGGCCCACAGCATCTTGCAACAACCGCACAGCAGATCCCAAGATCTTGTCACGATACCTTGCCAATTCACCTGTTCAATTCCATGAGGAGGTGTTCGAGTGGCCAACATAATCCCTGTCCACATAAGTAGGGATCCAGCTTGATATGTCTCTTTCTACAATATTTGGATCTCAAGCTCACGTTCCATGTCCCTCCAGATGCGAATTCGTCAAGAATCACACTCCAGTCCAAATCAAGTCACATCTGTGTAGAGAACATTGGCCCACTGTTCAACAGTCCAGGTGACATGACAACTCCACTCTCCGACATTCCCTTATGTGAAGATACTTCAGGGGTACACATACAGCAGCTCTCTGACAATAAACACCACTCAACCAAAGCTTGCTGTACACCATTTGCCTCGTTACAACATGTTCAATGGATGCTGTGAGGTCAGATGCCAGTTACCATGCAGCATGGAGGCTGTACCATTGTGCTCTTGCAGCCAAATAATATTTCTGTCTTTCTGATGTTACCCATGCTCGGCCCTGCCTGTCTTGGGATACAGTTTTACCACATCCGAGAAACAACAGTACGATTCATATTAAGCCGTCGGGCCACATCAGTTTGCGACTGTCTTGTTCCATTCTTCCTAAAGCTCTCCACAGCAGAGTGTCTGGTAGGCATCTTCTCTGCGCCATAGTGCATCGTCTGTGACTGTGTACACAACAGTTGTGGATGTGGGACTACACAGCAGACACTATCCCATTTGATAGGAGCTCTGACGTCATCATTGGTGCCATTGTTCGTTGACCGGAATGCCATCTTCCATGCAGAGAATGGTTGTACGTATGCCAGGTGACAGTTTGTATGAGTGTCGTGAATTAGATGCAGGACGGGGAAATAGTGATTTGTTGCTTTAATTTTGGACACAAGTGTATTTGCAGCCTTATACATTTATTTCCCTGTTGTTTGTGATGTTAATACTTACATTAATCATTATTTAATAATTTCTGTGTTTTTGTCAGATTTGCAAATTTACAATAGTTTACAATAATTCAAGGTAAGTTTTTCAGTGGTTCACAACAAATATACAAGAATTCAACAAAATTTCATAGCATTTTTCAACACTCAAGAGAATATGATGTTGCTTGTCTTAGTCCATCTGTACATTTCTCTAGAGGACCTTGTGGACCGAACCTTTCTGATTTTGTTCACATTTATAGGATTTGCAGGCTAGTGCCCAGATATCAGTTCCTTAACTCAGTCATGTAAAAGGACGAGTAAACTCGTCACAGCACTGTAGTCCCAACATGTGCCTCTTCTGTAGCTCACTCCTTTGTGTAGTAGTTCTGCAGCCGTACTGTTATATTGTGAAAGTGAGGCATTAATTGGAGCTTATATGCATTAAGTCTGTTTCGTAAGCTCAGTGAATGACAATGTGACGGACTCCATCAAAGCCAAAGCTGCAAGAATTTGGCATGTTTTGGAAGGAAATGATTTGAGCAGTGTTGCAGACTATGACATTGCAAGCAAAGTTTTGGAAACAATAGTGTGACAAAAAAAAATTGTAAGTACGGAACAAAGAGTGGAGACACAAGAGATGTGTGCCAATGCGACAACAGTGTGTCAAATGGACTCACTGGAGCTGGGAACAATGTAGCTAATTATCCTAACACTAATGTCTGTACTGTGACTTCTGGAATAGAAGCAATGTTTCCATGGTGTCTGGGACAATAACCTACAGAACTTTCAGTCATAAATGAATTTCTAACAAAGCAGTTTTTTGAGTCATTGCGAGAGTGTCTTGTACAACAGAAACAAACACTGGCTACTAATTCAATCAGTGACACCGCATTCGTACATAACAGTTGACAAAGTGAAGATGCATGTTGCTCTCTGCAGGGCCTCATGTGACTGACAATAAAACCTTCTATACAAGACAACTGGACGAAAAGAAAAATAATTTTAGTCGAATCAGAAGCAAACACACAGGATTCTATAATTTTAGGATTCACTTAAAATCGCTCCTAGATTCGAAAGTATGAACTGCCAGGCAGTTCGTGGATGCCTGATATTGGTGAGAGTATGCCTGGTTTCTTGTGTGTGTCGTTAGGCACTCTTCTTGGTGGCTGCTTTTGTGTACCCTAGTAAAATGACTTAGAATCCAATATTTGGTGAAACAATGCCACTGAGAAAACTTCAGGGCTATCTCCAGCAATTTGCACTTTGCTTACGATGTGGTAAACTGGGGAAGACAAGACAAGCCATTTCACACCTGTTGACAAATTTCAGAGTGTACATGTTCCCGGCAGAATTGTCAGTGAAAACCTGTTTAAATTCCAGGGTTAGATTTTCAAATATTCAGTTTAATCCATCAAAGAGCCACAATTTGCATAAAGGTATATAAAGCATGCTCGCCAGAGGATGGGTAATGTTATAACCAGAAAACAGTGGTGATGTGGCTTTCAAATTTCTAGCAAGTGCAAAGACTGTGCAGGACTCTGAGAAGTGGAGAACCAATTACATGGACAACAGGTATAGCCCTCCTAACATAGTCAGGGAATTGTTAGACAGGAGCACTTATACTGCTGGGACTGTAAGACCGACAAGGAAGAATTGTGACCTTTGTTAAGTCCAACTAATACTAGCAAGGGAGAACTAACATTGGCATCATTGAGTAATACTCTTTTAATGAAATGGGCTAATAGGAAAAGCTTGCATCAAATGTCAATACTTCATATTAGACCAGTGTATATGGAGGTATATAAACATGAAAAAACAAAGCTGAGACCTAATTATATTACAATTACTACCAAGGAATGGGTTAAGTTACCAGCGAAGAGGATGATTATGGCGGCAGCTTTCTGGTTCAGTGTGACATAGCAGCTCTGGAAGATTAGTCTCCCTGTCTGCACTTGTAGACTTCAAGCCAGAAGCTGGAGATATTTTCCAGAAAAACCAATGCCAACTCAGTATAAAACTGTTCCCTCTAGAAGAGATGTTCCTAATCTGGGGTTAATTACGCCCTGAGCAGTGAAATGAAATTGTCTGAGGGGTAAAAAGAAATGGGTTTGAATGTGTTTCTGAACTATGTTTTCAAAAGATCATTACAGTTATCACTGTTTCATAATACTGTACTATTATTACATAATGTTTATATACAGACTGAAGTGATGAATTAAAATTTGTACAAGGGCTGAGATTTGAAACCTGCTCTCCTGCTCACGAGGCAGGTATGCTAACTACTACGCCACAGTGGCTTTGCACAACTGCACAGACTACCCTAGCATGCCTCCCTCCTCAGTCCAGAGGTGCATCTGCCTAGTGAGCAGGTGGCCTGGGTTTGAATCCCGGCTTTGGAACAAATTTTAATTCGTTGCTTCAGTCTGCATATATACGTCATAGATGTTTGAGACTTGCAAAAGTCTCTGAAACCATATAGTTTCATTTTACTATTACATCAGTTACCAATAATAACATTTTTATCCCCTCGCTCTAAATACTAACATTAACACAACACTGCTGTGGAGGTTACAGCTTGTAAAAGAAAAGTGTGAACACCATCTTCATCGCATAGTACACCCACTGTATACGTTATTCGTACCAAACGTATGGCAGTGAAATTGAAATACATCATGAAATATTTCGTGTAAATGCGCTCGCGAAGTTGTTGATGGTTCCCACAATGTACCAGAAATTGCTTCATTATTCACTTCGCAATAATAAATAAAATAATTGACATCACAAGGCAAAAGTAATTATGTAATGGCTCCTACAGTGCTGTAGGACATATGCACTGTTGTTGTTATTTCTTTCCTTTCTCAGATGTTATGTCTTATTATTATTATTATTATTATTATTATTATTATTACTAGTGACAGTGATCAGATAGAAGCTGTTGTTAGTCTTAAGTCTTTCAATTTCTGCCAATTCAGAAGTGAGGAGTCTAGCAATCTGGTGACCTACAAACAATAAGAATTGCGCACAGTTTTAACTTTGTTGATTTTAAATGGGGGGTGCAGGATGTGGGTGGAGCAAGTGTAGCTATGGAGATAAGTGGTGCTGAGGAAGCAATTTTTGTGAGAGGTGTCTACCCTCAATGTGGACAGTAGATGGCACTTGCGTTATAATATCATTGTATTTCTAAAAATAAGTTTTCGGAGGAGCTTGCTCACTTAACGGGCCCTGCGGGGCTGCTACGGTCGCAGGTTCGAATCCTGCCTCGGGCATGGATGTGTGTGATGTCCTTAGGTTAGTTAGGTTTAAGTAGTTCTAAGTTCTAGGGGACTGATGACCTCGGATGTTAAGTCCCATAGTGCTCAGAGCCATTTAATGGACCCGTCTGACCTTCTGCCTAGAACGACCTGGCCACCATCCACAGACTTCGACACGGACGACGACTCTGATGAAGACGATATTATAGTGCATGATGCACCCTTCATGTCACTCCTGGCCAATGCCGGTGCAAAGGAAGATGGCCAGCGTGCTGCAGCACCTTGATCGTGAGTGGTGCAAACGGCTGACCACCGCCACACCAACCGGTGCCCAAGAAGAAGAGGCAGCTTGCTGTCTTGACCACTAATGGCAGAAGATGCACCATTGCTGGCGACAGTGTGTCAGGCCGAACCTGGACTACCATCACATCTTGGCGTGTGGCTAGACCCAGGACAATACCTTCCCTGCCACCCACATCGACTGCAAACTGCTACGGCGCGCTTGCAGATGAGGAGATGTCAGAGCAGCCGAGCAGGCACAGCCCATGACTGCTGCCCAAGCTGGCTGCTCGGAAGAAGAAGACACGGCCACCTCCCAATCGGACACTGCCACTGCTCGGTTGCAGCGACTGAAGCCCTCCACAATCTTTGGGGTGGCAAGAGACTATAAAGGTTTCCTGCAACTCGTAATGCAGTTGACAACTGCAGATTTCACAGTGAAAGCTGCAGCAGGAAACCTTGTGCAACTACTGAGCTCCACAATTTCTATGTGATGAGCTGGCCCTTCTTGACTTTAGTGTGCGCAACATAATGCACGTCAAGTCGCACATCATCCACAAGGAGTTGTCTCCTCTGTTACATATCACCACAAACACCCCAGAGAATAGGCAGCTCTACCAGCTGAAATGGTTGGCCAACACCATGGATACCGTGGAAAATTTAACAGATGATGGGCATGGTGCAGTGCTTCTGTGACGCTACAACGCAGTCCTTGCTATGAACTTTACTTAACACATGAAACGGTTTGTATACGATGTATTGTCTAGTGTAAATATGTATTGTAAATACTATGTTTAATTTATGTAATATTTAACACTGGCAAGTCAGGGTATATTTAGTTAACGTTGAAGTCAGAGAGATTGTTTTGTCGTGCCGCTGGGCGCGGGAGCGCGCCAGCGGGCAGTAGTAGCAGTGGCGCCGTGCTCGGAGTAAGACGTACAGTCCAGTGCTGCTAGTCCTAGCTGTGTTACATCTAACGGCTAGTGTGTGGATCTAAGTACGACGGGAAAGTAATGGTCGGCATATCTGGAAGCATGGCCAGGCAAGTTATTATGGATAATGGGCATAGTGCTGAAGAAACGAGGACTTAAATGTGAAGCGCACTGTGGGCTCAAGTCGCAACGGGAAAAGCCCGCTGCCACATTGTATCGCTGCCGTGGACTTCCGTCGATCCACCGACAACGAGGGAAGTAAGAGCTACATAATTTTCATAGGATAAAATTGTAGAAGGCTTGCCAGTGACTGTGCTTTTCTCTGAAGTTGAACAATTAATAACAGGCACTTTATAATCGAAGTGTTGCAGTTACATTCCACCCGACAATAACACCAAGTAGGTTCCTTCCGATCCTTACCTTATTGAACCGAGTGTGTCACGCCATTATCAAGAGAAAATATGTTAATTATCAAATTATTTGCATAGACAGTGAAGAGTAAATTTCAGACTGGTTATCAGAGTTAATTGTTGCACTTAATAAGCTTAGGCCAACCGTAGTAACTTAATAAGAAGTAATAAATTTGATTATTAAGATTTATTTCAATGCATATTCAGCTGAAGTTAGTTCAAGGATATTTCATGAAACTATAAAGCTTATTCCACCTGACAATCCCCTAATTAATGAATTATCATCATTCAAAACATAGTTAATCAATTATTGGCAATATATGTCATTATCAGTAGATTAAACTGTGCAAAGTACCTAATTTTAAAGACAGAATGACAGCCCATTATTCAAAATCTCGATAGATAATTATCTGTGTTGTCAGCATTGCACTTAGCTGACAAATTATGAACAAAATAACTATCAAAATACTTATTGAAAGTTAACCATTAATGTTTAAATGTAGTTAGATTGTTATGACACTGTTTTATATGACTACTGAGCCTGACACAGCACATACGTAGAAGTTCCCGTTCCACCTGCTGCGCTACAAACAGGTAAACTTTATTTTTGACACAATTATTCACGTACTTAACAGTACTGTCGCTCATCAGTTGAGCTGGTGACCGATTTTTTATTGCTTTTACAACTTAATCATTTCTTTCGGCAAAATTTCCACTGGCAAAATTCATTTCCAAATTATTTCCATTATTTCATTTACCGATCGTTATTGAATGAAATTACTCATTCAATAATGATCAAGTTATAATGTCTCCTGTTTCCCGCAGAATAATCATTATTTATTTCGGATTCAGATGCCTTATCCCGACGCGGGTCAAAATTCATAATTCATGGTCATTGTCAACTAGTAATTTCGCAAATCCCGGGAAGCAGAGGGGTGTTATACTTTCGCTGCCAGCGGTTGGGCAATTTGGCTCACTACTGCGTCTTCCCTGAGGCATGCGTGAAGTGTTTAAGGGCCCACCCCAGCAGAAACTGTCCGCTACCGAGGACCCAGCAGAAACTGTCCACTACCGATGATGCACACCTCCAAGTGTGCAAACTGTGGCAGCCCACATGCGGCAAGTTACTACAGCTGTGAAGTCATTAAGGCCACAATTGCTCATCAACAACACACAAAGAAGACTGGCGGCCTCTCCCTCGGCCATCCGGCCCAGGTGCACAAGTGGCGAGGAGGCCGACAAATGCGAGGGTAACACCAGCAGCTGATTCTGCCGCCGCCGCCGCCACCACCACCACCACCACCACCACCACCACAGAATGGGGCAACGGAAGACGACATGTTCGCACTAGCAAACATGCTCGAGAGGGCACACCAGAAGACTTGCACACCAATTTCCCCAAGAGGAAAATGCATAAAGAAGACGCCAATTCATCGGGAAGCGACAGGAGTGGAAACACCCCAGCCGCTGCCCACAACCCAGCTGCACCCAGCCAAAGCACAGCAACCGCTGTGCAAGAAGAACGGCTGTCTGCAACCATCTCAACACTCTCTGCAGTAATTGAAAAGGTCTCGTGCCTGGCTGAAATGCTCTGCTACACGGCAGAGGCAGCACTGACCACCTTGCTAGCGGCCACCTGGCAGCCGTCACAGTAAAGTGTTCCCTACGCCGTCCGTGACAGGAGCAGTGAGGTCGGTGTACCATGGGCCACCACAGCTGACTGCACCGCAGACAGCAAAGAAGAAATGCATCCTGAGAGGGGGAAAAGAGAAGACAGCAAGACAAAAAGAAGCAATCATCACACTGAATACCACAGAAGACATGGAGGCGAAATAGGAACAGGGTCAGAGAGCCCCTGATGAAGCCTGTCTTGTTCATTTGTTGTAAAGTTATGTTGATGGTGGAGGGATGGGTGGGGATATTAGCTAATTATCTGATTCATTCAGGAGTAATTGTGTCTAGAAGGTGCAAAGTTTGTTACAATTAAGACCATTATGGGAAACCTGTTTTAAACATAACGTGAAGTTGTCCTTCCTGTGGACAAATGTTGTACAATATCCTATACACAACTAGACTGTGTCAATATTTATAACAAATGAAAAAGATTCATGGTGTACCACAAACAATGGAACTGTGTGAATGATTTTGGTGTTATAAGTCATTGGAATAAGTATACATATTTCTACATTTTTCAAAGTAGTCATGTATGTTTGAAAAATATACAGTAAGTATAATCATATTACAATGACATCTGTTTTCAAACCACCATACATGGATTGGTTAGAGTAATACAACTTGCTCCTCAAAAACATTTGAGAAAATCATCTTTTAAGATTTCTAAAAGCTGTTAAGTTCAAAACATTTAGAGTATCTTACCAGTGCCATCTGTGGCTTAGTGTGTAGTGTTCTAGTCTTATGATCTCATAGTTCTTGGTTCAGTACTTGCTAGTAACAGGCTTTTTGTTTTTATTTAGTCTATATAGTTTATCAAACTGAAATTTTAATTAACAAATGTTAAATCCTAGTTTTTTAATAAAAATAACCAGCTTTTGTTCCTAGTTAACAATCACATGAAAATGTGAGTATTCATAGTAAATTAAATGTTGATAGAGAAATATGTAGCATATTAGTGTCCAATGGAAAAATATATGTGAATACATCAATCAAGTTGTTCGATCTACTTGTGTGTACGCCCATGTATGTAAGTGCCGCTTCCGGGACGGGTACGTGCACCGGCCCCTGCCCCGGGTCAGATCTGCCCTGCAGATTAACGATGAGGGCTGGAGTGCTGACCAGCCTGGATGTGGTTTTTGGGCACTTTCCCAAGTCCCACTATGTGAATACTGAGTTGGTACCCAAGCCTCACCTCACTTACAGATTCGCAAACACTTCATTTTCTTTCACTATGCGCATAGTGTTGGGGGTATGCCGTCCCAGGTGGCGACAGGAATGTCATCTGGTCACCTCTAATATTAAGCATGAAATAGCCATACCATTCCTTTACCAAAGCAGGATGAAGCCACAATAAAGAAAACTACGAGGGTGAGTCAAATGAAAACCTTAAATATTTTTTAAAATATTATTTATTGTGCAGAAGTGGTACAAAGCTGTATCACTTTTCAACATAATCTCCTCCACACTCAATGCAAGTCCCCCAGCACTTACAAAGTGCATGAATTCCTTTAGAAAAAAATTCTTTTGGTAGTCCGCGCAACCACTCGTGCACTGCGTGGCATACCTCTTCATAAGAACGGAACTTCTTTCCTCCCATTGTGTCTTTGAGTGGTCCAAACATATGGAAATCACATGGGGCAAGGTCTGGTGAGTATGGTGGATGACGACACTCAAAATGTAGGTATGTGATTGTTGCAACTGTTGTACGGGCAGTATGGGGCCTTGCATTGCCATGTTGCAAAAGGACACCTGCTGACAGCAATCCACGTCGCTTTGATTTGATTGCAGGCCGCAGATGATTTTTTAGGAGATCTGTGTGTGATGCACTGGTGACTGGTCCTCTAGGCATGTAATCCCCCAAAATGATGCCATTTCCGTCACAAGACAGTCAGCATTACCTTCCCTGCTGATGGTTCTGTTCGACACTTCTTTGGTTTTGGTGATGAGGAATGCCGCCATTCCTTGTTCGCTCTCTTCGTTTCCAATTGGTGGAAGTGAACCCAGGTTTCGTCCGCAGTAACTATTCTTGCAAGGAAGCTATCACCTTGTCGGTCAAAGTGCCGAAGAAGTTCTTCACAAGCATCACCACGTCATTCTCTCATTTCAGGAGTCAGCTGCTGTGGCACCCATCTTGCAGACACTTTGTGAAACTAGAGCACATCATGCACAATGTGGTGTGCTGAGCCATGACTAATCTGTAAACATGCTGCAATGTCATTCAGTGTTACTCGGCGGTTTTCCTTCACTGTGGCTTCAACTGTTGCAATGTTCTGTGGAGTCACATCTCGTTGTGCCTGACCTGGATGAGGAGCATCTTCCACTGAAGGAACACCATTTATGAGCTTCATACTCCATTTGTAGACTTGCTGCTGTGACAAACATGCCTCACCGTACTGAACCTTCATTCATCGATGAATTTCAATAGGTTTCACACCTTCACTACGCAAAAACCGAATAACAGAATGCTGATCTGCCCTGGTGCAAGTCACAAGTGGGGCGACCCATCTGCACACTGTTTGTAGCACGCTTACCAACTTATAGGATAACGGCGCGAAATTTCGATTTGTTATTACAAATTTAAGGTTTCCATTTGACTCGCCCTCCTATTTTATTTTGTGTGGGATATTTGTAATCTCCTTTTCAGTGGCTACAATGCAACCTTGAACTTCATTTTGAATTTCTCTCTTTCTTCCATGTGTTTGTGTCCTCTTCCAACAGAAGAAACAAAAGCATAATGTGTCAAGTCTTGAAATTGTGGTGGGCGGGAAATGGTACTCCTGTGACTATTTCACCACTTACGGAAACTGTGGATGAGATGATGCGTCACATGGATGGTAGAATGTGGAGGGTGCCCATCATGCTAGAAGTGCTTTGTATTTCACGTGCCCTAAAAGGCCTCAGATTTATTTTCCAAAAAAAATGAAGGTAACTGTGTCTAGTCATTTGCTCCCCCAAAACAACACCACCACACACTTGTACACATGACTACATAGTCCCAGTGCTAAAATCCATCAGAGCTGAGAGATTGTGTTGCCTTGAGTGTGTGAGGGGGACAATGGTGAGATAAGGGAAGGAAGGAAGAAAGCAGAGGCAGCTAGGAAATGGGGTAGGACTGTGCCACCAGCAGCTCACTGTGGAGCGGCAGTCAAAAGTCATGTGTGGCACATATTGAAGTGGCGAAGGGGAAAGGGGGTGAGGGGTATAGAACAGATGAAGAATGAACCTGTGAAGATAACATTGTGGTTGTAAATTAGTGGGGTAAAGAGCCATGAAGATTGGGGTAGGAGTTTATTTGGGACTTGGCCTCACCACTGCAACACTGGTCAGTTGCAGTGATGACTATTAGTTACGGGGGGTTGTAGTCCGTCCCTACTGCCAATATGTAAACGTCATAGGACATAAACTGTTAAGAGTTTGATTTTTACTTTGTCGTTTCTCACAAATTCATCAACTGACATTAAGATATTTAAATATTTTGTCTTGACAAAACTGATTTGAGCAGCTCCTGGCGGGATGCCAGTGTCACCAAAATGCCAACCACCCAGTGTGGAAACATTGTAGTCCCAAGGGGCCATGTCAAATAAATAGGGGACACAGTCGACAAATTGGAAGTACAGTGCCTTCAATTTTGCAGCCACAGCTATGGACCACTTGACAATTATAACTTTATTCTTATGTTCTTTTCTTTTTCTCCAATATAATTTCATTTTTTTACCATTTGTATTTCCTTTTTATCTTTGCCCTACTTCTTCAGCCCACTTTTTACCATTTCTCTTACAACTTATATTTTGGAGTCCTAAATTTAACGCTTTCTATTGGAAATATGTAACACCTCATTCTTTGCTTTTATGTAATCCATTTGTAAATCGTTTTTAACTTCTTGGCTCCAGCTTCTCAATTTCTTTTTCTGGGGATACTAGACCAACTTATTGTCAATTGTCTTGCATAAATGTTTGAAAAAATATGTGCCTTCTTTTTTTTCAGTTGTTATTATTGCCTTTCCTGTCTTCTGATATATTCCATCATTGATTCATAATACCCTGGCACATTTGACGAATTAGACTAAATTCTTTCTATCTTAACATGTCTTTTTTATCTAATGTATAATGCAGTGCTAGGCAGTCATGTTATTAGGGGTTTTTTGGTTTCACTATCATCTTGTAATGCATTATTTTTGAACTTCTTGATGTGCATTTTCAATCGTATTTTTTTTTTTTTTATTACTATTTCACATGTCCATTCCAGTTTGTGTATCCTTTCCTCTATGGCAACTTTTCTTAATCCATTTTTTGAATTTTCATCCTAGATATTTAAATTTTTTGTATGTTTATTTTGTTTATTTATAACATGTCCATTACATTGTGTGTGTGTGTGTGTGTGTGTGTGTGTGTGTGTGTGTGTGTGTGTGTGTGTGTGTGTGTACTGTAATGTTTGTGTTTATGATGCTCATAATGATGACGATGAGAGAAGGGAGAGGTTGAAACCCAGTGCCAGGACATAGCCTATTCCTCGCGAATAGCACTAAGGGGGTCACAAAGTTTAACATCCCCATCCGACTGATAGGTCACCACCAACAGTGACACATGCCGTCACTTCGTGAGACACTGCGGAGAGGTTTGGTGTTTAAAACAGATCACGGTTGCAGAGTCTGGTGATCAGGAACTTTACACCACCACCTATCCTCCCCTTGCCAGCCAAAAAGTGGCCATGAAAATTTTTTCATCTCTTGGATTTAAACCAGTTTCTAGAATGAGATTTTCACTCTGCAGCAGAGTGTGTGCTGATATGAAACTTCCTGGCAAATTAAAACTGTGTGCCAGACCGAGACTCGAACTTGGGATCTTTGCCTTTCCCGGGCAAGTGCTCTACCATCTGAGCTACCCAAGCATGACTCACGACCTGTCCTCACAGCTTCAATTCTGCCAGTACCTCATCTCCTACCTTCCAAACTTCACAGAAGCTCTTCTGCAAACCTTGCTGAACTAGCACTCCTGAAATAAAGAATATTGCGGAGACATGGCCTAGGTTGAGCGCCACTGCACAACCTTGCAGTAGTGACCCTGGCCACAGAGGTAGTTTTTTTGTTAGGTGTATTTGACCAAAATCACGGTAAAAAGATTTTGAGCATTATTTGTTAGTGATAAGTCTGATATCTGTGCAGAGATTGTTCTATTTTCCTTGGGTTATCATTTCCAAGGAACTGATATTTATTTCTGCACCTGCTAGATTTTCAGATGGTACAGCATTATACATGGACGATATTAATAGTAACCTCAGACTTTTTGCAGATTATTCAGTTATCTACAATGAAGTTCTGTCTGAAGGAAGCTGCATAAATTTTCAGTCAAATCTTGATAAGATTTCAAAGTGGTGCAATGATTGGCAACTTTCTTTGGATGTTCAGAAATGTAAAATTGTGCACTCCGAGGTGCAGCTGGAATCAGCCAACTCATACAAATACGTGAGTGTAACACTTTTTAGGGATATGAAATGGAATGATCACATAACCTCAGTTGTGGGTAAAGCAGGTGGTAAACTTTGGTTTATTGGTAAAATACTGGAGAACTGAAATCAGTTTACAGAGGAGATTGCTTACAAATCACTTGTGCAACTGGTTCCAGAATATTGTTCAAGTGTGTGGGACCCATACCAAATAGTACTAGCAGGGAATATTGAATGTATACAGAGAAGGGCAGCACACGGAGAGTGTCACAGAGATGCAGAAGAAACTGAACTGACTCTTGAAGTGAACATAGACTATCCCAAGAAGGTCTACTTGCAAAATTTCAAGAACCGGCTTTAAATGGCAATTCTAGGAATGTACTACAAGCCACTATGTATCACTCACACAGGGATCCTGAGGACAAGATTAGAATAATTAAGCAAACGCAGAGGCATCCAAACAATAATTCTTCCCGTGCACCATACATGAATGCAATGGGAAGAATCTCTAATAAGTGGTAGAATAGGATGTACCCTCTGTCACTCACTTCACAGTGGTTTGCAGATTACAGATGTAAATGTACTCCTCTGCCTCTCCTTGGTCACATGCTGGCTCCATTTCTGATCTGCAGACTTGACCGGCATTCGGTTAGATCTTGCCTCACCGTACTGCTTTATCAGACTCCCCCCCCCCCCCTCCATCCTCCCCTACTCTCTCTCTCTCTCTCTCTCTCTCTCTCTCTCTCTCTCATACATGCCTACACCAGTTTGTGATATCAGCAAGATGGATTAACCTTTCCTTAAAAATGCTGTACTTTCATCCTCTTTTGGATCATAATGACTCAGTTGATATTTAAAAGTATAGTATTCATAAATTATGGTTTTAAATTTCAGGTCGATTTGCTAATCCACAATCACATTTATGCCAGAATTATATAGTTTCAAAAGTATTTCCACCAACTTTTTCCATAGAACTCTCATAGGTTAACTTGAAATTTGATCATCAGGCTGTTCAATCACACTTGTCACCAAGGCAGTGTGAGATGCAACAAACTTCTGTGACATTACAGCAGGAAGTGACTGCCAGCTAAGTTTCTTCAGCATCTCTGTGATGAGTCAAACAGACCTGTGACCATTTGTGCTGCCCTTATACACTTAAGCAATATTCTGCATCTATATCTTTCTGCATCCACATCATACTCTGCAAGCCACTTACTGGTGTGTGGCGGAGGGTATTTTTGCAGCATTAACTGAGCCCTCCAAAGCTGTTCCACTCATGAATAGTGCTTGGGAAGAATGATCGTTGGTAAGCCTCTGTATTGGCTCTAATTTGTCAAATTTTCTCCTCATGGTAAATACGCGGGACATATGTGAGGGGAAGTAATATGTTGTCCAACTCTTTTTGAAAAGTGATCTCTCGAAATTTCAATGGTAAATCTCTCAGTGATGCAAGACGCCTCTCTTGTAGTGCCTGCATCTGGAGTTTGTTGAGTATCTCTGTAATGATCTCATGCCAACTAAATGATCCTGTGATGAAACACACCACTCTTTGTTGAATCTTCTCTGTCTCTCCTATCAGGCTTACCTGGCAGGGATCCCAGATAAATGAACAACACTCATGAATTGGTCGAACAAGAGCCTTATAAGCCACATCCTTCCTGAATGAGTCACATTTCCTTAAGATTCTTCGTATGAATATGAGTCTGGCATCTGCTTTACCCACTATTAGTCTTATGTAGTCATTCCACTTAAGGTTGCTCTGTATAGTTACTCCTAGATATTTTATGGCAGGTACTCTGTCAAGCAGTTAGTTGTCAATAGTGGAGCTAACAATAGTGGAGCTAACAATAGTGGAGCTAACAATAGTGGAGCTAACAATAGTGGATTTCGTTTCCTATGTATGTGCAATATGTTACATTTTTTTACATTCAGGGTCAACTGCCAGAGCCTGCACCATTCATCAATTCTGTGGAGGATATTCTGCAAATCGTTACGATATTCTGGCATTGCTACTTTCTTGTAGACATCTCTGCAAACAGACTCAGAGAGCATCCGACACTCTCTACTAAATCATTTATATATATTGTAAACAGTAACAGTCCTATCACAGTTCCCTGGGGTACTCTGGAAATTACCTTTACACCTGTCAATTTTATTCTGTTAAAAGCTACGTGTTGAGTTCTATCTGCAAGGAAGTCTTGAATCCAGTCGCAAATCTATTCCAATACTCGATAAGCTCATGTTTTCTTTCACTAAACGGCAGTGTAGGACACTGTTAAATGCCTTCCTGAAGTCAAGGAACATGGTGTCAACCTAAGTGCCATTGTCTACAACACTGTGGATCTCATGGAGGAATAGAGTGAGCTGAGTCTCACCGGATCTCTGTTTGTGGAATCCATGTTGATTTTTATAGAGGAGATTTTCCTTCTCCAAGAATATCATAACTCTTGACCATAAAACATATTCCATAATTCTACAACAGATTGGTGTCAAAAATACAGGTCTATAATTGTGTGTATCTGTCCTAAGACCCTTCTTAAAAATTTGAATGACCTGTGCTTTCTTCCAGCCACTAGGTACACTTTATTGCTCAAGTGATCTACAATAAATTACTGCTAAAAGGATAGCAAGTTCTTTCGCATAATCTATGTAGGATCTTATATGTATCTCATCTGTTCCTGATGCCTTTACACTACTGAGTTATTGTAGTTGTGTTTCTATTCCATGATCGGTTATCTCGATATCTGTATTTCGGCCCTCTCTCTGTTATCTTATGTTTCGGTGTCAGTATGAATAGATGATTTTGAGCCACTTACTGATTTTTTATATGACCAAAACCTCTTAGGATTTTTACTCAGATTGGTTGACGAAGTTTTACTTTCAAAGTCATTGAATGCTTCTCTCATTGCTCTCCTTGCACTTATTTTCACTTCGTTCAGCTTTTGTTTGTCAGGTACGTTTTGACTTCTGTTGAATTTGAGATGAAATTCTCTTTGTTTACATAGCAGTTTCCTCACACAGCTATTAAACCATGCAGCGTCTTTCCCATCCATTAAGACCTTACTTGGAACATACTTGTCCATGGTATATTGCATGATTCTTTTGAATTTTTTCCATTTGTCTTCCACATCTTCATCCTCATCACCGAATATTTGATGCTCACTGCTCAGATACTCTGAAATTGTATCCTGTCACTCTTGTGAAGAAAAATATCTTCCTACCTTTCTTAACATTCTTTGTAAGACCGGTTGTCATAGTTGCTATCACAGCCTTATGATCACCGATACCTTCCTCTATGTTACCTGATTCGATAAGTTCAAGTCTGTTTGTTGCCAGGAAGTCAAACATGTTACCCTCAAGAACTGGTTCTCTAACTTTCTGCTCAAAGTAATTATTGGACAAGACATCCAGAACAATGTCACACAAATCCCTCTCTCTTGCACCAATTCTGATAGCATGACACTCCTAATCTATACCTGGCAAGTTGAAGTCACCCCCTATGACAACGGCATGATCAGGAAAACTGTTAATGATATTCTGTCTGCAGCACTCTACCAGTAGATTTCCTGATCCAGGCAGTCTATAAAAGCTTCCAGTTGCCATTTTTCACTGGTCTTTGATACTTATCTTCATCCAGATTAATTCACAATCAGAATCCGTGATAACTTCGCTAGATGTTTTGAATTCTTTACTGCAGTAAATATGCCACCACCTCTGGCAACTAACCTATCCTTATGATAAATATTCCAATCTGTACTTAGGATTTTGTTGTCGTAAATGTCTGGTTTCAACCAACTTTCTGTTCCTTATACTATCTGTGCATTATAGACTTCAGTAAGTGACAGTAATTATGGGATCTTTCTTTGGATGCTCCTGCAGTTTACTAAAATCATATTAATGTTTTCTACCTCTGATCTGTGATAACGAACATTCTCTGAGGGCATTGTAGCTAATTTATCAGGAAAATCGTCTTTGGTCCCAAGGGAGGGTTTCTCCAACCTAAAAAGCACCTAAAAACCCATAGTAGCTGCTTCCTACGTGTAGTGGACACCTGACCTATTAAGGGGAACCCTACAATTCTGTAGGAAGCCAAGAAATTCTAGGATAGATGATGATGATGAGGTCCTATACTGCGAGGAGCGTAGGGGATGATGCAGGAGACCCACACCGCCGTACTAGGCAAGGTCCTAGCGGAGGTGGTTTTGCCATTGCCTTCCTCCGACCATAATGGGGATGAATGATGGTGATGAAGACGATACAACAACACCTAGTCATCTCGAGGCAGGTAAAATCACTGACCCCGCCGGGAATTGAACCCGGAACCCCGTGCGCGTGAAGCGAGAATGCTACCGCAAGACTACGAGCTGTGGACCTAGGATAAATTGCCTGAATATTTTGTAAACAAGTTCCTTTACAGATTGATTGCATTTCTACATCTACATCTACATTCATACTCCGCAAGCCACCCAACGGTGTGTGGCGGAGGGCACTTTACGTGCCACTGTCATTACCTCCCTTTCCTGTTCCAGTCGCGTATGGTTCGCGGGAAGAACGACTGTCTGAAAGCCTCCGTGCGCACTCTAATCTCTCTAATTTTACATTCGTGATCTCCTCGGGAGGTATAAGTAGGGGGAAGCAATATACTCGATACCTCATCCAGAAACGCACCCTCTCGAAACCTGGCGAGCAAGCTACACCGCGATGCAGAGCGCCTCTCTTGCAGAGTCTGCCACTTGAGTTTGCTAAAAATCTCCGTAACGCTATCACGGTTACCAAATAACCCTGTGACGAAACGCGCCGCTCTTCTTTGGATCTTCTCTATCTCCTCCGTCAACCCGATCTGGTACGGATCCCACACTGATGAGCAATGCTCAAGTATAGGTCGAACGAGTGTTTTGTAAGCCACCTCCTTTGTTGATGGACTACATTTTCTAAGCACTCTCCCAATGAATCTCAACCTGGCACCTGCCTTGCCAACAATTAATTTTATATGATCATTCCACTTCAAATCGTTCCGCACACATACTCCCAGATATTTTACAGAAGTAACTGCTACCAGTGTTTGTTCCGCTATCATATAATCATACAGTAAAGGATCCTTCTTTCTATGTATTCGCAATACATTACATTTGTCTATGTTAAGGGACAGTTGCCACTCCCTGCACCAAGTGCCTATCCGCTGCAGATCTTCCTGCATTTCGCTACAATTTTCTAATGCTGCAACTTCTCTGTATACTACAGCATCATCCGCGAAAAGCCGCATGGAACTTCCGACACTATCTACTAGGTCATTTATATATATTGTGAAAAGCAATGGTCCCATAACACTCCCCTGTGGCACGCCAGAGGTTACCTTAACGTCTGTAGATGTCTCTCCATTGATAACAACATGCTGTGTTCTGTTTGCTAAAAACTCTTCAATCCAGCCACACAGCTGGTCTGATATTCCGTAGGCTCTTACTTTGTTTATCAGGCGACAGTGCGGAACTGTATCGAACGCCTTCCGGAAGTCAAGAAAAATAGCATCTACCTGGGAGCCTGTATCTAATATTTTCTGGGTCTCATGAACAAATAACGCGAGTTGGGTCTCACACGATCGCTGTTTCCGGAATCCATGTTGATTCCTACATAGTAGATTCTGGGTTTCCAAAAACGACATGATACTCGAGCAAAAAACATGTTCTAAAATTCTACAACAGATCGACGTCAGAGATATAGGTCTATAGTTTTGCACATCTGCTCGACGACCCTTCTTGAAGACTGGGACTACCTGTGCTCTTTTCCAATCATTTGGAACCCTCCGTTCCTCTAGAGACTTGCGGTACACGGCTGTTAGAAGGGGGGCAAGTTCTTTCGCGTACTCTGTGTAGAATCGAATTGGTATCCCGTCAGGTCCAGTGGACTTTCCTCTGCTGAGTGATTTCAGTTGCTTTTCTATTCCTTGGACACTTATTTCGATGTCAGCCATTTTTTCGTTTGTGCGAGGATTTAGAGAAGGAACTGCAGTGCGGTCTTCCTCTGTGAAACAGCTTTGGAAAAAGGTGTTTAGTATTTCAGCTTTACGCGTGTCGTCCTCTGTTTCAATGCCATCATCATCCCGGAGTGTCTGGATATGCTGTTTCGAGCCACTTACTGATTTAACGTAAGACCAGAACTTCTTAGGATTTTCTGTCAAGTCTGTACATAGAATTTTACTTTCAAATTCACTGAACGCTTCTCGCATAGCCCTCCTTACGCTAACTTTGACATCGCTTAGCTTCTGTTTGTCTGAGAGGTTTTGGCTGCGTTTAAACTTGGAGTGAAGCTCTTTCTGCTTTCGCAGTAGTTTCCTAACTTTGTTGTTGTACCACGGTGGGTTTTTCCCGTCCCTCACAGCTTTACTCGGCACGTACCTGTCTAAAACGCATTTTACGATTGCCTTGAACTTTTTCCATAAACACTCAACATTGTCAGTGTCGGAACAGAAATTTTCGTTTTGATCTGTTAGGTAGTCTGAAATCTGCCTTCTATTACTCTTGCTAAACAGATAAACCTTCCTCCCTTTTTTTATATTCCTATTAACTTCCATATTCAGGGATGCTACTACGGCCTTATGATCACTGATTCCCGGTTCTGCACTTACGGAGTCGAAAAGTTCGGGTCTATTTGTTATCAGTAGGTCCAAGATGTTATCTCCACGAGTCGGTTCTGTGTTTAATTGCTCGAGGTAATTTTCGGATAGTGCACTCAGTATAATGTCACTCGATGCTCTGTCCCTACCACCCGTCCTAAACATCTGAGTGTCCCAGTCTATATCTGGTAAATTGAAATCTCCACCTAAGACTATAACATGCTGAGGAAATTTATGTGAAATGTATTCCAAATTTTCTCTCAGTTGTTCTGCCACTAACGCTGCTGAGTCGGGAGGTCGGTAAAAGGAGCCAATTATTAACCCAGCTCGGTTGTTGAGTGTAACCTCCACCCATAATAATTCACAGGAACTATCCACTTCTACTTCACTACAGGATAAACTACTACTAACAGCGACGAACACTCCACCACCGGTTGCATGCAATCTATCCTTCCTAAACACCGTCTGTACCTTTGTAAAAATTTCGGCAGAATTTATCTCTGGCTTAAGCCAGCTCTCTGTACCTATAACGATTTCAGCTTCAGTGCTTTCTATCAGCGATTGAAGTTCCGGTACTTTACCAACGCAGCTTCGACAGTTTACAATTACAATACCGATTGCTGCTTGGTCCCCGCATGTCCTGACTTTGCTCCGCACCCTTTGAGGCTGTTGCCCTTTCTGTACTTGCCCGAGGCCATCTAACCTAAAAAACCGCCCAGTCCACGCCACACAACCCCTGCTACCCGTGTAGCCGCTTGCTGTGTGTAGTGGACTCCTGACCTATCCAGCGGAACCCGAAACCCCACCACCCTATGGCGCAAGTCGAGGAATCTGCAGCCCACATGGTCGCAGAACCGTCTCAGCCTCTGATTCAGACCCTCCACTCGGCTCTGTACCAAAGGTCCGCAGTCAGTCCTGTCGACGATGCTGCAGATGGTGAGCTCTGCTTTCATCCCGCTAGCGAGACTGGCAGTCTTCACCAAATCAGATAGCCGCCGGAAGCCAGAGAGGATTTCCTCCGATCCATAGCGACACACATCATTGGTGCCGACATGAGCGACCACCTGCAGATGGGTGCACCCTGTACCCTTCATGGCATCCGGAAGGACCCTTTCCACATCTGGAATGACTCCCCCCGGTATGCACACGGAGTGCACATTGGTTTTCTTCCCCTCTCTTGCTGCCATTTCCCTAAGGGGCCCCATTACGCGCCTGACATTGAAGCTCCCAACTACCAGTAAGCCCACCCTCTGCGACCGCCCGGATCTTGCAGACTGAGGGGCAACCTCTGGAATAGGACAAGCAGCCATGTCAGGCCGAAGATCAGTATCAGCCTGAGACAGAGCCTGAAACCGGTTCGTCAGACAAACTGGAGAGGCCTTCCGTTCAGCCCTCCGGAATGTCTTTCGCCCCCTGCCACACCTCGAGACGACCTCCCACTCTACCACAGGTGAGGGATCGGCCTCAATGCGGGCAGTATCCCGGGCAACCACAGTCTTAGTCCGATCGGGGGATGCGAGGGACGAGCTGGCCGTCCCCGACAAACCCCCATCCGGACCCCCACAGTGATGCCCATTGGCAACAGCCTCAAGCTGTGTGACCGAAGCCAACACTGCCTGAAGCTGGGAGCGAAGGGATGCCAACTCAGCCTGCATCCGAACACAGCAGTTGCAGTCCCTATCCATGCTAAAAACTGTTTTGCAAAGAACGTCTGAACTAATCTACAGAGAGCGCAAACAAATCGACAAAATTTAAACGGTTATTAAAATACAAGATTGCCTAGTAAATGCAGTAATGCTACTACTTGCGCACTGCTGACACACTGCTCGGCAGCGGAAGGAGACTACGCGATTTTACACTATTCAGGTACTAAAACGCGATGCTACAACTCTCAAATACTATAATACGCCCGAAATTTATGTATCAAACAATGCAAGTACCAAAAACACGCAAAGAAATTAAGAATTAAACTATGTAAGAAATGAGTGAGCTAGGAGTATACGACTTGCTGCTGCAGCTGCTTATCCAACGGCGGCAGGGAGCACACTGACTGTGACCAACCGACACTGGCCGTTCAAAACAAAAACAAAAGACAAACGACTACGCGAATTTACACTATTCAGGTATCAAAACGCGATGTTACAACTCTCAAACACTACAACACGCCCGAAATTCATGTATCAAACAATGCAAGCACCAAAAACACGCAAAGAAATTAAGAATTAAACTATGCAAGAAATGAGTGAGCCAGGAGTATACGACTTGCTGCTGCAGCTGTAAACCTAAGTCTGCCACCTGCTTTACATCATTCCATTTCATATCACTTCAAACTGTTGCACCCAATACATACCCTGCCTAACTGACCTTTTCAACCTGCCTCTTCCCCCAAAAGTCCCTACCAACACTTCACTAAATCCAGAGCCGAAACAATCCTGGAACAGTGTTGTTAACCTTTCCACCAAAATTCACAGCCACATGGAACTATCAGTCTCATTCATATGACTCATCTTCAGCCCTACACTCAAATTCAACCGTGCTAGACTTATCAAGACCTACTCTCCTCCTCCAGATTGCTGCAATGGGGACATGTATTTGCAATCAGTCCCTCCAACCAAAGCCTTAATCCCAAGACTGAATCCTGCATTTCCCAGTTTGTACCACCATTATCCAGATATGGTGCCCCCCCCCTCCATCACCACCACCACCACCACCACCACCACCACCACCTAATCAACCTCTGCTCACCAACCAAAATTCCTTGCCTCAACTTGACCTCACCATCCTTTCCCAGTTCCTTTCCTAATAACACTAACCTTCAGCAGAAGAAAGGAAATCCTTAAAAAACCTCAAAACAAATCCTGACCTAATCATTCTACCTGCATGCAAAGGTCCCACCACTGTTGTTATGAAACACAGTGACTAGTGATGGACGGTCTCTGCTAATGGTCTGACTCCTCCACCTATAAAAACTGTGGGAGTGATCCCATCCCAGAAGTCCAACATAACCTCCAACCGCTGCTTAAAGACTTAAGACCTTCCTAGAGCCTCTCCTCGAATCCATTTCCCTCCTCAACCACATGAAATCCCACACACTCATCTTCTACGTGCTCACCAAAATCCACAAACCCATCAATCCTGGACAAACAATTGTAACTGTTTATTGTGCCCCCAGAAAATAATTTTGGCACTCATTGACCAATAGCCTAACCCTGGCCTCCAACATCAAAGATACCAACCACTTCTTTCACCGACTCTCCACCATCCCACCCATTTACCTCATGATCCGTACTCATCACTGTTGATGCCACTTCCCTATACACCAACATCCCTCATGCCTGTGGTCTTGCAGCTGTTGACCACTACCATTCCCAATGTTCTTCATACTCCATTCACACTACCTCATTCCTCATACACCTTACTAACTTTATCCTAATACACCACTACTTCTCCATCAAAGGGAAGATATACAAACAAATCTCGAGCACAGTCATGTACACCCACGTCACAGCCTCCTTTGCCAACCTGTCTATGGGTCATCTCGAGGAAAGCTTCCTAGCCTCCCAAACCTATGGTATGGTTCAGGTTTATTGATAATGTCTTTGTGACCTGGACTGAAGGCCAAGATATGCTATCTTCATTCCTTCACAACCTCAATGCCTTCTGTCGCATCCACCTCACCTGGTCCTCCTGCTCACCCCAGCGTGCCATTTTTCTGGATTCTGACCTCCTCCTCTCTGATGCCTCCAGCCACACCTCTGTCCACATTAAAACCACCAACACACCTACATTTCGACAGCTGCCAACCCTACCCAGACCAAAAATTCCCTCCCATAAAGCCTGACCACCCTGGAATGGGGTATCTCAGTGATGAGAACTACCTTGCCTAGTGTTTTCAAACACCATCCCCAAGAACCAGCTACAAAGAAGTACCCCACCTGTCACCCAATACCACCCCAGACCGGAACAACTGAACTCAAGAGTATCTCACCAAGGCCTTCACAGACAGGTATCATCCCCACACCTAGTCGACAACCACATTTTCTGTGCCATTTCCCCACATACCACCAATCCTCCCACCACCTCTAAGGCCCAGTTACAAGGAAGTGCCCCCTTCATCACCCTACACGACTCCAGACTGGAACAAATGAACTTCATCCTTTGTCAGGGCTTTGACTACTACCAATCATCATGCCCTGAAATGAGGGGCATCGTATCCATGATCCTTCCCACATTTCCTAAAGAGGTGTTCTGTCACCCAGACAACCTCCACAACACCCTAATCTATCCCAGTTGCACTCCTAATCTCGACTCCCTGCCACAGATATCATATCCCTTAGGAAGATCCATGTGCAAGACGTCCCCAAACCAACCAACCACCACTTTCTATTCCAGTCCTGTTATAGGATTATTGTACATGATCAGAAGCCAGACCACCTGTGAAAGCAACCAGGTCATATACCAGCTCTGCTGCAATCATTGCACAGCTTTTTGTAGCAGTATGACTACCAACCAACTGTTCACCAGGATAAATGGCCACTGCCAAACTGTGACCAAAGGTATGGTAGACCACTCTGTGGCACAATATGCAGCTGAACATAACACGCTTCATTTCAATGGCTGATTCACAACCCAGACCATCTAGATCCTTCCCTCCATCATCAGCTTTTCTGAACTACACAGATGGGAGTTTCCTTTCAACACGTTCTCCACTTCCAATTTAATCCTGGTCTCATGCTGTGGAAAAGTATTGTCCACCCAACAGTTTTCACTCCCCCTGTCTTTACACCTCCTCCCTATTCTATCCTCTATCCCTCATTGTGGGCCACCCTCTGCCAATGGACCCACCTGTCTTTCCTTTTCCCTGCTCCTTTCCTTTTCCCTGCTCCTTTCCTTTTCCCTGCTCCTTTCCTTTTATACTCCATCCATTCCACCCTCTGTGTCTCCCTGCCCCACAGCCTTTCAACACTGCAGCTGGCCATCTTCTCAAGCCTCCATGTAGCCCCTGCATGCTCTGCCAGACAGTGCTCTTCTCTCCCTCCACCAACACCATGCTATCCTGCCCCCACAACACTAGATTGCCCTTCAATGTGACAGTTGCATTCTTGCCCGAATTGCTGTTGATGTTAGTCATGTGTATTTGAGGGGTGCTCCCTTGTGTGAAAGTGTATTTGTGTGTAAGTGTATTTGTGTATAAGTGTATTTGTGTGTTTTCTGAGGAACACTTTGGCCAAAGCTAAAGTCTAACGGTCTGTTATTTGTGCCTATCTGGAAGAAAACATATCAGTTTGAGGGGGAGTAACAATCTGTACACCAGCTCTGGAGTATCATTACTGTTCCAACGTGGAGTTTCCACTGTTTGATTTTGCCTAAAGGGTTTTCGTCCATTCTGAAACCCTGTGATGTTTTCCTTTGTTACTATTCTCTAAAGCATTACTATTCTCAGTTTCGATTCATTCTCTTCTTTCCTGTGTTTTTGTATTGTTTTCCAAACTGCATACCCTCTGACTTCCAAGTGACATTGTATCAACAATCTCGTCCGTGCTTAAACACACCACAATGTGAATGGGCGGATTTTTGGTGCAGCATTTCTTGCCTGAAAGTCTTTCCACCAACAATTATAATTATTCCTATTGAACACATTTCCTCCCTCATCCTCACATATTTTCGCGTTTTATTTTCCACACCTACCCATGCCACATGAAACTGTGAACCTCGATCTAACCAATCCTCCTCCTTCTCCTCCTCCTCCTCCCCCCCCCCCCCCCGCGCCCCTCTTATTTTATCTCATCGGGAGCGTACTCCCATACCTCGTCCTTTCCTTTTCTCTCATATTTTTGTATGTTTTTTACATATTAGTGCATGTTTGTGTGTATATGTGCGTATTTTTTATGTATGTATGCCTATTCTTATGTGTCTGTACGTATTTTTATACATTTTCTTAATTATGCAGCTACCCTCACAACCACTTAAGAGCTTCATTTGCCCATTTCCGAATCATTCTCGTTTCCCCAACACTATCACTGCCACAGTGGAACCCTGCACCATATTTCTACTGCAGTACAAGAAAGTATCCCTTTTCCTGGCTAAAATGCAGTCCCACATCCTGTTCCATAAATTCTGCCTTAACTATGAAATCCCCCCCCCCCCCGCCCCCCTCTCTCTCTCCCCAGCAGCCTAACTATAAAAATTCAGTTCTCTGCAGCCGACACTTTCTTTCATGATAACCTTTATCTTTCCAGATTCTGCCAGTCCCTCGTCCTGACAAACCTGATACTGCAGAAACATATCTTCATGGCACAGGCATCCCACAAGCTCCTCCGCAAGATACTGCTACTGTGCATCCCCTACTACACACATCACATCTCTGACATTGAATTCCTAGCTCTCCAGCACCTGGACGGCATTCTAGACACCACCGCCGTAAGTTATCCAGCCTGCTGACATGCTTGCTACTGCCATGTTGGTGCACCATTATCCAGTCCTTTTCTACCCACAGTGTTCCTCCTCGTCAACCCCTCATAGCAACCAGGCCCTACCTAGCTGACCTTTCCAACCTGCCACAACCCCAAAAATTTCCTGCCAATACTCCACTAAATTCACAGTTGAAACATTCCTGGACTACTGTTGTTAACCTTTCTAGCAACATCTTGAGCCCCACAGAAGTTTGTTCTATCCAAAGGCCTCACCTTTAGCCCTACACCCAAATTTGATCATGCTGGACTTGTCAAAGACCTGCTTCCTCTTCTCAGTCCCTGCAATGTACACACTTCTTTGACACCAATCTCTCGAACCAAAGCCAACCTAATCCAACATAGAACCCTATCTCTCCCAGTTCATACCACCATTTACATTTGGTCCTCCCACCTAACAGCCCCTGGTCAACTTCCAGGAATTCTTTACTTCCAAATACTACTTCCCCAGGCCCCTTTCTAAGCAACACCAACCTTTTTCAGCAGAAGAAAGGAGAGTCATACACAACTTCAGAACAGATACTGACCTAATCGTCCTACCTGCAGATGAAGGTTCTTCCATTGTCATTACATATCATAGTGATTACCTGGCAGAAGGTCTCTGCCAGTTATTTGACTCCTCCACCTATGAACTCTGCCAGAATTATTCCATCCCAGAAGTCCAACATAACCTTCAATCCATGCTTAAAGCCTTAGTACCTTCACGGAGCGTCTCCCTGAATCCATTTCCCTCCTCATCCATATGACGCCCCACACACTCACCTTCTACATGCTCCCCAAAATCCACAAACTCAACAATCCTGGATGCTGCATTGTAGCTGGTTATTGTGCTCCCCAGTGAAAGAATTTCGGCCATCATCGACCAACACTTCCAACCAATTGCCCAAAATATGACCTCCTACCTTAGACACCAACAACTTCCTTCATTGACTCTCCACGATCTCCACCCCTTTACCTCATGGATCTTTACTCGTCACTATATGCCAGCATCCCTCAAATCTGTGGTCTTGCTGCTATTGAACAGTACCTTTCCCAACGTCCTTCAGACTCTATACCCACTATTTCATTTCTCATACACCTTACTAACTTTATTCTAATACACAATTACTTCCCTTCAAAGGGAAGGAATATAAACAAATCTGCAGCACAGCCATGGTCACCTGCATGACACACTCCTACCTATGGTCTGGTTCAGGTTCATTGATAATATCTTCATGACCTGGGCTCAGAACCAAGACACCCTATCCTCTTTCCTTCACAGCCTTGGCAAGACATTGACCTCCTCCTCTCTGTCCACATTAAACCCATCAACAGTGCCTGCATTTTGACAGCTGTGATCCTTTCCACATCAAAAAACCCATTCTGTACAGCCTGGCCACCCAGGAATGAGTGAATGTACAGTGACAAGAACTCCCTTACCTTGTGTTCTTAATGTTTCACCAAGGCCTGCACAGACAGGGACTGTCCCCAAACCTAGTCCACAAACTGAGTTCCTGTGCCATTTCCCCACATACCCCCAGTTCTCCCACCATCCCCAAGAACCAGCTACAAAGAAGCACCCTATTTGTCACCCAATACCACCCCAGACTGGAACAACTGAACCACATCCTGCACCAGGGCTTTGATTAACTATCATCATGCACTGAAATGAGGAATATGCTACCAAAGATACTTTCCACCCCTCCTAAAGTGGTGTTCCATCACCCAGACAATGTCCACAACGTCTTAGCCCATCCCTACGCCACTCCCAATCCCATCTCCTCACCACAGGGATCATATCCTTGCAGAAACCCCAAGTGCAAGATCTGCGCAATCCATTCACCCAGAACTTTCTATTTGCAGATCTGTCACAGGCTTATTCTGTCCCATCAGAGGCCGGGCTACATATGAAAGCAGCCATGTCATATACCAGCTCTGCTGAAACCATTGCACACCTAGAACCATGACTACCAACCAGCTGTCGGTCAGGATAAACGCCCACTGCCAGACTCTTGCCAAGAGCATCATAGAACACCCTGTGGCAGAACATGCAGCTGAACATAACAGGCTTCATTTCAATGGCTGCTTCAGAATTTACTGTCCCCACACCCTCCACCCAACAATTTCCGTTCCCTCCGTCCTATCACCTCCTCCCTGTTCACATCCCCTCACCCTCACCGTGTGCCACCCTCTATCTGATCACCCTCACATCTTTCCCCTTCCCTGTTCCTCTCCTTTTACACCCCTCCTCACATCTGTTCCCTTCTCCCCACCTTCCTGCTCCACAGCCTCCTGGCACTGCACCTGGCAGTCTTCTCATGCCTCAAATGGTTCAAATGACTCTGAGCACTATGGGACTTAACATCTGAGGTCATAAGTCCCCTAGAACTTAGAACTACTTAAACCTAACTAACTTAAAGGTATCGCACACATCCATGCCTAAGGCAGGATTCGAACCTGCGACCATAGCGGTCGCGCAGTTCCAGACTGAAGCGCCTAGACTGCTCGGTCATACCGGCTGGCTCTCGTGCCTCCATCTAACCTTTGCATGCTCTGCCAGACAGCAGTCTTTTCTCCCCCCACCAGTACCCCCCCCCCCCCCCCCAATCCCTCCGCCTGTCCTGCTCCACACGAACTTACTGTGCAATGTGACGCATTCCGGTTGAGCTAATGCATATATTGGTCATGTGTGCGTGAGTTGTGCTTGCTTGTGTATGCACATGTATTCTTTTCTTGGGAAAGCTTTGGCCAGAAGCTAAATGTGTAACAGTAGTTTTGTTCTGCCTCTCTACAACTCAGCATGTCATATTTATGGTGAGTAGCAATCTATCCTTTCCTGATATTATTCATATTCCACCCTGGAGTTTCCAGTATTTAATTGTTACACCATGTTTTTGTATGAGTTGATCAATTCCGGATGTGACTCATTTATATTATGGTCATAGGATACTATGTTTTTCCATTTTGTGAAGTGTGTAATTTTACTTTTATGAACATGTAAAGCAAGTTACCAATGTTTGCACCACTTTCAAATCATATGAAGACTTGACTGAATATTTGTGCGGTTTCTTCCAGACAGTACTTCATAACAGATAACTGTATCACTTGCGAGATGTCTAAGGTTACTGTTAATATTGTCCAAAAGGTCATTAATATGGAACTTGAACAGCAAGTGACCCAACACAATACCCCAGGGCACAACAATAACACTGTAAAAAAGTGACGGACCACATGTTGTGTCGTACTTGTAAAGGCACATGTTCTAGCAGCACAGGTAGAATATCCCGTATGAAATCATGATAACGTGCTCCATTGAGCGTAGTTGGAAGAACATGGGGCCCAATCAAGACATCACCAGCAATGCCTGCCCAAACGTTCACAGAAAATCTGTGTTGATGACGTGATTGCACAATTGCGTGCGGATTCTTGTTAGCCTACACATGTCGATTGTGAAAATTTACAATTTGATCACGTTGGAATGAAGCCTCATCCGTAAAGAGAACACTTGCACTGAAATGAGGTTTGACACATAGTTGGATGAACCATTCGCAGAAGTGTACCCGTGGAGGCCAATCAGCTGCTGATAGTGCCTGCACACGCTGTACATGGTACGGAAACAACTGGTTCTCCCGTAGCACTCTCCATACAGTGACGTGGTCAACGTTACCTTGTACAGCAGCAACTTATCTGACGCTGACATTAGGTTTATCGTCAACTGCACGAAGAATTGCCTCGTCCATTGCAGGTGTCCTCGTCGTTCTAGGTCTTCCCCAGTCGCAAGTCATAGGCTGGAATGTTGCGTGCTCCCTAAGACGCCGATCAATTGCTTCGAACGTCTTCCAGTCGGGACACCTTCGTTCTGGAAATCTGTCTCGATACAAACGTACCGCGCCACGGCAATTGCCCCGTGCTAATCCATACATCAAATGGGCATCTGCCAACTCCGCATTTGTAAACATTGCACTGACTGCAAAACCACGTTCGTGATGAAAACTAACCTGTTGATGCTACGTACTGATGTGCTTGATGCTAGTACTGTAGAGCAATCAGTCGCATGTCAACACAAGCACCGAAGTCAACATTACCTTACTTCAATTGGGCCAACTGGTGGTGAATGGAGGAAGTACAGTACATACTGACGAAACTAAAATGAGCTCTAACATGGAAATTAAGCGTTTCCAGACACATGTCCACATAACATCTTTTCTTTATTTGTGTGTGAGGAATGTTAACTGAAAGTTTGGCCGTACCTTTTTGTAACACCCTGTATAAAGCATGAGGCAAGGGATTGTGTATGGATGGACAAGGATACTGTGTAGGTTCAGTGGGCAGCAGAATACCACTGTGGAAGGGGTGGAAAGGATAGTGATGGCATACCTCATTTCAGGGCATGACAGGAGGTAGTCGAAATTCTGTCAGAGAATGTGATTCAGTTGCTCCAGTACTGGGTCACAAGGGGAATGCTTCTCTGTGGCCGTCAGTGGGGCTTTGGTATGCAGGTTGACTGGAAAGATGGGGGATCTGTTTTTGCACAAGGCTACAAGGGTAATTGTGGCATGTGAAGACCTCAGTGAGACCCTCGATATATTTAGAGAGAGACCACTATTAACTACAGATGAAATGGCTACAAGTGGCCAGGCTATATGGAAGGGTCTTCTTGGTATGGAATGGGTGGCAGCTGTCGAAGTGGAGATATTGCTGGTGACTGGTAGGTCTGATATGGACTGAGTTAAGGACATAGCCATCTTTAAGGTGGAGTCAACATCAAGGAAGGTGGCTTGTTGGACAGGGTGTCTTCATCATTGATCCTGATCATGAAGCTGTCATCAATGAATAGAACCAGGTGGCGGGCTTGGGATTAACGGTGTTTCGAAAGGATTCCCCTATGTGGTCCATGAAAAGGTTGGCATAGGTTGATGCACTGGCGGATTAAAGTGCGGGGGGGGGGGGGGGGGGTTGCTGCGGTCGCCCCCCCCCCTTTACTTTGCTTTACCCAAGTGAAAAAAGTTCGTATGTCTTGGAGTAGTTCGAATTTCATCATGTTATGTTTTCACCCTGCTGTATGCTCTGGGAATTTTTTTTATTTAAAATTAAAATTTGGCCTCTGAAACGGTATCCCATTTTAAGCAGATCTAGAGTGTATCACTTTGTTGTTCTTATCTGCTTTTCTCTAATCTCTATATTTTTGATTATTTCTGTGTTCTATTTCAAGTCAAATTTTGTGTCCACATGCTGCTTGTGATTTATCATATACAGCAGTATTAATCAAAGTAGAATCACAGGACAACACCCACATCCATGCCCATGGGGGGACTCTAACCCCCAGCCAGAACAGCCCAGCCCTCCGCAGTACGGCTATCCTGCTCGGCTTCTCTGGGAATTGCCCGCTGGGATTTCCCGATTTCAGTACCTCCGACCAGTGGTGCACACTGCGCTAAGCCTCTACGGCGCTACCTGCTCCCTTATTGTCACTGTTAGAGTTGTGCTCTTTGACATCTCATCTCGGGCTGAACAGCTTATACAAACCGTTCCTTTTACTGTTGTCGACTGCTTTATTTCTGTCATGTGTGTACCATGAAACGAGCTTCAAAGATAACATCTTTTTTCTATAATAAACAGAAGACAACAGGTGAGTTTATTATAGCGTAAGATTATGGTTCGTGAGGTGTTATATGGACAAAAGTATATATAAAGTATATATATTTATTACTTAATTTTGGAATTGAGTTCTTAAAGTCAAGCTATTTGAGATTACACTAAAATTTTTATAGGAAGAAGCGTTTGGTATATTTTCTTCCATAGTTGTTAACTTGTTTTCATATGCTGTGGCTGTCTACTTAAATTGGAAAGTAGACAGTTTTCCTATGTGTGTTACTTTACTTTTTGGGCATAAAGTATTTTTGTGGCCACCCATCATTTTTGTGATCGATGAGTAAAACCATATTAATTTTATGTTGGAGACAGCGACAAGTAATATTTTCATGGGCAGAAGTACTTGTTTTAAGGAGTCTTCTTTGTGGAAATTGTACGATATTGCAAAGAGTAGCCTTATTTGTCCTGTTTCCTTGTCTTTTTGCAAACTGTTAAACATGGTATCAGTGCCTCTGAAGTTATTTTCAGCTGGGGGGAGGGGGCATTCTGATGATAAAATTACCAGTGGTCGATCTCGTTTGAGATCTGCAGGCAGATTGACTGTTTTTGAGAATACATCTGATAATGATAATAATAATAATGAGCGTATGGCATTGGTGGCCGGGAGACACCTCGCAGGGCGGTTCAGCCACCGCTCCACAAGTTCTTTAACGCCACTACGGCGACTTGTGAGTGAATGAAGATGAAATGATGAAAGACACACAACAGCCAGTCATCTCGAGGCAGAGATCGAACCAGGAACCCCGTGCGCAGGAAGCGAGAACGCTACCGCAAGACCACGAGCCGCGGACAATACATCGGATGGTCACAGTTGAATAAAAGTCTCAACAATGTATTATTACGAAAGATTGTTGCTTCCGCGTGTCGTTCCTAAAGTAGCAAACGACGCATTGCGCTTGAGTGCCAAGTTGCAGGCCCTGCAAAGAACTGCCTGATTAACTTTTTTATTGCCGATAGATGTAAATACGATACACTACGATTGATATATTAATCTAAGAAATACAGTAGAAGAAGAATGGGTAGCTTTGAGGAATGAAATAGTGAAGGCAGCAGAGTATCAAGTAGGTAAAAAGACGAGGGCTAGTAGAAATCCTTGGGTAACAGAAGAGATACTGAATTTAATTGATGAAAGGAGAAAATATAAAAATGCAGTAAGTGAAGCAGGCAAAAAGGAATACAAACGTCTCAAAAATAAGATCGACAGGAAATGCAAAATGGCTAAGCAGGGATGGCTAGAGGACAAATGTAAGGATGTAGAGGCTTATCTCACTAGGGGTAAGATAGATACTGCTTACAGGAAAATTAAAGAGACCTTTGGAGAAAACAGAACCACTTGCATGAATATCAAGAGCTCAGATGGAAGCCCAGTTCTAAGAAAAGAAGGGAAAGCAGAAAGGTGGAAGGAGTATATGGAGGGTCTATAAGGGGTGATGTTCTTGAGGACAATATTATGGAAATGGAAGAGGAGGTAGATGAAGATGAAATGGGAGATATGATACTGTATAAAGAATTTGATAGAGCACTGAAAGACGTTAAGTCGAAACAAGACCCCGGGAGTAGACAACATTCCATCAGAACTACTGATGGCTTTGGGAGAGCCAGTCCTGACAAAACTCTACCATCTGGTGAGCAAGATGTATGAGACAGGCGAAATACCATCAGACTTCAAGAAGAATATAATAATTCCAATCCCAAAGAAAGCAGGTGTTGACAGATGTGAAAATTACCGAACTTTCAGTTTAATAAGTCACAGCTGCAAAATACTAACGCGAATTCTTTACAGACGAATGGAAAAACTGGTAGAAGCTGACCTCGGAGAAAATCAGTTTGGATTCCGTAGAAATGCTGGAACATGTGAGGCAAAACTGACCCTATGACTTATCTTAGAAGAAAGATTAAGGAAAGGCAAACCTACGTTTCTAGCATTTGTAGACTTAGAGAAAGCTTTTGACAATGTTGACTGGAATACTCTCTTTCAAATTCTGAAGGTGGCAGGGGTAAAATACAGGGAGCGAAAGGCTATTTACAATTTGTACAGAAACCAGATGGCAGTTATAAGAGTCAAGGGGCATGAAAGGGAAGCAGTGGTTGGGAAAGGAGTGAGACAGGGTTGTAGCCTCTCCCCAATGCTATTCAATCTGTATATTGACAAGCAGTAAAGGAAACAAAAGAAAAGTTAGGAGTAGGTATTACAATCCATGGAGAAGAAATATAAACTTTGAGGTTTGCCTATGACATTGTAATTCTGTCAGAGACAGCAAAGGACTTGGAAGAGCAGTTGAACGGAATGGACAGTGTCTTGAAAGGAGGGTATAAGATGAACATCAACAAAAGCAAAACGAGGATAGTGGAATATAGTCGAATTAAGTCGGGTGATGCTGAGGGAATTAGATTAGGAAATGAGACACTTAAAGTAGTAAAGCAGTTTTGATATTTGGGGAGCGAAATAACTGATGATGGTCGAACTAGAGAGGGTATAAAATGTAGACTGGCAATGGCAAGGAAAGCGTTTCTGAAGAAGAGAAATTTGTTAACATCAAGTATAGATTTAAGTGTCAGGAAGTCGTTTCTGAAAGTATTTGTATGGAAGTGAAACATGGACGATAAATAGTTTAGAGAAGAAGAGAATAAAAGCGTTTGAAATGTGGTGCTACAGAAGAATGCTGAAGATTAGATGCGTAGATCACATAACTAATGAGAAGGTATTGAATAGAATTGCGGAGAAGAGGCATCAAGGGATCACCAATTTAGTACTGGAGGGCAGCGTGGAGGGTAAAAATCATAGAGGGAGACCAAGAGATGAATACACTAATCAGATCCAGAAGGATGTAGGTTGCAGTAGGTACTGGGAGATGAAGAAGCTTGCACAGGATAGAGTAGCATGGAAAGCTGCATCAAACCAGTCTCAGGGCTGAAGACCACAACAACAACTCTTTTGATTTCTACAATGGTTTTTACAAGCGGGAGCGTTTGTAGCGCAATAAATTGCAGCAACAACAGGAAGAAGACACCACAGCTGCCTTTTTTAGGTTTCCTAAGGATCCTGAGAGGTATATACCATCACGTTACTAAACTGTATCGTCAAGATTTACTTGCAAACTATATGTGTATTAATGATTGGCGCAAATTGGCGCTCATAGGAAGAAGAACAACGCCAAAAATGCAACAGGAGCGTAATATGTAAGAAACTGTCTACGCAACCTGCCACTGATGATGCCTTGCAGAAAATAAAGGCGAAACGCGTATGGCACTAAAATTGTGTTTTATTCAGTTGCTGTCAGACGGTCCATAAGTGAAAATTATCAATATACCGTAAAAAAGACCCAGTTTATCTGTATAATAATATTAGGTTTTGTTCGCTAAATTTCGAACAAAACCAGTTAATGAACACAGACAATAGTAAATCCGTGTGGAATGCAGTACCCACGCTGTTTGACATTCCAAATAAGCCACCTCAACTGACGATGAAGAGGAAACTGCCACAAAGATTCGACAATCCATCTAAAGCTGTAAAACAGTCCTCTGACACAGAAGCAGCCAGTTCAACTCTCCATGTCGCTATCAGTGCCAGATTCGTGTGAATCGTCAACACAAACCACATGAAGTGGTTAGATTAACTGCAGTTATTCGTGTTTTACAAAAGTGTAATGTTTCGTATGTATTTCATTCACTTCTGTTGTTAGTCACTTAATTTTCTTGCTTCCTTCGTTTGATGACATTATTTTGTTAGCACCTTGTTCACTGACAGATTGTTTGAAAATTATTCAAATATTTGGTTTTGCGTGAAATGTAATGTAATCAGCTCATTATAATGTTTTCAACATATTTCTCCGCCTATTTGGCAGTTGCTTGTCTGACTTAGAATAATATGAAGATGAAGGTCGTACTAGTGGCAACAGGTGACAATGACAAACACAGTAGACCTACAGGACGTTAAATGAGCTGTGGATCGCTTTTGCATATAGAATTAAATATCTGTCCTTCTTACGTGTGAATCTGTGTGTTTATATTTTTTTGATATCAATGTGGTAAGCTGCAATTCTATCCAACGTCACAAGTGTTCCTTCACGAATATGTTGTATCTTGCCATTTGATTCATGGTTTTTGTCCATACCTTCCCTTATTTTAGAAACATATATGCTTCTGATACTACACAATCTCTTGGAGGCAAGAAAATAACTCAAATATCTCGTAAATTACGTAGGAAATGGACGCAATACTAACATTATGCTTACGACGCGTCTGACGTTCACCTTACTCGCCGCTTGGAGCGATAGTGTCGCTCCATCTGTCAAACGGTAACAACTTTTACAGCTGTGTGTGTTTATTTATTTATTCGTGTTCCGTAGATCCGGTATACAAAAGATTTGCATGGATGTGGAACGAGTCACCATATAAATTAACACATTAGCCTCCTTGTATATGCTAACAAATGTAAATTGCAGTTGGTGTATAAGAAACAAAGTATGTTAATAGTTACAGTCTTAAGGGGAGTCATACCGCCCAAAATGAAAAAAAATTGACACTTTTACTTTTATGCAAATTATGAAAATATGGAAGTTTATTCTTAGTTTGGTGTTGGTTTTATTGAAATATTCGATTATGTACTATTTTAAATAAATATTTGAAAATAATCATGCAATGACATATCTGAGAATTTTGTTTTCCATCATTTCGTATATTGGCATTTTTCTCTGGAACTATATAGTCTAGAAGGCAGTGGTTTCTTTTGTTTTGTAGAGAACTGTCCGTTTCATAAGTTGCCTACACTGGCGGTACTTTGCAGTAAACTCTTTGAAGTGTACATTTGTTTGCGTTTGACAACAACAGTTAATCAGTTATCCACTAGCCGTGTTTCGGTTTCTATGTTTCCTGTGATAGTTTTCGTCATGACTAAACCAAAAGGAGCGTTTCAAAAAATACGAAACAAAGGAGACAGATACTACAGGACAAATATAGCAGCAGTAAAAAGAGTGGTTAGCGCCGAAGGGCGTGATAATTAGATTGTAAATAGTGACAGTCCTTCTACTCCTTGGAGTGCTTCCAAGAAAAAACTGCTGGGTAATGATGTAAAATACAACGCAGCTTCAGACAGTGAAACAAATTGCAATATTATTAATCCCCATATACTTATTTCAGCTTTGTGTTAAACAGCGTTGGTCGTATATGTGGAGGGGAAATTGAAATTTCTGAAAAGCTATCTCAATGCAATGGTCTGGTGTGCACTTTACAAATAATGTGTCTGAACTGTAAAAGCGAAGAGACTTTCAAGACTTCAGAAGTAAGTGTAAAGAATGGACTTTTTGCCACTAATCTAAGATACTTCTATGGACTTAGATGCATAGGAAAAGGCTATAACGTGGTAAGGTTCTTTGTGCCTTGCTGAACCTCCGTAGTCCCTCTACAAAATCTATCAAACACAACTCCATACTAAGAAGTAGTGTCAAGGCGTGTGCTATGGAGTCAATGTCTACAGCAGCAGGGCAAGCTGTAGCAGAAAATAGTAGTTCTGACATATCAATATCATTCGACGGATCCTGGCAAAAAAGAGGTTTCCAGTCAAAGAATTCATGTGCATCTATTATCAGCATCGACAATGGGAAAGTGTTGGATGTTGATGTGTTAACCATGCACTGTCAGGGTTGTAAGCAAGCAGGCAAGAATACTGAAAAGCAAACTAAGCATGAAATGAATTGTCAGAGAAACTATGAAGGAACTAGTAGAGGGATGGAGGTTGCTTCTGCAGTGAAAATGTTTCAATGTTCCCAGTATGACCGTGCTGTTCATTACATGAGTTTTCTTGGGGATGGAGACTCACGACAGTATGAGGCAGTGGTGGAGAGTAAAACTTTGGTGATTTGTCAATTACAAAACTCGAGTGCATTAATCATGTGAAAAAGAGGATGGGCACGAGACTACATAGACTCAAACAGCAGTTGGGAACTACCAAGTTATCTGATGGTCTAAGACATCGACTGACTGATAAACAAATTGATCAGATTACACAATATTATGGAATGGCTATTAGAAGTAACAGAGATAATTTAGATGGTATGAAGAGAGCTGTTTGGGCAATTTATTTTCACAAGCTGTCTACAGATGCTGAACCAAATACACAACCTGTGTTCCACTGAATGGTGTAAATGCTTGAAGGCAAAAGAGGAGGGTAAAGTTGACACTTCCTCGCACAAAATTACTATACCAAATGCTGTTATGCTTGCCATGAAACCTGTGTTTCAGGATCTTGCTCAACCAGAGCTGTTGAAGAAATGTCTCAAGGGCAAAACACAAAATGCGAATGAATCATTTAACAATGTTGTATGGTCAGGTCAGTCGTTGAACTTGGCGTTTTGGACGCTGTTCTTACTTTTAATGATGGCTATTCTGGAGGACTACATGTTTTTGAATATCTGGGCATTCATAAAGGTTACAACACCATTAAAAGTGTGATGAACTTGGACCAACTGCGAATAATGAAGGCAGAGATTGCAACAAACAATATGTCCAGAGAAGCCATATCCAAGAGAAGGAGGTAGTACTGGGTGAGGAAGACGAAGGAGGAGATAAGGACTACCATCCAGAAGAAGTCTAACATATTTTTTATGTATCAATTGGTTGTATATTAAAATTTTTTCTTTAAACACAATATTCTCAACATGACATTTTTCAGTATAAAAGCCCCTTTTTCTCAGAAACTTCTGAATCTACATCATTGAATTATTTACTACATAACATAGGTAGTACAATGATGTTGTAGCTCTACTTAAGTAGTATTTACTGTAATAGTTAAAATTCAAGAAATTAAAATTGTGAAAATTTACACCAAAAAATTTTATGTTTACTGAAAAAATGGTAACTTTTTTCCAGTTGTTATTTTAAATTCATTGTACAGCAAGACAGTCACAAAACATGGGAAAACATGTGATAAAAACACCACATTTATGTACTCAACAGTTCCTCAGAAAACGGGGCATTTATATAGCCAATTTCACTTTGTCGAGATAGGGTGGTTCGACTCCCCTTAAGCTTTTTCTATGGTAAAACAGAGGTATAAAACGATAAAATAATAAATTACAATTTTCCATATTACAAACTATACATTAGCAGGAATTTGATAGTGCCAATTGCCTGAAAAAGAATTTCCGTACTGGTATAAGATGTATTACATTACGTAGTGGCAATAGCAAATATTACAAGTAAAGTGTTACATCTAAGTTACAATGTTACATTAAAGAATTGATTAAGAGAGTAAAACGCTTCTTCCAGAAGTTATTCCTTCAATTTACTCTTAAATTTTGGCATTTCACTTGTAAGATTTTTTATGTCAGAATGGAGTGCATTAAACACCTTTATGTTTAATGCACTCCCATCTGACATAAAAAATCTTATCAGTGACATGCCAAAATTTAAGAGTAAATTGAAGAAATATCTTCTGGAAAAAGCGTTTTACTCTAGTGTCGCTCCATCTGTCAAACGGTAACAACTTTTACAGCAGTGAGTGTCACGACTGTTATGTTAGATGGTGGTGGTTAGTGTTTAACGTCCCGTCGACAACGAGGTCATTAGAGACGGAGCGCAAGCTCGGGTTAGGGAAGGAGTGGGAAGGAAATCGGCCGTGCCCTTTCAAAGGAGCCATCCCGGCATTTGCCTGAAACGATTTAGGGAAATCACGGAAAACCTAAATCAGGATGGCTGGAAACGGGATTGAACCGTCGTCCTCCCGAATGCGAGTCCAGTGTGCTAACCACTGCGCCACCTCGCTCGGTTGTTATGTTAGACTGTGTCAGTATCATGACAATTTACCTAACAGCACACGATTAAATCTCATCTTCCACGCGAAATCATCCAATGTGTGAGCTTTGGCCTAATTACAATATATCACTTAAATGTGATACTTTATTTTATTCGAAAACATGCTCATTTCCTGCGCACCATGATCTAACACAGAAATGTTTGACTACTAACAGGTAAGATACTTTGATGCACTAGAACTGAAATATCAGTGTCAAAAGGAAATAAACACAAGTGTATCTTTTTTTATATGCAGCATGTATCTACACTCCTGGAAATGGAAAAAAGAACACATTGACACCGGTGTGTCAGACCCACCATACTTGCTCCGGACACTGCGAGAGGGCTGTACAAGCAATGATCACACGCACGGCACAGCGGACACACCAGGACCTGCGGTGTTGGCCGTCGAATGGCGCTAGCTGCGCAGCATTTGTGCACCGCCGCCGTCAGTGTCAGCCAGTTTGCCGTGGCATACGGAGCTCCATCGCAGTCTTTAACACTGGTAGCATGCCGCGACAGCGTGGACGTGAACCGTATGTGCAGTTGACGGACTTTGAGTGAGGGCGTATAGTGGGCATGCGGGAGGTCGGGTGGACGTACCGCCGAATTGCTCAACACGTGGGGCGTGAGGTCTCCACAGTACATCGATGTTGTCGCCAGTGGTCGGCGGAAGGTGCACGTGTCCGTCGACCTGGGACCGGACCGCAGCGACGCACGGATGCACGCCAAGACCGTAGGATCCTACACAGTGCCGTAGGGGACCGCACCGCCACTTCCCAGCAAATTAGGGACACTGTTGCTCCTGGGATATCGGCGAGGACCATTCGCAACCGTCTCCATGAAGCTGGACTACGGTCCCGCACACCGTTAGGCCGTCTTCCGCTCACGCCCCAACATCGTGCAGCCCGCCTCCAGTGGTGTCGCGACAGGCGTGAATGGAGGGACGAATGGAGACGTGTCGTCTTCAGCGATGAGAGTCGCTTCTGCCTTGGTGCCAATGATGGTCGTGTGCGTGTTTGGCGCCGTGCAGGTGAGCGCCACAATCAGGACTGCATACGACCGAGGCACACAGGGCCAACACCCGGCATCATGGTGTGGGGAGCGATCTCCTACACTGGCCGTACACCACTGGTGATCGTCGAGGGGACACTGAATAGTGCACGGTACATCCAAACCGTCATCGAACCCATCGTTCTACCATTCCTAGACCGGCAAGGGAACTTGCTGTTCCAACAGGACAATGCACGTCCGCATGTATCCCGTGCCACCCAACATGCTCTAGAAGGTGTAAGTCAACTACCCTGGCCAGCAAGATCTCCGGATCTGTCCCCCATTGAGCATGTTTGGGACTGGATGAAGCGTCGTCTCACGCAGTCTGCACGTCCAGCACGAACGCTGGTCCAACTGAGGCGCCAGGTGGAAATGGCATGGCAAGCCGTTCCACAGGACTACATCCAGCATCTCTACGATCGTCTCCATGGGAGAACAGCAGCCTGCATTGCTGCGAAAGGTGGATATACACTGTACTAGTGCCGACATTGTGCATGCTCTGTTGCCTGTGTCTATGTGCCTGTGGTTCTGTCAGTGTGATCATGTGATGTATCTGACCCCAGGAATGTGTCAATAAAGTTTCCCCTTCCTGGGACAATGAATTCACGGTGTTCTTATTTCAATTTCCAGGAGTGTATTTTTAAATGTTAAATACACCTTCGAATCCGTCAGTTGGTTCCGCTACAAGACAGCGGTTATTACCACAGCTTAGATGTGCTTCATTGCAATTTTCTAAATAAGCCCGCTTATTTCAGTCAACTAACTAGAAATTCACAAACAGAAGGGTCTTTGAGGACTTCCACATCTACTAAATTATGGCGTAAAGCTCTGTGTCAGATGTGATGTCTGACACGAAGCTTTATTCCATCACTACACTCTATCACAAATTTGGAGTCACTTATGCTACTGATGGGAATCTTTTTAATTAATAGATAAATACTCTGGCTATGTTTTAGTATTTATTTTGCTACTGTAGGTAACAAACGGAAGAAGCAATGTCGATAATGGTCAGTCAAGCTGACCAAAAATTTGACGTCAGTCAGCTAGTGTACTCTTTTGCGGTACGCTGCGTGAACCTTAGGTTTTATATAAAATTACGTGGTACAGAATTAAAAATCTCAGCAAGATATAGATTTAAAAAATGCCGAAAAACAGCTTAAGTCTCTAAAACACAACAAAGCTCCAGGGCCCGACGGAATTCCTGTCGTGGAATTTGCAACCGAATTAGCCCTGTTCTTGACCATAGTTTGCCGCGTGTTTCTCGAACAAGGAGTTATCACCAGTGAATGAAAAAGGGCACAAGTCACACCGATATACAAAAAGGGAAGTAGAACGGACTCTCAGACATTTCGGCCAGTAATATAGAGCAAATGCGCGGCGCCCCTGTCAGGCTGGACTAAATGGTGACATATAGCAAACACAAAGGCCGGCACGAATAGTAAAAGGTTTGTCTGACTGGCGAGAGAGCGTTAGTGACATGTTGAGAAGTCAGAATGGGCAAACACCCGAAGAAAGACGTACATCATGCCAGAACCGCCTTGAAAAATTCCAGACGCAAAATCTTGGCAGAAGCGATGCATGTTCTCTTTCCCCCTATGTATCTATATCGCGATGACAAAATTGGGTAAGTAAGAGACTAAGAGCTCGCACAGAGGTGTTTCAACAGTGATTCTTTCCGTCCTGGAATGGAACAGGAAGAAACCTTAACGTATGGTACCCTAGAGTACCCCCTGCCACACACCACACGGTGACTCGCGGAGTACGGATGTAGATGTAGATAGTATTAAACCTTTGATGCGCATTTAGGCCAAAAGTCTATTAGCAAGGTGAGCAGCCAAGCATTCTTTTATGTCAACAGCTGCTTGTGCGTACTAACTGTGGTACGGCACGTAGGTTTGTGAGACAGGAGGGTTAAACAAAAATCATTTATGACTTTGGTGCAATGTATTCTTTTCAGGTTCCACAACTGATGAGCATAATGAGATTGAGGACTCAGCACCGCCAATGCCTGTGACATCGAATGATCCAGGTGATCAGATGAACTGCGCTTCAACTTCATTACCTGCAGATAACACTTCCGTTTCAGTGGTACATTACGAAACATCGGTCTATATATTGGGACTAAACCATAAAGCATCCATAGTGTGCAAGCCACCATGCTACAAAACCACTGGGAGCCTCCTGCCGAATACAGTTACCCACATTCTACTCATAATAAGGGTGGAAAGACTGAAAGAAGGTTTCTGAAAAAAGAGCAGTTAGATAAATATAAAGCATGTTAGTTTTGTCTCCATCCAAAGAAGGTCTATTTTACAAAGTGTGTCCTTTCTTTGCACCTACTCTTAAGAGTGGGTATCAAGTGGGAATGAAGTTATACACATTAGTGACTGTACCTCTGACAAAATTTGCTAAGTTATTACGTAAAGTGGTGACCTGGAAAATCACAGTAGAGCAGTATATCATCAGCAAGCTTTAGGACGTGCCAACGACCTATTGGTTTCTTACCAAAATCCAAATAAATCGGCTGAAAATCAAGTTGACACCTTCTGACTGAAGAGAATGAAAAAAAAAAAACGAAAACTGTTGTCATTTACTTTGTAAAACGTCATATTTCTTGGAAGGTAGAACATAACTTTTAGAGGACATCGAGACGATGGCTCTGTTTTTTCTAACGATCCCGGACTGATAAATACAGACAATTTTTAAAGAGTTGATGAAATTTCGCTCTGAAGAATGTGGGAAAATTGAATTAGAGGCGCAGTATAGCTCTGGTAATTAAAGATGCACATTTTTAAGTAAAACTGTTCAAAATGGGTTGATTGAATGCTGTGGCGAAGAAATTATTTCTCAGATAGTAAACAGAATCGAAGAAAACAAAATCTACAGTATTGGATTTGATGAGACAACTGACATCAGCCACAAAACTCAGATGTCAATTTTTCAAAGATATGTTTATAAAGATGTTATCAGAGAAGATTTCATAGGTTTCATCAATCGACAGGAGCCACAGACAAATCTGTGGAAACAAAACTTCAAAGCTGGATCAAAAGTAATAAAAACGAACATTTCTCTTCAACATCTGTCGATGAAAATGATCAACTTGAGTCTTTTGAAGATGACTGTGATTCTAATAAACGTGACAAAGATAGAGCCGATGAAGAGCATAAAGATCCCAGAATGACTGGAATACTTTTATGTAAAACTGTGAGACATATTAATCTCGACCCTAGTAAATGTATTGGTATTGGAACCGTTGGCTGCTCTGTCATGAGTTTCAAGACTGTTGGAGCCGTTACGACAATAAAGAAAGAATGTATTTATGCTGAAAGAGCCCCATGTTTCAACCATTCTTTGAATTTATCTATTTCTAAGTGTTCTGGTGTGCAACAAGTGAGAAACTCAATTGGTATCGTTAAGGAGGTTGTTCCATTTTTACAGCCTCTCCAAAAAGAAATGCTGTACTCGTTAAGCATACAGGCAGTCAGCTTGTCTCCATGTATGAAACAAGATGGATAGAAAGGCAGTTATCTGTAGTGTCAGTTCTTAAAAAATTGAAAAAATCGTGTTGTACCTTGACGAAATTTTATAATGGTCACATTTTTCAAGTGATACTTCTAGTGTAACAGCTACAACGCTTTTATATGCTATCAGTAATGGAGAATTTATCTTAACTCTAGTGTGCCTTGCTGATGTGCTCTGTCAAACATTGCCTCTCAGAGATTTTTCCAAAAAGAAACTATTGATGTTACAGAAGCAACTGATACCATAAACGACACTTTATCAGTCTTAAAAACAAAGCTAGACAATGCAGTTGCAGAGATCAATCTCCTTTATGATGAAGCGAAGAGAATCGCAGATATTGTTGGAAGAACCATCCAAACACTCACAATTACATATCACTAAATTAACAGATCTAATGCAGCGCCATCGAGTCTAGAAAGTTATTTTAGGGTTAATGTCTTCATCCCCATTCTCGACACAATTGGCAACGATCTTGAAGGCAGATTCTCTAAAAACGTTCTAATTCTCTTCAACCTGAACACACTTCTACCAAAAGTCTGTTCTTTGGCAACAAGGTCTATGGAGTCAGTGATTAGTGGTACCGAAACTGTGGCTAGAAAGTATTATAAACTGTTTGGAAAGGATAAAAGTGACTGCATCTCTAATTTGAGGGCAGAAGTCAAGTTGCAGGTAACAAAATGGAAAAGGGAAGATGCAACGAAAGCACTTCTATCAAACTCTGCAGTTGAGTGTTTGCAGTTTTATACTACAGATATTTTCCCCTTGATTACATCTTCAATGTTGATCCTTTCTTGTCTTCCTGTCTCAACTGCAACAGCCGAAAGATTCTCTACACTGAAATTGGTTAAGACTTGGTTAAGAAATCGTTGTGGGCAAAACCGCTTAACAGGGCTTGCTTTATTGTACTTACGTAGGGACATTTTTATTAACAAAGAAAAAAATCATAGATAGATTTATTGCAAAGGGTAGAAATAGGAGAAGATGTATGCTTTCTGAGGTCTCGATATTGTAAAGCCAGCTGATGAGGAAAGATACAGTAATTAATAATCACGAAATTATATTAGTTTTTGCACTTTTATAAGAACTGTAAGAGCAACAAACCACCTGCTAATATGCATAAAACGGACCAAGTATGTACTTTACAAATAGAGAGCCAATACAAAAATTGTTAACGTAACTTCTACCAAAATTTAAATCACTCAATATACAGAAATATATTATATTCAAAATTATTGTACTACATCTCTTATATAAGTTTTTAATGACTATCGCTCATACTATTTTTTTCAGAACAAGTATCATTCTAACCTGCTGAAAAATTGAAAATCTAAAAAGAACTATGGATTTATTTACTTCTTTACTAATATTCTTTTAAAATAAAGTATTTGTGTTTACAAAACGCTTATGTAACTTGATACTTTCCTGTTAACAATTATGTAAATGTAAATACCTATGTAACAACTTTGAAGGCCAGACGTCTGAAGAAATTTTAGACATCTGAATCCCCAAAATAAAGCACGTCTTTCCCGAGTCATTGATATGTTTTTTAAGTATCAAAAAGCTTGGAATACTACATTTTAAAGACCTATTTTTCTTTGTTTTCTGGGGAACACGCCCAGGTTCTCTTTCTCTTCGAGGCAACCGCCCCCCCCCCCCATAAAATTTCTTTAATCTGCCACTGGGATGATGCCACGCAAGTGCCCAAAACTGTACCCTAGATTTCTTTGTAGGTAATGCCTTCAAAGGAGAAACAATTGCTGGTGAGGATATAGTTGGTAATGGCGATTAGATAGGAGTTTTATGTTTGGAATCTGTCAGACTTTGGTAAAGGAAGTGTACCACAGCAGTAAGGCCATGGGCATTAGGGATGTTGGTGTAAAGGGAGGTGGAATCAACAGTGACAAGCAGGACACCATGGGGCAAAGGAATAGGAACTATGGGCAGAAGAAATGGTTGGTATCTCTTATATAGGAGATTATGTTGCATGTAATAGGCTGAACGTGTCATTCTATAAGAGTAACGATTTTCTCAGTGGGGGCCCAGTAACCGACCAAAATGGGGCATCCTGGGTGGTTGGATTTTGGACTTTAGGAATCATGTAGAAGTTAGGAGTGTGGGAAGTATAGGGGTGAGGAGGAAGGTAGACTCCAGGGAGAGGTTCTGAAATGGGCCTAAGGATTTGAGGAGAGACTGGAGACCTTCTGGATTTCTGGAATGAGGTCACTTGGCAGGTTTTGTAGGTGGACAAATCTGACAGCTGGAAGAGTTCTTCTGCCAGGTATTTCTTGCAGCTCAAAACAACCTTGGTGAATGTCTCTGTTCAGCAGTGACCCCTGTGGCCCCATTAAGAGAATCTTTGCTCCTGTAGTTCAATAACTTCAACTTATTACCCACTACTCTTGTGCAAAAGATGCCAACCATCTCCTACATCAACCCTTCACAGTTCCTGCTCCTTTATTACTAGGAAACCTTCTTGTCACTATTGCTGCCAATTTACCCTGCACTAACATCCATAATGCCCATGGCCTTGCCGCTATTGAATGCTACCTTTCCCAACACCTGACCTCATATCTACAACCTCCTTCCTGGTCATAATGACCAATTATATCTTCACTCATAGTTTCTTTACTTTGAAGGCATCACCTACAAACAAATCTGAGACACTGTAATGGATGCCCATATGGCACCTTTCTATGGCATGCTATTTAAGGGCTCTTAAAGGAATCCTTCCTAACCGCCCTGAATCCCAAACCCCTCACCTGATTCAGATTCATTGATGAATCTTCATGATCTGGACCTAGGGTGAAGACACTGTATCTACATTCCTCCAGAACCTCTTATATCTTCTCACCATCCACTTCATCTGGTCCTCCTCAGCCCAGCAAGCCACCTTCCTCGATGCTGAACTACACATCCAAGATGGCTACATCAGTGCCTCCATCCATATCAAACCTACCAAACACCAGCAATACTTCCACTTCAATGACTGCCACCTTTTCCGTACCATGAAGTCCCTCCATACAGCCTAATGACCCATAGTTGTTGCATCTGTTACTACAAGTAGACCCTCTCCAAATATACCAACAGTCTAACTGAGGTCTTCACAGACTAAAATTACTCTCCCAGTCTTGTACAGAAGCATGTCTTCCATGGCTTGTCTCTTCAGTCACTTACTACCTTCCACATATCCACCATCTGGCACAAAGAAACATTCTCCTTGTGATTCGGTACCACCCAGGACTGGAGCAGCTGAATCAAATTCTCTGAGATAGTTTTGACTACCTTTTGTCATTCCCTTAGATGAGGAATATCCTGTCCACTACCCTTCCCACCCCATCCTGAATGGTATACTGCAGCCCACTTAACCCACCTCTATCGAAAGATAGGCCCTCAGGCTTCGAGTGTTAAATACTCAACCTCACTCTTGCTGCCATATATAGTGTAGACATTCAGCTGATTGTTCATATCTTTGGCATCATCCAATGATTAAATCATAGAAAAATAATCAATGTTACTTTAGCCCAAGTCTAAATTTAGTTCTGTAATTGGCAACTAAATAAATTCTAAGTGTAGATCACTAAAGATATAATGCAGTAAAGCCTTTAGTCAGACAAGATCGCATAATACAAAATATTTGCAGTTCACATATTGAAACTATTTCAGAGTGTTCGCTAGTGCCACACATGAATATCACAAGTCCACTACTCAATGGTCAAGAAAAGTCTCACAAACTCAAAAAGATAAATACTGCCACACATATTTGCTCATACTCAAAGACCTCAAGCCTGACTGCTGAACGAATTCTAATCAAAAAGCCCCACATGAGCATGGTCACCATTGTTTAAAACCTCAAGTCAAGAGCCCAGACTTCATACTTTCTTAATGTGCGTATAACTTTAAATTTGATGTTACATACATGTATCATGAATTTGCAAGTAAATTTCCTCAGCTTTCTAGTGACGCTCTTAGTATTTCATTAACTTAAATAGTCTGTACACAAATAATGACTTTGTAGAGCTAAACACAACTTTTCATTTTTCTAATTATTATATACAATTAAAACTAAGTACATCTCTGAATATGGCCAATTAGTAATGCTACCAGTACTTCCAATGTTCCACATCTTATTTATACAAAAATTCTGGCTTTTACATACAGAAAGAACATTCTGATCTGTAATTCAAAATGAACATTGGTCCTGAAACATCTACTATAATTGTCAGGTGCTGCTCATTAAGACCTATCCATAGACACTTATTGTGTACAAATCGCCCACAGATATTAATTTTGTAAACTTAGTTTTATACTTGTGGTTGAAATTAATGTGCAGCTACGCATAGAGGTCCAGTGTGGGCTTTAATTATCGTATGGCAGCGAAACTTGGTAGATATGCTAATGCATTAATGCGGTACCAATTTACACTGGAAAAAAAATAGTTCCAATTATGGCCACCAGTTGCGAATCTGGGGCTGTACGGATCTTGTTGACATCTCTGGTGGTCATGTTGAACAACATGTGTAAGCGGTAGTTAGTAATAAAGTCAACATTATAGCCTCTCCACTTGTTTTATCTTTTCTGCCCACATCCTGTACCTGTACTCCGTTCATCGTAAGAATGAACAGCCGCACGAAGTGGCCGCGCGGTCTTAGGTGCCATGTCACGGGTTGCGCGGCCTTTCCCACCGGAGCTTCGAGTCCTCCCTCAGGCATGGATGTGTGTTGTTCTTAGCATAAATTAGTTTAATCAGTGTGAAAGTCTAGGGACCGATGACCTCAGCAGTTTGGTCTCTTACGAATTCACACACATTTGAAGAATAAACCAGATGTAAACAAACACAAACGCGATGATTGGTCAGAAGCTGTAGCACACATATACTGGTGTTCTTAGGCTCCTGGAAGTAGGACCTACATATTTATTAGATCTCTTGTTACTAAGTTACGCTAAATGAACTTTAAGATATTCAAATGCATTGAGGCCCATCAACGTCTCTCTCAGTCACAGTTTAGCTATGTAGTTTTTATTTCAAAAATCGTGTACTGTCACAGCCTCTGCACTTTTGCACTCTGATTGTCACGCTGCTAATACGCAATATGAAAATGGCTGAGACTGCTTTCTGCTCCGTAGTGAAACACGCGAGGGGAACACGGTTAAAAAGTGCCGAAAAATACTTTGTTCTTAATGTTTGTCATAAATTTACTGAGATAATCGGTTTTGAAGTTTTCCGAGGGACTGTATTAGAAATACTTGAAACACGTATACACACTTGTGCATCGCAGAATCGGTAGTGTAATAGCGTGAAAACTCAATGCAAGTCTCGCCTGAGTCGCTTTTCTTTCTCCTTCAATTTTAATTGCATACATCTCATAATTGTAAAATTCATCATCATTTTTTAAGAATAATGTACGTCTTATTGTTTTTAATTACGTATTGTACGCGAAATTTCTGTTTTCATTTCAAATATAAATTCTCAGTTATCGATATTTTATGAAAGACTGTTAATAAAGGATGCTTAAATTAAGAAAACATAATTTAATTTTGTAAGACAAAAATAAAAAATGAAATACTCTTTATTTGGACTCTGTCCGTTGTTTTATACCACAGATGTAGGTACGTTTTGCAGAAACATGAAAAACAATCAGAATTATATTTTCACTCTGCAGCGGAGTGTGTGCTGCACACTGTTTTAATCTGCCAGGAAGTTTCATGAAAAACAATCATTTTCACAGTATCGAGTACATCACACAAATGCTGCACTTTTACATTTGGCACTGGACCATTACGATGTGGACCCAACAGAACTGATCTGGAGCCACCTTTTTCACATGTCACTGTCGGAAGTTGGCGGGATATAGAATGACAAGTCATAAAAAGAGGAGAAAATGCGTCGCCTGTTTGGCTTCGTGGTTCAGTGACTGAAATGTATTATTCAGATAAGGAAGGAGCTAAGATATTACCAGACGACTGACTGTAATTAATACCAACAGTGGCTTCAGTATTCAACAGTACGGTGAAATGCCTGCGGTATGCTTTTGCATCAAGCACAGCTCGCTCAGAAGAATTACCCTGTGATTAGGTTATGAATTTTCATCACTCTTGTTTGTAATTAGAACACTATGTCAGGTGAGAACGAAAGCATTTTATGCTTTCCGTCAGGTCACCTAAGTACTACGCGATAGTGCTGGAGTTTTGCCGAATATTATTTCATTCTCTTTAAAAATTAAATGACATTCGAAGCTATATTGTTTCTATCTCGTCTCTTTTTGCGTCTGAACTGCAACTGCTCAATTCATTACACGCTAGTTGGACAACTGGTTGGCCAGTGCTGTCCACGTTCAATGCTCTGGTAAAAGCTGTTGTCTCGCACTTTATCGCTCAGTCTATGTGCGTGTAACACAGCGTAAAACGTACCCTTATGACTTGTTTATACTGGTCACAACTTATCTTCCGCTCCACGTGAAATGATATCCAATGAGATTCAAGATAACATGGAAGAATACTTGGCGTGTGTTTACATCAGGTTTATTCTTATGATGAACAGAATATAATCCATTAAACATCAAAACATTTCTATACATTTTTCTTGTATCACTGCACTTTGCATCACGTGGTCAAAATTGGAACTACAAAATTTTCCAACGTAAATTGGTTCTACATTAATGCGTTAGAACATCTGCCAAGTTTCACTGCCATATGATAATTGGAGCTCTGTGAGTAGGTGTACTTTTGTTACAACCACCCAGACATAACACATTTAACATGAAATAAAAACTACACTTCATATGGAAGTAGCCTCTACCTTTCAGCGATATGAGGAGTCGCCAGGAACAACAGGCGGTTAGGATTCCACGTTGAACCATAGATCTCCTTTCACTATTTCGATAACTGGGGTTGATTAGGGATACACAAGTGTCCAAAGTAGCGTTCAGTAGAAGGGGGGGGGGGCTCTGAGCACTATGGGACTTCACATCTCAGAGGTTATCAGTCCCCTAGAACTTAGAACTACTTAAACCTAACTAACCTAAGGACATCACACACATCCATGCCCGAGGCAGGATTCGAACCTGCGACTGTAGCGATCGCGGCGTTTTAGACTGAAGCGCCTAGAACCGCTCGGCCACACCGGCCGGCGCGTTGAGTAGAAAGACTTGCATCAGGCCATGGAGCCACAAGACATTATTATTGTTGTATCATCTTTGTCTGACTGAGATGTAATCAGTCTCTCTCGCCACTTTGATGCATGTAAAAATTTGCGGCCCTTCAATATTTGTCTAACAAAATTTTCTTCCTTCGATGGAACAACACTGATTCATACTACAGGTGTCTTACACTGAAGTGCCAAAGTTACTGGTATAGGCAAGTGTGTTTAAATACAGAGATATGTAAACATGCAAAAGACGGCACTGCGACCGGCAACGCCTATATAAGACAAAAAGTGTCTGGTGCAGTTATTATATCGGTTACTGCTGCTGCAATCGTAGGTTATCAAGATTTAAGTGTATTCGAGCGTGGTGTTACAGTCGGCGCACGAGCGATGGGACACAGCATCTCCAAGGTAGCAATGAAGTGGGGATTTTCCCATACGACCATACCACGAGTGCACTGTGAATGTCAGAAATCTGGTCTCCGATATCACTGCGGCCAGAAATAGATAATGCAAGAAAGTGACCGACGACGACTGAAGAGAATCGTTCAGCGTGACAGAAGTGTAACCCTTTTGCAAATTGCTGCAGTTTTCAATGCTGGGACATCAACAAGTATCAGCGTGCGAACTATGAACCATTCAACAAAACATCATTGATAAGTGCTTTCAGAGCCAAAGGCCCACTCGTGTACCCTTGATGACTGCATGACACAAAGAGCCATGCCTCGCCTTGGCCCGTCAACACCGACTGTTGATGACTGGAAACCTGTTACCTGGTTGGACGAGTCTCATTTCAAATTGTATCGAGCAGATGGATGTGAATGGATATGGAGAGACCCTCATGAATCCATGGACCCTGCATGTCAGCAGGGGACTTTTCAAGATGGTGGAGGCTCTATAACGGTGTGGGGCATGTGCAGTTGGAGTGATGGGACCCTGATACGTCTAGATACGACTGTGACTGGTGACGCGTACGTAAGAATCCTGCCTGATCACCTGCATCCATTAATGTCCATTGTGCATTCTGACGGACTTGGGCAACGCAAGCAGGACAATGTGACAACCCACATGTCTGGAATTGCTACAGAGTGGCTCCAGGAAGAGTCTTCTGATTTTAAACATTTCCAATGGCCACCAAACTCCCCTGATTGTTGAGCATATACGGGATGCTTTGCAACGTGCTGTTCAGAAGAGATCGCCACCCCTCCGTACTCTTACTGATTTATGGGCAGCCCTGCAGGATTCATGGTGTCAGTTCCTTCCAGCACTACTTCAGACATTAGTCGAATCCGTGCCACGTCGTTATTCAGCACTTGTGTGTGCTCGCAGGGGCCCTACAAGATATTAGGCGGGTGTACCAGTTTCTTTGGCTCTTCAGTGTATATTTTTATGGGGAACCTCGAAGTGTCCCTATATCAACATCTACATCTATTCTCTGCAAACCACTGTGAATTGCTGGCTGAGGGTACTTCTCATTGTACCAGCTGTTAGGGATTCTTCCTGTTCCGTTCACGTTTGGTGCACGGGAAGAATGATTGCCTAAACGCCTCTCTGCTCACTGTAATTAGTCTTATGTTGTCTCTTCGATGCACACAGGAGCAACATGTAGGAGTCTGTAGTATAGTGCCGGCCGGAGTGGCCGAGAAGTTCTAGACGCTTCAGTCTGGAACCGCGAGACCGCTACGGTTGCTGGTTCGAACCTGCCTCGGGCATGTATGTGTGTGATGTCCTTAGGTTTGTTAGGTTTAAGTAGTTCTAAGTTCTAGGGGACTGATGACCACAGTTGTTAAGTCCCATAGTGCTCAGAGCCGTTTTTGAACCCGTGAGCCGTTTCCTCTACGGTCCGCGCGCGCGGCCGCGTGTCGGCGGTCGCAGAGTCGCTAGCTTCGGCGTCTGTGGTAGCTTTGATGTAGGAGCCCCGTCCGCCCTTGTCGCCAGGTCATTTCGTTTGCTTAGAGTTTCCTTAAGCTCAGTGCTGGTTCCCAAGCCTTGCTTACATTATAGCCGCAATCTCGGTCGATGAGATCGTCCCTTGTGCGAATTTCCATGGCCTCTCTAACGACGATGTCTCACTATGTGGAAGTCTGTGTCAAGATCCTAGTACTCCACCGCATGGTTCTCGGACAAACAGTGCTTTGCGACCGCTGACTTGTTGGAGTACATGAGTCGAGTGTGCCTCTGGCGTCCTCGGCAACGATGTTCGATGGAGTGCACTGACTGTCCAGTATATGTCTTTCCACATTGACATGGAATCTGGTATACATCAGCCGTCCACAAACCGAGATCATCTTCTCAATAATGTTCATGTTTTATTGGGCGAGCAAAAATCGGTGATTCTTCAATATGCGCCCGTTTTTTCCCGATAGTGTGCATGTGTTCGGTAATAAGGCAGTGGCTGCCTCTTCCTCTGTGACTTTTTCCATTGCATTAATATTCTGCTAATAAACTGAAGTGTTCCACTGCTTTACCTGTGACTGAGCCTCTGTGATCGTTTCATTTCATATCCCTACAATGCGTTACGGCCAGGTATTTGCATGATTTCAACTGTGACTCTGACACTGTGGTCATAGGATACATTTTTTCGTTTTGTGAAGTGCATAATTTTATATTTTTGAATACTTAAAGCAAATTGTCAATGTGGAAAGACATATACTGGACAGTCAATGCACCCCGTCGAAGATCGTTGCCAAGGACGCCAGAGGCACACTCGACTCATGTACTCCAACAAGTCAGCAGTCGCAAAGCACTTTGAAATCTTATCATGATCTGACTGAATATTTGTGCATACTATTTTTCGGCATTTTCTGCGAAAGGTGTGACGTTACTATTAGTATTGTCTACAAGGTCATAAGTATATGATATGAACCGCAATAGTCCCAACACATATCCCTGGGACACACCAACGTTACTTCTACATCTCTCAATGGCTCTCCAACCAAGACAACATGCTGTTCCATTCCTCCCAAAAAACCCAGAAGTCATGAGTTTCGCTTGGTACCCTGTAAGTTTGTACTTTTGATAATAAATGTTGATGTGCCACATTGCAATCTCAGCCGCATCTGGTTTCGATTGCGGCCTCACACCTCATACTAGAGTGGTCGACACGAAAATACAGGGTTATTAAAATGATTGAAGCGATTTCACAGCTCTACAATAACTTTATTATTTGAGATATTTTCACAATGCTTTGCACACAGATACAAAAACTCAAAAAGTTTTTTTAGGCATTCACAAATGTTCGATATGTGCCCCTTTAGTGATTCGGCAGACATCAAGCCGATAATCAAGTTCCTCCCACATTCGGCGCAGCATGTCCCCATCAATGAGTTCGAAAGCATCGTTGATGCGAGCTCGCAGTTCTGGCACATTTCTTGGTAGAGGAGGTTTAATCACTGAATCTTTCACATAACCCCACAGAAAGAAACCGCATGGGGTTAAGTCGGGAGAGCGTAGAGGCCATGACATGAATTGCTGATCATGATCTCCACCACGACCGATCCATCGGTTTTCCAATCTCCTGTTTAAGAAATGCCGAACATCATGATGGAAGTGCGGTGGAGCACCATCCTGTTGCAAGATGAAGTCGGCGCTGTCGGTCTCCAGTTGTGGCATGAGTCAATTTTCCAGAATGTCCAGATACACGTGTACTGTAACGTTTTTTTTCGCAGAAGAAAAAAGGGCCGTAAACTTTAAACCGTGAGATTGCACAAAACACGTTAACTTTTGGTGAATTGCGAATTTGCTGCACGAATGCGTGAGGATTGTCTACCGCCCAGATTCGCACACTGTGTCTGTTCACTTCACCATTAAGAAAAAATGTTGCTTCATCACTGAAAACAAGTTTCGCACTGAACGCATCCTCTTCCATGAGCTGTTGCAACCGCGCCGAAAATTCAAAGCGTTTGACTTTGTCATCGGGTGTCAGGGCTTGTAGCAATTGTAAACGGTAAGGCTTCTGCTTTAGCCTTTTCCATAAGATTTTCCAAACCGTCGGCTGTTCCCTGCTTGCTTTATTCATCGACTTCCGCGGGCTACGCGTGAAACTTGCCCGCACGTGTTCAACCGTTTCTTCGCTCACTGCAGGCCGACCCGTTGATTTCCCCTTACAGAGGCATCCAGAAGCTTTAAACTACGTATACCATCGCCGAATGGAGTTAGTAGTTGGTGGATCTGTGTTGAACTTCGTCCTGAAGTGTCATTGCACTGTTATGACTGACTGATGTGAGTGCATTTCAAGCATGGCATACGCTTTCTCGGCTCCTGTCGCCATTTTGTCTCACTGCGCTCTCGAGCGCTCTGGCGGCAGAAACCTGAAGTGCGGCTTCAGCCGAACAAAACTTTATGAATTTTTCTACGTATCTGTAGTGTGTCGTGACCGTATGTCAATGAATGGAGCTACAGTGAATTTATGAAATCGCTTCAATCATTTGTAATAGCCCTGTAGAGTCCTCAAGGTCACGGCCACTACCTGCCGCCAGCAGGGGCTGCGGGCTGTGATTCGCCCGCCTCTCGGCTTTATTGCCATGTAGGTACTGTTAGCGGTGCAGTAGGTCAGAGCAGCTGAAAGCTCATTGTTACCGTGCTATATCGAGTATTCACGTCTGATCTCAGTGTCTTACTGTCTTTAGAAAGGTGCTTTGACGTGTGTTTGGTAGTGAACAACAATGCAGGACCAACGGCGTACTTGTAGTGCTCTTCCGTTTGGTGTGCGTAATGAGCAGAAAGACATTCGTTCATAAACAATCGAGAATTATCGTATTGAATGCACTCAGGTTTTTTTAATGATGGTCGACAATGAAGAAGCAAGGAATAACTTTAATTTTGGGCAAAATCATAAATTTACTGCTCAAGCGTGTGGTGTCTCCAAGTCAACTATAGGCCGTATTAGCAAGTCTGTGTCATTGGTAGAATCTCCAGACATGAATGAATGTTTCGATTCTCCAAGAAAGGGATACTAGCGTGAACGAAAATCAACCGACTTTGACGATTTTAACGAAGAGCTCGTGCGTAGAACTGTTCTTGGATATTACGACAGAGGAGAGTATACAGCGGCTAAAAAAATACAGGCTGACCTCTGTGAAAAAATTAACAACTCGGTCTCAGAGACCTCCGTACTTCGTCTTCTCCGCACCCTTGGCTTCCGATTCAAGAAGTGTAATGACGGACGGAAATTCTTAATGAAATGCAGAGACATTGCAACAACAAGAGCGACGTTTTTGCATACAATGCGCTTCTTGCGTGCTGAAGACACCAGGCCTGTAGTGTACGTGGATGAATCTTGGGTTTCACAGAACCACACCAATTAGTGCATATGGCACAACTCCAAAGAAAGCAGCGATTTGAAAGTGCCTACTGGTAGAGGTGGCCGATTAATCATCGCCCACGCTGGTTCATTAACCACAGGCTTAATACCAGAGGCCAAACATGGTTTTCGTGGTGGGGAAGGTTCTTGGCCATCCGATTACCATTCAGAAATGAATGGAGAAATTTTTAAGAAATGGTTTATTCGACTGTTGTATGCGCTGGAAGAAAGGTCAATTATCGTGAGGGATAACGCCAGCTACCACTCCATTCAGATAGAAAAGCTGCCACGTTCAAGTTGGCGCAGGCATATAATACGGAGTGGTTAAAGAGAAAGAATATTTCATTTTCATTTGATGATACGAAGGTTGAACTCCTGTCTAAGGAAGAAATCGTAGGTGCGAAAAAGACTTATGAATTAGATCAACTGGCAAACGAAATGGGACACTAAGTGATATGTCTGCCACCGTATCACTGCCACTATAATCCCATTGAATTGATATGGACCCAAGCAAAGCGAGAAGTAGCGAAAAGAAATACTACTTTCAAACTTGCTGATGTCGAGAAGCTAACACACGAAGCTCTTGACAATGTTACTCAGCAGGACTGGGAGAGGTGCGTAAAACATGCAGAAACATTGCAAGAAACTGATTTCTTGAACCAGTGTTTAAGACACACCATAGTGAGATCTGTCATGATACACCTAGCTGAAACAAGCGACAGTGAATCTGAAGACATGGGACCAGGAATTCCTTCAGTTTAGGTAAATACCGTCTATGTAAAAAGCTGACTTGATTTAAATGTTTGTCTATTCATTTCAGTTATAGAGCACATACTGCAAATGTTTTTCCCTTACAGTAGATGTCTGATAAATTTATCACAAGTAATGACAATTAGTTTACTCGACGGTAGCTGTCAATTAAAATAAGATTGTCAATTCTGCATTAATTAACAACAATTTTTCCTAAAAACCCGTATCGAACGTCTTTACATTCGGATATAATCTTACTGCATTCGGTATACTTGTACATTCGAATTTTAATTCCTTTTTTTCATAGAAGGATTTACTGGTTGCTTCGTAGTAATGCTAATGCAGTTCATAAAATGACAAAACGTTGTGGTGCTTCTGTATCGACTGTGTATATAAACAGTGCCATAACATCAGAACAGTCCCAGCAGCTATTCTGATTCTCCGAGGAGAGGATAGAAATCTATGATATTTGAAGACTTTTACAAAAAGCTAGAAAGTAGAATTGTATTATTTTAGTATGACAGAGGATAGTATCCGATGACTAGAGAAATACAGGGTAATGTCCATGATAAAACTGACTATTCTGGCCAGTCACTTCAATGCACTGTCTTCTCCGCCCACTTGGTTTTTAATTCAGAAAATGTAATGATGGACGAAATTTGTAATAGCAAGAACGAGGTTTTTGTGTACCAAGCACGTATTGCGTGCTGAGAATAATAGGCTTACAGCAAATTTAGATAAAACTTGGGTTTCACAAAACCTTTCGAACAAATATTTTGCTCGACTTCAGTGAAAGTATTGGCTTCAAACTACAAGTACTTTTGTAGTCCTGTCTTCCTCGGTTGTGTGTAATCTTATGGTATATTGATACTATTTACTTTATGGACCATAAGAAATGATAAGATAAAAAGGCGTCCCTCTCACACAACCAGGAAAAAAAATCTTCACCCTTCCCCCTTCTGGACACACACACACAAGGTTACTAAATAATAAGGTTGGGCAGTAAGCGCTCTGCTCCGCCATTGGCTGGCCTATAGTCCATGAGACGAGTGATTGGTACTGACAGTTCCGGTGGGCAGACGGCGCTGTTGCCGAACGTGGCTCACAGCACGCGGCGCCCTGTCTGCTACACGCATTCTCTAGCAGCAGAAATAAAAGTGAGACAAAATACAAGTCGTATTGGTACTGAAACGTCCCCTTTTGATAAATTATACCTGACTGTGCTTATACTGATACACAATATTTTTTTAGCGCAACGCAATCTGACTTTCAAAAATCTCTACAAAAAAAATGGCCCTGACTAACATTAACCTATGTGTTTCACAAATCGCTTACCTCACAAAAATCTTGGTTACTCCCACTACTGCAATACAGCGAGCGCCACTACTGCCAGCTAAATAAAAGATTCAAACTATGGAAGGCACTAACTACTGATAGGGATAGTTAGCAAATGAAAGATTTTAATAGAGAACAACCAATGTATTTACCTCAATAGTCATAATATATATAGCAGTTCATGACAAATTTCAAAACTCCGACATCTCTCTCCCCACATCCACCACTGCTGGCGGCTCACTTCCAACTGCGCAATGCTACGCGCTGTTCTCAGCCAGCTGCCTAACACTACAATGGCGAGTATTACAACAATGCAAAGCAGCCACAGACTGCACACAGCACAGCCAGTGATTTTCATACAGAGGTGGCGTTACCAATAAAAAAACCTAAACAGCCTACTTACATAGCCCCCATGCTCCCCACAAAAAATTTTACAAATTGTTTTGGGCACTGGCCAATACAGATTTGAAAAAATTTTTCATAATTACAGTAAGAAAGATATCAAATGCACACACTTATTAATACAATGTTGGTCAAAAGCTAAAATTTTCTCACAGTCCATAAGGATAGTTCTGATCATTCATAATAATAGTAATTACAGTTATTTTTCACAAAGTCTCATTAGTAAAAGAAATTGCACACAGAAGTAGTGGATTTCCATGCAGTCTTGAAGAAGTAGTGTTGTCCTTCCAACGGAAAGACAGTGCTGACTCTTGACATGCTGACAGGTAATGGGCCACAACAGAGCAAACCCACAGCAGAGTCAGTCGAAGTTTTGAAGAGTATTGGTAGGTAGGTCATCACAGAGCAGCCCCACTGTAGTCCTGGTAGAGATTACGGTATTGGTGAGTCATCGAAGGTGCAGACCCAGTGTAGCCCTTGTAGAGATGGCCAGCAGCCATCTGTTGCAACTGTGCAGGTGCACAATCACCATCGAAGAGTCTTGCGGACAATATAGCAAGTCCATAAACCACCACTTGTGCACTCACAAAGTTTTTTTAATTGTCCTTAGAACCAGCAATGCTGTTATCTAGTCCCTTGCTGAATTATTAACACACGTGTAAACACTAACAGTCCCTACTTCTCACATATTGTCCATATACTATGACCAACAGAAACGTGTGCAGTGAAATGTAACTTACAAGTTACTTAATTTGATGAACTCGTGTCAATTACAAATTTATAACATAAGAATACAATAACAAAGGTACAAAATACATCATTAAAAACATAATAATACAGATAACATTTGTAGTAATAGGGGCTTTACAAAAGAATCGAAATAAACATATACATCAGTGTTACAGGAATTATGACATGAGTAAATACATAAAGATCAGAATAACTTTTGAAACATCACCTTCACATATGAGCAACAAAACAGAATAAATAATGTCTAAACATCTTTACAAAGTAAATAACATATTATAAATGCAAATTATATTTGAGGATAACAGTATTCCTCATCATAGTGAATGTAGCTTAGTACTAGAAAAATTCTACAACATAAGTCTTATCAGATACACATATAAATACAGGAAGAACATAAATACACAAGGGTACACAAACATATAGTGGAATAATACAAGGAAAGGACAGGGTTTGTTTTACTGCAGTATTTTGCAAACAAAACTTTCCTCTCCCTTCGTTCTTCATTATTTCCAAAAGTCCTATCTATACCTGCTTTCTGTACTTTTCTCGTATAGCTTCTCAATGCATTTCTTCCAATTAATCGCTACTCATTCTCCTATAGGCTACCCCCTCTTAAGCTAACTTAAATCTACTGAGCTCAGATGCTAAACTAAGGGACGAGGCAATGCAGCAGCACAAAACAATTAACATAAACAGCAATGACAAAAAAAATGGAAAATTGCAAAGCAAGCTACAGGAAATCTAAATTACCAAGCAATGCAACGTTACAACTAATATGAGCCAATTTGCAGCAACAAGAAAAATAAATCAGTAGTAAAACTAGCTTAACAGAGTAATACAAAGTTAAATTCAGTAACACTATGCCTGGCAAACAGCAGCAGCAAATAAAATTTAAACCTAGACCTCAAGCAGAAAAAAATATTACACTAAAAATGGCCGTGTCTAATACCTATGTCACATCTTAACACTAGAGTGATGCATCACGATAACTTACTCTATCAAAAAAATTACCAAGTAGTTGAAAAGAAAATTATGTATGCAGTTCCTGTGAAGGTAGTCTTTTTGTGCTCCCTCATTTTTTTAAAAAAATTAATATTTACTCGATCTGTAGACAGAAAATATTTGTATTAGTACATCTATAAAATTTTATTTTAACTAACGCTGAAGTGCAGCTAGAAACTAGATATTAAACAAAATGAGTTAATAAATACATAAAGCAAGCCATATGGCATTTCTCTCAACTAACACGACAATAGCCGTGAAATGTTTCTCATCGTTTCATTAGGCATTTTAGTAAATATCATAAGTTAAGAGCTCCACAGTGTAATCATATGTTTTCAAGTTCGACTGTGTCGTTTTTGCGATGCTTTCTACAAAGGAACGTCAATAGCGAGGATAATGGCCTCCCCTTTTTTTTTCTACCTGTGCCGCTGAAAGGCACACGCTAATGGCTTTTTTTTTCGGGCAGCTGTCGCCCAGCTGGGTGCCCACGACGCATTACGTGCAGGTGGTCACTTAACTTTCTTACCGAAATATTTACGACGCCAGTTTCCGCTACAGTGACAGTCTTATATAAAAAAATTCACAGGTCGAGAATTTGCGTTACCAATGTGTAGAAACAAAATCTTATGAATATAACAGTGTCCAAAAATTTTCGCCGGCATTGTGATACATTCAAACATTTACACACATTTCATAACTCTTAAAGTAGGATTCTTAGTTTCCAACATCCTTTTCATAAATCAGAGTCCCTAACCACTACTCATTATTCCTTACCTTATTACACATACACACTCCTGGAAATGGAAAAAAGAACACATTGACACCGGTGTGTCAGACCCACCATACTTGCTCCGGACACTGCGAGAGGGCTGTACAAGCAATGATCATACGCACGGCACAGCGGACACACCAGGAACCGCGGTGTTGGCCGTCAAATGGCGCTAGCTGCGCAGCATTTGTGCACCGCCGCCGTCAGTGTCAGCCAGTTTGCCGTGGCATACGGAGCTCCATCGCAGTCTTTAACACTGGTAGCATGCCGCGACAGTGTGGACGTGAACCGTATGAGCAGTTGACGGACTTTGAGCGAGGGCGTATAGTGGGCATGCGGGAGGCTGGGTGGACGTACCGCCGAATTGCTCAACACGTGGGGCGTGAGGTCTCCACAGTACATCGATGTTGTCGCCAGTGGTCGGCGGAAGGTGCACGTGCCCGTCGACCTGGGACCGGACCGCAGCGACGCACGGATGCACGCCAAGACCGTAGGATCCTACACAGTGCCGTAGGTGACCGCACCGCCACTTCCCAGCAAATTAGGGACACTGTTGCTCCTGGGGTATCGGCGAGGACCATTCGCAACCGTCTCCATGAAGCTGGGCTACGGTCCCGCACACCGTTAGGCCGTCTTCTGCTCACGCCCCAACATCGTGCAGCCCGCCTCCAGTGGTGTCGCGACAGGCGTGAATGGAGGGACGAATGGAGACGTGTCGTCTTCAGCGATGAGAGTCGCTTCTGCCTTGGTGCCAATGATGGTCGTATGCGTGTTTGGCGCCGTGCAGGTGAGCGCCACAATCAGGACTGCATACGACCGAGGCACACAGGGCCAACACCCGGCATCATGGTGTGGGGAGCGATCTCCTAGACTGGCCGTACACCACTGGTGATCGTCGAGGGGACACTGAATAGTGCACGGTACATCCAAACCGTCATCGAACCCATCGTTCTACCATTCCTAGACCGGCAAGGGAACTTGCTGTTCCAACAGGACAATGCACGTCCGCATGTATCCCGTGCCACCCAACGTGCTCTAGAAGGTGTAAGTCAACTACCCTGGCCAGCAAGATCTCCGGATCTGTCCCCCATTGAGTATGTTTGGGACTGGATGAAGCGTCGTCTCACGCGGTCTGCACGTCCAGCACGAACGCTGGACCAACTGAGGCGCCAGGTGGAAACGGCATGGCAAGCCGTTCCACAGGACTACATCCAGCATCTCTACGATCGTCTCCATGGGAGAATAGCAGCCTGCATTGCTGCGAAAGGTGGATATACACTGTACTAGTGCCGACATTGTGCATGCTCTGTTGCCTGTGTCTATGTGCCTGTGGTTCTGTCAGTGTGATCATGTGATGTATCTGACCCCAGGAATGTGTCAATAAAGTTTCCCCTTCCTGGGACAAAGAATTCACGCTGTTCTTATTTCAATTTCCAGGAGTATACATATTCATCGACACTTCTTCAGTATTTCATCATAATTAATACATATCATAATAAACATTCCTCAACAGCATAATACACATCGTCGTCGTAATAATAACATCATAACACCTCAGTCAAATCTCAAAAACGTCGTAGCTTTCTGCAATAATGTCAAAACCTAAAAAAATTCTCTGCTCATTTCAATAGTGTCATCTACCTCAAACGTACTTTAAAATCATGCTCCCTTACCAAATAAATCATTCAAAGCTCTCATAGTATCACAATGGTCCCGAAAAAATATGAACAGTTCACAAAGTACAGACAAAATACAATTTCATAAGTGTGAAGTTATCCAACTGTGTAATTGCGTAAACATGTGTCACTGATGTAGTAAAAAAAATGTTTATCTCTGTCAAATAATCAGATAGCTGTGTAATTCTGTGTTAGAGTAATATGGTACCGATGTGTAAAGTTGTATAAGCAAATACCATATTAGCTAGGGCTCCTTGTGCTTGCCAAACACATGGTACACAAAGTAGGCGTGTACCCCCCTGAGGATAAATGAATAATACCCTCAGGTGTTACAGATTACAGCAATGGAACGAAATGTATCACGGAATACCTTTGTATCATTGTACTTCAAATATCTTTAAAAATAAATGTTTTAAGTACAAAATGAATCACTCAAATGCGTGTACTGTAGCGCCTAACTGTGCGTCTTGTTGTAAGATAATCTCTGTGGAAGTGTCGTAGTTATTGTCCTCCGAAAGCTAAGTTCTGCAGAAGTCAATGTACTTACCTCACGATACACAAAAATGAAATGCTTTGCGAATAGATATCTTAGTTATTACGCTTATTGGCGTGATGAAGAAAGTACTGTACAGTAGCGTATTGTTGTGCCACGAAAAAGGCTGTCTCATTGTTGCTATACCACATAAGTTACTACTAAAACATATTTTACTTTCCAGAAGAATTCAAAAAAACTGTGCAGATATAAAGCAGATACAGCACAAAAGCAACAATGTAAATTGTGTCACACATTAGTAGCATCGTGATATAATTGTGTAGCTGTCAAAGAAACCAAGTGCTAAGTCATCTTTAATCCCACAGAAAGTACTTCAAATAAAGAATGTCTTTTCAAGTAAACCAAAATGTTACATGAAAATCTCATTAGCAGTGCCGGTATATGTTCTAAGTATGTGAGCCTGATAGTTGTTACGTAATCGTGCAACTAACAAGCAAGAATGTACAAATACAACACTGTGTCGTCTGTTCACTATAACAATGCAATCGTAATTTCTGTTTAAAAATGTTCCCTAGGTTCTAGACTGGATATTTAACTTCAAACATTGTTGCATGTTAATAGTTTCTTAAGTCTGACAAAGCATACTAGAAATGTGAAGTGAAAAGTTTTATGGCAAAGACAAATTTAAAAAGCAGATTATCTTTCAATAAACGGTTTTACATGTGAAATGTGGTGTAAATCTTTACTCTTCATAGTACTCAGAGTTTGAACTTGAATGCAATTATCATGCGGTATACATCGGTAAAGAATACTGGAATTTTTCTCAAGGTTAGCGTCTATGTTATTTTTCTCTGAGCCAGCCGGCGCACGTGGCAGCCTGCGGTGCGAGTCATTGTCTGTCTCTTTGTTGGCGCGCGCCGTTATTGTGATTAGGAGACCGAACTTATACAAATTCACGTTGTCGAAAGTGCCCTGCTCTGTTTGAATCCCGCCAGTTCTGATGAAATTCAGGTCTGTCGTTATGACTATCTCGTCTGTCGTCATGTCGGTAGATTTCATAATTTCTTTCTTGTCGGTCATGTGGTGGAGAACTTCTCCCTGAATCGTAACTGCGCGCTGAATTGTTGCGTCTGAAGTTATTCTGTCTCCCCTGATAATAATAGTTCTGGTTACCATATTGTCTGTTTCTATGATTGTCTCTGTCATATTCATTACTACGGAAATGCGAACTTTCTCTGTAGTTATTACTCTGCCAGTGGTTGTCATACGGGTGGTGTCTGTTTTGGTCACGATTTGTGTTGTGAGAATAGCCTTGTCGCGTCCAGTTATTATTTCTTTCATCGCGGAATTGCGACGGATGTGACCTGTAGTGATTGTTTTCCTGTTTTCGCATCCCGCGACTGTCTGTGTCGATTTCTAGTTCTTGTAACAGTCCCTGGAAAGCTTCAATGTCGTCTTTGCAACGCCCTGCCAAAATAATATTTCTTAAATGTTCACGCAATTTCATTAAGCAAATGCGGATGAGTTCTGAAGGGCTGTATGGGTTTGAAAGATACTGATTCTTATGCAACATGTCTTCAAAATATTTCACAAGACTGAAGAATTCAGATTCTTCGAAATGTTTCATCATTATGATGCTATGTTTTACTCGGTCTTGTGTAGCTTGAGACCAATATGCTGAGAGGAAGGCATGATAAAAATCTCCTAGACTGTGACAATCGTGAATGACCGATCGCATTCTTACAGCTGGTTCATTCTCCAAGTAGCCACACATAAATTCTAACCTGTGCTCCAATGACCAGTTGGGAGGAAAACAATGAGAGAATTGATGGAGCCACGCTTGTGGATGAATGTCGTAGGCAGAATTCTTAAACGTTTTGAATTTACGTGTAGTAATGAACAGCTTATAGTCAAAATCATCGTGTCGGCGAATAGCATATCGGTCATTGTTACGTCGTTTCGGCGGTTCCATTTCAAAATTCGGTGCACCTTGCCAATTTCTTTCATAGTTTCCGAAATGCCCTGTGTTATTATTTTGTGGCTTTTCCGTATTTCTATGTCCCTCTTCCCGTATTGGGGCGCGAGTGTCCTCTGAAATACGCAACTCTTGTATTACCTGTGTCAGCTGATCTTGTACTTCCCGGATTTCTCTTTGGTGTTGCGTATTTATTTGATTCTGATTTTGTTTGAATTTCCTAATTTGTTCGCACTCTTCTGTGTCATTAAAGACTACCGGTCTTGTGTCATTGAGATCACCATCTACCTTTGTAGATAAGTTAGTGAACTGATCCGAAAGTTCGGCTACTTTCTCCGATAGTGTACTTATTTCCTCAGTGTGTTTTTCTGAACCAAGTTTCAGAGTATTTACTGTGTCCTTTAAATTTTCCTGAGTTTTTGCAAGTTGCGTAACCGAATCGGTAGATGCAACTGAGTCAATTTTAGCTTGCAAGGTGTCGTGATTTTCATGAACTATGGTTTGCAGTCCTTTTATGGCTGCTTCGTGATTCTGTAATGCATTTTCATGCCGCGAAAAAATAGGTTGAAAATGCTCACAAATTTGTGTTTTTACGTCATTACAGACTTTTTGACATTTCGATTCGATGTTATGTAACACAGTAGTTAAATCTTCACGTGTTTGTTCAAGCTTATGTTCCACTGAGTCTAATTTTTGAAGCTTTTGTTCCATTGCGTCTAATTGTTGCTGTGTTTGTCTCTGGTGTTGTTCCATTGTGTCTAACTTTTTAAGATTTTGTTCCACTGTGTCTAACTTTTGAAGCTTTTGTTGTGTTTGTCTCTGATTTTGTTCCATTGTGTCTAACTGTTGCTGTGTTTGTCTCTGATTTTGTTCCATTGAGTCTAACTTTTGAAGCTTTTGTCCCATTTGTTGCATTAATTGTAATAACAATGCACTGGTGTCTGGAACATGTTCCTCAGTGCTTTTCGGCAGTGAATTTGCACCGGCAACATTCACATTTTGACAAGCGGAAAATGTGTCTTGACTCATTTGAGAAAACGGTGAGAACCCAAAACCTGAGTCTACAATATTTGCAAAATTGTGTCCTGTCATTCCCGATTCCTGAGGCGGGCTGTTGTCGACCGACCGATCGATAATGCTTCCCTGCTCACTAATTGTTTCACTGTCTACGCCATTGTTTGCCGCCCGCTCCATTTCCCTATGCACAGTTACCAAATTACTACTTTGATCATTAGTAAATTCATTACTCGGTGGCGCTAACACACTGCTTTCGTTTTCACTGTCATTTCTCAGTTTACTTTGGAGCCTAGTATTACGTTTTTCACACGCCATTATTGTCACAATATTTCACACGACAAGACAGAAAAGCACAATTTGAAGAGCAAAATAAAATAACATAGCAATGGAAATAATGTCTACTTAATTGCAAGCGCAGCTGCGAAATACTTGGTGCAAATCTACATGCATGCCACAACTGTTTTACTGTACAACAATAAAAAACTACAACTACAATGGAAATTCTCTCTATAATTAAGCGCTGGCAATAAACAAAAGCTACACTAATTGCACAAACTACAAGAAATAAATCAGAAGATTCCAGTGAGGTATCCTCGGCTAAGGGTCGACATATGAAACGTCCCCTTTTGATAAATTATACCTGACTGTGCTTATACTGATACGCAATATTTTTTTAGCGCAACGCAATCTGACTTTCAAAAATCTCTACAAAAAAAAATGGCCCTGACTAACATTAACCTATGCGTTTCACAAATCGCTTACCTCACAAAAATCTTGGTTACTCCCACTACTGCAATACAGCGAGCGCCACTACTGCCAGCTAAATAAAAGATTCAAACTATGGAAGGCACTAACTACTGATAGGGATAGTTAGCAAATGAAAGATTTTAATAGAGAACAACCAATGTATTTACCTCAATAGTCATAATATATATAGCAGTTCATGACAAATTTCAAAACTCCGACATCTCTCTCCCCACATCCACCACTGCTGGCGGCTCACTTCCAACTGCGCAACGCTACGCGCTGTTCTCAGCCAGCTGCCTAACACTACAATGGCGAGTATTACAACAATGCAAAGCAGCCACAGACTGCACACAGCACAGCCAGTGATTTTCATACAGAGGTGGCGTTACCAATAAAAAAACCTAAACAGTCTACTTACAGTATGCGTGAATTTATTTAAAGTTGATGCTTGAAATATATTAACTCGAAAACTGATAAGAGCTATTTAGTACAGGTATCTTAGATGCTGAAACATAATAAAGTTATTTGTTAAACTTCACAACTGAAATGAAAACTATTTTCGCAAGTTGTTGAACATTAGCAGTTTTGGTTTCCATTGTTAAGTATTAGCATTATTAATTTGTTCTACTACAAGCTACAGAATAATTGGTCAGTGTATTAAGAGTTATAATCTGAAGAAAGTACTCACAATATGATGATCTGGTTGTAGATCGATAGCAAACTCCCTCCTTACATTCCTGAATACGTTGTAGTTACTGTAATGGAAAAACACCACTTACATCACTGTCAGAATCTGATTTGACATTGTCTTCCTCAGCACTACTCGAACTATCACTGCTCTCTCTCAGATTCTTCCACAACCCCTTTGGTTTTGGCCGCCTCTCTGATGGCACTTGCAGTGCTGTTTACAATTTTAGCCCACGTCTCGCTTGTCACTTTATTGATAGCTGCTGGAAGGAGAGTTTCCACTTCAGAGATCGCGAATTTTTTATTGTTTGCAGCAATGTAATTTTGTATCTGAGCCCACACTCCTTCAATTGTATTGAAGTGACAGTGGTATGGAGGAAGCCGAACGATTTCATGCCCGTGCCTTTTAGCAATCTCGTCAATTACATATGTTGGAAATTGGGGTTTCTTTTGTGCCACAATTTCGAGCAGTTCCGCCTTCCTTAAATCTTCTCTGAAATATACTTTTTGCCATTTCAACCACTGAATGATATCGTCTTTTTTTGTTGCCAAGGTTAGTGCCTTATCGTGAACAACGGAATGATAAGGCGCATTGTCCATAACAATCACTGATGGACTTGTCAGATTCGTCATAAGCGATGTCTCGAACCATTCTTGAAATACTACACTGTTCATTTCTTCATGGTAATCTCCCGTCTTTTTTGACCGAAACATTTTCAAGCAGTTTGGCACAAAACCTTTCGATGTTCCTGCATGTAAGACAATAATACGCCCTCCTTTGCCAACAGGCACTGCCATTGTCCCCTCGGACGTTCCATCATTCCAGCCTCTACGTAAAGAATGGCTGGCATTGACCCAAGTTTCATCTAACCACACTATACTTTCGAATTCCACACCCATGATCCTGCCCAGAAATCTGCACCGCCATGTAACTACATCTGTCCTTTCCATTAATATTTTGCGTCCGTTAAACAGTGAATAGCTGAAGCCTATGTCTTTCAACACTGTGCGCAATGAAAATTTGCTCCCTTTAAAAAGATCGTCTTTCTGAAGCGACACCTGTAATTTAGATAGAGTGGGATGTTCCCTTCTCTTATAATAGCTGTATATATGACGACGAATAGCGTCTTTCTGAAAATCGTCCAAAGCTGTCACCTGCTTATTCCTCGGTCGCTTCTTTCCTGGTGTGTGCAGCTTTGTTGTGCCACTCTCGTCACAATCTACACTATACTGTTCTTTCCCTATCTTTACAACAGTGTTCTTACATATTTTCAATGCTGCTGCAGTTCTCTTCACAATCTAAACAACTTTGTCCTTTTCTTTCTCAAAGTAATCCCTCGCAGAGCACACGAATTCACGGGCCTGGGTGTGTAGCACACTTTTCTTCCTCCGTTTCACTTCTTGTGTTGGGCTGGTACTACCCGCCGCTCTAGACATTGTTTACAACGAAACATAAACAAAGAAACACTAAAAACAACAAAAACGAAATAAACTGCGAATTCAACTTCAGACAAACGACGAACGACCGCACCGCCTGCACGCGAGACACTGGTAAGTAAGCGTGCGCGACCGGGTTTCAGAGCGGCAATGTGGCCCTTGCTACCCGCTCAAAGTCAGGCCGTCATTGGCTGCCTGCCTGCGGGCGCTAGGCAACGGAAAGACCCTACCGAGCTGTCAATACCAAAGACTCGTCTCCCAGACTATAGTGACGTCAACGTGGAAGCAAGCGCTCACAAGCAGACGACACGGTATGCGCGTTTACGTCAAGTTTTTGGCGGAAGATTTTGTTTATAGCAGAATTGAGATTTCTAAACTGCTTTTCTTCTGCTAAAATATTACAGTTAAAACTGATGAGTTATATTTTTTCGCAGCTTATGCCTTACACATTGGTAAAATATCAGATCACAACCACACTGACACACACTTGAAATTCGAAACCTCGGCTCAAATAAATCAGAAACTATTCATTCAATCGCATTGAAATGAATTTACTTAAGAGCTCGAAGTTGCACACACTTGTTTGTAAGAACAGCATTCCTTCTTTCTAATGCTGCTATAGTATTCATCAAAGTAACTTTATCTGTGTCTGAAAAAAAAACTGTCATCTGTACATGTGCTCTTATTATGATGTTTCTTATTTGGTGACAGCTTTTCCAGAGTTTCCATAGACCTCTTATGTAGTTCTCGTTTCTTATACCGTTTGGTTCTGTCTTCTGTTGCGGGTTACGCATTGACAGTCGCACTACTGCACGGCAAATTGCACGAAGGAACTGCATCTGGCTTGAGCATTCTTCTTCAGGGCAAACTAAGCAATTCAAACTGTAAATCCCTTAAGTAATCTATTTCTGCGAAATGGCGAGAGCATATTCGTGCATGCGCAACATTTACACTGTCTTTCCTACATTTCGACAACCATAGTTTTTGTAATGTTTCATTAAGCGGTAAACTGTGATACATTACATCAGTTCCCTTTGTGCTCCGGTTGTAGGAAGAACAGCCCGTAACAGCACAGCCTGGCATTGTAAAAATTAATTTTCTCACTCACTTGCAGATTCTCCAACAAGAATTTCACAGGACGAACCATTAACTACAGATCTGGCGAACACAATGTTGATCCCGCTGTCCACTATCGCTAACTATTTCAGTTCCGAATCAAATATCAATTACAGCAAAAACCGTAACACTCCCGAATTCCGAATGTTTCCACTGTTGACTGAGTACCTCAGAAGAAAGATCTCAATCCAAATACTCCTTCAAACACAACAGAGCACAACAACAACAACAACTACACAATATTCGAACTGTGTACTGTTTGGCACAGCTGCCTCCACCGTGACGTCATGCGCACAACTGAGAAAACACGTTGCTTTCTGCGCATCGTTTTCTGCGCCCCCCTGCACACACACAAATGCATACACAAACAGATCACAGATACTTCAATAATTACACTCGAAAGTTGGCAATATCTTTCGATCTGTGGCAATAACATCTGACAGTCGGCAACACAATCCAAAACATTGCATCAAAACAAGTGTCAAGTTCATAGTGCTGTGAAATGTGGGAAAAAACCGCAAACTGGCATTTAGAAGAAGAAGAAGAAGAACACCAAAAAATGCAACAGGAGTTTAACATGTAGGAAATCGTCCATGCAACCTTAAGTACAGTTCAAAGTATTACTACTTAATAGGAAATACCAGTCACCAGAACTGTTTATAACCTATACATATAGTGACCAAAATGTAAATTAAATAGCAAAGATATGTACATATTCCAGGCCACTGAAGAAGCTTGCAGAAAATAAAGGCGAAATACGTATGGCACTAAAATTGTGTTTCTTTCAGTTGCTGTCAGACAGTCCATAAAGTAAAAATTATCAATATACGGTAATATTACATGTAACTGAGGAAGACAAGCCTTCAAAAGTTGAAGATGTCAATACAGCTATGTCAAGAATTCCCTGTCAACATCTATAACAGGTTCAAGAAAATACATCTTAGACTCTATAAGACGATACAGCATATATAATTCAACAAAATATGCAAAAAGAACGATTTAATTCCAAGTTACATTAATGTAAAGGTTAAAAACAGTTCTACAGTGGCCCAAAAGCCAAAATCAATTGCAGAACGATATTGGTTACTAAATGAAATTAAGATGCTATAGTCGAAAAGACAATACCTAAACATGATGCTCTATGAGACTCATCTAGAACTGGCAAAAAACATAGGAAATGCCACGGTTTTCATGGCACCAATAAACAAACTGAAGACAACACATACACAGCTTTGAAACATTTACAAAACAAGCGTAAGTTCAAAAAATGGTTCAAATGGCTCTGAGCACTATGGGACTCAACATCTTAGGTCATAAGTCCCCTAGAACTTAGAACTACTTAAACCTAACTAACCTAAGGACATCACACACACCCATGCCCGAGGCAGGATTCGAACCTGCGACCGTAGCAGTCCTGCGGTTCCGGACTGCAGCGCCAGAACCGCTAGACCACCGCGGCCGGCCAAGCGTAAGCATAAGATAATGAAACTAAAAGTAAAAAATACGCAAAAATACATTTACATTTTAGACGTGAAACCACATGAACACCAACACACATCCCATCTGTGTTTAGTTAACCTAACAGAGACAGCACTACACGAGAAAGGAAAAATACTCTTAGAAAAAGGGTTGAAATACTGCACCAATAGCAATGTGAACATCTAATACATAGAAAATCTCCTAGTGGAAACTGAACACATTCTTACATGTGAAGAACAACGAACTAATTGTGAAATAAACATAGGACTGACAAGAGCACTAATAAAAGAAGAAATAAGAGGTATAATAAAACAAACACAGCAGACACACAATAAGAACAACCAAACAGAAGCAGCCACTATGAAAAGGTTGAAACAAAAGTTAACAAACAATAACATATTAATAACAAGATCAGACAAGGGAAATGTAACAGTACTCATGGATAAAAAGCAATACATAACAAAAACCAAGGAATACATAAACACCAACGCCATACAAAAACTGAAGTCAGATCCAACTACACGATTCCAGTCAAATGTGAAACGAACACTGAAAAACATTGAACACACACTCGCAGACAAGCGGAAATACTATATAACACACAAAAACTCACAAGCACCAACACTCCACAGTCAACCAAAAGTACGTAAAGACAGAATGCCAATGACCACATAGCCAAACACCTTCAAAAGTTAGTTACAAAACACTATAAAGTAGAAAACAACAGAACAGTGGTAAACACAGGAAACCTAATAGAACACATACAGAACATACAGGTACCACACACACAGCATCACTGATTTCATTTGACAAAGAAAATATGTATACCTCCATCCCTATCCCAGAAACAGTAGAAATCAGAACAAAATCTCTCATCCTACAGCAACCTCACCACAGAAGCAGTGAAAGAAACTGACAACTGAACAAAACTACTTTCAGTTTGAGAATGAATATTATCTAAAAAGTGATGGACTGCCCATGGGACCAGGAACATTAGCAAACATTTTCATCAGTCATCTAGAAAATCAGATATTTGAAAAGATAACCAGTAATGAAAGTTTCAAAATCATATATTGGTACAGATATGTGGATGACATTATTTGTCTAGTAGATGAACCAAGTGAAAAAATAGATAAACTCCATTCAGAAATCGACAAAGCTCATCAGAACATAAAATTCACACTTGAAAAAGAAAATCAAATAAATTTTCTTGACATTACAATAAAAAAAAGAAAATGGCAAACATACATTTAACATCTTTTCGAAAACCAACAGCCACAGACACAATAATACGTTCCACATCTAATCATCCCCACAGCCAGAAACTTGCAGCAATAATACATATGTTACATAGATTAAACATAATCCCACTCTACAAGGGAAACTATGAAAAAGAAATGAGAACAATCATACAAATAGCTAGGAACAATGGGTATGTCACACACGTAGTGCAGTCTCAATCAAAAAATAAAAACACAAATACAATACAAACACAACATCTCCAGAATACAAGAGAACTCACAAACTGAAAAGTTACAAACATACTCAAAAAACACACACAACGGCAACACCACACAGAAAAGAGCCAGATGGTACACCATGACCTACACACATAAACTAACACTCAGAGTTGCAAACATCCTAAAGAGATTGGGTTTCCAAATAGCATTTAAGTCTGGGCAAACCTTCCAATCTCACCTAAGCCAACCAGCTACCAAGAGGGACAAATTCCAACAATCAGGAATATATAAAATTGGATGTCAGAGCTATGATTCTGTAATGACATGCAGGAGTTTTAAAACACGACACAAAGAACATTTAAAACGCTATAACCACCATCCAACAAACATAGAACAAGAAATGAAAATAATGAGAATAAGCAACCATGACAAACATCTTATACAAATGCAAGAAAACTTCCACATTTAGAAAGCCATCGCAGAAAACAAACATGTCATAAATGAACAAAAAAACATCAGCACAGGTTCCCTACTACACTTAATAAAAGAAATGATAAGATAAAAAAATCGTCCCTCTCACACAACCAGGAAAAAAAATCTTCCCCCCCTTCCCCTTCTGGACACACACACACACACACACACACACAAATGCATTCACAAACCGATCACAGATACTTCTATAATTACACTCGAATGTTGGCAATAATATTCGATCTTTGGTAATAACATCTGACAGCAGTAACACATACCAAAACATTGCATCGAAACAAGTGTCAATTTCATGGTGCTGTGAAATGTAGGGAAAAAACCGCAAATTGGCATTCAGAAGAAGAACAACACCAAAAATGCGACAGGAGCTTAATATGCAAGAAATCGTCCACGCAACCAGTAAGTACAGTTCAAAATATTACTACATAATAGGATATATCAACCACCAGAACTGTTTATAACCAATAGGTACTGTGACCAAAATGTAAATTAAATAGCAAACATATGTACATATTCCAGGCCACTGAAGATGCCGTGCAGAAAATAAAGGCGAAACGCTTATGGCACTAAAATTGTGTTTCATTCAGTTGCTGTCAGATGGTCCATAAAGTAAAAATTATCAATAAACTGTAAAACTACAGTTACTTTTGCGTATCATATACTGGCGTTTTGAGTGATGGATGCAATGACGAAGGATATATATTAGCAGCCAGTAAAATATTTTCGGGAAGTAGGGAATATTCTCCGTCTTATTAACGCGAACTGTCCAAACAAAATCTTGACGACGGCCTACGACGACTCGCGCGGTGCTGCGCACGGAATATCACGGAAGTAGTTTGCTTGTGTACGTGATACGATACAATAATTATGTCCGAAATGTTACCAAAAATAATTTAGTCGTTTTTTAACAACTTCCTCATGGGGAGATTCTTCGCGGACCTACAGAACGAAAATTCATCAGTGACTGCATTTTTCCCTACGCAGTCGGCACAGTTTCACAACTCATAAGAGTATTTTGTTTTATGCCAGAATCTTTTATGTTTCCGAAATAAAAGATGCAGCATATGCATCTATAAACTTTGAGGATGTTCATTTTTTTTTCAGTTCAATTAGATTAGTGATTCTGTTACTACCACAGGCTGAAATAATAAACTATTTTCCTCCAAAATTTCTTGTAACGTTAGGTTTCATTTTTTTTCTAGCAGCCAGTGAGAATTTTCTTTTGGAAAGTACTCCATCATATCCTAGACTGAAAATAGAGTTGCTCAATTTTATTTTGAATTTTTATGAACATTTGAAATTATCACTATAAATAAACTGGCAATGCTGTGATACCTTGAAGCCCTATTTTCGTGCCAGCCACTATAGCATGTTGTTCTCGATATGGGACTTCCGTATACATGTGGCCAGTGCAGAGCATTGCAGAAGCATATTTATGGTGAGAGGGTTTCTAACCCACTCTCAGTTACAACATTTTTTAACTTTCCCCTTTGTTGGTCAGGAATGTGGAACGATCATCAAGAGTGGACAGTAATCTGAGCTCATCCGGAACTGCTGGTCTATCTAATAAATTACCTTGAAGCTCCCATGGCGCAAACACAAAAAGTTCTTGCCCTCCTTGCATTTTACGATATTAAATGCCTCCTTAGTGCCGTTTGCATCTATGTGATTGAATCTTTTAATAAATTGTTTTAGTAATGGTTTTCGTGGTACTCGCTTCTGTCTGAGAGTGCACCATCGCCAATGATAAAATCGAGAACCAACCATTGATAGTAATTCCATTCACCTGAAAGTTGTTTCTTCTCTTACTTAGCAACGTCAAGATTTGTTTCTTTATGTGTTTCTTTTTCGCCCCAGTATGTGGGACTCAATGAAAATCCTTTTTATTTGTATCTCAGTTAATTTACTGCCAACCCCTACCCATTTAAAAGCATATCTAAAGTACAGGGTGTTTCAAAATGAATATATGTATGGGTTTTAAGGCCTTGTAGCGTTTATTACATTTCACTTACAATTATAAATAATACAGCAAGTGAAACAGCAACTATAATAGTTTTTCTTAAAAGTGTTCAATGTGAGCACCATCGTTACATATCGAGTAGATAGGTGAGTTTTTCCAAAACATTGATCACTATGTATATAGCAATTGTTGCAACAGTGCTGTTACTGAAGTCGAATAGACCACCTGGTAGCGGAGACATATACACATCATCCTTTAGGAACCCCCAAAGGCAAAAACGCATAGGATCAGACCATATGTGAACATGAAGATCATATAAAACTAGCTCTGTCATCCAGCACCTTGCGGCCAATGCAACGGTCGGGTACAACATCGTTTAACCTGTCGCATGCTGAGTTACGCCAGTGAGATGGCGCACTATTTTGGTGCTGATAAACACCAGTTACAGTTGCTTCACCGACAAAGTCGAGAGGAGTCTCATTGCAACTGTACCACTTCGTGGGGATTTACTTACCCCCAGATACACACATTACATGTGTTGACATTTCCATTTTCGTGAACTGTCGATTCACCACTGAAGACGACATTATCCAGAAAATCTTCATCTCATGCAGCAAAATTTCTTTTGCGAAGCTCGCATGTAAACCGTAGTATGTAGGCTTCAGACCTTGTAAAAACTGCGAACGCCAAGGACGAACTGATTTCTTGGAACTACGCTTCACAGACTCTCACTCGTTCAAGACGGTTTTCATTCATTCTTGGTCGTTCCATACTCTTCCCCCTGGTGCATGGGTATCCAAACAAATCTGTTTGAGTTGCTCTTTCATTTGACGTGTTGTTTAGAATTATAAGTTGAATGTAGTATATGCTACCAAGCCTTAAAATCCGTATATTCATTTTGAAACACCCTTTAGTGATACTTCCGTAACAGAATTCAGGCATACCCTGATTTTTTCCCTTTTCGACTAGTTAGTCAGAATCCTGCTCATACTTGTGAAATTTTTCAACAAACAGCCATCATTTGAAACAAGTTTTTTCGAAAAAAAAATCTTTGGTATTTTCACTACTTTTAACACACAGAGCTATGATCCACCATCTAGACTTCATCGTTTTCTTCTTTTATTCCAATTTTCAAGAATCAAATAAGCAGCTTACGAAGGCATGATGCACACTACTGGCAAACGGGTGTTGAATAACTAGAGCTGCTTTTGCCTTAAGCAACAAGCCATGGCAATAATTAGCAAGTGACAACTGCCAACAGATTCTTGGGTGACTTTCGATTTACAACAGAGTATGAAGATGAACGGAAACATCTAGCAACAAAATAATACTACATACTACAAGTTGCTTATTGTTGCCTATAATGAAACGGGCCCTTAGAATGCATTGTTTTACCACTAACAAAGAGATTGATATCACACCATTTCTTCACACTGTGACTACATTTCGAAATTTAGAGCAAATAGGGTATACAAACAAACATTAATGATTTTCTCATTGTAAGGACATATAGCCCACACCATAATTAAACCAATTCATTCACAAGCTAAAAACATTCTACAGCTCTGTAAAAAATGTTCTATGCAATATTCGTATTTATGATCACAAGTAAAGTGGAATGGTTTATAACTTTATTTAAATGTTTATTAGTGCATGCAAACTAAAGGCGTTTTTGTACAACTGCATTTATATTTCTAAATCACATCTATTATATTTCGATTCAAAGTTCGATTAATGACCAAATTTAACTAGCTTAATTAAAGTCAAATAATGTCAATTCTTGTGAGAACCAAAGTCATTACAAGAATATTGTTGAATTGACTAGTAAATATGACATTACCTGCATATTGGAAAGTGTCTGCTTTTGTGTACAAAGACAGGGAAAGCGCTTTGTAAGTCTGTCAGAAAGAGATGCCAGTTGTGGAAGTTAATAGCCTATTATGCTTTGACACTTGGTAATGTTACACAATGAACTGTGTTTTTGTGAGCTGTGAGTGTAATACAGCAATAATGAGGAGATGACATGGCTGTTGGAAATAAACAAGTGGAAAACATCTTGTGTCCAGTTTAATAACTAAAGGACCCATTGTCCAACTTTTGAAAACAGCTGGAGACAGCAGAAGCAGATCGGCGTACTAACCAGATAAGTAATAGAATTCCAACTCTTATATTGAATGTATTCATCACATAACTACAAACACTGACATGTACATATATAGCTACATCTACAAAGATACTTCGCTCCTCAAGCCACTGTAGGTGCATGGCGGACAGTGCCCTGTACAACTACTTGTTATTTCCCCTCCTGTACCACTCACACACAGAGTGAGGGAGAAACGACTATCTGTATGCCTCCATATGAGCCTTAATTTCTTTCTTGCCTTCGTGGTCCTTGCTTGTAATGCATGTTGATGGCAGTAGAATCGTTCGGCAATCAGCTTCAATTGCGGCCTCTCTAAATTTTCTCAATAGTGTTTCTCGGAAAGAACGTCGTCTTCCCTCCAGGGATTCCCATCTGAATTCCTGAAGCATCTCCATAACACTTTCGTGTTGTTCAAACCTACCAGTAACAAATCTAGCAGCCTGACTCAGATGTGCTTCGATGTCTGCCTCTAATCCGACCTGGTAAGAATCCCAAACACTCGAGCAGTATTCAAGAATAGGTCACACCAGCGTCCTATATGTGATCTCCTTTACAGGTGAACCACTTTTTCCTAAAATTCTCCCAATAAACTGAAGTTTCGCCTTCCCTACCACAGTTTTCACACTCTCGTTCCACTTCATATCACTTTGCAACGTTATGTCCAGATATTTAAATGACTTGACTGTGTTAAGCAGGACACTAGTAATACCGTATCCGAAAATTACAGGCTTGATATTTCTACTCATCTGCATTAACTCACATTTTTCCACATTTAGGGCTAGCTGCCATTCATCTCATCAACTGGAAATTTGGTATAAGTCATCTTGTATCTTCCTTCAGGCACTCAACTTCGACACGTTAATGTACACCACAGCATCATCAGCAAACCACCGCAGATTGCTGTCCACCCTGTCTGTCAAGTCATTTATGTATATGGAGAATAACAGTGGTCCTATCACATTTCCTTTGGGCACTCCTGATGATACCCTTATCTCTGATGAACACTCGCTGTCGAGGACAATATACTAGGTTCTATAATTTAAGAAGTCTTTGAGCCACTCACGTATCTTGAGCATGTAATTTAACACTTCGCCTTTCGTTTTGCTATCTTCACCTCCCATGGCGCAGTAAAACAGATGTATTGAGATCGTATTCAGAGGAGCTCTCTGCCAATCTAATACTTTGTATATATGAGAGGGGTTTACATGCCTCAGTGGAAATGTACGTTTAAATTACTGAAACACTGGTTGCTTTCGTCACAGGAGTCCCATGTAGTAACAAAAGTACCATAGTTTGCCCAAAGTCCATTTAAAACTTTGGCATTCTTAGCTGTATCTCACACTGGTTCACCAACATCTGCAAGAGAGCCTGCTAATGCTTCAACTTTAATAATAAGTTGCGCAATAGCATCACAGTACGAAATTTTATAATTGAAAAACTGTTCTTTCAGTATAATTTTATTTATTGCTAATCACTGTTTATGAATTATCCTAAAACAGTTCTACATACCATTTGCTGTGGCACATGATGAGATAGTTTGCAGTGTGTTAAATTCCATACCAAACGAAAAAAAACATTGTTTTTGCATTAAACTCATCCCACATTTTATGTAAATCTGTCCCTTCAGCTGGCCCTAGCTTAGTTTTACTTCCTTCAACTACGTGGAGCAATTTTTCAGCACAAAAGATAATTTCCATCTCATACTTCCAGAATTGAAAAAAAACATCACATTTCTGGATACTGAAAAACTTTGTGCGAACTGTCTTTTATTTTATAGCATTTGATGAAATCAAACTCTCTTCAGAGACTTGATTGATGCGAAGAAAATAAAATGTACCTCAGTTAATAAAAATGTTTATTCGGCCCATAAGAATCAGAATTTTTATTGTCTCTCTTCTGAGGTCACAGATTAATACTGCAACTTAACTCGACTTGTCTAAAGCGGTACTGATTTTTATCACAAACCCATTAATGGCGTCTATTGTGCTTTTGACTTTTTGAAAGCCATCTTTTTGAGTGCTATATTGATCATCTGAAATTATGACTGATTTTTATAGAATTTTTTAATTGGAATTACACCGCTTACACAAATATTCTTGAAAAAATGGGAAGAATGGAGATTGGGTGGTAGTTCCCCATTTCTTTTCTTGGGAATTTTTTAAGCAAAGACTTTTTACCTCTGTGTACTTTAGGGCATCCAGAAAGAGCCGTTCTTCATGTTCTCCATTAATTATTGAGCACAGGGGGTGAGATACTATCCTGACTAACTAGTTTGGTAGATATAAGATCCCTCTCTGCGGACTTTTTGTTGGGGCGAATAAATTTTGTTACGTGGATGGAGTAGAAGCCACTTGAAACACTAGGCACAGAACATATTCCATTAACAATAATAACGAGACAGAAAGTGATGTACGAAAGGGAATGAAAGATCGTGTGTCAGTCGGAAGTGGCAGATGTAAAAATATCAGACACACTAGTAAGATATTGTTCACCTGCACAAAGACATCCACAAGACAATTAGTGCAATACGGCATACTACGCAACAGCATGCCATAATCTCACTTCTACCGTTCGGTAGAAGGCTGCACATAATACCAAAAAACTGGGGTAAGTGCGGAGCGACGTTGTGTTTGTGTTGCGCCATAATTCGACGGTGATTTCGACTGCCACTCCATTCCGTTCCGTTGACGTCCAGTGTTACTCGGTGACTGCAGTGATTATATTCCGTACGTGATATAGATTATGTTTTTATTCAGAGAAAATAGGCACTTTGCAACTGTTAATTTACACTGGTAGTGTTGCATTGCTAAAATGGGTACTTTACCATATATTTGTTGGAATCCAATGAAGTTGGTAGTTTTCGCGTAAACATCTCTGGTTGAGTTTTAGCGCGAAAAAAGACGCGAAGGGTGAATGTCGCGTTCATTGTATGTCATGTGTCTCGCGCAATGTCATTAGTGTAATATAATTTTGTACTTATGTGTATGTACAATAACCTCTAGTGATCAGATTTATTTATGTAAGTGTAATTCCGGTGGGCTGTACGTCCCAAATCGTGTTTCGGGAACACTTGCTGTCACCCTCAACTTTGTTTACAGGCAGAATGAAGTGTACAATCCCCGAAATATCGTGGCATAATAGAGATCCAGTTCTTAGTATTGATATTCAGCCAGGACGAAACAACGACGAGGGACCTTACAGGCTTGCATCCGGCGGCACGGATTCGCATGTTGTGGTTAGTAAATTTAATGATAGCCCTGGCATTCTTTGTTTCAGAGTTCTTTCGTACGATATCAAAGCCACGATTATTAAATCATGTCACTTTTGTGCCTACATTTTTTAAATCGTGTCGCAGCGAAGTTGTTAGTCCTTTTTTTCGTATTGCCTGGTACCTGAGAATACAGTTTTCTTAATAAAAACAGTTTGAAGTTCTGTATGTGTCAGGTAAAATTTGTATGATTATTAAGGTGGAAAGTAAAATGCCCGAAGCAGTCCTTCCTTTCACCCTCGTGATGGAAGTTGTAGGAGAAAACAAAAGATCTCATTGAATAACTTTGAAATTTGTGAACAAAAGTAAGACCTGCGAATTTTGTTTTCGTCACTGTGTTTGTGTCGCCATATATATTGGTTTTCTTACGGATAATTTCTTAGTAAATTTGGACTTTTGGGTTATTCTCATGGTGGTTGTTATAAAACTTTTATCCATTTTGTGTAAGGACTGCGACTGTGATGAATAAAGGTTTCTTCAAATTACTGCAACCATTCGCTTTTAGTTTTTCAATTAATTTTTTTTTATTTTATTGTTATTATTCCATTACTGGTTTCGAACCGTATAGCGATTGATCATCAGATGGTACATATATTAATTGTCTGCTGCAGTGTGGGAGTCATGTAACTGTGGCAAGATGTGTTGTGGAACAGAATAATACCTGTACTATGCCTGTACAGCTTCTATTTGACCTTTTTTAAATTTAGATAGTTTCTTTTAAATGCAGAGCATTACACAGCCACTATTATACAGGCAATTTTTTTTTATATAAAAGAAGCATATTTGCCCAAAAATAGCATGGTTTAAAATCTTTGTGTACCAAGCATAATAAAACATCTTGGATTTAAAATGCATGTAAATAATTATTTTATTCCTTTGATGTAAATATCAGATTAATGAAGGCACAGTTAAAATATTTTGCGATCTTTTAGCTGCTTACGAAATGGAGCATAATGATACTAAGGGAGATGGTGCAGCACTTATGACTCTGACTGCACTGTTGGGAGAATGGGATTGCTGCCATGTTGATATAGGTTTTCAGTGGCTTACTTACATCAAATTAGATGACTTCTGGGATGTGTTCTTGATGAAGGTCCTGGTAAACTTTTCTCATCATTGCCAATCACCGTGTGTGCTTCGTCTCTAATGCCCTTGGTAACAATAGAATGTTACGTTACACAAATAAAATACTTGGAGAAACTGACATTCATTTCCTCTAGTGAATATTAAATCTTGACACAGAAGGGAGTGAAAAATACAGTCGTAAAACTGACGCAGTAGAAGTGTTTACAAATTTAAGGTTGTTTCTCTTTAAAACCTCCTCCTGTGTCATAAATGAATTCTTGAATATCATTTAAGTATCTGTTGCAAACCTTCAAATGGCTAGCATGTAGCCAAATAAATATATTTTATTGTCTGCAATCTTCTGTTCACTTAATGTATCCTGCATTGTGATGTTTAATGTGAACGTGATCTATGGGTCATGAAGCTAACACACAATGTAGCTCATATATATAAAGGAGATCTTATATAGAACAATACTGTGACTCATTCTTGGATGGGCTACTGATAGTGTTTCGGATTCCCTCTTGGTCAGATTAAAGTAAGATATTCTTAAGTATTTCAGACTTGCTGGTTAATGCCCGGTTGGATGAACACACAGATATTACAGAGGTGCTTTGTGAACTCAAAAGGGAAACCCTGGAAGAAAGACATTGACACCCCCCTCCCTCGTGAAACATCATTGAGAAAATGTAGTGAACAGGCATTTATTTCTGACTGCTGAATGATTCAGTTGCTGCCAACAAAAAGTTATGAGGAGCAGGAAGACAAGGTAGGAGAAATTTGGTTTTAAACGAAGGCATATAGACTTGCTCCATTTGCAAGTGGGGCAGGAAAGGAAAGGCTAGTAGTGGTAAAAGATACCCTCTGCCAAGCATCATATGGTGGCTTTTGGAGTATGTATGTGGTTGTAGAACAGTCTTCATTGATTACTTTAAGCATTTTCCATGCAATTAATGTCGTCTTTTGACTAAATGACGACCCTTCTCTTTTATCAGTTCGACTCGTCATATTTATTTTAAATGACATGTGATTTAGCGTGGTGATCTATTTATTACGCCCCTTTAGTACTTTTAGTTGACTTTTCCATTGTTCAGTTTGTGTTTGATGTTTTAGATGCTCATCTGTGCTGTCACTCGGCCTGATAGGCTTTTGTTTCTTCAAATTTTCATTTTGCTTTGATGGTTTTTGAAATTATTTATTAGTAGAGAATTAAGTGCTCAAGCCATATTATTTTCAGCCTTTGCAGTTTCTTACAGTGTATGACCACCAAGATTGATACTGCACTTGCTCTTATTTTTGACATTTTTAGTTTGGAGATTGATGGTTGCTGCTGTCATACTGGCATCTGTCCTTTTATTTGCTTCCTCTGAGTAGAATTTACCAGTGAATAATCTAGGTGGGCTGAATCTAACAATACAGTGTTTTGGTATTAAACTGTGGAATAATGATCTGTGTGTCGTGAATGTGCAAATAGAGATAGAACAGACATTTTTTGTTCTGTAGTGAAGCTTGGGGTGTATGTTTTGTTGAGAGTGACAATTTGTTGGGTCGACAGAAGTGTCCGATCCCACGCGTCGGCTTTGACCCGTGACGTAAGGGTGTTGTCGTGTGTGACGTCATGACGGCGCGGAGTTTGGTTTGTGTGTGGCTGTCTCCAGTTCTGTTTTATCTTATTTTATTTACTTTTCTGATCTGTTCGTTCTATATCGTGAGATTTTTTTAAAATTTAAAAACAGTTATTACTTATTTTAATTATCTGTTTCCTCCAATTTCTGTTTTAGTTTATTATATTTATCTTTCTGATCTGTTCGTTCTATCCCGTGAGATTTTTTTTTTTTAAAAAAAAAGACAAAAAACACTAATCGGCTACTGAAGCATCTTTATCTTCTATGGGTTGCAGGGGTTACGACCCCTGGGGAGGTGGGTGGGTATTCATGCATGGCTGTCTTCACTTACACGTTGTAGCTACGCAAGGCGTCTAAATTTGTTTATATTTTTTGCCCCCCACCCAAAACATCCCATTTCCGGCGCTTGTCCCGTTAGTGTCATTAGGCTTCTTGTGGAAAGTGTGTGTTTGTTTTTGTTTCCGCCATATTTGTGACGTCATGGGTCAAAGCAGACGGGCGGGATCGGACGCTTCCGTATTTCCAATTTGTTGCCTTGGTGAAGCCATTAAATGTGAAGACGAAATTGTACTTGTGGTGGGAGTGGCGTCGTCTTTCATAGATAATTTGTGTGATGGCTTGTAATGATGTGGAATGATTCATTTTATATTCACATCACTGATTCTTTTTTCTTTAAAAAAATTATAGATGTGAGTTAGTAATTCCTACACACCCCTATTTGTACATTACAATAATAGCAATTCCTCTATGGAATTGGAGTTATCAAGGGGAGACTTTTTCACTTTATTTTCAAATTTTGCTTTGCTCTTTGCCAGGCATTTAATATTACTGAGTAAGTAACCAAAAATTTTCATTGCGGTGTTGTGCACCCTTTTTTTCTGCTAAAGATGCGACTATACCATGCTGTGTTTCTTTTCAAATTTGCGCATGTACATAAATTTCCAATAGTTTTATGCAGACGACAGGCAGCTGGGGCTCATGTTTTTAGTTGATTACTGTGTTCAGGTTATGCTGTGAAGTGGTTTATGTGCAAAAGTGTCTGTTGAACCCAAGGAAGCATGCTTAAATTTATAGATGATTACACACAAAGAAAAGCCATTTGGAATGCCACTCCTGACACTCATTTGAATAAAAATTTATGAACCGAACAGAAAATCTCAAACCTTGCTGTGAGTCCCTGAAATTTACAAACAAAGTATTGTTGATATAAAAGTTTTCTGGGTATGGTACCGTGTCATAATGTATAGAACTACTGCTGCTGGAGAAATACCAATGTTTCTCCCACGGTTGCAGCGGCCTTCTTCTGACCCAGCAGCAGTGGTTTTATACATTATGACGCAGTACCATACCCAGAAAACGTTTATGCCGACTGATTCTGGTCGCGGAAGCCTACGCAATTACGAAGTATTGTTGTCGTTTCGTATTTCTTAATCTCTGTTGTTCAGATATTATTTTACCTGTAGTCTCTTTTGCATTGTTTTTGTAACATTTTAATAATGATAAATGCAGTACAGACTCCCAAGGTAAGAAGGGGCTTCACAGCAAACTGCTTGCCCAATGAGGCAACATGTGACCATGAGAACGCCCATGTGTACAATTGTCCTTTCCACAAAATGTTTAAGGAAAAAGGCATTGTGTGGACATATCTTAAAGAAAAACTTAATTTGAACTATTTTGATGGCATTGTTGGGTCAAAGCAGACAAGTTGTTTTGGCATGTTGTGTATTTCCCTAATTAGTATTCTGTTCATTACTTGCCCAAAGCTAAAATGGCAGTTTTTTTATTTGCGTATGGTAATGATTTTATTCTGTGATTGCTGTACTATTCTTAGTTTTCTGCACATAGTTCTACTTGAGATGCTTTGGTGGTCTTAATACACTGTTTTAAAGGCTCATAGCCACGGTGCTGCTTTCCGCTGTTCAATGTAGTGAATAGAACAACTGCTTATAACTCAAGTTCATAACTAGATTTTAAGTGTCTTGACAGCTGTAAAAGATTAATGAAGACTGGTATGTTAAATTTTGGTACACTCTCTGTCTAACCATAGTGCTCAGACATCTGTGCTTATAAGTCATTCATTGCAGAGCACCAAAGTATTGTGATGCCTGAACACAGTTACTAGGCCTCAGTTGTCTGGTGCTAATTGGCTGGGAAAATATCGCTTGCGTAGGAATGACACTTTCAAAAGTTGGGGACATTGGTTATTGGGAATTATGGTGTCTGTTGCAAGTATTGTTGAGAATTTGCCTGGCAGTTACTTTGATATGCTGTTGTTATTAAATTCAGCAGGGATATCCTAATTGGAGGTGTAGTTTCTTCATGGCTACTGCAGAGTGGATTTGTAACTTTTATTATTGTTGTTGTTGTTAATCTCTCTTTTATTTTTATTTGCATGTCAAGTTCTCCGGGGGACCCTGCATTTGCCTGTACCCCACGTGACAGTCATTCCCAACACCGTGAATAATGACATTTTGCTGTCTGTTGTTAAAGTAAGAGGTGAACAAAATGTGAGCTACTCCCCGTATTCCGTAATGGTCTAACTTCTGGAGCAATATTTTGCAATCAACACAATCAAATGTCTTAGTTAAATAAAAAAATATGCCTGCCATTTGAAACCTTTTGTTTAACCCAACCAGTACATCACAGAGAAAAGAGAATATAGCATTTTCAGTTATTAAATGACTTCTAAAGCCAAACTGTACATTTGATAGCAAATCATGTGATATAAACTGATCTACTATCCTTACTTATACACAGCCTTTTCAGTAACTTTAGCAAACACCGATAGCATAGAAATGCATCTAAAATTATCTACATTATCCCTTTCTCCCTTTTTATAAAGTGACTTTACTACTGAGTACTTTAATCACTCAGGAAACTGACCATTCCTAAAGGAAAAATTACAAATATGGCTAAATACAGGGCTGACATGTGCAGCACAGTACTTTAATGTTTTGCTGGGCACTCCTTCATATTCATGAGTCCTCAGTCTTCAGTGATTTAATTATTGATTCAGTCTTCCCATTGTGAGTATCACAGAGGAGTATTTTAGACATCAATCTCGGAAAGGCATTTGCCAAGAGAGTTATATGATTCCCTGTAGAAACTAAATTTTTATTTAATTTACCAGCAATGCTCAGAAAAGATTGTTAAATACTGCACATATATCTGATTTATCAGTAACAGAAATATATTTCTACAAACTGACTTTATATCGTCAACCTTGTGCTGCTGACCAGACACTTCCTTCACAACTGACCATATGGTTTTAATTTTATCCTGTGAATTCACTATTCTATTTGCGTACCATGTACTCTTTGCCTTCCTAATAACATTTTTAAGCACCTTACAATACTGACAGTTTTTATAAGCCGAACATCCAAAGAAACGCATTCATTAAGTTTATTTCTTTTGGTGTCTATGCTGTGCAGTTTGCACACAGTTAAAATCTTGTGCCTAATAAGTAGTTACAGGTTCTTATTGGCATCTTTCCTGAGTCTAATTGTTGAAAATGTTTCCTTAGTTTCCTCTTGAAACAGACATGCTCAGTTACAGTTCAGTTTACAAGCTGCAGCTAATAACTATAAGCAGTTTTTTCCATTAATGTAATTTACCTTGTAGAAGCAATAATGATTTAAATTTTTCTGGTTTGAATGAAATAGACAACTTTGGTTGTAACTTTCAATTTATACTGGAATTACTTAATTTTTTATCTTAATGACTCATTAATTAGTTAGCATTCAAGTTTAATTTCATGCATAATAATGGAAGTTTTTGGAAAGGTTGCAAAAATCATAAATATTCAGTCACTGTAAATATCTTTGATTCTCTTAGTTTATTGATCCCAGACTATTTTAGTGTCTTACATACATTTTTTGATTTTGTGTACATAGATTTGGTATATACACAAGAAGGAATCTGGATTAGCTGAGATAGAGTTTGCCTCTGACCTCCAGCGGCACCAGAGAGCGGTAAATGTTGTCAGATTTTCACCAACAGGTGAACTTCTCGCCTCCGGAGATGACGGTAAGTTCCCTCCTGCTAAAATATAGCTGCTGCCAAGAACTGTCCTTTGCGTGCAATGCTAGACTCTGTGTTGTCATCAGAATTCCTCACTTTTAATATTCATTTTCTCCCATAGTAATCGTAACTGCTCAAGTGTTACTTGTTCTACACATTTTAGAGAATAAATGGATAGAGAAGACACTCTAGACATTTAAAATAAGATGTACAGATTCAAAAACATTCATTTATTGACCATACATCATCTGGCACTACAGTCCACTCAGAGACATGCCCCATACGATCAAAGGTAGTCACGAATGAAAGCAGGGTCAAGTGATACTGCAATTACTGTGCAGTATTCTTTGTGGGTGTGAGAACTGGGCCCTACTCGGTGAATATAGTGGTAAGTTACCACTTTATGTAACAAAATGTATTTATTATGACACACTGAGACGGTCGTAATTTGCTAATGATCACAGTGACGAGAGAAAACAGACTGAACCAAACATGATATCACTGAGCTTTGCAACAGTTTAGGCAGACTCTCAGTAGTTGAATTGCTGTTGATAATTGTCATAGAGGGGGCCATCCTAACATCAAGCGCCCCCCCCCCCCCTCCTCCTCTTGGTGTGGAGCACAAAGCGGGAAAGGGCCAGTGCTGTGGTAGGTAGGCTAGATTGTGTCGTGGCAGGCCCATGAGGTAGATGACTGGAGGCTTGAGGTGGTCTGAAGTCGCAGATCCTGGAGATCACATAGTCTGGTGGCCAATGAGGACCATGCAAGTATCAAACCAGAGAGATTGTTGGGTCCTGTGCCATAGAGGAGGGTGCACAATGAGGGGGTCGGTGATAGAAAGGTGAATTTTGTCGATGGAAGCCGCTATGTTGTCTTCGTCAGTGTCATGCAGAAGCTGAAAGGAACAGAAAAGTGGTGTGGGCAATTGCTGAATCATAGAGCATAGGTAGAGGAGCGTGGAGAACAGATAGGGTGCCGTCTTGGAGTTGAAAAGAGGAATAGTCCTTGCAAAATGAAAGATGTCGACTGTGAAGGGGGCAACAGTGGGAGAAGAGTTAGGTAACTACTGAGGTCGCACAGGGAGAGGACACATTGTCTAGCAGGGAGTCATTACACAGAGCACTGATGTCAGTGGATGCACAGGAACAGGTGAATTCGGAAGACATTTGATCGGTGCATGTGGAGGAAGCCCATGGGTGATATCTCAGAATTAGATATTGATGGAGGTTCCTCGTCAAGGATCAAAATGGGTTTAACTTGGTTAAGCGACACAATCTGTTGTTTCCCATTGAGGCAAATGTCTTACTTATGTGCTGAAGCATCCTTTGCTGGCTGGAGTAAGGATTTTGTAATGCTACCCCATCGTGTCATCTTGGAGCATAACATAACCACTATGTTCTAGATCTTTGTGTACGAACATTCAAGGAATGGTGTGAACACGTAGAGGCGGAGTGCGGCTGTTGGCAGTGTGCGAACGGACGCACTCACCTAATGCGGGGAACTCTGTAGGGGAGTGGAGCTTGGAGTCTTCGACAAACTTGGCAGGGAGTATCAGAGTCTCAGAGTCATCAGCTAAGGAACGGTATAAGTTATCTTTAAAGGCTATGTGGATGTCGAGTAACACCTACGGAATGGCCTCTGACCAGGAGCCTGCGTGACACATGAGAGCCACTTTGTGTGGTGCCAACACTCAACCTTTCCATAGCTCTAGGTGTGGTATGCCGTCATATGGAATTTGTTGACACCACACAGGAAACTTAACCTGGTAAAGAGATGTGACTCGAATAGTCTCCATTAGTAAGCCAAGATAAAAAAGAGGCAACCGAAGTGGGAGAGCCACATAGTGACAAAGGCCTTTGCAACCAAATTGGCAGATATGTCTGAGAGGGGAATAGCCTCTGCCCATCTGCTGGCATGATGAGTGCCAGATAGTATATACCTAAAATCTTCCGAAGTGGGAAGATGACCCACGAGGTCGAGGTGAACATGACGGAACCATCCTTTCCTTATTTAGAATTGTCCTAAATCCAGTTGAGCATGACAGCCAACCTAGCTTTACTGGCAAGGTAAGCACACGCATGTCCAGGGGTGACTGTTTTTTACTGCGGGCCAGATGAAATGTTCTGTTAAGAGACGTATGGTAGCCTTACTTCCGGATGTGCCCGGACATGAATGGCCTAAAAAACTGTATGTTGGTGGGAGGCTGGGACCAGGGGATGGAGAGTACCCATAGGGGTATCACACAGCAGTGGACGTGAAGAACCAGGAAGACAGTGGAATTCCACTATCAGTGTAAATAAAGTGTCTTGTTGCAGATTTTGAATGTCTGGGAAACCGGTCTGCAGGCACGTTAAGTCCATCCAAGGCCAAGAGAGAAGAACAGCGTGCACAAGAGACATGTAATTGGTGACAACATTATTAGCCCCCCTGGTGAAGGCAGAACTTGCGATGTGAAGTGCTGAGGTCATCGACCATGCGAAGAGCACACACCAGGCTGACTGATGCATTGACGATCAGCTGATGCAGGATATAGTTGTTAGAGTGCTGAGTCGCAATGTCAGCTAGTTAGTTGACAAAGTTAGGTGTCAAATGTGAGTACTCGGAGGTATTGGGAAAAAATTGGTCACACTGAACCAGAGGTGAAGGGGTTGGAGGGAGGGGTGAAGGGGTCAGCAATTGGGACTGCATGTCCTGGTTGTGTGGTGGGGTAAGGCAGCCAAATGCATGTTAGGAGAGAGACTGCAATCCTTAAGGAAATTGAACCCGAGGACCAAGTCATCCACATCTGCTGCATGGAAGGTCCAAGGGAATTGTAGCTTAGGTGTGAGCTGGAGGTCAGTGCCATCATGGACAGTGATGTCAGAGCTGTTGGTAGTGTGAAGAACTAGCACCATAGGGAGAAGACTCGAAGGAGTGCAGGAGGGGGAAAGTACACTGGCTTCAGCCTCAGTAGCAACCAGTAACATGAGCTTGCTGGTGGAGTCAGACACTTAGTGTCTGCTAATGGGAGGAGCTGCCATGTTAGATAACTGATGTTAGTTAATGCGGCCTTTAGCATTGCTGCGAGCCGTTGCACTTAAATCGGCCTGCGTGTTGAGTTTGGGAAGGTGCAGGGGGGCGAGATATGACAGACCCTCGCCGCATCGCCGAGGGTCATGTGGCACCAGCACAGTGGGTATGCTGGATGCAGAGTGGGTTGTGATGTAGTTGATCCAGCTGACAAACAGCATTTCAGGTCAGCCATGAGGCGGTAGGGGAGGGGGGGGGGGCGGCAACAGAGGAAGGAACAGAAAGTGCCAGCGGCTGTCCACCAGGTGGCATAGAGGTAGCTTGTTGAGTTGCAGCAACTCGTGTGCAATGTCTACCAGCCAGGTGCAGAGGTGGTGGACAAGAAGCAGGAGCATTCTTACCAACCTTAACAATAGGCAGTGAGCCAGCTATAGGAAGAAGCTGTCGGTGGCATATGACACTACACACCTGATCTGCCAACTGAAGTTCAGATGCCTGTGTGTCGGCGGAATGCGAAAGTAACTGAAGCTGCAGGTCAGGGGAAGTTTGGTGTCCACAAGGTAACATCAAGCACATCCCCTGAACCACTTTACACTTGAAGGTGCCTCCACAACTGTGAAGTTGTTCTGTCTTGAAGTTATACCTCGTGGATGATGTGATGTGTTGCCTCCAACAGGGGCGCAGCAGGTGCTCAATGATGAGACTTCATGGTGACGTATTTACATTTTGTTGTCAGTTTGAGAAGCGATTCATTGATAAGGTCTGTATGATTGTTGAGATGGCTGATAAGACATGTGAAACTAGTGTTAGTGTTTATTATCCCATGTTAAAAATGTTGCCCACAAGGCAACCATGTTGTGGAACTTTGTGGAATATGCCTGCAGGAATGTGCTTCAGTGGAACAGGGTAGGGCATGACCTAGATGGTGAAAAAGTATGTAGTTGAGGAGGGACACCATTGGTGGCTGGATTGTTGTGCAGAAGAGCAGATGATATAGGCAGAAGATGCGTTGCATCACCAGAGGTCTGTGTGAGGGGGGACAGACGGCCACTGGCCACACATCACACATGGTGCAGCTGGTGCGAAAGGTAACCTGACCGGCACAGGTGGTGTAACCATGGTCGCTGGGCCGTGTTTTGGAAAGTTTGCAGGAAACGATTCAGACAAGCACATGGAACATTACATTGCTTGTGGATAAACAAAAGTCGCAGGCTGCTGAGGCAGTGAAGACGTAGGCGACGGTGGGGGCAACCTGATGTGGCTTCGTGCTTCAGATGTTCCGTATAGGCCGAATGAGCCTGGAAATACGTGTAGTTCAGAACATAGTGCCATGAGTACATGTGATTCCCACCATGGCATTGTCGGCCAGGTGAGGTCAGGTGCTGGAACTCCACTATGAAGTGAATGTACGTGCGCACACGAATCTGGGAAGTACGAGGGCAGAGTTTGCACTTGAGTCAAAGTTCACTGTAGGGCTGGGAACATGTAGTCAGTCACTGCATGGTAAGCGATCAATTGTTTACAGGTATTGGCGCAAAACTAGTAACTGTATTTGGTAAATATAATGATACACAGCCACTATATGTAACAATGTATTTATGATTATAATAGAGGGAAACATTCCACGTAGGAAAAATATATCTAAAAACAAAGATGATGTGACTTACCAAATGAAAGTGCTGGCAGGTCGACAGACACACAAACAAACACAAACATACACACAAAATTCAAGCTTTCGCAACAAACTGTTGCCTCATCAGGAAAGAGGGGAAAGAGAGGGAAAGACGAAAGGATGCGGGTTTTAAGGGAGAGGGTAAGGAGTCATTCCAATCCCGGGAGCGGAAAGACTTACCTTAGGGGGAAAAAAGGACAGGTATACACTCGCATACATACACACACACACACACACATATCCATCCACACATATACAGACACAAGCAGACATATTTGGTCTTTAAATATGTCTGCTTGTGTCTGTATATGTGTGGATGGATATGTGTGTGTATGCGAGTGTATACCTGTCCTTTTTTCCCCCTAAGGTAAGTCTTTCCGCTCCCGGGATTGGAATGACTCCTTACCCTCTCCCTTAAAACCCACATCCTTTCGTCTTTCCCTCTCCTTCCCCTCTTTCCTGATGAGGCAACAGTTTGTTGCGAAAGCTTGAATTTTGTGTGTGTGTTTGTGTTTGTTTGTGTGTCTGTCGACCTGCCAGCACTTTCATTTGGTAAGTCGCATCATCTTTGTTTTTAGATATAACAATGTATTTATTAAAATACATTGATTAAAGTCATAATTCACTAATGATTACAATGGTGAGAGAAAACAGACTGAGTCAAAAATGATAACACTGAGCTTCACAGCAGTTTAGGCAGACTCTCAATAGTCAAGCCACTATCAATAGTTACCACATGGGTCTGACAGCTGACATACTGTTTACCTGCATGAATGGCCATTTTCAAACTATGGCTACTCTTTCACTATGCCACCCCCAACCATCCTTCATGCTGTGTGGTTGTCAATTGAACTGATCTACTTTTTGCCACTGATTCTGTGATTATTGGTCTTTCCGTCTCCTGCCTGCTCATACTTAACCAGTCCTCCCCTCCCCCTCCCTCTCCTCCCCTTTTCCCCACGTCCCCACATATCTTCCACACTCTTAGCTACTACCAGTCACTTCCTCCTCCTGCTGCACCCCTGTCCCTGTACAGTCAGTATCACCACAAAAGTAAGTGTGTGTGTGTGTGTGTGTGTGTGTGTGTGTGTGTGTGTGTGTGTGTGTGTGTGTGTGTGTGTGTGTGTAGTATGGTAAATGGTCCTCCATGTTACTCTTCCTATTTTTTGTATTTCAGTCAGGAATTCCAAAAATATGTATTGCTAATGTGTGACTTGGGGCTAGAAAATTTCTACATTTTTTTTTAAGTTTCTCAAATTGATTTGCAGAAATGTTTAATTATTTCCTTTTCCCCTTCAGAGGCAGTAATTATAATCTGGAAGCAGAAGACTGATCAGGATGCACCAGAGCTCCCTTCCAGTGAAAACGAAGGCAACAGAGAGCAATGGATATCTTTAAAAACACTGAGAGGCCACCTTGAAGATATATACGATCTCAGTTGGTCAATGGATTCAGCCTCACTAATTTCAGGATCAGTGGATAATTCAGCAATTATTTGGGATGTACAAAAAGGTATTAGTTGCATGCCATTGTATCTGATATTACGTAGATTTATTTGATGTATTTTTTAACCTGTACATCTCACATATGACCTCTGTGGATAGTGGAAATCTCCTCTGCAGTAATCTACATGGATTATGAAAACAAAAATTGTGTTAAATAGAATTACCTCTGTTCATCGAAGAGACTTGAAAGGCAGTAATTAGGGTCACCCAAATTGATGCCATATTCATTTACTTCTGGAAGAGCTTAAATACTATTCTGCATTGTAGCCCAATAAAAAAAAATAGTATGTTTGGAATATTGGACCAACACTGTGATTTGATTTTTTAATGGAGAGAAATCCTTAGGTGTAAAACTAGCTACAGGTGTACCCCAAGGGGATGTTACAGGACCATCACTGTTCACTTTATATATAAATGACCTAACAGATCGCAGTAACTCACACTATCATGCACTATAGATTGTCTACAAAGCAGTAGGTATAGGTGACACAAGTCTGCAGTCTGTTCCGCTTGTCTTCCAAATGCAAATCCATGAGGCAAAACGGTTATTCATAGGTAGATGTTTTACTCACACTCCATTTAAGGAATGTTTTTAATAAAATTGACAGCTGCAGACTTTGATCTCGCAGCTTGACATTGGTAGAAGGAAAAATACACAACTGTTCTCTGCCAAACACTGATTGTCTTGCAAGATGTATGATCCTGGTGATGGTATTAAAGAATCTGCTTCCATTTGATGCACATCAGTGAAACTGTATAAATCAGTTGCTATTTCGCTATGTATGCTCTGTCCCCCTCTATACAATTCTTCGAAACTGTGCGGTCAAAACCACGATCACATTACAAATTACTGAAATGTATTGCAGCAGGAAGAAAGTGCCCAGCATTTCTTTACTTCCACCTTTTGATCATTGAGTTGTTGTGAATAGGAATTCCTTGATGCAATGAGAATTCTGGATTGTTTCTTTGCTTACCACACAGATATGCACCTGCCACACTAATGTATGAGGGTAATACCAAAAGTAAGGTCTCCTATTTTTTTATAAGTACATAGACCTGTTCATTTCTACATTGGTTTACATCAATTTACAGCTTGAACATTTAGCTATTTTTCGACATAATCACCATTTCTGTCGATGCATTTTTGTAGACGCTGTGGCAGTTTTTGTATGCCCATGCCATACCAGCTCGCCGCCATGCTGTTCAGAAAGTTCTGAACCTCTTCTTTCACCTCGTCGTCGGAGCTGAATCGCTTTCCAGCCAAATGTCATTTTTAAACTAGGGAACAGGTGATAGTCACTGAGCGCCAAGTCAGGACTGTAGGGTGGGTGGGTGATTATGTTCCTCTGAAACTGTTGCAGGAGAGCAACAGTTTGCCGAGCGATGTGTGGGCGAGCGTTGTCATGCAGAATGTGTACGCCCTTGCTAAACATTCCACTTCTCCGGTTCTGAATTGCCCACTTGAGTTTTTTCAGAGTCTCACAGTAGCTGTCAGCGTTAATTGTGGTCCAAGCGATTCGGCTCCAACGATGAGGTGAAAAGAGAGGTTCATAACTTTCTAAACAGCATTACGGCAAGCTGGTATGACATGGGCATACAAAAACGGCCATAGCATCTACAAAAATGCATCGACGGAAATGGTGATTATGTCGAAAAATAGCTGAATGTCCAAGCTGCAAACTGATGTAAACCATTGCAGAAATAAACAGGTCTATGTACTTACCCTCATAGTATTAAATCTGTGCTGGAATAAACCTATTGTCAGTAGTCATCAGTTATGAAAATGTCTTAGATGCAAAGAGTAAGGAGTCAGAAACAAAAAATAAAAAATAAAAAAATAAGAAGTAAGTCCACTGTTAAAAATATTAGTTTTCTTTAAGCAACACTTAGCGGAAATTGTACAGTAAACTCAGAATGACTTTACTTCTGAAAAATCCATAAAGATAAATCTGTTAATGAGTTATAAGTCAGATCTCGCAAAACAGAGCAAATAATTCTTTGTGTGGTGCCAAACCTTTTTTCTGATGAATTTGCGACAGTCCCAACTCTCTCACGTAGTTCTGATTTGTTTCATGTAGCACGCCACAAATTCCTCTCCTGTGTCAACCTCTTCATCTCAGAGTAGCACTTGCAACCTACGTCCTCAATTATTTGCTGGGTGTATTCCAATCTCTGTTGTCCTCTACAGTTTTTGCCCTCTGCAGCGCCCTCTAGTGCCATTGAAATCATTCCCTGATGTCTTAACAGATGCCCTATCATCCTGTACCTTCTCCCCTTATCAGTGTTTTCCACTTATTCTGTTCCTCTCCGATTCTGTCTAGACCCTCCTTATTCCTTACCTTATCAGTCCACCTAATTTTCAACATTCGTCTGTAGCACATCATCTCCAGTGCTTCAATTCTCTTCTTTTTCAGTTTTCCCACAGTCCATGTTTCACTACCATACAAAGCTGTACTCCAGACATACATTCTCAGAAATTTCTTCCTCAAATTAAGAGCTATGTTTGATACTAGTAGACTTTTCTTAGCCAGGAGTGCCCTTTTTGCCATTGCTAGTCTGCTTTTGATGTCCTCCTTGCTCCGTCCATCATTGATTATTTTACTGCCTAGGTAGCAGAATTCCTTGACTTCATCTACTTCGTGACCATCTATCCTGATAAGTTTCTCACTGTGCTCATTTCTGCTACTTCTCATTACTTTCTTCAATTTAATATCAGTCCATATTCTGTACTCACTAGATTGTTCATTCCATGCAGCAGATCATGTAATTCTTCTTCACTTTCACTCAGGATAGCAATGCAATCAGTGAATTATATCATTGGTATCCTTTCACCTCGAATTTAAATTCCACATCTGAACCTTTCTTTTAGTTCCATCATTGCTTCTTTGATGTACAGATTGAACAGTAGGGGCAGAAGGCTACATCCCTTGTTGTATGCCCTTTTTAATTTGAGCACTTCGTTCTTGATCGTCCTCTCTTATTGCTTCCTCACGGCTCTTGTACATATTGTATATTAACCATTTCTCCCTATAGCTTACCCTATTTTTCTCAGAATATCAAACATCTTGCACCGTTTTACATTGTCAAACGCTTTTACCAGGTCGACAGATCCTACGAAGGCATCTTGATTTTTTTTCTTCCATTATCAACAACATGTTTCAGAATTGCCTCCCTCATACCTTTACCTTTTCTAAAGTCTAACTGATCGTCATCTAGCACATCCTCAATTTTTTTCCCCATCTTCTGTATATTATTCTTGTCAGCAACTTGGATGCATTAGCTGTTAAGCTGATTGTGCGATAATTTTCGCACTTGCGCGCTCTTGTAGTTTTCGGAATTGTGTGGATAATATTTTTCTGAAAGTCACATGGTATGTCACCAGAATTTATTGCCACTTCCCCCAATGATTTTAGAAATTCTGGTTAGTGTTATCCATCCCTTCTGCCTTATTTGATCTTAAGTCCTCCAAAGCACTTTTAAATTCTGATTTTAAGATTGGATCCCCTATCTCTTCTAAATCAGCTGCTGTTTCTTCTTCTATCACATCACACAAATCTTCCTCATCATAGAGGCTTTCAATTTATTCTTTCCACCTATCTTCTATCTCCTCTGCAGTTAGCAGTGGAATTCCCGTTGCACTCTTACTGTTACTATCCTTGCTTTTACTGTCACCAAAGGTTGTTTTGACTTTCCTGTATGCTCAGTCTGTCCTTCCGATAATCAGTTCTTTTTCCATTTCTTCATATTTTTCATGCAGCCATTTCATCTTAGCTTCCCTGCGCTTCCTGTGTATTTCATTCCTCAGCGACTTGTATTTCTGTATTTCCCGGAACATTTTTGTACTTCCTCCTTTCATGATCAACGGAAGTATTTCTCCTGTTACCCATGGTTTCTTCGCAGTTACCTTCTTTGTACCTATGTTTTTCTTTCCAGCTTTGGTGATGGCTATTTTTAGAGATGTCCATCCCTCTTCATCTGTACTGCCTACTGAGCTATTCCTTATTGCAGTATCTGTAGCCTTAGAGAACTTAAAAGTATATCTTGTCATTCCTTAATACTTCCATATCCCACTTCTTTGCGCATTGATTCTTCCTGACTAATGTCTTAAATTTACACTACAATATTGTGATCTTAGTCTATATCTGCTCCTGGGTATGCCTTACAATCCAGTATCTGATTTTGGAATCTCTGTCTGACCATGATGTAGTCTAACTGAAATCTTTTCATATGAGCCGGCCTTTTCCAAGTATATCTCCTCTTATTGTGATTCTTGAACAGAGTATTCATCATTACTAGCTGAAACTTGTTACAGAACTCAGTCTTTCTCCTCTCACTTTCCTTTTCCCAAGCCCATATTCTTCTGTAATCTTCTCTTCTACTCCTTTCCATACAACTGCAGTCCAGTCCCCCATGACTATTAGATTTTCATCCCCCTTTCATGATCAACGGAAGTATTTCTCCTGTTACCCATGGTTTCTTCGCAGTTACCTTCTTTGTACCTATGTTTTTCTTTCCAGCTTTTGTATCACCCTTCCAATATCCTCATACACTTTCTTTATCTCTTCGGCTTGCGACGTCGTCATGTATATACGTGAACTATCGTTGTCGGTGTTGGTTTGCTCTTCATTCTAATGAGAACAACCCTGTCACTGAACTGTTCACAGTAACGCACACTCTGCCCTACCTTCCAACTCATAATGAATCTTACTCCCGTTATACCTTTTTGTGCTGCTGTTGATATTACCCTATATTCATCTGTCCAGAAATCCACTTAACTTCACTGACGCTTACTATATCTAGATTGAGCCTTTGTGTTTCCCTTTCCAGATTTTTCTAATTTCCCTACCATGCTCAAGCTTCTGACATTCCACGTCCCGACTCGTAGAACGTTATCCTTTTGTTGATTATTCAGTCTTTTTCTCGTGGTCACCTTCCCCTTAACAGCCCCCCCCCCCCCCCCCCCCTGGAGATCTTGGGGACTAATCAGGAATCTTTTGCCAATGGAGAGATCATCATGACATTTTTTTTCAGTTACAGGCCACATGTCCTTTGGATACATGAAATTACGTGTCTTTGATGCAGTGGTTTCCACTGCCTTCTGCATCCTCATACTGTTAATCATTGCTGATTCTTTCACCTTTAGGGGCAGTTTCCCACCCCTAGGACAAGAGTGTGCTCTGAACCTCAGTCCACTCCTCCGCCCTCTTTGGCAAGGCCGTTGGCAGAATGAGGGTGACTTCTTATGCTGATTATTAATCAAAATTTAAGCAGTGGCGGGATTTGAACCTGAGACTGAGGACGTTTTGACTAGCCCTGTCAAAGAGAGTTGAGAAGCAAACAGAGGTGCACCTCCTTGCTCTCATGGTGGGTCACTGCCCCTAGAAGGCAGGAAAATCAACAATCAGCAGTTTGAGGATGCTGGAAGCAATGGAATCCCCTACATTAACCCTTTGACTGCGGCTGACTGCTACAGAATCCGACCACATCGTGCCATGGATGCGGCTGACTGCCATAGCAGTTCAGCGCTGCCGTGTCCCAGGTGCTGCCTGCCAACTGCTGTAGAAGTTCTGAGATATTCGCTTGCCTATTGTTTAGCTGCGCTTGAATAAGACGTCTGTTAGTTACTGACGGACCTTCGCCACACGTTATTGTTTGCTCTAACTGCAACAGATGGCGTTTCAGTACGTGGAACACGACTACATTTGATGTCAATGTTAGCGTTTTTGGTGGACCCTTACAGCACGTGCATGAGCGATTTGCTTTAGACACAACAGATGACGCTACTGTGATTTCTGTCGAACTGTTGTTCCGCACCTTTCTGCGAGACACGGTTCTTGGTTAAGACATCAGTGACCTATTATTCGCTTGTGTTTGCATAGTGAATTTCTGTATTGTGATGGCATGTAAAAAGCTCCTTGCATCCGAAGAGATATACAGATGTTGATGGAGAGACCCTGAAGAATTACTATGCCCATCAATAGACAGTGATTCATACGAAGAAGATTCTCTCACAAATAGTTTACAGTCCACAGACATTGTTGATTCTCATTCATCTCCGTTTGTAATTACTTGTGCAAAGCCTACGATGTCGAGAGAAAGTCCGCAGCTGAGTAGTTCTATTCAACGCTCATCATCTTCAAATGAAGGTGCACGGTGACCCACAAGGACATCAGAAAACAAATGGAGCAATAAAAAACTTAATTCTTGTTTTGAGAGAATGTAGAAGTGTATCACTATTGTAAACATCTTTATTTGTATATACCTTATAATAAAAATGCAAAAAATGCACCTAACACAAAAATTAAGTGTAAATAAATACCCCCAATTCTTCCAAAGGCAGTCCAAAGACCAGAACAAATAGAAAGCCGAAAAACTGTGAGAGTGTTGAAAGCATTGCGTATGGCAAGCGAGCCAGAAGCATTCAGCACCCAGCGCACGACGAGTGACATGACAATGCAGCATATAAGGTGTGACCGCCAGTGTTGCGCATAGCAGTCAAAGGGTTAAAGAAACACAGTGTGTGTCCACAAGACATAACTATCTGTTTCTGAAAAGTGCTATGATGATCTCTCCATTGCCAAAAATCCTCTATTTGGGTCTCTGGGAGGAGACTGCCAAAGGGGAGGTAACCATGAGGAAAAGACTGAATAACTAAACTAGTTGTCTTCAGTCCAAAAGGCTGGTTTGATGCAGTTGTCAATGCTACACTATCCTGTGCAAGTTTCATCATCTCTGAATAACAACTACAACGCCCCATATCCATTTGAACCTGCTTACTATATTCATCTCTTGGTCTTTCTCTACAGTTCTTACCCCCACCCTACACTCTCTCTCTCTCTCTCTCTCTCTCTCTCTCTCTCTCTCTCTCTCTCTCTCTCTCTCCAAATAGTGAACAGTAGCATACATTTTAGCAGGAGATGCTAAAAGTCTATTTGAGCCAGCAGCATACCTACGAATTTCGTGTTTAGTATTGTTGTCGATGCTCACCGTGAGGTATGATGGGAATTATAGGGGTTGTCAGCTGCTGGCTCTATATAGCCAGTGAGAGAGCAGCAGGCAGACGATATGTTTGGAAGCAATAGAAGTTGTAACATTCTCAAATCAGTACAGAAATAAAATCCACTGTGTTAAAAAAAAAAAGGGGGGGGGGGGGGGAGGAGGCAGCTGTGGTCTCAGGTCCCACCTTAACTACAACCTAAGAAATCGCAACATATTCAGAAACAGCCAAATATTTGTGACAAGAAGATAATAGTTTCACAGCTGCCCTATTAGGATGATGACAGTGATGATTAAGAACAGTGATATCACAGACACCAGTGAACAAAAAAAGGCAATGAAGATAAAAATTAATGTAAATCATTTCTTTTTCTTTATTTTATTTCTCTTTCTATTATCAAAATTTAGATAAGGAATAAATATCATAAGTGTAGAACAGATACATTGTTAACATTTTAGGCAGACACCTTAAATCTATAAAAGTTTGTAATTTTGATTAGACAGAATAGGTTGAAAAATAAATTTTTCTCAAGGAGGCCCTTAATGAAAGGGTCATCATCTTATATTCAGGGTCATCTTATACTTGAGTAAATATGGTAATTGTAGTCTCATTTCTGTACAGGTTATATATAACTTTTCACTCCCAGTATTTTACCCACGGTACCTTCAGTATTTGAAAGAGCGTATTCCAGTCAGTATAGTCAAAAGCTTTCTCCAAACCTATGAAAGTGACAAACATAGGTTTGCATTTCTCTAACCCACCTTCTAAGATAAACCATAGGGTCAGTTTTGCCTTGTGTGTTCCAACATTTCTCCAGAACCCAATCTGACCTTCATTGAGGTCAGCTTCCACCAGTTTTTCTATTATTGTGTAAATAATTTGTCAGTATTTTGGAACCATGACTTATTAAACTGATAGGTATTATTCACACCTGTGAGCACCTGCTTTCTTTGCATTTGGAATTGTTACAGTCTTGTTGAAGTTTGAGGTTTTTTTCCCCCCTCTTTCTTATTATGTCCTGCACTCTAGCTAGAATAGTTCTGTTGCAACAGACTCACCCAAGGATGTCAGAACTTCTGGCGGAATGTTGTCTACTCCAGGGGCATTGTTTCATCTATGTCTACATACATACTTGCTGCCGTATATTGTGTGGTGGAGGATGTACCACTATTAGTCATTTCCTGTCCTGTTTCACACTCAAATAGAGTGTAGCAAAAACAACTGCCTATATGCCTCCAACTGAGCCCTGATGTCTTTGCTCTTACCTTCAAGGTCTTTATGCAAAATGTATGTTGGTGGCAGTAGAATAGTTCATTAGCCTCCAATGCCAGTACTCTAAATTTTCTAAGTAGTGCTCCTTGAAAAGAATGTCACCCTCCTTCCAGTGATTCCTATTTGAGTTCCAAAGCATCTCCATAATACTTGCTTGAGTCTACTGATAAACAAAAATTAAGCAGCCCGCCGCTGAATTGCTTAGATGTTTTTCTTTAATCTGACCTGGTGCGGATCCCAAACACTTGAACAGTACTCAATGATGGGTTGAAATATTGCAACTATTTAGTGTCATATATGTGGTGTCCTTTATAGTTGTCCCACACATTCCTAAAATTCTCCCTGTAAACCAAAGTCAACAATTCCCCTTCCTTATTACAATCCTTACATGCCCATTTCATTTCATATTGCTTTGCAACATTACACCTAGATATTTAATCGCTGTGACTGTTTCAAGCAGCACACTACTAATTTTGTATTCAAACAGTATGGGTTTGTTTTTCCTGCTCATGTGCATCAACTTAGTTTTGTACATTTAGAACTAACTGCCATTCATCGTCCCAACTAGAAATTTTATCTAAGTTCTCTTGTATCCTTCTGCAGTCACTCTCAATGCCAGCACCTTCCCATACAGCACATCACCAGCAAACAATTGCAGATTGATGCTCAACCTGATGGTCAGATCATTTATGCATGTAGAAAATAACGACAATCCTATCACACTTCCCTGGGGCATTCCTGACGATACCCTTGTCTCTGATGAACACTCGCTGTTGAGGACAGCATATAGGGTTCTATTACTTACGAAGTCTTTCAGCCACTTGCGTACCTGGCAATCTATTTCCATATGCTTGTACCTTTAGCATTTGGCAGTGTGGCACCATGTCAGACGCTTTGCAGAAATCTAGGAATACTGAATCCGCCTGTCGCCCTTTAGCTTAGATCTTTCAGTGCTCTGCCAAATTCTTCTTGTAGTATCATATCCCCATCTCATCTTCATGTACATCCTCTTCTCTTTCTCTAATATTGCCTTCAGGCTCATTACCTTTGTGCAGCCCCTCTATATATTACTTCCACCTTTTTAGCTCCCCCTGTGGGTCCGGGGGTTAGAATAGGCCTGAGGTATTCCTGCCTGTCATAAGAGGTGACTAAAAGGAGTCTCACATGTTGTGGCCTTTGTGTGATAGTCCTCTGTAGGGTTTGACCTCGATTTTTCAAATTTTTCCCGAAGAACAAGCGAATTGGGAAAGGGTGCCTTACGTGGTGCATCGTGTCCATCATGCGCGGAGACCTATCCCATCCTTCATTGACGTGGATCTGCACTTCTGCTCATTTTCCAACTATTGGGCAAGGTCACCCTCCTGGGTGCGAATTTTTCCATCAACTGAGCAGTATTGTATTCTATGCTGCTGATGATAATGGACTTGTTTCCTTGATTGCACCTGATATCCAGCACGGTAGCCAGTCCATTGTGGTGGGGCCGCCATGTACCCTGTTGTTGGTTGTTGCCTCCTGACCGCACAGGGATTGCTCTGCTGATGCATGCGCCGTTGGGGAGGTGGAGAGCTTGTCCAAAATGAGATCTGGGTCACCTTGATCAAAACAGCATCCTCTGCCCAGTCATGGGCGTTACTTGCTTGTGACAAGCTGGGGGATGTTTCTGTAATCATTACACCCCATAAGACCTTAAATATGGTCCAGGGTATCATATTTCACAGGGACCTTCTTTTGCAGTCTGACGTGAGCTGCACACCAATTTAGAGCTGTGAGGTGTACATTTCGTTCGACATGCCCCCGGGGTTGCTACCGGTGCCTTCTTCTTGGCCTTCGAGGGTGATAAATTACCCGAGAAGATCAAGGTGGTGGTCTACCGCTTTGATATGAAGCCCTATATCCCTCCCCCAATGTGGTGCTTTAAATGCTGGAAGTTTGGCCACATGTCTTCCCGCTGTACTTCCAGTGTCACATGTCGAGATTGCAGATGCCCATCACATCCCAGTACTCCATGTGCGCCGCCTCCTGTGTGTGTCAACTGCGGAGAGCACCATTCGCCTTTCTCGCTTGACTGCAGGGTTCTCCAGAAAGAAAGGAAAATCATGGGGTACAAGACCCTTGACTGACTGACTGACTGACTGACTGACCTACACTGAGGCTGTGAGGAAATTTCAGTGCCTACATCCTGTACGTATGACATCGTCTTACGCTGCCGCTACAACAGTTCTGGCACTATCAGCTTTGCCAACCCCAGTCACCTCTGAACCGGAAGACTACACCTGCCCCCTTGATGGTGGAGGGCACATCCCTTCCTGTTGCTTCTGCACCACCTACTTTGGGAGCAACACCCCCTCCCCCAACCATCGAGGATATCAGTTCCCACTTTTGCGCTGGAGCAGCATAAGTCTTCTTCGGCTCCTCTCACTAGGAAGAGGTCCCTCCCGTCACTCACTTCCCGGGTTTCTGCTAGTGGGAAAGATAACACCCGCCAGTGGCTGAAGAGTCCAAAAGCAGCTAGTCCTAGGGCTTCACACTCATCCTCAGTCCTGGAGATTGAATCAGTGAAGTCCTCCCAGTCAGGAAATTCCAAGGAGCAGTGAGAGAAATCCAAGAAGAAGATCCCCAAGACCAAGGGAATTGAATTGCGGTGGCACCCACACGACCGCTACCTATAAGCTGCGGACGAGGTGGAGGTTCTGGCGTCCGCTGAAGACCTAGGTCTCGCTGGACCCTCCGACACAATGGATGTAGACTGCTCTGGCAATAAGACGGTGGCAGCAGGTGACCCTGAGGTGTAAACTGCCTCATTGAATGTTCCATGCCTTCACAGTCTCATGGTGACATCATCCTCCACTGGAATAAGATTTACACCTGCTTTCTGCATTGGCCTCCAGGAAACCTGGTTCCCGGCAATGTAGACCCCTCACTCCACAGCTATAAGGGATATTACAGGAACCGTAGCGACTATAATTGTCAGGTAGAGTTTGCGTTTATGTCCTAAACTCAATCTGTAGTGAAACTGTGCCCCTTCAAACCCCTCTTGAAGCTGTGGCTGTCAGAATGGCTGTGCAGGAAATAACTGTCTGCAACGTAGATCTTCCTCCAGATGGTGCAGTACCCCTGAATGTATTAGCTGCATTGATTGAGCAACTCCCTAAACCTTTCCTACTTTTGGGAGATTTTAATGCCCATAATTCCTAGTGGGGTGGCACCGTGCTCACCATGCTTACTGTCCTACAATCAAGAAGATTTTGATGTTACAGCGGAATGGCGTTGTTTTGCTACAGTGCTTGGTAAAGGACCTTGTGATGTGGTGGCAGGGATGGTAAAGAGATTAGCAAGACTTGCCAGCCTCAAGCGACCTTACGAAAATCATATTTTGACATCGCGACAGTTGTTTGAGTGGTGCAAGGAAAATATTCTTTCATGTGTCTTCCATTATACATCAGTTTCCCATCATAATGAAGACAGGCCTAGCTGAAACAACTTTTCAAAAATACAAGGATGACTCCAGCTACCCATAATCTTCATTGTGTTAACAAAGGTTTAGAAAAGACAAAGACGTATTCTGCTTCTTTAGTGAGTAGGGAAGAGTCAGTGATTGTTGTGGTGAATGAAATGCTGTTAACAAATATACATGGATTTGCTGCCTGAATGTATGACAGTCATTGGTGGCTTGCGTATGTCTTACAACCATGTGAAGAAACAGATGAAGTGAAGGTCAACTTCTTGCATCCACATGGGAACATTAACAATTTAGTTGGAGAATTGTGAGGAGAGATCTAATAACTTTTCATTGCCTTTTCATTACAAATGTAATGTAAATAATTCATAATACCACTATGATAATGTAAACTACATTTTTGTATGCTATTACTTATGGATTGTACTTTATCACAATTTGTGTTTCATATATGTACATTACTGTCTTCATTTTGGTAGTGTATTGATTCCAAGAAAATAATTTTTTGCGCATGATGCCTTTGGCATGCCATCTTGATATTTACTATATTTATAGTAACATACTGGAGGAATATATATATATATATATATATATATGCATGCTTGTGAGATGTCTGCTTGTGTCTGTATATGTGTGGATGGACATGTGTGTGTGTGCGAGTGTATACCCGTCCTTTTTTCCCCCTAAGGTAAGTCTTTCCGCTCCCGGGATTGGAATGACTCCTTACCATCTCCCTTAAAACCCACATCCTATCGTCTTTCCCTCTCCTTCCCTCTTTCCTGATGAGGCGACAGTTTGTTGCGAAAGCTTGAATTTTGTGTGTATGTTTGTGTTCGTTTGTGTGTCTGTCGACCTGCCAGCACTTTCATTTGGTAAGTCACATCATCTTTGTTTTTAGATATATTTTTCCTGCGTGGAATGTTTCCTTCTATTATATAATAGGGGAAACATTCCAATATATAAAAATAAATAAATTGTAGATAGGGTGCTTTGAGATATTCAAGGTCAAAGGTCAAGTTCAATGACCTTCAGTATGAAAATTCCCAGAAACTTGTGATTTAGCATATTAATGTAAAAGTCTGTTCATTAGCTTTCCAATGGTACCATTTTCAGTGCTGTAACTGAATTAGAACTAGAATTACAGTCGTTTATGTTGTGACACACACATGTAAATTTCGCACTAATTCCAAACTTTACAAACATCTAACTTTCTTCACAGTTGTAGCACACACCTTGCAAATAGGTATTTTTCCATCTCTTATCTGGGTCACTGAATGCACCAAATTCGAAAGAAATCTGAGATGGTCAGGTTGAAAATGTTACTTTACTGCATTGAATTGACATGGAATGACCCCTGAATAATTTCTTTTATCTCATCACACATTCTTTCAGTACCTCCATCTGCGGAACTAACGAGAATTGTATGGCATTGAAAACTGTGGCACCGAAAACTGGCTAGTCATTACCAGGAACAAGCCATGTACTTGAAGGCAGTTAAGTGTACTCTGCTGCTAAGTGCACTCTGTTGCTGGTTTGTGATGATGGGTTGTGTTAAAGCTGTAGTAAAGCAAAACTTGCTCAATTTGAGTAAGATCCTGAGACTGGAATTTCCTGGCAGATTAAAGCTATGTGCCAGACCAGGACTTCGTGTTGTTCAAGTGAGGTGTGCCAATTTGGAAGGTAGCAAGGAGGTACCGATGGAAGTCAAGTTGTGAGGGCAGGTCGCAAGCCGTTGTGAATAGCTCAGTCCGTAGAAGCATTGCCTGCAAAAGGCAAGGTTCCAGTCCCATTCCTGGCCATAGCTTTTATTTGCTAGGAGACGATTCACGCTGTGCTGGAGACTGAAAGATTCTTAGGAGAATATTTACAAAGATTCATAGCAAGCAAGAGATATAGAGGAAAAGTTTGTGTTGTTAAGGTGAAAGAAATTCTTGGACTTTCAAAGGAGAGCTCAGGAGGTAGATGAGAACAAGTGTGTGTGGCTCATATATGCCCCACAAATGGCTGGCTGTTTTATTATAATTATTATTGAAAAAATCATTAATTGTACAATGATAGGGAGCACTGGCCACCATTTGCATTACAGATAAAGTGGTAATTGGCAGAAAAGAACATAAAAAATGTTTGATTAGGCTTTGAAACTTTTCCTTTGAAGCAGGAAGTTCAAACGGATGCTGGTGTGCACACACACCTTTTCTTCAATAGGATCATCATTAGTATTTTTCTCATTGCCAAGTGTCATGACCTCATTTTCAGTAACTGATTCTGCAATTAAACATCTCCATCAACAGTGATGTTGAGTTCCTTTTAATATAACATGAAGAGGTAGGCCACTAATCCTGTTCGCTTGATCCTAGGCCACTAATCCTGTTCGCTTGATTCGGTCATCTACTTGCTGCTCTCCCTTGTGGTCTTCTGCCTCTGATTTTTACCTTTCAGGATAGTATTTCCCAAAGTATTATCTTCACAAAATGCGTCCAAGGAACTGGAAGTATCTTTGACTAACAAACAGAGGATAAATTTCTTGTGCTAAGTTCCTCTATAATAGAAGCATTGTTTCATATTTCTCTGTCCTTGGATGCATAGTATCTTTCACCAACACCGCATCTCCAAGGCATCAATTCAGCTCTCGTCACTAGCTTTCACGATAAAGATCTCTAGACTGTAAAAGAACTCGGGGAACACCACTGATTTCACCGAATGCAACTTTGTTGTTTTGGATATTGTCCAATTCTGCCAGATCTTAATGAATTCAACAGTTATGGGTTGGCCAAAGTCAGTTATTCATTTTGTTTATTTATCACTCTTTTGTGTGTCATTAATAACCTATCCTAGTTATACAAAGTCATTCACTGCCTCCAGATCTTTAAGCAATCCATAAATTGGATTTGATCTAAACTTAGTTGATTTATAACCCGTAGCTTCATCTTTACATTTATCTTTAGACTAAAATTTAAAGTAAGTCTTCAATCTGGAGGACAGATCAATAAGCTCTTTCTTGCTACTTTCAGTGAGGGTAGCATCATCAGCAAAGTGTAAATTGTTGATTTTTCGGCCATAAATTGAAATTCCACCATTGCAGCCATCCAGAGTGTCCATGACGATGTACTTTGTGTAGATGTTGTAGATCTGAGGTGAAAGTGCACCATTTTGTCCAACTCAGTTTGTCACATTGAAAAACTCTCAGTATTCACCATCCATCATTATGGTTGCAGTACCACTGTTGCAAAGAGCTTTCAGTAGTGATATTAGGTGTTTAGGAACCCCACTTGCCCCAACTTGTCCCTTGTGACCCAATCAAAGGCCTTTATAATATGGGAAACAAATGACAGGGGCACAGAACTGAAGATATTTTTTGATAATCTGCCTCAAATTTATGATTACTCCTGAGTATCTTTACCTGTCCAAAATCTGCATGTTTTGCAGAAAACCAAGATTCGAGGAATTTGTTTAGGTGTTGATGCATAATGTACAGGATTTTGCTAACATAAGATATTAATCTATAGTTCAATAACTGGAGCAGTCCTGAACCGACCCCTTTTCATTGAAAAGGAATTTGAGCAGACGTAGTCCAGTCTTTAGGCAATTCACCAGTTTTCCACAATGTATTACATATTAAATGTGAAGCACGCACCTCTTCTTCTCCCATCACAATTTGCATTTCTCCGAAGATACAATCTATACCTGGGGCACTGTTTTTAAATTGCTTGGGGCATCCTTAATTTCACCAAATAGAATATCAGGTTCCATGGTTGATTCCATGCAAATTTTCTCTTTATTGAAGCTATATTTCCTTTGGTGTAGAGGGTTTCACAGTGTTTTTTGTACTCGCCTGTTGCTGCTTTCTTGTCACAAGCAAGATAGTCATTTATATATCCTGTCACCCACATGTGTGGTTTGAACTCTAGGGTAATTCTGTTTATCTTCTTGAAGATATCATGCATTTGATGAAGCTTCTGATGCTGGTCTGTTTCATCACAAATACTGGTTATCATAAAAACTGGTGAGGTGCAATCTTGTCAGCCGGGCATTTGCAGTGTATTTTGTGGCAAAGTACTTCACATGCTTCTTCATCTTGATCAGTTTGTATGCTAAGTTTCTTTAGTGTGTACCTATCTTCAGTCAGTAGCAGGGTAGAGTGTGAAATCCAGCATTGCTTTGCTTGAGGGATCTTAGTAACAAGTTCAGGAAAAAATGAACGGATTCATTTCTTCATTTTGTTACATTTTTGGTGGATTGCTCCTGCCACTATTATTTTCTGGAGTGTGGGTCTTACTCTTTCTCCATACTCTTTGATAGTATTTTTATTTGTAATTCAAACCTGTCTTATTCTCACAGATTGAGTTGACCAAATGGTTTGCACATTGGACTTGTTTTCTGGAGGATGACTGTTCAAATGTGTGTCCGAACATACTCATTTAGATTTTCTGTGATTTCCCAAAACAGGCAAAAGCTGGGATGGTTGTTTTGGATGCACACAGCTATTTCCCTCCCCATCCTTGAAACAGTCGGAGCTTGTGCTCTGCCTTTAAGGAAATTTATATCGACAGAACACTAAACCCTAATCTTCTTTGTCTTATTCTCTCATTCTCCATCAATTTCACTGTTATCGCATTGTTATGGATAGCATACTTTGCCCACTGCCACATTCTGCACTAGAATAAGACCTGCTATCCAAGACCGAAGTACGATGACATTGTCTTACCAAAATGAAATCAGTCTTATTTCTAACCATATCTGTAGATAATGTTGGAACAAAATAAAATCAGTCATATTTCTAACCTTACCATTAGATAATGTTGGTATGGGGTATTACAGATAGACAAGTTGTTCACACAAAATTCCAGTAACTGCTCCCTACTTTTGTTTCTTATGCCCAACTCGTAAAGTCCAACCTACATGTCTCACGTATCCATTGTCGACAGTGTCACCTATCTTCACACTGAAATAACCCTGAATGACATTTCCATTTTAGAAGTCTTTCTGATGTATGTTCTAGCAGCTCATTAAATTCATAGATTTCTCTGTCCAGCGAAGCTGCAGTGGGAGTTTAAACATGAATGATGTTGCTGTTGCAATGAGAAGCATTCATTTTAATGGAGATTATTTTATCACAAATGTGCTCACATCAAATGATGGCATACCAAGGCTGTTACGAATCACTATAGTGATGTTAATTTCTGTTCACATCCTCACTTTGATAAAAATGTACTTCATTCTTTGCATGTGACACAAAGCGACCACATCCTAACCGGTGTGTCATGATGAGTCCAGGTATGTCTAAAACACGAAGGTCCATTTCTGTCTTTACAGTAGCAAGCTTTCCTGTCTGTAAGAGACCTCGCACATTGCAAGTTGCTATCCTTTTAATAATCCACAAGGGTGGTTCACACTTATCTGTGCATTCAGGGGCTCCTTTCAATGTGGTCTGCAATTACCCCTCCCCAGAGGATCTGAGGGCTTATGTCAGAACATAATATAACGGATTGTAATCTTGTTTTAATAGATCATTAAGAACTTGTCAAAAAGATAAAAACATTTCAAATAATTTTTAGTTAATTTATTTTTTTAACATCAGAACGCAATAATATGCATTTTATTCTCAGTATCTTCACTTTGCAATTATTTGCGTTATTGCAGGTAAATCACTGAAGTTACTGAAAGAACATACCGGATTTGTTCAAGGAGTATCTTGGGATCCAAAAAATAAATTCGTTGCAACAATGTGCAGTGACAGGTAAGGAATAGCAAATTAATATATCCTAACCTCTTACTCTTAAATGTGTTGATTAGATACAGTCTCAGTAGTAGTAATTAAGACGGCAAAGGGAAGGAAGGAAAGGGTTATTACACTAGGCATCGTGGTTTGTCATCATCCTCCAGAACTTCTTCACTCAACTTGCCCAGTAATCTGGTTTACATATCGTAATCTTCATTCCTTCTCATAACTTCTCTCTTCTGGTACTCCCTTATATGCCAAGTTTGTTATTCCTGTATACCTTACTCTACACTGACTCTTTGTCTGATAAAACTTGGCACGTCATTCTAAAATCTGTTGCCACTTTTACAGCTCCTGATGGTGTGTTTTTAGCTGTTAGTAATTTATCTTGCAGTAAGATTGAAGGAGATAGTTCCTGTGAATTAGTGTGAGAAGATTTTATACTTGACAAACAGAATAAATTAATAATTGGTTAGTTCCTGTGAATTAGTGTGAGAAGAATTTATACTTGACAACCAGAATAAATTAATAATTGGTTCCTTTTATCGACTCCCTGACCCGAATGACACAGTTGCTGAAAGATTCAAAGGAAGCTAAGTATCATTTCAAGTGGGTACCCTGCTCATACAGTGACTTCAATCTGCCTTGGATATGTTGGCGAAAATGTGCATTTAAAGTTGGTAGTAGGCATAAAAATCATCCAAAATTATACTAAATGTTTTCTCTGAAAATTATTGAGCACTTAGTTCATGAACCCACTTGAAGTGTAAATGACTGTGGAAAAATACTTACCTCTTAGCAACAGATCATATGAGCAAACAGGGAGCATCATGATGGGTACAGGATTTAGTGACCACAAGTTTGTTGTAGTGAACCTGAATATTGTAACATCCAAATCCACAAAAAACAAATGCAAAGTATATGTACTTAAAATAAAAAAAGAGAGAGAGAGAGAGAGAGAGAAAAATTTGCTTGCCGTACTTCTAAGAGACAGTCTTCCCTCCTTCCAAAGTGTATAAGCGTAGACTAGATGTGGCTTAAATTAAGAGAAATAATATTGATGGGAATTAAGAGACTTATACCAAATAAATTAATAATAGGTGGAATTCTTCTCTGATAGTATACAAAATGGCTCAGAACAATGTGGCAGAAGCAATGGAAAAAATATGCTAAATTTAAAATAAAGTGAAATCTCCCTGTTTGGTAACACTTTTCAGAAGCTCTTAATGTAGTGTGAGATGCGTTAATAGCTTCCACAACAAAACTCTGTCTCAAATTCTGTCAGAAAATCGAGATATTCTGGTTGCATGTAAAGAACTCTAGTACCAGGATACAATCAGTATTCACTTTGCAATACCAATGGGAATGTTATGAATGACAATGTTACTAAAGCAGAGATACTAAACACTTTTTTTTTATAAATTCCTCACCAAAAAAGGTAAAGTTCTGTGTTTTGGCCCTATACTAGCCAGTTAGGCCCGACTGACCACTGTGGCATCCTCTGCGAATGGCATCATAGGATGTAATATGGATGGGCCTATGGTCTGCACACTACTCTTCCACTCATTGTCAGATTTCTTGACCTTGGAACTGCTACTAATCAATTAACTTCTCAGTTGGCCTCATAAGGCTTAAGTGCACTCCATACCAGTCCTCTCACCAAGGAGAAAAACCTGACTGTACTGGGAATTGAAGCCAGGTTCCCTACATACCACTTAGCTACAGAGGTGGATTTCACGAAAGAAGTCAAAGTAAACATTCCAGAATTCAAATCAAGAACAGATGTCAATATGAATAATATAGAAGTAGATATCCTCATTGTAGCGAAGCAGCTTAAATTACTTAGTAAACACAAGTCTTCCATTCCAGATTGCACACCATTTAGGTTCCTTTCAGAGTATGCTGATATAGTCCCATAATTGGCAATTGGATGCAACTGCTTGCTTGACAAAATATCCATACCAAAAGACTGCAAAGTAGTACATGTTACACTAATACACAATAAAGGAAATTGGAGTAGTCCACTGAATTGCAGACCAATATTACTATTGTCGGTTTACAGTAGGATTTTAGAACATGTACGATGTTTGAACATTATGAATTACCTTGAATATAACAGTCTATTGACTCAGTCAGTACAGATTCAGAACCTATTATTATTGTGAAGTACAACTAGCTCTTTATTCACACAAAGTAATGAGTGCTGTTGACAGGAGATCTCACATTGATTCTGTATTTCTAGATTTCCCAAAGGCTTTTGACACTGTTCCTCACAAGCAACTTCCAATCAGATTGTGTGTGACTGAATTCTTGATTTCCTGTCAGAATGGTCACAGTTCATAGTAATTGAGGGAAAGTCATAGAGTAAAACAAGAGTAAGTGGTTTTCCCCCAAGGAAGTGTTATAGGGCCTTTGCAGTTCCTAATTCATATAAATGGTTTAGCAGACAATATGAGCAGCTTTTTTAATTGTTTGCAGTTGACGATGTCATTTATTATCTAGTAATGTCATCAGAAGATCAAATCCAGTTGCAAAATTATGTGGACAACTAAAAGAAATCTGTGAAATTTAGGTTAAACAATAAATCTAAATTTCTTTAAAGTCGGTACCACCATTAGACTGTTTTTTATTTGCAGTGTTACATTTACACGAACATGATTTTGACTTCAAAGTGCCATTATCAAGTGTTTTAATGTTATACAGTGCCTAAGATGGCATACTGTTGTCTTTAAAATACACTATTAGACACATTGTCTAAGGGTCAATATTTCTGGTAAAAGCCTACTGCTTTGTTTTATCACTGAGTATACCATCACTGAGTGACATCAGTCAAGATGGTATACTCATTGTGCCTCAGGGTTACTTCCTGAGCGTCGTCCTCTTTGCTATCACTCTAAACCCTGTAATGGCCTAAACCCTGGTTCCCTTTTTGTTGACGATTTTGCCATCTATTGTAGTTCTCCACAGACCTGTCTCACTGAGCAGCATCTTCAGTGATGTTATGCTCGTCTTTACTCCTGCCACAGTGACAGTGGCTTCTGTTTTTCCATTGACGAAACAGTCTGTATGAATTTCTGGGGACGCAATTGGTTTCTCCCACAATCTTTACATCTTGATTCTGTTGCCCTTCCATTCATTGAAACTACAAAATTCCTGGGGCTCATGCTCTTCCCATGTGTCTTAGCTGGCAACCTGCTGTACACGGTTCCTCAGTGTCCTACGTATCCTCAATGGTACTTCCTGGGATGCCAATCGAACCACCCTCCTCCGTTTGTACCAGTCCTTTGTCCGTTCAAAACTTGACTATGAGTGCTTTGTTTATGCGTCTGCACGTCGATTCATCTTACGCCATCTCAACACTATCCACCAACGTGGCATCCATTTGGCCACAGGCGCCTTTTACATTAGCCCAGTTGAGAGTCTGTATGCTGAAGCTGCTGAACTACCACTGTCGTACCACCGTGACTTTCTTCTCAGCAGGTATGCTTGCCGTTTGTCTGCCGTTGTGGCCACCTAGCCTATGCCTCCTTCTTTGACGATTCCTTTGATCACCACTATGGGGCGTGTTCCTCTTCTCTGTTACCTCCTGGAGTCCACTTTTGGCACTAGCTACGGCAGCTTAACTTCACATTATGTGCACCTTTCCTTGACTTCATGAAGCGGCCCGTGTTAACCTTGGCCTTCATTCGCGTCCTAAGGACACTAGTCCAGCCTCGGGTCTATCCCCTTCAGTTTCACAACCTTTGGATGGAACTTCGCGTAGTAACTTTGTATATACTGATGGCTCTTGAACTGACGGCTCTTGGACTGACCGTGGGATCGGTTGTGCCTTCGTCATTGGCACCCGTGTCTTTCAATATGGGCTTCCGGCACACTGCTCAGTATTTACAACCGAGCTATTCACCCGGTATCAGTCCACAAAGCACATCTGGTGACACGGCCTTTTCAATTCTGTCCTCTGCTCAGACTGACTTAGCGCCCTTAAGTCTATGTGCGCTGTACACCACCCATCCCTTAGTGCAGCGAGTCCAGGAAAACTGTCACTTGCTCACTCTTGGTGGAGCCAGTGTGATGTTTCTGTGTGTTCCTGGTTATGTCGGTCTGCCAGGAAACGAGGCTGCTGCCAAGGCTGCAGTCCTCGTACCTCAGCACACAAGTTCCTATATTCCCTTTGATGTTCTCTGTGCTGCCGTCTGTCAGGAGGTGGAGTCCCTTTGCATAGCCAATGGGCCTTGCTTCACAGGAATAAGCACCGCCTTATTAAGCCTCACCCAGTGGCTTGAACGACCTCCTCACGGTCCTCCCACCAGGAGGAGGTCATTTTAGGAAGGCAGCATATTGGCCACTGCCTTTTTAGCCATCGTCATTTGATAAGTGGCGCTACCCCACCACTTTGTACACATTGCGCCCAAGTTTTAACTGTCTGCCACTTCTTGAGGGATTGCCCATTTTTTTTAACTGCTTAGGTTCCAACTTGGGTTTGCCATCTGAGTTATCGGCCACTTTAGCAAATGATGTGCGGGCTGTCGATGGCATTTTACTTTTTATCTGCCAAAGCAATGTGGCGAAGGCTATTTAATTTTTAGTTTCAGATTTGTGTTTCTGTATGATGTCATTTTTAGCCCTTTTTCCAAGTGCCTGTCTTTAGCTGTCTTCTATTGTGTCAATTGGGACTGACACACAGTCGTTTTTTAACTTCTCTCTGTCTTCGTGTTCTATAGTTTTGACTTGGGTGCGTATGACCCCAGTTGTTTTTTGCACCCTAAAGCAAAACAAAACCAGAACATTGATGCCATGACCTTTCCTGCTGAAGAAATTGTCTTTGCTTTCTTTGGTGGCGGAGAATCATGTTGTTTCCACTGCTTTGATTGTTGTTTTGTCTCTCACCCAAGTTTCCTCTGTGGTCACAAACCATCTTGGAGATAATTATTTCATTTTGGATTCTTCAGTTAAAAAGTGATATACCATTTTAGATGACATCTGGCAAGCGTGAGCAATTTCACACATTCTCAGTCGGTGATCCCTGACCAAATTTAAATTCATTTGTCCACTTGGCAACAGATGAATATGAAGGAGCAGAGTCCCCAGTGTATTCTGGAAATTGGCATGAATGTGCTTTGCTTTCATACCTTTCTTTACAGAGTACATAATACTGCTTGAATCTCGTTACCCCCCTCCCATCTTCGCAAATCACTACGCGAGAGCAACAACGGAGCCATGTCACTGCCACAACTCTCTTCCGAGAGCACTGACTTGGCATGTGTTTACAGGCAACAATCCAATGAATATCACATGAACAACTCATTGCGCAAGTGCTGACCTCTCGTGGTGATTCCAAGAACTTTTCAAACCATCCTTGTTGGTACAGATTTACGGGTGCAACTAAGGCCTCTGCTCACTGAGTGATGGATCATCTGGTGAGCTACTGCACCCTCTAATAAACTCCACACTATCAAAGAGAGAAGTAACATTTTAAATTACCTTCGGGGTTGTGGGGATCTCCTGTTACATGCTAGGTCAGGGGACCCTGGACTCTGCCTCCTGTGCCTACTGCCTCTGCCATCCCTTCTTTCCCCTGGTTTGATTTATTTTGGGTGGTTTCTCTCTTTTTCTGCTGCAATCTGTTTCCCATTTTAGGAGTATCACACTGTTGATTAGAGAGTGCTATCCTCCTCTCTAATGCTTTGCCCTATGATAGATTGGGGATGGGGCAGCTGTGGGAGGGCCTGCCCCCTTTGCCTGCAGAGCCCCAGGTGATGCGCATGTGTGGCCCTTAATATTACTTTCATATTGTTTTATTATTGGTGGTCTAACTGATGTCCATTACTTTGTAGCTTTTTTACTTTTGCTGTTCCAGATCTCTTTACTAAAAGCCATTCTCTACTCTGTAGCTGTCTTTGCCCTTAGACAGGGTCAGATGTGCAAGAGCTTTCTCTTGTCGAGGCCGAGCCCAGGGGACCACTTGTCTTTTCTAAGCTTCTTTCACGATACATTTTTAAGGGTATTTGAAAATTGTTTTCTCAAGAAAATAGTTAAACATAATTCCAAGAAAACATATAAAAAACCATGGCTAAGTAAAGGAATAAGAATATCTTGCAACCGTAAAAGAGAACTGTATCTAACAGCAAGAGGGAGTACTGACCCCGAAATTGTTCAATATTATAAAAACTATTGTGCGGTACTAAGAAAAGTTATTAAAAAGTCCAGAAGCATGTGTATCATGTCTGGGATCAGTAACTCTGATAATAAAATTAAAGCAATTTGGAATATTATTGAAAGGGAAACAGGGCAACCAAGAGCACAGGAAGACTTCAGTGCCATAAAACTGAATGACAAGTGTACTAACAAACAATCAGAAATTGAAAATATTTTCAATAATCATTTTTTAAATGTTGTGGAGAAAATAGGATCTAGATCTTCACTAGAAGAGGCAAGGCTACTAATAGAAGAGGCCATACCTGTGCAATTTGAAACAACTGTAATTCCACCAACCTCTCCCTCTGAAATCAGTAAAATAATAAACTCACTGAAAAGTAAAAGCTCTTATGGAATTGATGGCATTTCCAGCAAGGTACTTAAAGCTTGTTCCCCACAGATAAGTAGGATTCTCAGCCACGTATGTAATAGCTCTTTGGAGCAGGGTGTTTTCCCCGATAGACTGAAATATGCCATTGTAAAACCATTGCATAAAAAGGGGATACATCGGATGTGAACAACTAGCGCCCAATCTCTCTTCTGACAGCTCTATCAAAAATTTTTGAGAAAGAAATTTATTCAAGAGTAGCCTCCCATATTTGTAAAAATAAAGTACTAACAAAATGTCAGTTCGGTTTTCAGAAAGGCTTTTCAACAGAAAATGCTATATACGCTTTCACTGATCAAATATTAAATGCTCTGAATAACCGGGCATCACCCATTGGTATTTTTTGTGATCTCTCAAAGGCCTTTGATTGTGTAAATCATTGAATTCTTTTAGATAAGCTAAATCATTATGGTTTGAGGGGGCAGTGCACAAATGGTTTAATTCATAATTAACTGGAAGAATGCAGAAAGTTGAAATAAGTGGTTCATGTAATGTTAAAACAGCTGATTCCTCAAACTGGGGGGCTATCAAGTACGAGGTCCCACAGGGTTCGGTCTTAGGTCCTTTACTGTTCTTGATATACATTAATGACTTACCATTCCACATTGATGAAGATGCAAAGTTAGTTCTTTTTGCTGATGATACAAGTATAGTAATAACATCCAAAAACCAAGAACTAAGTGATGTAATTGTAAATGATGTTTTTCACAAAATTATTCAGTGGTTCTCAGCAAACGGACTCTCTTTAAATTTTGATAAAACACAGTATGTACAGTTCCGTACAGTAAATGGCACAACTCCAGTAATAAATATAGACTTTGAACAAAAGTCTGTAGTTAAGGTAGAATTTTCAAAATTTTTAGGTGTGTCCATTGATGAGAGGTTAAACTGGAAGCAACACATTGATGGTCTGCTGAAATGTCTTGAGTTCAGCTACGTGTGCTATTAGGGTTATTGCAAATTTTGGTGATAAGAATCTCGGTAAATTAGCTTACTATGCCTACTTTCATTCACTGCTTTCGTATGGCATCATGTTCTGGGGTAATTCATCGTTGAGTAGAAAAGTATTCATTGCTCAAAAACGTGTAATCAGAATAATTGCTGGAGCCCACCCACGGTCATCCTGCAGACATCTATTTAAGGATCTAGGGATCCTCACAGTATATATATTCACTTATGAAATTTGTTGTTAATAATCCAGCCCAGTTCAAAAGTAATAGCAGTGTGCATAGCTATAACACCAGGAGAAAGGATGATCTTCACTATGCAGGGTTAAATCTGACTTTGGCACAGAAAGGGGTAAATTATGCTGCCACAAAAGTCTTTGGTCACCTACCAAACAGCATCAAAAGCCTGACAGATAGCCAACTAATATTTAAAAATAAGTTAAAAGAATTTCTAGATGACAACTCCTTCTACTCATTGGCTGAATTTTTAGATATAAATTAAGGGGGGGGGAGGGGGGGACCAAACTTAAACATTAGTGTCGTGCAATATTTTGTGTAATGTAATATCTTGTACAGACATCTTTTATTAACCGACGTGTTCCACATCATTACGAAGTTTCGTATTCATGATCTATGGAACAAGTATTAATCTAATCTAATCTACTTACCAATTCTTCGCCATTTACTTTCAAGGCACCGTATATTGTTTTTCAACTCTGACATTAGTAGTCCTTCCGGATGGACGAACCCGTGACTCGGAGACAGAGGACCTCATTGTTTATTCCCTTACCCCAACCAACCAGTCAACCTCGTCATCAGATGTAGTCAGATGGAACTTTGACAACAAGTCTCTACATCTGCATCTACATACACTTTTACATCTGCATACATACTCCACTAGCCGTTGCATAATACATGGCAGAGGGTATGTTGCACCACCATTAGTCATTCCATTTCCTGTTCCTCTTCCAAATGAAGCAAAAGAAAAGAGTGTCTGTGTCTGAGTACAAGTGCTAATTTCTCTTATCTTCACAGTTCTTATGCGAAATGTACAGTGGTGGCATCAAATTACACAGGCTGAAAATACCTTATTCTTATGTTTTTAGGGTGGGAAATCCAAATATGATACTTAAACTGTATCGCACAAAGTTTCTTCACAGTTTACAGTTCAGTTTATTAAATTAAGATTTTTTAAAGAATTTAACAGCTTTTATATAGTTAAAATAATTTAAAAAGGAGGTGTAATGAATGTAGATGACGTTGGTAGCACTGCTGAAAAACATTTGCTGGCAAAAAAAGGTCGATTCTATATTTGTGTTAACAGATTGTGTTTTGTTTACTATTAACCTAACCTCACTTTCCTGTTTCTGTACATTTGCTCAGTACAATGTCTAATTGTGGTTGTAAAAACTCGGCTGACCGTTTTTGTTATATTTGTGGTGAATTTTTGATTAAAAAACACCAAAGAAACTTTACAGACTTCGTGAAAAATGTTTATCTATCATACTTTGGATCTAAACTTTGTGATCAAGATAAATCTTGGATGCCGCGTAAGGTATGTTATGTGTGTGTTGAAGATCTGAGAAAATGGTGCAAAAAGCCTTTAGATTTGCTGTTCCTGCCATATGGAGGGAGAATGAACTGCCCTGTGAGGGAGTCCTTAAAACCTGGTGAGAAGAACGTTCTATGCAAAAACCTTGTAGATCCAAAAAACGTACTCCTACCGCCTCTACATATAAAATTAGGCCTAATGAAACAGTTTGTAAAGACTTTGCCTAAAGGTTTCCATACCTTTCAGAAGCTACACTAAAAGAAGGTGTCTTTCTCAGACCTGACATTAGAAAATTGATGATTGATGTTAACTTTGAATCCACACTGACCTTAAATGACAAAAGAAGCATAGGTATCAGTCAAGCAAGTCGTTACAATGTTCTTGGGACATGAAAAAGACCCAGAATATGTTTCTATTATAGCTACAATGTTAAAGAAGTTTAAAACTTTACGATGTTTAGTGATCCTGAAAATTCACTTTTTGATAAGTCACCTTGACTACTTCCCGGACAATATTGGAGATGTTAGTGAGGAGCAAGGAGAGCGTTTTCACCAGGACATTTAAGTGATGAAAAGCGCTACCAAGGCCGCTGGAACACCAGTATGATGGGGACTACTGTTGGTCACTTCACCGAGAAGTTCAGCAAGCAACTCATCAAAGAAAAAGCTACACAAGAAGCCTCAAAGAAAAAAGAAAAAGAAAATACAAACAAATTTCAGCTGACAAGTGAAACTCTCACACATGTCATTGTTTTAAGTAGCTTACTATAAATACAAACCATGGTTATGTTGTAAGAAAGTATTTCATTAATTATATATGACGGTAGTATCTGTTCCCGAAAGAGCAGTTACCATAGATGACCATGCAGATTTGCTGCAGCCAGGCGTTGATATACTTCATTAGGGACATGTTGAAAATGTGTGCCCCGACCGGCACTCGGACCTGGGATCTCCTGCTTACATGACAGACGCTCTATCCATCTGAGCCGTCGAGGGCACAGAGAATAGTGCGTCTGCAGGGACTTATCCCTTGCACGCTCCCCGTGAGACGCACATTCCCAACATATCCACACCACTACATTCGTAGTGCGCCTAATAGATGTTTGCCCATCATACTCATTACTCGTGGCAGATTAATCTACCAAGTCCCAGGCATAGAGTGTGCGTTCGCACTGTCATATATGGTTCAAATATGGCTTCCCGGCCATTGACCTTCTTGTGCGAACGCACACGCTATGCCCGAATTTGTACGGGACTTGGTAGATTAATCTTCCACGAGTAATGAGTATGATGGGCAAACATCTATTAGGCGCACTGCGAATGTAGTGGTGTGGACATGTTGGGAATGTGTGTCTCACGGGGAGCGTGCAAGGGATAAGTCCCTGCATGCGCACTATTCTCTGTGCCCTTGGTGGCTCAGATGGATAGAGTGTCTGCCATGTAAGCAGGAGAGCCCGGGTTCGAGTCCCGGTCGGGGCAAAGATTTTCAACATGTCCCCAATGAAGTATATGAACGCCTGGTTGCAGCTAGGGTGTCCATTTAATTATCATTTATTTTCATTAACGGTTATGTTGTAAGAAAGAATTTCATTAATTTCCCCTTTTACCATGTAGCATATGATTTATATACTATAAAATAAAAAGCATATTACTTGAAAACTATGGGTGATAAAAAAAAGAACCTAAGGCTAGATTTGGATTCAGCCCATAAAAATCTATAAAGATCAGCTATCAAAGTAAAAAAAGTTTTTCAAAAAATTTTTCGTTAGCCTCTGTTATCCTTTCTTTAACTCAACCTGGTTGATATTCCAAACACTCCAGAAGTAGTCAGTAATGGGTTGCACTAGTGGTCTGCATGTAATCGCCGTTCTAGATGAGCTACCCTCTTAAAATTTTACCAATAAGTCCCTTCTAATGTCCTTGCATGCTCAATCCATTTCAAATAGCTTTATAATATTATGCGTAGATATTTGACTTAACTGTCAAAATAGCACACTACAGAAGCTTTATTTGAACATTACAGAATTGTTTTTCCTGTTCATGTGCATTAACTTACTTTTTTACATTTAGTGCAAGCTGCCATTCATCACATGAACTAGAAATTTTGTGTCAGTCACCTTGTATCCTCCTACAGTCACTCAGTGATAACCTTCCTGTGCACCACAGTGTCATCGGCAAACAGCCAGATTACTGCTCACCATGTCCATCAGATCAACATACTGGGTTCTTTTACAAAAGAAGCCTTTGAGCCACTCGCAAGTTTGGGACCCTATTCTGTATGCTCAGACCTTCATTAACAGTCTGCAGTGGGACACCGTGTCAAATGATTACCGGAAATCTAAGAGAGCACCTGTTGCACTTCGTACACGGTTCACAGGATATTGCGAGAAAATGGCAAACTGAATTTGGCACAAACAATGATTTCTAAATTCGTGGTGATTTGTGGACAGAAGCTTTCCAGTCTCAAGGAAAATTATTATACTCGAACTGACAATATGTTCAAGAATTCTGCAGCAAACCGATGTTAAGGATATTAGTCTGTAATTTTGCAAGTTTGACTGTCGGTGACATTCTTCGTTGTTACAGAGTTCCCACAGAGGCCCCCTGCACCTCCCCTCCATAGTGAGCGGTACTGTGAGGGGAGATGCATGGAGGGTGGGGGCAATGAGGCAAAGTGTAGATGGAGAGGTCACCCGGGTGCCGTCTATGTATCCAACAGGCACACTACCTGCAGGGTCGGCGTACAGTTGCTAGTTGTGAAAGTGCGCCACCACACAGTAGGGGCTGCCAAAATGTAGGAGTGGTAGGGTCAGAGGTTGGAGAGGTGGCAGAGAATTCACAAAGACCGGATGGTGCCGCTGAGGATGCACGATTGGTAGGGTGCAGGTGTGGAGCCGTGATGGCGAGGGTACCACCTGTGCAGAAGTGGCAGATGAGAGCGGCGGTATCAACATTGTGTGGTATCTTAACTGTTTTCCTGAAGTGATAGGCAGTAGAGCTGTCTACGGCCAAGATTGCTGTCCCCCAATGAAGAGGTCGTTAAAGATCAACTTGGTCTTCCAGGAGAAATTCATGGACATTAAGGGGTTCGTCACTGGCAGTGAGAGGGTGTCCAGAGGTAGGGGAAAGCTTGGCAGGGGACATTATCAAGTAAAGCTTGTTGCTGGATCCATGGCGGCTTAAGACAATTAATGGACACTGTGACTGGTTTCCCACATCATAATATGTTGGTTGGTTTAGAAGGGGGGGGGGGTCCATCATAATATGTCATGGGTACAGTTTTCCTGTCGGAGTACCTTGTGGGGGACCCAAGTATGGGGGTTGCGAGGCTGTTTGTATTGTGTGATTAGATTAGATGTAATTTTGGTTCCAATTGATCCCTAGTGAGAAGATCCTTTGGAATGTGGAACATGTCAGAAAACAAGAATACACGATAAATTTTTACAAAATAAGAACAGATATGCTAATGTATCTTCTACAGATGGCAAATGAAATTGTCTCTGTGGATGTGGAATAGGTTAAAAAACCCCAACAACTTAAGCGTATTTACATTTAAAAGGATGTAAAACTTGTCACCAAATATTAAATGTACAATACACGTAATTACATTTGATAATTCTTAGGCTATTGTAGCCATGCATCATCAAATAAAATAAAAATATTTTACAGCACTTACTTAAAATGATTCTATTACTGCACAAATTTGGTACAGGTGTCAGACTGTATGCAATATTCACATTATGTGATAATTATAATGTACACGGATCAGTTGGTTCAGTTAAGAAATTAATTAGTGGAGTCGGAGGGGTTGGCCACCAACAAATGCTGTAGACTCTTCTCAAACTGAACTTTATTGTTAAACTTTTTATGGCCGCTGGCATGTTATTGAAAATTTGTATTGCTAAATAGTGGAGACCTTTCTGAATCAAAATAAGTGACTTTAAATCTTTAGGAAAGGTAGTCTTATTTCTAGTATTGATTCCATGAACTAAGCTGTTGGTTTGGAAAAAAAAAAGAAATATTTTAACGACAAATTGCATTGAGGAATAAATGTATTGGAAAGAAATAGTCAGTATCCTCAGTTCTTAAACACCTCTCTGCAAGATGATCTCGAGTTTACACCACAAATAATTCATATTGCACGTTTTTTGGGATCGGAAAACTGTAGGTTGGCTTGATGAGTTACCCCAGAAAATAATCCTGCGTGGCATTATGGAATGAAAGTAAGCATAGTATATTAGCTTTTTTTCTTTTTATATCACCTATGTCTGACAACATTCACATAGCAAATAAAGATTTGTTTAGGCACTTCTGCAGTATGCTCTTCCCAATTAAATTTGTTATCGAGCTGGGAGAATTTAACACTGTCAATTTCTTCAACTTGCTTGTCATATTTTAGGCACATACTGGTAGAGAATCTTTTACAAATTCTTTTCTGCATATAGTATGTTTTTTTCAAGGTTTAGTGACAGATGATTGGGTAGAAACCATTTATTAGTGTCAATGAAAATTTCGTTAGCTGACCTTATCTATTTATTTCAATGTTTGCATCATCTGGAAATGAAACAAACTTGGCATCTCATAATGTTATTGATGAAAGGTCGTTGATATGGACATGAAAAAAGTAATGACCCTAAAATGAAACCGTGGGGAACAACACATGTTATTGGTTCCCAGTTGGACGATGCCTGTTATCTTAATACACGTCTCTTTCCTATTGACATCCTTTGCTTTCTGTCAGATATTGGGATTTGAACCAGTTTGCAGCATTTCCTGTTACACTTCAGTGTTATAATTTACTTAAAATGATATTATGACTGATAGTCAAATGCCTTTGACAGATCAAGAAATATACCAGTAGCCTGTAATTTATTGTCTAGTGAATCCCGGAACCCGCCAGAAATCAGAATTGTGACTTGGATAAAATTTTATTTGTGGCCAGATGGTTAAGGTGACAACTGTAGAATATCTTTTCTAAAATTTTTGAGAATGCAGGCAAAAGTGAAATTGGATGTAAGTTTGCTAATATTTCTTTATCTCCTGTCTTATACAAAGGCTTAACTCCAGGATATGTCAGCCATTCAGGATTGCACATCATCAGAGATTCACAATTTGTTAGAACCTTCTGAAGGAAAACTTCAGGCACCAAGTGCAGAATAGGGGGAGGTATGCAGGGGTGAATGATGTGTCATTTAACTCTTGATACCAGGTCCGGCAGATATCTGGAGGCGTAGTCAAATGTTGTTGGAACAGAAAGTACACAGGCTAAGTAGTACTTCATACAAAATGACAGTGAGTAAGGCTCCAAGGTTGCGTTTGTAGTTCATATGTGCTCCCAGTAGTGCTTGTGGTAATGCCTCTGTCCAAAATCCGCCGTGGCACATGAGAGCCGCCTTTAAGACGCAGTGCCACTGCTTGATGAGTCCGTCACTCTGTGAGTGATAGGCTGGCATTTGAAATTGATGGGTGCCGACCATGCTGCACAGTTCCAGGAAGAGGGCAGATTCAGACTGCTCACCTTGGTTGGTTGTTATAGACATGGGACAACTGAAGCACGAAATGCGTGTCACCAAAGGCTTTGGCAGTGGACTCAGCTCTTGTATCTTTAAGCAGTACTGTTTTTACCCAACAAGTGATGTGGTCAATCAGTGAGAGGATGTGGAAATAGCCATCAGGAAAGGGGATTGGTCCCATGAGGTCAGTGTTACATGCTCAAAGTTGCAAGTATAACAGAACAGAAACTTGAAGTGTATGCCATCAGTAAAGCACTGCCATTTTTGAGCAGTGTTTTCAAGTCCCATTTCAACAAGCCATCAGAGGATTACGTGTTCATATCACATTGGGTCTCCAATGTGGTGCTTCACTATGGATGAGATTTAGGATGTATAATAACACGACCAGAATCTTAGTGAGCATACCTTTTATTTTTACTAAGCACAATATGTCTGCACACTCAGAAGTCATTAAGCGAAATGACGGTCGAAGATCGCTCTCATGTGATCTCACTCGACCGTCAGTGATGTTCTTTGTTGTCGCAATGTTCCCACATACTGCTGGAATCTTGTAATTTTTAAGAGCACACCTGGGGATCACTCAGGTGTGCTTGAAATACTAAACAGTGTAATTAGTAATAGCTTTGTTTTTTAGTTCTTTATCTTTCTGTTGCCTCACTTTTTCTCATTTAGTGTTCAGTTTTGTTCATGGCTCCGTTAACATGAAAGTGATTGTATAATTGTGTTCATGCTACAGTTGCTGTCCTTTTGTCTGCAGATCATGTAGGATATACAACTTGAACTCAAAGAAAGTAATGTACCATATAAACAAGGCAATTCTGCCTGCTCCAGACGGATCTGAACTCGAGGGAAAGACAGTTCGACTTTTTCATGATGACACTTTGAAATCTTTCTTCCGGAGGCTGTGCTTTTCACCTGATGGAGAACTTCTGATAGTTCCTTCTGGTTTTGTTGAAATACCAGACACCGATAAACATTTCAATGCTACTTACATTTTTACAAGGTGCTCACTTAACAGGTAAATCTTTCATTTTTTTAATCTAAAAATTTACATGGTTTAATTTCTTTTTGTTTACCATTTTGTACACAAAAATAATAATCCTGCTTATCAAATGTAGTCACATAAGAACTGCAGCTTTAAAACTATTTGGAAGTAAGTGTACATATGTAAATTGTGCTGTGGATTTCGGTTAATATTCTACTGTAGAGTATACGAGGTGAGAAACTGTGAAACCAATTTCAAGAGACATACAAACACCAGTTACTGCTTTATCTGCACTTTTCAGCTTTGGCCAGGAACCACTCTCCCTGCTACATTACCTGTTGTGTTTTAATAATTCGCTAACTGAAAGGCCTGGTATATAAATGGTAAATTTTTAAACTGGCATCACAGTTCAGTTTGTGACATTATGCATAAAACTAAAATTCTTATTACTCTGCAGAACAAAGTTTCAGATTAATGTGTAGTTTGCTTTTAATAATTTGAATTGAATGGGTTGCTGACAGATATAGTAACAACAATGAGGTTGTTGAATAATTTTCCATATAAAAGTTTGTGTGCAGCCTCACTGATCAAACAAAAAAAACAACAACAGGACATAGTACTTCTTTATACATTGTGTAATGAGGGATAGATGACTTCAGATGTACCTGATGATAACACAAGATGATTTTTTTCTACCTTGCCATTTTTCAAACCTCGACAGACAGCCTTGCCATAGTGGTAACACTGGTTCCCATCAGATCACCAAAGTTAAGCATTTTCAGGCTTGCCAGCACTTGGATGTGTCACTATCTGAGTCTGTTGAGTGCTGTTGGCAAGCGGAGTGCACTCAGCCCTTGTGAGGCCAATTGAGGAGCTACTTGATTGAGGAGGAGTGACACCAGTCATGGAAATTGGCAATAGCCGGGAGAGCAGTGTGCTGGCCACACGCCCCTCTGTATCCACATCCACACTTCCAGTGACACCTTAAGGCTGTGGATGACCTGGGGACCACTCGGTATTGTTGCGCCTTCAAGGTCTGTTCGGATGGTGTTTGTTTTTTTGTTTTATTTTTCAATCATCACCATTTCACAGTGGTTTCAGAGATTGTTTCTAATTATCACAGACCAACAAATCACAGTTAATGTTACCTGAGATCCCAGGTGCAATCAACCTACAGATCCTCTTTCATACATTAAATAATATAGGTGATAGCTTTGGGCCTAGTAATCGGCAGAGTTGCTGAAGATCTAATAAAATTTCAGTGTGCTGTCTTTTTAAAAAGTGTTTTTTAAAGTGTTTTCAGAATGCAATAGATTTTTTGGTCCCAGTTGCTAGCTACAAATAGCACACACTCCTATTGTTGTGCTCAAAATGATTAAAGCAATGGAAGAAATTCATAGAAAGAGGGAATAAAAAGTTTATCTGATCACTTTTTAGACAGAAAATTGAGGGCTTGTATTTTTATAATCCCAAGATGTTACATGGTTAGACTAATAGGGAAAAAAAGAAAGATTTGAAAAGAGCATGATACACAACTCATTAACTGTCTTCACATAAAAATATAGACAAATCAGGAGATTGTAGTGCAGAAACAGAAATTTTAACAAAGGTGTTCTCCAGCTCTGAGATTAGATATCAGAATGACAGTCTGTCAAGAATTATGTGACATGTTTTCTTATCCACCACAATTTCAAACACTGGTTTGTAGAAAATACATTGAATTGCCCCTCTAAAGAAGTGGTGTCTTAGACTTGATGTTAGATTATATGATTCTAGACTAATGGGAAAAAATAGGCTTTGATGAAGTTTGCAAATTTGCTTCCTGAGTAAATGGACCCTACAGTTGTGTACATGTTTGTGATGATACCGGGAAACTGACCACATTTGATGGATATTTCTCCACACATTAGGTGTGGACAGACCTTCATGCTGTTCGCACATAAAGGTCAGTTCACACTAGACACCAATGGATTTAAAGTAATGTCACTTAGCCCAATATTAAATGTTATGAGATACTGTCAGTCGTACAAAAAGTTGGAATATAGGGTTAGCATTAAGGAACTGGCAGTGATTAATTGCCAAAGCAATATTCTTAACAAAGGTCATATGCTAAATTTTCCACATAGCTAAAAACAGAATAGGAACAAGTGTTTCCAAACAAATCAAGCATTGACATGTATTTGCTTGAGAAAATATACCCATGCACACAGACATAAAATTTCAAGAAAGTAATATGTAGAGCCTTTATACTTTCGCCCTGCTTTCTTTCCAAGTACCAAATAACGAGAAAACTCTATTTACTCCTTCAATATAATGAGTATTTTTAAATAAGTATTCCATCTTTTTGTATTCATAATCATATGAAGTGTAGGCTTTTTCTGTAAGATATTTCACTTTTTTTATTTTGTAGAAAACTTAGAGGAATACATCCAAATGTTCAGATAACCTTCACTGCTTGACATGAAAACAAAACAAAGCAAACAATAAAACAAAGATTAGGAATAAACAAAAATCCACTGTTGTAACATCAGTGCATTGACGATAGGTTGGTTATCTTCCAGTTGCAAAACTTTTGCCCAAGAATGATTGACAGTGATGATCACTTTTTTCCCATTCTGTTCGTATCTATTTATGGTTTGTGTGAATGCTGGACATATTTTTATGTTTCATTCCATGAGATCCAGGCTGAATTGGCTTGCATTGAAACATCTGCTAGTGGCCATATACCGGTGCACACGTCAGAAACGCGGAGCGAAACAGTGATGACGCAAGGCGAGAAGACTGCCTGTGGACGGGATTCAAACCCACACTGAAGTATAGTACCTGGGCTGGCTGAATGGCAGACCTGACACAACAAGAGCAAGGCAATAGCAACCTAAGCAACAAAGAAGTGCAGCGAACCTTCGACACTGCGCTGTCAACAGGTCAAGTACAAGCCACAATCCAGATGGAGACCAAAGAGGAAAACCAATACCAAAATGAAGTCATAGATGTGGGATTAAAGGGACCAGATTGCTACGGTCATCGTCTGAAGTCATAGAAGAGTAGTCAGTAGTATGGTGGAGGTAGCAACGAATGCTATCAGACTAAGTACATGACTGACTGAGTGTTTGAGGTGCAATAATATTTATGCTGGCTTCAAGGGACACTGTTGGCCAGTGCATTCACATGGCGAGATGATGGTGCACTCACTAGGTGAGTGCAGCACTGCAAAGACACTACCCTCTATCACCCATGGAGATCCATTTGTTCCAGCAGGCATTCAACTTTCTCACAGCCCTATACCAGATTCACACTGATTCTGAAAGTAACAGACCATCTTTATGCCAATAAATGAAGAGTGTGATTGTGTCAAATTGCTGCCAGTCTTAATCGGTGGAAGGCCATTTCTCACTGGATGGCTTGGAACGTCAAAATATTCCATGATTTATATCATATGAGGAGATTCTCACAAACTGTCAATGGAACGTAATGTAACTGTCAGGGTTTCTCCAAAGGAATTTTGATGTCGACATCATATGCTAGTAAAGAAAAATGCTAATCCACTCTCACCACTGATGTTATAGTACCTGGTTTTATGTTCTTGAAACTTGGTAATAATTACTTTATTACTTACTTTGGTTTTGTGGCATTGCGAATGTTGGAGAACTTTATGTATTTCTCCTTAAGGTGTTGGCACATGGACCATGCATTCAAGCATTGAATATGCAGAGTTTCTGATCCCATAGTATGGAAAATGCACTTTGTGGAGTGTTTCCAAACATGCAGAGCAATATCTAGCATGTCAGATATTCTTGATCTACGTTTGAAGGTAGGCCAATGAGATGGAAGAAAGCCACTTGTATCACAGGCATGCCATCTCTCTTTGCTACAGAGTCCCAAGATGCCATATAGGTTTTCAGTTGAAATCACTTGTGAATATATGTGCTTTTTAAACACCACTAAATTGAGGATCTCTCAAAACCCCGTTGTTAATTGTGTGATGTGTTGTAATAGAAAGATGTGAAATGTCATATTGGCAGCTAAAGACTTACTGTAACTTGCTTATTACGAAAATTTGCTGTGTCATGGCAATTGCACATTGAGAATCCACCAAAAATTCATTGTACGTGGTACAATTTGTTATAATTAAATGTCAGGTAATAATACCTATGATTAAAGCTTTCAGCAGGTGATAAGAGGCAAAATAAGGTGGCAAATCAGTCATGGTCAGTTATAGCGCAATGATGAGTAGTCATAGAATTGTTAGATATCAGGTGATGTGTTCCTGGATTGTCTCTCACTGGATCCAAACATTATTTTTTTTTTTTTTTTACTAACATTCGCATTTTCTCGTAGGTTCTGATACTTTTGCGTTAGTTTAACAACAGTATACACTATAATATTCGATTTTATGTAAATACAGTAAAACTTGCTCAAATCGGCACGTGTATAATTCGGAAGTCTGCCCAAACCATAGAAGTATTTCAGTCCTGACGCTTTCAGTGCACTTTTATATGCTGACCTTTTTTGTATAAAGCGGAATGTGCCTAATGTGGAAACGGAAAGCAAGAATATACTTTATAATTCATTGTATAATGCGGAAAAGAGCCCATACAGTACTACTATATTATGGCTCATTAGTTACTCATGACTCTACAAGAACATTACTTTTAATGCCTCTGTTAAGTGGTGCAAAACCAAGAAAATAGATCCAGCACAGCGTGACGCTGCTGGTGTGGATCTAAAACCATGCTGCTCTGCGCAACAATGTATAAGTTACGCAGGAAACGGTTCGTTTGTCAGCACTCTGTCAGCTTTCTCATTTCCCTCATTATTGATGCACATCAGCACTTACAGGAACATTGTTGCGCATCTACCAAAGCTCTACTGCAATGTGCGCAGTAAAAGAGGTGAGTATTGTTCCGTTAAATAATGGTTTTACCCAGCAAGGTCATTATTTTCTGCTAGTTTCAGCACTAAGAGATACAGTAACTTGATGTCAAATGAACGATATGTGTCGTTAACACTTAACGAAAAGATTAATGTAATCAAGGCAAGTTAGAAAGACAAACTATCTGTGCACGAAATTATGTTGCATTTCAAATGCGGTAAAACACAAATGTATGAGACTTCAAGAAACAAGGAAAAGATTGGGGACGAATGGATGAAAGGGAACGGGCAGATGAAAAGAAAGGCGAAGAAGACCAGAAATGAAAAAGAAATTAACGAAATAGTGTGGAATGGTTCATAAGTGCACAGGCAAGAATTTTACCTTTATTTAGATCCATGTTGCTGAATAAGTCTCTGAAAGTCACAAAAGAGCTTGGAATTATAGAGTTTAAGGCATTCGCAGGATGGCTGGACAGGTTCAAAGCTACACACACACAGACAGTCATGTGGAATGAAGGGTGTGGAGAAGCTAAGGATGTGCAGGAAATTGTAGCAAGAGAATGGAAGACAATACTGTCCCAACTTAATTGTGAATTATCACCCGAAAGGGGTGTTCAATGCCGATGAAACAGGACTGTTATTGCTCGCTGCCTTCAAAATCGCGAGCAATTCGAAGTGAAAAGTTCACCAGCAGAAAAATTTTAAAGGAAAGATTCACTGTGCTGCTGTGTGGAAACGTGTTAGGTGAAATGGAGAAGCCACTGGTGATGGGAAAGGCGGCAAAAACCATGTTGTTTCAAAAACACAGTCAACAGTAAGCTTTCAGTCACATGGCGAAGCAATAAAATGGCGGGGATGGTGAGTAGTCTTATGAAAGAATATCTGAGCGCTTTCAATGCCAAAATGAAAAAAGGAAATCGTCAAGTTCTGCTTTTCCTAAACAATGCAACCTGCCACCCGAAAGTAACATTATCAAATGTGAAATTGGCTTAGTTCCCTCCAGGTTCAACCAGTCTCTCACAACCATTTGTTTATGAATCTGCTCGTACAAATCATTTGATGTTGATATTTGTATCAGAATGCTCCTAATGGTATTTCATGAGCATATCCATGTTACCTTTGTAATATATTAAGTGAATACTTTGGATTAAAGGAGACCACTCACCGAATAGCAGAAGCACTAAGTTTTTGACAAGCACATAGGTGCTGCCTCTCCCCCCCCCCTCCCCCTGTTTTATGACCCAACACTTCAGCACTCTTTACAGATTTCTTTTAACAGATTTGATGATGGCAAAAGTCTGAAATTAATAAAATGCAAATATGATCAGTGATTCATATACAGACTTTGTGTTCAATAACAAATATGTTAGATCACTTTCCAGTGATGAAATAGTGTAAATTCCGCCCCAATGAGCTTCAGTTTTTATGAAGTCAGTGTTATGACTCTAATTAGTCTTCAAAATATCCTGCAGTGCACAAATTTTGTTGAAAGTAAAAATAATGATAGGGAAATGTCACTTCACTATAATGCTCACTGTTTGTGTTACTAATCATTTCTTTCCAATAAACAAAACTCATTCAGTATTCATTTATCGTGTTTCATTTAATAAGTCATAATTAGTAGCAGAGAAACAGGCAGTTCCGAATGTACAAAAGCCAAGAATCACACGACGTATAAAAAACATACAAATTTACATAACACTGTTGAAATAAATTATCTAAAATTATTTTGCCAGACAAATAATTTTTTTGCCTAAAAGGTAACGAAAGTAGTTAAACTTGCAAAAGCTAATCAACATTGTCAGTTAAGTTGTAAACTTTTCACTGGTGTACCAAAATTAAAGATTTGCTGTCTGCCTCTTTCATAAATCTAAACTGCAGCTATCAAACAGTGCAAAATCCAGGATGGAATGTAGCAGTATGATGAGAAGGAAAGTTGCCGCTCACCAGATGGCGGAGATGCTGAGTTGCAGATAGGCACAACAAACGGACTCACACAATTAAAGCTTTTGGCCATTAAGGCATTCGTCAAAACACACACACACACACACACACACACACACACACACACACACAAACTGCAGTGCAGAGAGAGAGAGAGAGTGTGTGTGTGTGTGTGTGTGTGTGTGTGTGTGTGTGTGTGTGTGTATTGACGAATGCCTTAATGGCCGAAAGCTTTAATTGTGAGAGTCTTTTTGTTGTGCCTATCTGCAACTCGGCATCTTGCTAAACTGCAAGTTTTTTTTTTTTTTTTTTTTTTTTTTTTTTTTTTTTTTCATTTAGGTGGCACCACATTATTACAATGATGGGAATGGGGTACTACTGTCAGTAGTGATTATGAGGGATAAATATTAACACTGACAAAATTTGAAGTTGTAGATCTTTGTTCAGGAAGTGTACTGAATGAAACTTTAATATCATGGAAAACAATTACACGTGCTTTATTAATATCACGAGTACAACGGAAACACATTTAATACTCTTGAAACTCTTCTCAAATAATAATTATTGTATTGTGGCCCGTACTACTGCTCATAAACTAAACTAAACTCCTGAACAGCCCATGAAGGCCCAACAGTACAGAGTGGCCACCTTGTCATCCTCAGCCCAAAGGCTTCACTGGATGCTGTTATGGAGAGGCGTGTGGTCAGCACACCACTCTCCCGGCCATATATGTCAGTTAACAAGACTGGAGCCACTACTTCTCAGTTTGCCTCACAGGGGCTGAATGTACGCCGCGTGCCAACAGCACTTGGCGGACTGGATGGTCACCCATCAAAGTGCTAGTGCATCCTGACAGCACTTAACTTCAGTGATCTGGCAGGAACCAGTGTTACCACTGTGGCAGGACCATTGGCATACTATTGCTCATAATTTTTATAATTTCTTGCCCAACATTTTATTACCACAAAGTTCATAGACTTGAGGTTTGCATGTGCTTTCGCCATTACCCATGTCTGGTGTTTCTCACTGTCAACTTGAAACTCCTCTGTCTGCACTCCCACGTACCAATGATGTTAGTGCCATGCAAAGCTTCTCTCTGAAAAGAAGCTGTTGTTTTACATAGCATAAATCCTGATTTTTGCCAATGTGACTACTAAATTTCTTTAAAACAATATTTTTTATTTGCAATAAATTTACATTACAAAATTTCAAATAATTATATTGACAATAAATTGACAGAACATGTGCATTTATAATCTGAAATTATTATAAAAAAATGTGAAGATGAAAGGTTAAAAATATGAGGTACTGTGTTGCAGTGTTTAAAGCTGGAGTAGAACAGCACAAGGTAATATTAGGTTGTGTGGGGTGGCATTCAGGTGAAATGTTATGGAACAGGAGCAAGCAGGGACAGATGCGGTGAAAGACAGGGACTAGTGGCGTTTAAACTGAGAGAGATTGAGGGAGTGAAGGAATATTCCAGGGAGATTTCTTATCTGTGCAGTTCAGAAATGCCATTGCTGGGAGGAGAATCCAGGTGATACGGTCTTGAAGCAGGTTTTGAAGTCAGCCACTTTACATTGAACTGTATGTACAGCAACTCTGTAGAGTTAGTGTCCCTTCAAGCTTTTGTATGAAACTGAAATTGTAATTTGTGCGGAATTGTCCAACTCACGCTAGTTCATTGTTAAGTGGAGAGAGGCATAACTTATTGTCTGTGTCATCACTATTGTGTGTGAACTCAGGATTAAATTTATCAAAGTTCCCATAAAGCCAACTGGAATTTGACATATAAGACGTTTGTTAGATAGATCTCAGAAGAATATTGAAAATATACAAAAAAAACTTCTCATTTTGTGTAATTTTTTAGTCTTATTATGTAAGATATAAATAAAGATTTTCACTACAACATTATTTATTACAATGGGACAAGTTCCAGGACTTTGGTGAAGTAAATCGTCAGCTTACAAATCTAAATGTCAGAGTTGAGTACACAGCCACTCCTATGATAATTTCTGTCATTATTGTTTCTTTCCTCTCTGTTAACGATTTATGTATGTATTGTATTGCATTACATTTTGGAATCTACGTTTAATTGTAAGACCTCCTATAACTAGTTGCGTAACTCAGTCCAAATGTTGTAGGGAGGTAAACAAGGACCACGTGCAGTAAAGCAATTTGGTTTTCACACCAACCTCATGGGTTGATGACAACTTTACATTAGCTTATGGGATACATTAGCTTCTGTATGGTCTTTTAAACTGCAGTTCAATAAATGTTCTTGTAAAAGAGACCATGCAACAGGGAGGGGTAATATTTCTTGAGCATAGGTTCTTAATTTCATTGATCTTGTTTAGTCGTGTAGTTTATGTTGTAATATTTTCTTTATTTTTGTGAAAGCTTACATATTTTATCTTCTTTACAGGCCAGTGTTATACTTGCCTTCACCTGACCAGTACACTATTGCAGTTAGATGCTGCCCTGTGTTATTTCAGCTTCATGAAGGAGATTCTGTTTTTGCACTCCCGTACAGGATAGTAATAGCAGTTGCAACACAGAGTTCTGTGATGCTTTATGATACGCAGCAGGCTGAACCATTTGCTCTCATTTCCAATATACATTATACAAGACTTACAGATGTATCATGGTAAGATATCAAAGTTTGAAGTATAACTAACTATTAATACATTAAACAGAAAGAACTATCGTGCTATAATGAATACTCTCAAAGTACGTTGTCATGTCTGCATATAGTATCCTCTAAAAATTGTTTGAAATGTTCTGCTAAATAATATAAAAAAATTTAGTCAGTCTGTCCTTATACTCATATAATTTTATTTTTTATGCTTTAGGTCAGAAGACGGTCAAATTCTCGTTGTATCAAGCACTGATGGTTATTGTTCTGTTATAACATTTACACCTGGGGAGCTTGGTGAAGTTTATCGACCAAGTGAAGCAAAAAGTAGTGACTGTGATGGTACTGATAAACAGAATAGTGCAACTGAAAAGACTGGTGAGAACAGTAGTGAGCTTTCAAGTGTTCAGAAAGGAAAAGAAAGTTGTAAAATAGAGGAGCCTACAGAAAGAAGGCAAGGTACCACAGCGACGTCAAACAGAAGTGCCGACGGTAAGAGTGTAGAGTGTCAAGCTGGTGATAGTTCAAAAACATTGAAGGCTGAGTGTAAAACTGTGTCGAAAGAAAACAGTTCCAGTAATTCTGAACTTCTCTGTGACACACACGGAGAGTCTAATGTAAGTGCTGATGAGAGTGTGCTCTGTAATAGAACAAAGGAACCCAGTACTTTGAGTGAGGGCAAAGTTCAAGGTAAGGAAGTGGAATCCAGTTGCATGGAGGTTGACACTAACCAAACAAACACCATTTCAGAGAAAGAAAATAAATATGCTTCACAAAGTGACGCTGACCATAGTGATTCCAGTAAAAATGATAGGGCGTGCAGCACAGTTGAGAGTGCAGTAATACACGAAGTAAAAAATGAATCTGGAAGTTCGACAGAGAAAATGTGTGTTGTGGACAATGAACGAACTGAAAAAAGTGATGAGGGTACAGCTGAAAAAAGTGTCACCCAAAAGAAGAAAGAGCAGCTAGAAGATGGGAAAACAGAAGCACTTCAGGCTCATTCTCCACCACCCCCTGCTACTACCCCATGCAATTTAACTCCAGGCAATGATCAGAACAGACGTACACCTAGGCGGGTCCAGCTCATCACTCTGTCAAGCCCTAAGATAAGGAAGAAGCTTATACAGTAACATCAGGTGCAGAAACTGATTGTGTGTTAATGCTCTGCTTTTTATTCTCTAGTTATTTGTGTGGTGCAGAAATTGTATATTTAATAAAACCATTCTATTTATCATGGTTAAACTTGTTTGAAGATAGAAAAGGCATCTATATAGCAGATAGTTCATTGACATACACTTGGTAGAAACACCAATTCGTGAAAGTGAAGGTTTCTTTCTCTTTTTGTATATCCTTTTTGCCTTCATCAGCTGGAGAGACACCCTCTGGAAATTCTGTTGTCTTCTACCTTTGTGTGTCTGTCAGTCTTTTGCTACCTGCTAGGTATCATTTTCTCAGACTTTTATGCAACTGTTTTATGTTGGACTTTCCTACCTTGTATAAATACCTTTTGTAATAGTTACTACAATATATTATTTAGAAGCGACTATACTATATAATCATGACTACTATTCACTGCAATACTGCATTGTCCTTAGTTGAAGAGATATAAATGTAATTTATCTTTTCTTATAGTGTGAGAATGTGCCATTATTATATCTTAATATTTTGAAAATATCTGGCTTTCCTTTAATTGAATTATTTCATTTGATGGAAAGGAATGAATCAAATGATGTATTTATTTAGCTTCAGTGTTGAGACTCTTCTAACTGTAACACACCTTGATATGCTGTGCTTAAAATACGTCAGCTGTTGAGAGAACTTAGAGTTTACTTAGCCAGAAATAAAGTGTTCAACATTTCTTAAAAATATATTTTATTAATGGCAGATTTTGTAACTAAAGACATTGATTGAAGATGTTAATAATTTTATAAAAGAAATGTATAAACAAATGCTTCTTATGGAGCATCCACTTACAATGACAGAAATTTTTAGAAATAGGTAATAAAAATGTCGCAAAAAATATAAAACAATATTTGGAGTCAGGGTGTTCTTTTTTCATCAGATATGTACATTTAATGACCACTGTTAACCCTTCTGCTAAAGGCTACAGGCATACACGTATGACGTATGCCCAGCAGGCAGAAGGTCTGACAGTTAAGGGCATTCTTGTACACCTGGGCACTGGAGGAGATGAACATGCACAATAGAATGGCGACTCACTGTTGTCTGGATTCCAGCATTGCTGCCAATACAGTCATTGCCTGCTCTTTGTAATTTTGGAAAATGCTATAGCATTCATGGCTCCTGGTTCCTTTCTTATTAAGATTCACTATATTAGATACAATTTGATTTCTTAACCTATACAAGGCAAATAAAAAACTTATATAACCTGAAGGGGAATAATTATCCTAATGAACTGACGGACAAAGGCAACAAGAGCCAGTATCTTAGGGCGACATAAACCATCACGTCCTAGAGGAATACAGGGGAAAACTATTGAACATCATTTCTTACCAAGTACTCTTTAAAACAGTTTTTTAACCGACAGCAATGGAAGGTTGAACCAAAAAAATTAAGGTTTTACCCTTACAAAAAATTAAATATGGAACGCCAAAAGTGAAACAATTTAGATATTCTTTAAAGTCCTTTTTAAAAAAATTACAACTCAAGCCATTAAATATTAATAATTTACATTGAAAGTCACTCTGAGGCACACTATAACCTGAAAATCAGAATAAAGTAATAGAGCAGCCCCACATAAGGCCAGGGCACGAACCTGGAGATGGCACAACAGATGCCACACCCATAGTCATTACTCATCGGGACCTGCTGCCACCCCCCAGAAAGGGAAAGGCAGTGAACAACAACATATACAAAAATCTCTTTTAAGTAGTGAACATCGTAAGTAAAACTAAAGCTTTTGCCCCAACTCTAAAAGTAATCCAATAACAAATATTAAGATTATAGTGCCACTGAATCTTGATTTGTGGTGCTGGTTAAAGTTAACAGGTTCAAGCGAGATACTCTTTTAACCAGAATTGCTACTGATTAAGGATCAAAATTACTAGTATCTTAAATTCAAAACCAGTATCAGCACAATCTTAATGATGACAGAAGCAGCCTTAAACTAGCATCCACAGCCCAAGATGTACCAGTTGCCTGTTATTAGCTTAATGATCAAATTGCAGGTTGTTATGAACTTAAGTTGTTTTCATGGAATTTTTTGTAGCACAGCTTACATAATATTTAACAGAGGCCAGCATCGTATAAAAAACTCCACTTTTATTGTAGAGGCTGTTGTAGTATCCAAGGGGAATGAAAAAACTAACTAGCTGCAAGAAACAAGTTAGTGCCACTAAATAAAATGGATCTCTCTTTCTAAAGGCCAAGATGTGACTTGGAATTAGGCACAGGCCTGTAAGCCCTAAAATTAAATCACCAAAATAAGTCTCCACTTTAAATTGGACAGCAAAACAATTTTAAAAACATTCTCAGAATGTAAGCCAATTTCCTCACGGGAGAGTCAAGAACATGCTGAAAGACCTTTCAAAATAACATTAAACGAAAATTCAGCACAATATAGATTGAAAAACCAAGCAGAAGGCCAGCACCAAGCTGCTTCAAACAGAACCAACAGCAGGCAGTGGAGACGGGTCTCTGAGAACATACAGATGTCACTCACAATAAACATAAGGAAGCAGAACCAGGCTCTTCCCTCAGCATAAGAACATGAAGAAGGCATTGACTCGGTGCCTGGCAAAATCCTCTGGTGAAGGCATTCCAGTCATCTTGTCCAGAGGGGGACACGACTGCTGAGCTTCACTGAATTGCGCCAAATTCTCCGGGAGGAACACGAGTATTGTGAGAACAAGTACAGCAATAGAAGGACTAGGCTGTCCCAGCATAGCGTTTTGACAGCCACACCGCCCTGCACTGAGAACTCCAGCAGCCAACCCTCAGACTAGAAAAAAGCTTCACTTGCACTGCTGACAAATTACTCTGCAGGAAGCCCTTATGTTCTACTGGACACATCATCCACCATAACTGCCCAGTTCTGACTGCCCTCTTCCTTTTTGCACAGCCCTCTTCACCTCTTCCTCCAGAGAGAAAGCCAAAGACCCGCTAATCAGCAAACACCCTGCTCAATTTGCCGGGTGCGAGCTGTCGAACTCAGAACATGGCTCAGCCTCCTCCCGGTAAACTGAACTCATGGAGAGGGATGTCAGTAAGGGAAACAAAAACAAATCAGGTGGTATTAGCATGTTTAACTTGACTTGTGCACCCTTCACACATGGTCGGATGCCTCGTCATTCACTCGCAACGTGACCAGACTGGGGACCTCCAGGATGTGCCGCCACACATGGTCGGATGCCTCGTCATTCACTCGCAACGTGACCAGACTGGGGACCTCCAGGATGTGCCGCAGACCCACAAAATGTGGCATTAACTTGCTGAAGACCTTGCCCCCTTTGTCACAACCTCTGAGGTTACAAACATACGCCATCTCGCCTACACTGAAACTGGCATTCCAGCATCCACAGTTGTAATGTGTTGCTTTCCTTTTATGGGCACTAATGTTTGCTTTTGTCCTCTGACAATTATGCTGAAGAACCTGGGGAATGGTTATAATCAGGATGCAAGTCTTGTTATTTCCCACAAATTGGACCGTGGTGAATGTACAGAGTGGGCGCACGTTAAGGATGCCAGTACAGCTTGATAAGCTTCGTGCCTCACGGTATTAAAGGCAGCTTAGAGCCTTAAGATATTAAAGGCTATCTTCAACCATGGCAGGGAACAGTCCCATTTCGGTGTCACCTCCAAGTAATCAGTAATAAGAGCAACTGTAATGTTACTGTTAACCCTTTCCGCAAAAGACGGTTGAAGGTAATAGATGGTGGTAGTTGCGTGATGAATGCTATACCAAAAGCAAAGCCTGTTGAATTCATGAGAAATAAAGGCTGAGACGTTATTACTGTTGAGAGTGAAGCAGACCAGAGAGAGAAATAATGTTACAAAGTAGTTTAGTACTGGCTCCTCCAGTACCCTCACTGATCGACAGGGACCATACAAAAAATGAGAAGGCTTCCACTGCTACTAAAATATAGCAGTTCAAGTCCATGGAAGGGCACTGAAATAATAAAAGTACATTCCATAAGACATTTGGCGCCAGTGGAATTCAGCCATCTGTTCTTACAGCCCAAACTTAGTTTTGCCATTTTACATTCTTGGAACTGTCCATCCATCCATCCATCCATCCATCCTGATATCTTTCTAGACCAAGTGCCACCTCATATGTTGTTTAATCTTGCGTATGGTCTTGTAAGTGTCCACCTAACAGAGACTACTGGTAATATTTAAAGATGATGGGACTGAGATCCTGAGGCAAACAAATTTTCCATTCACCATCGCCCCATACAAAATTCCCTTTTAAGTTGATTGAAGACACTGTTTATTAAACAACCTAGATCAAAGATCACCAAACAACTCTGACACCTCAGTCAAGACTGCATTAACACTCGCAGAACAGAGGTTTCCTCGTCACCTCACTCAGATACATGCCTCAGCGCATCAGTGATGAGGTTTTCGCTGCCTGTCATATGCTTTACTGAGAACTTAAATGAAATGCATACTGGCCACCTCACAATGTGCCATATTTTATGGGGACTTGCTAGGACCCATGAAAGAGTCTGGTTGTCAGTTTCTAAACCAAACTGACGGTGCTCTAGGTAGAATTTAAATTTTTCACTGCTGAATAGGACAGTTCATACGTTGAATACTTGGCCTCTGTGGTCACTAAAGCATGTGACGTGTAAGCAGTAGGATGGCACTGCCCCCTCCTGTTCCCGAATTTTAAGCATCAGTTTGTAAATTAAAGGGTAAATCAAAATTCGGGGCATTACTGAGGACACACTTCAGGGTGTCACAGACAGCTTACTGATTTTTGGTCCATTTAAACTTTTTCCTGCCTTACACACCAAGTTCAGTGGAGCCATCAATTAGGCAAACTCTGAAATGAACTCTCGAAAAAAAATTATCATCCTGATAAACTGAGCTATTCTCTTTTTGGATGTAGGAGGACGAAAATTGTCAGTAGCCCACGTCTGCGATGGTCTACGTGAACTTCATCAGCTGAAGTTAAATCGTCAAAAAAGAGATCTCGGACAATGCTAAATTAACTTTAAAGGGATTCACAGTTAGGTCCGCCTCCCTCCAACCTAGCAGCACCTGGCAGAGGTGCTCGAGATGGTCGGCAAAAATCTTGCTGTAAATGATAAGGTCATCCAAGTAATTATAAACAAATTGGAATTGGATATCAGCTAAAACAGAACTGAGCAAACGTGAAAGGACCGCTGCTCCAGTAGACAACCTGAAAGGAACTTGGTTAAATTAATGTAAGTCCCAATCCGTAACAAATGCTGTCAGTTTCCAATTCCTCTGACAAGAGAATTTGATAATAGGCTTGGTTGAGGTAGAGTAAAGTGAAATACTGTGCCCCAACAAACTATGTAAAATGGTGCAGAAGGACAGGGAGGCGATTCAAGTATCACCTTGCTATTTAAAAGACAATAATCAACAACAGGGCTAACTCTTCCTGCATTAGACTTTTCAACAGAAAAATAGGGGAACATTAGGTGACTTTGATGGTCAGATAGCCGGCCGCGGTGGTCTAGCGGTTCTGGCGCTGCAGTCCGGAACCGCGGGACTGCTACGGTCGCAGGTTCGAATCCTGCCTCGGGCATGGGTGTGTGTGTGTGATGTCCTTAGGTTAGTTAGGTTTAAGTAGTTCTAAGTTCTAGGGGACTTATGACCTAAGATGTTGAGTCCCATAGTGCTCAGAGCCATTTTTTTGATGGTCAGATAATGCCTTGAGCCAACATTTTCCTCTACCTCCTGGTGCAATACCCTCATTTTCAGTGGTGCCAGGCGGTAGGGAGATTGCCTAATAGGAATGCGATCTGTCATTTGGATCTGATATTCAACTCTGTTCATCAAATCTAATTTATCAGTAAGTACATGAGAAAATTGCTGAAACATCACACACACTTGCTAAGCCTCCTTAACCGACAGATGGTTCAAAATGAACTTCCCGTACCCGGCTGCCACCAAATGAATACCTGACATGTGAGCACACTGACAAAAGGCAAATCTTATGGAGGATGTCAACTTGAAATAAAAGTTCTCTCGACCGTAATCCAAGATAAGTCCTGTCGTAGTAATAAAATCACAGCCTAGCAGGAAATCAACACTCAGACCTTTAATAACCACGACTAGAGGGGGTCCAGGAAAAATCGCCTGCCCCACAACAAATGCACAACGAGCCACAGTTCACAAGATGCTGCCCGCTAACCAAACGCCATCTGGTAATCACGGGCCATTACTGTGTACAAATAGCCTGATGTCTGAGGTACCAGTTGTAGCTCAAGAAAGACACCGAGCCACGAGAATAAAGAAGACCACACAAAGGTTTGTGATTAATACTCCCACAAGCATAAGGGAGGGGATACAACCTAGCCGCACTTAGGTGATAAGACACGCGAAAATTAGTGTGTGCCTAGGCGTCTGTTTGTACCCTGGTGCCAGATTTTTTTGCACTGATTTAGATTTTCAGTAACAAGAGCGTGCAAAATGCATGGGCTCATCCAATGGGAATACCGTCCCTTAGTGCGAGTGACGTTATTAGTAACAATAGTCCTATCGCTCGGAGGACACCCAGCTTCCCTAACATGCTCACGTCTAGCTTCAGCTTGCGCAGCCCCGATGACATCGGAAAACAGATTCTCTAAATACTGATATGTGGTAGGCCTTTCCAAAAACAAAGCCTGGGAGCAGCCTTTCCAAAAACAAAGCCTGGGAGTAAACCTCTGGACTGATGCCCTGCATAATGGTAGCTACTACTGCATCCGAATATTTTTTTGTTGAACACGAGGGTGGTAGTACGCAATTTCCACGTGTAATCAGTAACGGGTCCCCCAACCTTCTGTATGCTAAACAGAAATTTGTTAATTAAATCTTTCCTGACCCTAGCAGAAAGTATTTGCTTAATGATACTGGAGCATAGCTCATGCTTATCATCTGTACGGGCCAGGACAGTGCTCTCCATTCAGCTAAAGAACCCTTACACACAGGGTAAATGATTTGAAACTCCACATCCCAAATAACGTTAGATACCATGGCTTGTCTTTCTAAGTTTGGAGAGAACCACAAAAATTTCACCAAGTGGTTTACGGTATCCATGGGAAGGTGGCCTATGCCCATAATCGCACTAAGAAACAGATTGGGAAGTTTGGCAAAACATGCTACCTCATTACTCGTATTTTGGTCAACAGGACTGCGAGTTTCCCCTGGATGATCATCTACTGGGCCACTCCCCTCACCCTCTTGGGACTTTACGTCCCATTTTAAGGCACTTAGCTTGCTTTGCACAGACATTGCGACCAATAATTCATCTGATTAGCCTTAGAGGGAGCATCAGAAACTACGGATCTCAAGTCCTCCACTCGGTTGGACAAATGCACAATCTGCATTTGCAAGCAATAAATTTACATGTGAGAGGGAGTAGTATCAGACAAGAATTCAGCCAGGAAAATGGAGCAACTTGCTAGTGTAGTACTAACTTGGCCTACACGCACAATATAAAGTGAAAACCCAAGCAGAAGGCCAGTGCCATGCTGCTTCAAACAGAACCAGCGGCAGGCAGTGGAGACAAGTCTCTGGAGAATATCTTTCCAACGAGAGTGCAAGGGAACAGTAGAACAACCATAGATAACATTTTTGTTCATTCCTCATTACTAGAAGGGCATTCTGTTAGCAATAAGGTGAATGGCCTTTCAGATCATGATGCACAAATTTTACCTCTAAAAGATTTTTGTGCTGCAACACATGTTAAATATAGTTATCAACTGTTTAGGAAAGCTGATTCAGTTGCTGTAGAGACCTTTGTAAACCTTATCAAGGAACAAGAGTTCAAATGGCTCTGAGCACTATGGGACTTAACATCCAGGAACAAGAGTGGCAAGATGTTTATAGTGCTGATACAGTAGACGATAAATATAATGCTTTCCTCAAGACTTTTCTTGTGCTCTTTGAAAGTTTCTTTCCGTTAGAACGTTCAAAACAGGGTACTAGCACAAACAGGCAGCCCGGGTGGCTGACTAGAGGGATAAGAATATCTTGTAGAACAAAGTGTAAATTATATCAAAACGTTAGAAACAGTCAAAATCTAAATGCAGCAGCCCATTACAAACAGTATTGTAAAGTGCTTAAAAATGTTATTTGGAAGGCAAAAAGTATGTGGTATGCAGATAGAATAGCTAAGTCTCAGGATCAAATCAAAACCATATGGTCAGTCGTAAAGGAAGTGGCTGTCTGCAGAGACAGGTCGAGGATACGGAATCAGTGCATAGGGGGAATGTCCGTGTTACTGATAAGTCGCATATATGTACAGTATTTAATAATTCATATTCTGAAGGGCAAAAAATCTTGTTTCACAAAGCGCCTAGCACCCAGCGCACATTGGTCTATTGATTATTCATATGATTTTAAACGCATTCCTGTTGGTTTTTAAATATTTTTGAACACATTCTAAATTGATTTCTGAATGATACTAAGTTGATTTTTGAATGTGTGCATAGTTTACTTGATGTCTCTGCCACGGGAATCCTCGTCGCATCTAGAAATAAAATTTTCTGCCCACAAAGGGAGGTGGGGCTATACGAGCTGAGTGGAATAAAACCGAATGGATGAATGCCAATCGCTGTTTGTCTATATGGTTGACTGAGTTTGTGAATGATCAGCATTGTTATAATTACTAGCAAAATCCATAGATTCAGACTACCAGAGTGGAAATAAATGACTAACAGGAATAACAGGTAAGAAAGATTTCGTACTACCTTCTCGTATCCAAGTCAATGAAATGTTGACAGAAAAGTTTTGGCCAGGTCACTACACTAGTAAGGGCCAGTTGTACAGTCCCCGGCTAGCAGCCGCTTAAGTTCTATTCTGGCAGTAGTGCGGAAAATGCATTGTACGAACACTTAATAATGCCTAATCGCGGGATAACTAAACCGGTGATTCTGGCAGGGTTTGTGAAGTCGATCAGAGAATAAGTTTTGACAATTGCAAGAAGTTACAGGATTAGTTATGACAAGATTAATTGTTGGAATGAGGAAGGAGAATAAACGGGGACATCACACAAATTATGGAAGAATATGACGATTCCAAATTTATACAAAAATTTCAATCTACCACTTTTGGATCTCATGTTTGAGAAACTGGAGTGTGTGTATGAAATGTGGAACTATTTCCTAACATAAAGCTTTATGCTTGTAGTAAGCCAAATACGCATTTCATATTGGTACTTCGTGCATTATATTATGGCGTGTTATAAAAATGACCATGACAGTCTCGCTTATTTAGTATGTGTTGCAGTTGCTGCAATATTAGAAAGGCCTATTTTGTTTTATCTAGCAGACAAGTGACAAAACAGACGTAATCAGATTGAGAAACCGCACCAGTCTAGGGTACTATTGTACTATTTGTATTAACAGCTTTTTAAGTATTAGCACAGTTAGACGACGACATTTTGATTTTTCATATAGCTAAACTTGTTGACGAACTTTGTTGAGATTATGATTCTTTCGCGGAAAGGCAAGCTCTCCATGTAAAGTTGTAGCAAGATATAGGGAGAGAAAAAATAGTAGGACCTAAAAATTGAAATGTGTACTGTCTTGCGTCTCTCTCATCTTTACTGGTTCTATGTATTCTATATTTAATTTTGTTACACAAATCAGCAAGGTATTAGCTAATAGGCAATAAAGAGTGCAAATTTTCTGAAGAGTTCTTGTTCTCCCAGTTACAAATAATCCCACCCAGACAGTATTAATTGAGTCTTTTTTTAAGAGGGGCAGGATGTCAAACAGGCAGACTAGGAGCAGGAGAGGCATCACAGGACATTTTAATTTCCACTGTCACTGCTTTTCGCACACTTAAAACCAAATAACATGTTGTACATTTCCTTGAAAATGTATGCTTTATGTATCAGACTCTTCAGAAAGATGTACGCTACATAATGAACATATATTTGGGAAGTCGAATTTTGTAAATTTTTAACATCCTACCTTAAACGCTCGAGGGTGGGAGGGGGGCCGCCACTATCTAGTATTGCCCCAGTTTGGAAATATCATAGATCTGGGACTGATGTGCAGAGCAGTCTGAGTTATAATGGGGATGTGGTAGTGTCCATGTGACCCGTGTTTACAATTAGTTATTTTGCTGTTTTCTCTTTGTTTATTGCTCTCATGTCAAATAAAAACAAAACGGATTTCTGTGGCCGGGAGCCGTCAAGTGAATTAAAATACTTTAACGTAATTACGTAAGGCTAATATACATTATTAGTTTCAGATTTTATTTCATTTCCACCTTTCTGATAGTCGAGCATTAAAAATGTAATGTCATGTGACTAGGGCCTCCCATCAGGTAGACCGTTCACCGGGTGCAAGTCTTTCAATTTGACAGCACTTTGGCGACAATGGGGATGAAATGATGATGATTACGACAATCAGAACACCCAGTCCCTGAGTGGAGAGAATCTCCGACCCAGCCGTGAATCGAACCCGGGCCCTTAGGATTGACATTCTGTCGTGCTGACTACTTAGCTACCTGGGACGGGCAGTCAAGCATTAATCGCCTTGTAGAACACTGAAGCTATTTTTGTCGGTTTGCTAAAGAAATTTGACTTTTATTAATCTTTTCCACTGAGGCAGTCAATTTATTTGAAACAAAGTGTTTAATTCCACACTATTGACTAGTTTCAACTGTTCGCTGCATTTCAAGTGCACTTTTTCATCTTCTAGTATGTATGGCATTATGCCACAATAAAGAACCAAACATGAGATAATACAGTACTGGCACTCCAAGAGAATTTACATGCAAAAAACCACACTGAAAAACTTAATATCAGTTCGAGGCCTATTTCGTTGGGAATCTGGGCATAGAAGAATGCATTTTAGAATGGTTCACAAAATTCCGATGCCCTTGGAGTATCGTCTGATGTCTTGTTTCTTTTATGACATAATGTAAGATCTTTTAATGTTTTAAACATATGGGCTGCCTACGTCATCGTAGCTGCGCAAGCGTGGTGACACCTGTTATCTGGTGCGCTCTGGCAAATGCTGAAACGAACCTATTGCTAACAGGTCACTGGAAAATATTTGGAATGGCGGTTTTGAAAGTGTTACCAACGAAGTATACTTCCTTTTAAGCAAAATGAACTATGTGCGAGAATGTACGAGTTTCTTAATCTCAGCGCGTTTGATTCTCATTTAAAAAATAACTCTTTGATGATGAGCCATTTAGAAGAATTTTGAGCCCAGAAGTCCAGACGTTTATATCGTTATTAAAAATTTTACTGGCACACTTGTGTGATATATGTTAAAGTGTAACACACGCAAAAAAGATCAACATTATATGTGAAAGCTTTGCTTTGCAGTGTATTAATCTTAGAGATCAATATTATATGTGAAAACTGTGCTTTTCTTGTAGCAACACTATGTATATTAATTTAAACCATTAACTTTTGCTGTTTGTGTGTTCGCACTACTTAAAAGATGTTGCTATTGGCTGAGTACATCATGTGGCCTATGCTCTGCATATCCGCTGTCATCAGCTGGCGAGATCACGTGACATGAGCAATGACTGGCTTACAAAAGCGCATCGCAATCTTGATTTCAATGCTTTGGAAAGTAACATGTGGTGTTTGGTGGAATTGCAATTTATAACTTTCATAGTATGAAAGTATGCAGCGTACATGTTGCTGCATATCAAAGATCTTTCCAAAATGTGTTTTTTTCCCATGAGTTTCATTTTCTAAAGAGCTGGGAAATTCTACACCGGTGTATAAAACCAAAACCATTCAAAGGGATGATACGTTCTACAGTTCCGAGGGAAAGTACAATGTCACTTAAATCACCCGGAATAAAGTGTATTTTTAACTGGGAAAAATCCAGGAATTTTTTTTTTCTTTTTTTTCCTTGTCCGTGTATACACCCTGTTAAACTTAACTTTTTCTCAGCTGAGAATTAACTTATAACAGAAAGCTGGGATTGGTGCTGAAGTTCTGTTTTGTGGTTGTCAGAAACTGCAACCACTGTTACTCTGTAGTGTGATACTAATTTTACAAAGAGTGTTATTGTAGCGTGGTTCTATGTGCTCTTCAATCTGCGACTAGCAGACAGTGGCCGCTCCGCTAGGCACGCTATATGTTCAACTTATTTAGCTTGTCAGGCAGGATGCTTGGCCCTAGCACACGCGAAAGGATTAATACTCAGATATTTGAAGAAATGCAACATTGTTTCTCCTACTACCATAAATAATGCTTCTACTATTGCCCATCCAGTTGACAATGAGGTAATTAGAGCAGAAGCTTGGACCAGGGATAGGACTAGGTTGTGCCCTTTCAGAGGAACCATCCTGGCATTTTACCTTCAAAGCTGGAGAGTGGGATAGGGGAATTTGGACTGCCTACCTCCTGAGTGATTCATTGTTTTACTATTGCACCACCTCACTTGGTTTGGCTGTTGAATTAATTTAAATGAACGTAACCAGGACTAGTTTAATGTTCTTTTTGCATATAGCTTGTAAAAGTTTGTCCACTATTTTTATTCTTTCCAGTTATTCTCACAATGATCAATGCCTTTTTTTTGTTAATTTCCAAGAACGTACGATCCTAAATCGATCATGCGACTGTGGTTGTGGGCGGCATTATGAGTATGTTTACGGTGGTCACTACAGCAACGACAAAAGAAGAGTATTACAAAAGTACTTGTAATTACAAAGGAGACGACTTACCTTACTAGTCATCGGTGTTGTTGTCATGTGAAAGTACATGTGATGTGTACGCTACAAGAACAATTCCCTTTTTGCTGTAACCTGGGTAAACTGTCAATATCATGCAAGAATATGGATAGAGTGTCAAATGTGTTAACTTTTCCCTGCAAAAGCAAGCTGTGGAAGCAGAGGGACTGGAACAAGTAAGTTTGTCTCTTTGTCCTGGATGCCCTTCTCTTTTAATGGAAGACTTCACAGATTCACGTAGCCGCTCGATGTTCTACATGTGGACACGGGGGTCATCCAAAGACACCAACTGTACAGAGTGGTTGACGAACTTGTGGTCGAATCCTTCTGCTTTGAGTGTCTTGTAGGACTGAAACCCGTCTGTAAGGACTTTACTACCAGGCAGTATGAAGTGCTTTATCAGATGCACTAAAGTGACCGTGTCTCTGGACAACATTCTGACAATGAAACACTTCCGGGACTCTCGTTCTATTCAACCGAATACCCAAATATGATCTATTTCACTCTTTGAAGGTCCTCCTCTCTGGTTCTTCCTTCTTGCTAAGTGAGATTCGTTCACTTCAACAACTTCACTTGATCCATCAATCGGTACACTGTTGTTTGACAGTACCACGTGATACACTTCTCTCTAAAACCCGAAATAGTCACACACTGTATTAGCAGATAAGTCAGATTCCGATGCTGTTGCTTGCAAGGCGTAGTCTCAAATCCAGCAAGATAGAAGAATTACGCTGGTCTGGATGGATAATTTGGAAGAGTTGAACCATGTATTCTTCCTGATAGTTACTCATTTTCCACAGTCCGCAATGAAATTGTAATGGTGTTTCAGCACCGAAACTCTTCTTACGAAGTTTTACACACTTCGCACCACCACAGCCTACACAGTCCTCCTTTCCTCGTCCGGTAGTACTCCATATTTGCGACAAAAAGTCAAACAATTTTCTACCCTGGATAAGCATGCAATTAGATTTTTCCACGTGAGAGAATCTGCCGAAGAAACGTCAGGAACACCAGACATCCCACTCACTACTGACATACTGTAAATCGTCTGGGTCTCCCCACCAACTCACAAATAATTCGCGGAAGTATGTAATTTAGAGCAACTAAGGGAACGACGGAAAACAGATAAAAACTACGATGACAAATAATTGATCATAACGCCCACCACCAGAGTCGCATGATCGATTTAGGATCGCACGTTCGATATGTATCGTTTGGACCCCGTGACCTCGATAAGCAATCATTCTTGGAAATTACCATTTTTTTCTTCACACCAATCCTCCAGGAAGATTTCATGTTGTAATCGCAAAACAATCGATTTTTATGCTACAATCTGCATAAATTAAATGTGAAAAGTGCAATCCCTTGAAGTGAGTATTCAGACTGTTTTTTTACTATATCACTGACTTGTGTAATGTGTTGTAATACTGTTGAAGAAGGAACTGTAGATGTTGGACAGTAAATTTCCAGTTAAATGTAAGAGTAAGGAGCTACTGGATTTAACCAGTGGGTTCATAATCACCAAAGTAGTGGTAATAGAAACTCATTGAAATGAAATGACTGGTGAGAGCCAAGTATATCAGGGAAAGACTTCGCATCACAGGTGATCAGAATCAAACTTGTTCTAAGAAACTGAATAGAAATGACCTGAATAGTAAAGCAAGAGTCACAGCTGTTAAGTTTGCTCAGCAATAGAATTTTAATGTTTTTACTGTGGTGCCATTCATTCTGAATGATAATTTAATAGTGGTGAAGACCTTATAAAGGACATTTGACAGCAATGAAGTGCTGTGCTCATTTATCAAACTGTGAGACAGTTGCAGCAGCTCTGCCTGAGTGATGACAGCAATAGCATTTTCAATGTTCTGCAGTAGCTCTTCCAGTGTGTGAAGATTATTTAAGTACACCTGACCCTTCAATTAGCCCCACAGGTAAAAATCACAGTGAGTGAGATCAAGGGTCACAGGCGCCTGGGACATTGCACTGCCTCTGCTGATTGTTGTCTCCTGACCAGTCACCTAATGTACTTGTGACAAGGTTGTCAAGGCAAGGTGGTGTGTGCTGTTTGTTGCTCTATCTTGCTGAAAATATCCGTATAGTTAGTAATTTTCTGCGATTACATCCACATGTGGATTTAACAGTTTCTGGATGTAGCAGTTAGCATCGACAGTTCGGTAAAAAGAATCATTTTACAACGTGCAAACAATTCTGCGCATGTCACTCTCAATCACGTAAATGTAAAGACACAGTGAAGTACTTAGGACAGAGCATGTGGGAGATGCACATACACACACGTGTGAAAGCATCCAGTTGATGCATAAAAATCAGTTCCACGCCAGTCTTACAAATACATTGGTGACCAAAATTAAAGGAACAAACAGAAATTTTGCAAGTTTGCTTTTCTTTTGCCACAAAACAGTATAAACAGGTGACAGTAAAGTACAAAGAATGTAGAACATGAGCATCTGTAACATGCATAATGCTAAACAAAAATTTCCTCGTTTTTTCCAACTTCCCAGATTTCCCCACACATTCCAAAAATTGGCTAATGTGCTCAGGATGCAGTGTGACCACCTCTAGCATCAATACAGGCCTGAAACGTTGGGGTATGCTGTGAATGAAGTCATGAACCTCATGTTGAGGCGATAATGTTCATTCTCCCTGCAGAGCTGCTCACAAGTCTTGGAGTGTGGTTGGTGGGAATTGATGTGATGCAGCCCATCTCCTTATCGAATCCCAGACATGCTCTATGGGATTCAAATCGGAAGAGTGAGCAGGCCAAACCATGCATGCAGTATCTTCTGTTTGCAAGAAAACATTGACTGCCCGTGCTCTGTGAGGTCAATCATTATCATCCATCAGCACGAAGTCTGGGCCCATGGCACCTCGGAACAGCCGCACATGGGGTCCCAGTATCTTGTCATGATACCTGACGGCAGTTAAATCTTTCCAATTCATATGTACAATTTCATGAAGAGTTGTTCAAGTGGTCAACATAATCCCTGCCCAAACCATTAGGGATCCTCATTGATATCGGTCTCTTCCCATAAAGTTTGGGTCCCGAAATTGTGTTCCACATTCCTTCTGGATCGAATCCATTGAGAATTGCTCTCTAGACCAAACTGGGACTCATCTGTGTATAAAAAACATTGGCTCAATGTGCAACCGTCCAGGTGGCATGTTGAAAACTCCACTCTAGACATTTCATTTTGTGAAGACATGTCAGAGGTACAAATACAGCAGGTCTCTGATAATAAATGCACTCTGCCAAAGCCTTCTGTATACTGGTTGCCTCGATACAAGTGGATGCTGCAAAGGCAGATGCCAGTTTCTCTGCTGTACTAAGGTGGTACCATCATGTCCTTACAACCAAATAATGTTCCTCTCTTTCTGATGTCACACATGGTCGGTCCTGCCCTAGTCTTATGGTTTCAGTCTATAAATTGGCATCATACCTGGAAACAACAGAATGATTAACATTAAGCCATTGGGCCACATCAGTTTGCAACCATCCTGCTTCCATTCTTCCTATGGTTCTCCACTGCACAGTGTCTAATAGTCATCTTATCTGTGCCACACTGCACCATCTGTGATATGATGACAGTGTTTTGTTTGCAAACTTCAGATGGAGGCCACAGTGAGATTTTAAATTTTCTGCAGTGATAAGGCTGGCAATAACATTTAAGTAGCTCATAACTCGCAACTTTTACACCAGTCTGAACTGTGTATTTTGCATTCCAAAACAAAGCATTTCAGTAATTATTCCTGAAACAGAGAAATACTTTAGGCAGGTTCTTAGTCATTACTTGAAGATTAATTAACTTTCATTGCATCATCGTATTTTGTGAAAAAGTTGTGTAAACAACTTTAATCATGAAATATTATCTGTAGATTAATGTCCTCGGACTTGACAAATTTGGGAATTTTGCAGAAGCCAGAATACACTAGAATGGAAGTTGGTTTTTTCCAATTGTTTTCTTCATTATCAGTGTCCTTCATTTCTAATTCTTGTAGTTTTTTGAGGAGCTACACATAGCCCACCATTTCTTTTGTTCAGGTGTCAGGCTTCTCAGTTATTGTACTGTTAAGTCACTATAGTGTAAATGTTCTTTCATAGTTTTCATAAATTATTGGCTTATTCTTCTGTTTTCCTGCTTCAAAACTTGTGGAATCTTACTGTTCACAATAATATAATCAGAGAATTTTTATCTAATACTGTATGCTCAGGACATATCTCAAATTTTTATTCAAATAATCTTTAGAAGCAGCATCCCATATGACCTTTGGAGTAAATTGGCATTAATGTACATAAATCGCTTCAGAGCATAACTTCAACACACTGCACAATCAGTCACACATGGACCCCATCTGCCTGTCTGCTAAAAAGTGCAAAGGTTCCCAATGAAGGCAGGAGGCAATGCACTTTACGCATGCACAAATGTTGGACTCTTGGACATCTATGCACATGCACAAAGCTGAACACAAGAAAAGACATTGTGTGGATACATCTTTATTACAGCATCACTTTCATGAGTTAGCTGTGGTACAAAGAAAACAGGGTTAGGGGTTACAGTAGGGAGATTGGCAAGTTGCTACTAGTGTGTGGGAAGTATTTTTGGAAATGTGTATCTCGTATCATAACTTTCATCTGTGTACTTAGTGACACTTAAGTGTTAACAATCGTGGCACTATGTTTAATGAGAAAAATGAATCAGAACAGATTGATATTTTGGAGGTTCTAAGTAAGAGTGTACATAAAATATAAGGAATTTAGATATTCACAACAAATACACTGTTGCTTCCATGTGGGTTAATTTGAACACAAATATGAACATGATTAACAAGTTGTGATAGCTTTATTAAGCAGTTTAATAAGAAATTAAAGTTATTAATGAATCAACCAGTTCTGAGGGAAACATGCCTGGGACACAGTCTCATGATGATAATCTTGGAGTAGGTTTACAAAGGAGGTTTCTGATTTGCTGCTGTAATTTTATTTTGTAATTATTGTAAATTTGGCCTGTAGAGCAAACATGGGTGAAAACCAATGTTGAGTTTATCAGAGGGGCTACTAAGAAAAATGCTGAGCAAAGCAGGTGATGTACAAGGTGTATTCAAAAAGTAATGGAAAATTTTGTACTTTCACATGTTGTGTTAGATGCATGTGATATTTTTGTCATTGTGGTGGTGAACGTATCTGTAGTGTGTTTAGCTATATTGCTCGTATGGTCTGTTATCAGCTGTCAATAAGATTACCTGTGATTTGGTAGTAACAATGATTGTTTATTTTGTATAAAAATAGACCGAGAAATTGTTAGAAATTTTGATACAAGAAGCCACATTGTAGAAATGTTAAATATTGCATTTGGTGAGCCTACTAGAAGTAAAACAGGCTTTGAGAGTGGTGTAAATGTTGTGAAAATGATGAGGACACTGGACACCTCAGCACACAAACAAATGAAATCACAGGATACATGAAAGAAATAATTATGAACTATCTCTGAATCACAATTAGAGAAGTCACTGATGATATTGGCATATCAGTTGACTCGTACTACAAAATTCTTTTAATTTTTTGGGTACCAAATATGGGACAATAGAATATGTACCAAAATAGTTCAGTTTTGAACAAAAACAGCAGTGTATTAATGTGTCTCTGGAGTTACTAGGTGAAATAGACAATAAAGCAGAACAACTGAAACATATCAACAGGTGATGCAACATACAATTAAATGGATGATGTTGAAACTTTAGCCTCAGTTGTCCCAGTGGAAGCATTCTAGGTCACAAAGACCGAAAGTAACCTCTGGTATCCAACTCTTCAATGAGTTCATTCACTGTGGGAGGGGACAGAACCTCTCCTTGTTGACATCTTCTGGTGGTATTCATCACCATTTTCTCATACTGCATGGTGGTTTCCACCTTTTGTTTACTCAACATTGTCTTAATCCACATCATATATGGTGATCTTCATACCATGCCCTTTTACAGTTATCACCACGGATTTGAAGGTTGTGTGGCAGCGTAACATTTCTGACTCTGTAAATGAGTATTGCTGCCCCGTGAGGCAGTGGGAGTTAGTATGCTCTGCACGCACATAATGCTTACATGTGTTATGTACCTGTGCAGTGTGGAAATCGTATCTCTGTGCTGTGTCACTATTCTGCTATCACATTGCCGATACCCCATTTCCCACAGTGGAGACACCAAATTTCTGCGTCACACCAAGATTTCGCTGTTAAGTCAAAAAGCTGCCACAACAGTTATGCCATGGAGAATGCTGCCTTCCAGTTCGAGTGATGTCACACCAACGTCAGCTGCGCAGTGAATGACTGCATGTCTGCATGAACTCCATGAGACACAGACTAAACCTCTGGATAATAAATGGAGTATGCATACCTTACTTACTGTGTCGAGACCTCATGCGCAATCTCACATGCATTTTCTGCCACCTCAGACATCTGAAATTGGGAAATCATACCTACCGTGTGGGCCTCAGAACTTCACTCACACATGCAGCTGTCCTTTGAACTGCTACCCAAGTTCTAGACAAATCGCTGCAGGATGTGGATGCCACCCGCACCATGACATAGCCCACCTTATCATGCACCACCCTCCATCGAGCCACATTTCCTGCCAATCATACACTGAGGCTTCTGCGAAGTGCCACTTCCACCTCGCAATGGTGCCTTACAAACAAACCGATGATGGCCATCAGACCATCTACCAACGTCCGAAACTAGTCATTCCACGTGGATTCTCCCGCAATGTTGTTTGCCCTCAGTGAGTGTTTGTTGTCAGGCAGTGGCATCACGGGGATGACGAGAAGTTCGCCACTCTTCTTAACCAGCTCGGAGACTGTGCGGACCTTATTTTGGACTTGCATTTGGATGTTCCAGTCTCTCACAGATATAAAACTGCCAAGACACTACTGCTACAACGACTAACACACATGACTAAGCAGCACCTACATCTTGCCATCAACGAGACTACTTTGGGCAACAGCATGCCATCTTTGATCTGGTACTGCTTGCGAGTTCTAATTGATCCAACACTCCTGCCTGACTGCGTGCTATGGACATTTTCGTTTCTAAAACTGCCAGAGAATAGACAAACATCTATGCTAGCACACGAGGAGGCACCACTGGAGTTTAAACTTTAACTCGCTGACAAAATGCGGGCATTATCACAACACAGCATTCTAATCAACAACAAACAGCACTATGCTGCAGTTGACGCCCAGTACATCTGTACTGAAAGCATTTTTGCACAATCCTGGCTGAGCTGCCCCGATATTCTGCACAGCTGCAGACTGATCAACAATGGACAGACCAGCCTGAACTGGGCTGTGCCCCCTGCCTCTACCATCCCGAGTGTCTTTCATGGTTCTGGCAGATAGCCCTGCACCTACCCAAACTAGTATGGCAACCTGACGTAGGTGCACCAGGCCACTTTTCGTTAACAAGTTCCCTCTGCGCACCACAACAAAACAGCACCAATACAGCATTTTCAACAAGCAGATGGTCTCTGACTATTCGTCCATGACAAAGCCTGCACTTGTATTTCCTCGTTGATACTGGGCCCGATGAGAACAATCTAACACCTTCTCTTACGCCTGCTACATTGTCGCCGCTGCAACTGCCCGTGGCCAATGACACTGTAATCGCAGTTGCTGGAATGCACGCGTCACACTCGACCTTGCACAGATACACAAATACCTTGGACATTCCTAGTGGTAGACAGTTGAACCAGTCTTGGGAGCTGACATCTTCCAGCACGACCAACTACCGCCACATTTAAATTGTGTCGTCCTATTACAATGGGATGGCCAGCATTCAGTTTGTGGTGTGGTCAGCAATACACTACCTGCCAGCACTGTAACACCCTTAGTCACGCTGCCACTGCTCGACTCGACCTGAAGCTAAAAAATAAAGCACTTTTCAATTAGCTGCATTTAAAGGCAGCTGAGTATTGAACATTATATCATGACGAAGAAGTCATGTCTCCCTGGTGAAAAATTATGGAGATGATTTGTGCATGCCACCACATCACTACGTGCACAACTCAACAGCATCTCATTGACCTTTGTCATCTTGACACCAATCACTACTGTGGCGCCCCTACTACCAGCACTTCTCAGCTCACTGAAAAGTCAACCCCCACTTGAGTGCGCTCCTGGGACAATGCCATGTGACGTTAACAGCGGCGTTGAATCATGTTGCACCCCATTTCCTGGACTCATTCCATGCTCCTCCATTGGACCACAGACAATCTTCTTCTTCTTCTTTTTTATTATGGTTTTAGGGCGCAAAACTGCTACAGTCATAAGTGCCCATTCTGTGGCTTAGGGAAGGGTAAAAAACCGAATGTTGAATCAGCAGCAATGGGAGTGAAACTCAAGGAGGGAAACTAAAAATGGAAGGAAATCTTAGAAAACTACTATTGAAGGGGGGAGGGAGGTTGTATTCCCCAAAAAAGAGCTTCAGATGACTGATGTCATCTCACTGACACTGATAAACTCAAGGATGTGATCGGCTGAGTGCGTGTCATCTGCTAAAGAGAAGAGATATTACGCGACAACTGTAAATGAGCGTGCAGTGGATTAAAATATGGGCACTGAAGTAAAAGGTGTCTCACCGTCCACGGTTGAGAGCTGTGGGGACAAAGTGGGGAAGGATCACCACTTAAAAGATGTTGATGGCTAAAAAGACAGTGCCCTATCCGGAGTCTAGTTAAAATTACCTCCTCTTGACGACAAGGCCAGGAGGAAGAGGTCCAAGTACAGGGAAGAGATTTTACGTCCCGTAATTTATTATCAGGAAGTGTAGATCAAGGTGAACACCGTCAAAGAGCAACACGATGACATAAAACGCTCTGTAGATCAGCAAAGGGAACCATGCTAACATACAATCTGTGCTGTGTGTGATGGTACAGTCCACCATATCACAACCACACCGGGTCCCCCTGTCTGTCACTGCTCCCCTAGTCTAGCTCCCTATAAACTTACTGTGGTTACAGTTGCTGTGGATGAACTTTTGTGGACTATCATAGTCAAGTCATCCCAGTCACAAAAACTGACAACAGCTGCCCCTCCGTAGTTGCATCTGATGACGCCTAAGAGCTGAGGGTGATATGGTGGCCAGTTGGTACTGTTGGGTCTTCAAGGCCTGTTCAGATGGTGCTTGCTTATAGCCAGGCCATCAGACACTGCTTGGGTGTTCCCAATTAAACTAGTTTCTAAAAAGTACAGTATTTAGCGCCTATGTGGCTACTACCACTACCTCAATGCCCCTACAATTATTGACAGCTATCCCTTCTGAACTTGCATGATTTTCACGGGATAAAAATTTGCCTGTCAGTGGATTCTGCACCCAGAAGATTCCGCCACCTTGATTTTATAGCACAGTTCACTAACAATGTGTGATACATCAAAGGTGCCGATAATATTGTGGCGTACATTTTTTACCGCATCACAGCTACCTCCGCCCACTTGGACTTTGATAGAATATCATATGCACATGTGACAGGTGCCCATCTCCACAGCTTGTTTAGCAAACCAGACACTGGACTCAAATTGCAACAATGCATGCTACCTGGTGTGTTGTCCAACCAGTCTTTCTAAACAATTGTGACACCGTGGACCTGGACTTGCATTTCACCCCAAAAGGCACCAACTGGCTGCCACACACAGCCTCTTCAGTGCCCAAGAAGATGCAGAGAATAATTTACTGAAATTGTGGTGCTTTTTCCACTTTCTATACAAACTGGTGAAGTTTTACATGTAGAGCAACCTTCTTTAACATGCACATTAACCAGTTTTTCTAATGTCTTCAGGAGGGAGGAGGAGGACAGACTAACCAGTTTCATATCCTTACCATTGGTATGATCAATTCTCTGTGGCTTCCTAATGAAAATATCCTTTCCTGTACTCCAAGCATTAGGAATGACTTCTGCAGCTAGGCTGACTCTAGTCTGCATAGGAATCTAATTAGTCCCTATCCTGCTTGTTGCAGTAGAGTTGGAAACTTTGTCAGGGCCTAGTGACTTGAACAGTTGAAATATTCCTACTTGCTACTGGATTTTATTTTATTTTATTTTTTGAGTCAGTGCATTTTCTGGCACATTCCCAGGTCTCCCTTTTGCTTCCTGTAAACCATATCTATCACAAACCGAATCTTGGTCTTCGCTATCTGCCAAAGTGCACTGAGGGAAGCGAGTATCGAGTACATCAAGCATCTTGAGCACTGTCCTTGTATATCCACCATACCTCCTCCTTAGAGTTCCCCCTGGATTGGTTGATAAACTAGTGAGGATTTTATGAACTCTGGGACACACACCTGTACCTTCCACCTCCACGCAGAATAGCTTGCAGTATGATTCTTTCATTTGCTGAACAGCAAAGATTGCTTGGTATTCTGCCTATTTTGCTTTCCTTCTTGTAGGGTTAACTTCCAGATTATTGTTCACCAATGTACAGTCCTGTTTGTGCAGTCTCGGTGACAGGAATGTTAGTCTAAGTACGAGGTCATAATGATAGACTTCACTTCGTCTGTCATTTCCCCAGGATCCACTGGATTCCCTGTTGAAGTTCGGACTTCAGATAAGTGTGAGTTCGGGTCTTTCCTGTATGAGTTCCAGTCTTTGCAGAGGATTCCTAGAGGCAGTGCTCTGTTTAACACCCACTCCAACGTCAGACTTGGTATACATCTTGCCAATTAAGGATGGCTTCAATGTTGTTGGGGCAATGTGTCACTTGTTATGTGTTAAAAATGTCTTCCACTATCTTCCAGCATTTTCCATCTTTATCATAGCCTAACATGTTCTCCCACAATTTGACATCATTAAGAGTCACTAACATATTGACACCCTCTGAAACACACAATCTACTAAAAAACTTTTATACAATTTATCGGATACCACAAACAGACCTGTGTTCAGTGTTCAAAGGTCTACAGAATAAAAATTGAATGTGATTAACTACTATGTAAGTTTGAAAGGATGGGTTCCTGAGAAATATTTTGAAATTGTCCTGCTTTCCTAACCAAGTGGATCAGATAACAATAAAATCTTTTCAAATGCCTTGATGGAGCTGACAATTTGCAGCACCTGAAACTGAACAGACAGCTCAGAATGTTTGGTGAAGTGTGACACAACATTTTTATAAGTCCATCCTTGTCATTAGAGGTCTGGGGGACTTTGGCTGTTCACTTATATAATAAAATGAAACACTACTGCTGTCCTTATGGTGTCATTTATTGTATGGCTACCAGTTTCGGTAGTTCAGTGTACAATCTTCAGCGCTTAGCAAATGCTGAGGGGGTTAACACCATCAGTGTACACAATGCACCAGTGGCCAAAAGCTATAACTGGTTTTCGCAGACTACCTGTAACCGATGTTGTCTCTCCAACCATCACCTTAGTCAGTTAATAGTTGAGTTAGTTGCTCGTCTGTTGGTTTTTTGCAGTGAGACCTTAACGCCATCTTGGGGGTGCTGTAGGCTTGCTGTGGAGGGGAGTTGTAAATTAATGTCCAACGCCACCGAAGAAGCACGTTGGTCAAGACTGCAGATCACAAATGTAAATTGTTCAAATTCTTCATATATTTGCTACTGCACAAAAATGTTCTCCATAATAGTAAATCAAATACCTACCTGTTTGGGTACAAATGGTGATGTCCAAATTTGTAATTGTGACGTGGGTGGGCTGCAAGAACTGTCGATTGGAAAGTTTGTAGCTTGTGTGAGCTGAATCAACACAACTTACTGAATCAGGAGTATACTCACACTTGGTTTGATGTGACACCAGACACAATGAACCTCATAAACCAGTCGTAAAACTAGTGAAGGCCTAGGGCTTAATTTTTAAAATTTTATTTATTTTTCTTACTTACCTGAGGCTCTGTAGCCTTATTACCTATTTGTTTAATGGCTGATTAAAGCTAAAGCAGAGACTTTTTGAACAATGTGAAGAACAAAACATGCAGTGCCTTCAGCTGTTAGATTAAGCAATTTGGAGACAATCTCTGGAGGAGGAGTGCTGATTTGTTGCTGGATGCTGATGAAACACTATGAATGTATAATTATTATGAGTAGTTTAATTATATGATCCTGATGCTGTACAGTATTATCAAAAGTAGGCATATGGCAAGAAAAAGGTTCAATACAATATCAATATGGTAAAGAAAATGAAGTTCCCAGGGGAACCTGCACTCTAAGCAGGTTTAGTTGTTTGAAGTACATTGGGTTTACCAAGCTTTCCTTGAAGCAGTTTCTTGCCCTTTGCTATTGTCTTTCAACTGACTTTATTTCTTACTGCAATATTTTAGATTAATTAAAATGGAAAATGATATGATTGTTCAAAAACATATTGGAACATAATGAACACTTGTTCTTTTATATAGATTTAATAGCAGTGATTAGGCACACACGAAAACTATAGAACATAGAAATTTATTTGTAACACTTTCTTAATATCTTGAAAAGAGGCTTTCATCTGTTTTTATGTGGCATTTTCTACCGTTTCTTTCCCCTTATAATTAGTGCCTGGGTTTCTTATCTCTTTTATAGCGGAGATTAGCTACTATCAGTTAAGTACAGGAGTCCTTATGACAAAGATGAAATATTTCAAAAGCAGTATAATATGTATTAGATACAGATAGCATTTTTTACGTACTATGAATTACACAACTGTTTTGAGAAGATGTTAGCGTTATCAAATAAACGAGGGGTAGAGGAAGCGAAACCATGCCCTAAAGGAGGTTGTAATGTACTAACATGTAAGCGAGGAGCCGTAACTTTGTAATTGTGTACTCCTTTAAGTTTTAAAAAGAAAATGTTTGTGCTGAAAGAACTTAAAATAAGGGCTACAATATTTTAAGGTAGCATGTAGTACTGAAGATTTTTATTTATTTATTTATACATCAAGTTCTGTAGGACCAAATTGAGGAGCAAATCAACAATACAACAAGAATTAGCTTAATTTTTCACGGAACTCCTTGACAGAATAGACAGAGTGACCCATGTGGAAACTCTCCAGTTTCGATTTGAAAGCACATGGATTCCTGCTAAGATTTTTGAAGTCAAGCGGTAGCTTAATGAAAATGGATGCAGCAGTATACTGCACACCTTTCTGCACAAGAGTTAAGGAAGTCCGATCCAAATATAGGTTTTATTTCTTGGGAATAAGGTAATAGTGTTAACAAGAAATGACCAGAAGGAATATATATATATATATTGAGAGGCCAATGTCAAAATACCCGGACTCGTGAACAGGGGACCACAAGAGGTTCATGAATTTACACAACTTATTGCCCAAACAGCCCATTTCTGAACCAAAAATATCCTTTTAGAATGGGAAGAGTTACCCCAAAATGAAAATAAGCAAAGTAGACTAATTTTTGTGTCGAACACTCACTCACATCAGATACCATTCGAATAGTAAAAGTGGTAGCATTAAGTCTTTGGACAAGATCCTGAAGATCCATGAGAGTTTACTATCTATCTGAACACCTAGAAATTTGAACAGTTCAGTTTCAGTAATCATATGCCCATTCTGTGAAATTAAAACATCAGGTTTTGTTGAATTGTGTGTTAGAAACCGTAAAAACCGAGTTTTATTGTGATTTAGCGTTAGTTTATTTTCTACAAGCCATGAACTTAGGTCATGAACTCCACTATTTGAGTTGGGGTTGGGTTGTTTGGGGGAGGAGACCAGACAGTGAGGTCATCGGATTAGGGAAAAACAGGGAAGGAAGTCGGCCGTGCCCTTTCAAAACTTAAATCAGCATGGCCGGATGCGAGATTGAGCCATTGTCCTCCCGAATGCAAGTCCAGTGTGCTAGCCACTGCGCCACCTTGCTCGGTCCACTATTTGCACGCAACATCCTTTACTGCCAAGCTAGTGTCATCAGCAAACAGAAATATTTTAGAGTTACCCGTAATACTAGAGGGCATATCATTTATATAAATAAGGAACAGGAGTGGCCCCAACACTGATCCCTGGGGCACCCCCCACTTGACTCTACCCCTCTCAGACCCCACATCACAGCCATTCTCAACATTGTTAACAATAACCTTTTGCTGTCTGTTGTTAAAGTGAGAGGTGAACCAACTGTGAGCTACTACCTGTATTCCATAACGGTCCAACTTCAAACGCCTTAGTTAATTAAAAAAATATGCCTAGCATTCGAAACCTGTTGTTAACTGATCCAGTACCTAACAGAGAAAAGAGAATATAGCATTTTCAGTTATTAAACGACTTCTAAAGCTGAACTATACATTTGATAACAAATCGTAAGATATAAAGTGATCAATTATCCTTATATACACAGTCTTTTCAATAACTTTAGCAAACACTGATGACATTAGAAATAGGTCTAAAACTGTCTAAATTATCCTTTTCTCCCTTTTTATGGAGCGGCTTTTCTACTGAGTACTTTAATCATTCAGGAAACTGACTATTCCTAAAGGACAAATTACAAATATGGATAAATACAGAGCTAACATGCGCAGCACAGTACTTTAATATTCTGCTAGGCATCCCATCATATCCATGAGAGTCCTTAGTCTTCAGTGATTTAATTAATGACTCAATCTCCCCCTTGTCTGTATCACAGAGGATTATTTCCTACATCAATCGTGGAAAGGCATTTGCCAAGAAAGTTATATAATTCCCTGTAGATGTTACAGACTTTACCACACACTACTAAAATGATCAGTGGTCTGAAATATGCTAATACAAAAATAAACTATATACAATATCAGCACTGAGATACCAAACAAAAATAATTATGAATGCAAAATTAGAGTTGTGTTAGAACCTAAGTGTGTAGTGGCCAGGAATGTTTGAAAGATTAAGAAACAGTGTCTTCATAATAAGGGAGAGGGGTAGGCTGCTTCGCACATTAGTGTGTGTTTGTGATGCAGTGGACCAGATTTAATAAACACGTTGTAGATTGAAGAGTACATCGACCCATGGAGGGGATGGCTTATGCCTAGGTCATGTGAATACACAGAAGGAATTACCTGAACTGAATTGGGAGAAATAGATTTGTTAAGTGACATTGGCAACTTAAATGGAAAAGTAATTGAGAAGTTTCTGCTCACAGAAGGTTACGTAGAAGCAAATAATTGATGTTTCCATTCATACAAGGTTCTCCAAAGTATTACAATGTAAAGAGACTTACATGGTTAAATGTAAAAAGATTTACCTGGTTAGTGACAAATAAAGACAGCACCTGTCTGTGCATGTTTGATTTCATAAATTTCCGAGATTTGCAATAAAAGCGGGCTGAATTTACAGATCAGCATGTAGCTCCTTGGGTGCAAAAAAGAAGGAATGTAACTAGCATATTCTTAAGCATTCAGTGAGAAACAGTGAAGTAGCAGTGATTACCTCTAGCATAAAAGAAATATTGAGCCACTGCCTCTATAGCCATCCATAATTGCAAAAGTGTTGCTGATGGAGGATTTTATATGTGAAATGATCTCTTGTTTATGCCCCATAAATGTTAGAAGGGATTCATGTCAGGCGATATGGGTGGCCAAATAATTTGCTTGAATTGTCCAGAATGTTCTTCAAACAATTGCGAACAATTGTGGCCAGTCTCGGCTATTTGGCTAAGATAAAATTGTAATGACATGGTGCATTGTCATACATAAAAACTCCTTCGTTACTTGGGAACAAGAAATTCATGAATGGCTGCAAATGGTCTCCCAGTAGAATGAAATTTTCACTCTGCAGGGGAGTGTGCGCTGATATGAAACTTCCTGGCAGATTAAAACTACGTACCGGACTGAGAGCACTTGCCCGCAAAAGGCTAAGGTCCAGAACTCGCATCTCGGTCCGGCACACAGTTTTAATCCGCAGGAAGTTTCATATCTGTGCACACTCTGCTACAGAGTGAAAATTTCAGTCTGGAAACATCCCCCTTGCTATGACTATGCCATGTCTCCACAATATCCTTTCTTTCAGGAGTGCTAGTACTGCAACTTTCGCAGGAGATTTTCTGAGAAGTTTGGAAGGTAGGAGATGAGGTACTGGTGAGAGTAAAGCTGTGAGGACGGGTTGTGAGTCGTGCTTGGATAGCTCAGTCAGTAGAGCATTTGCCCGCGAAAGGCATTGGTCTCTAAGTAGCTGAAGTCCGCAGCTCGTGGTCTCGCGGTCGCATTCGTGCTTCCCGAGCACGGGGTCCCGGGTTAAATTCCTGGCGGGATCAGGGATTTTCACCTGCCTCGAGATGACTGGGTGTTTTGTGTTGTCCTTGTCATTTCATCATCATTCTTGCACGTGGCGAGATTGGACTGAGAAAAGGTTGGGAATTTGTACGGGCGCTGATAACTGCGCAGTTGAGAGCCCAATCATCATCATCATCATCCTCATCATCATAAGTAGCTGAACACAACATTTTCCAGTCAGTGATTGGTTCAGCTGGACCCACACCATTATGGAACCATCACCAGCTTGACAGTGCCTTGTTGACAACTTGGGACCATGACTTTGTGGCGTCTGCGTCACACTGGAACTTTACCATCAGATCTAACCAATTGAAATTGGGACACATCTGACTGGACCACAACTTTCCAGTCATCTAGGGTCCAACTGACATGGTCATGAGCCTAGGAGAGGTATTGCGAGCACTGTTGTGCTGTTAGTACAGGCACTCATGCTGGTCGTCTGCTACTATAGCCCATTAATGCCAGATTTCACTGCATTGCCGTAACGGATATGTTCATCATACATCCCACATTTATTTCTGTGGTTATTTCATGCAGTTTTGCTTGTCTCTTCACACTGACTACTCTGCGCAAACACGATTACTCTCAGTTGTTAATTGAATGCTGTTGACAACTGTGTTGTCCATGGTGAGAGGTAAAGCCTGAAATTTGGTATTCTCGACACACTCTTCACATGGTGGATCTCAAAATATTGAACTCCCTAACTATTTCCAAAACTGAATGTCCCTTACATCTAACTCCAACTACCATTCCACATGCAAAGTCTGTTAATTCCCATTGTGCAGCCATAATCACATCAAAAACCTTTTCACATGAATCACCTGAGTAAATATGAAAGCTCTGCCAATGCATATCCTTTTATGTCTAGTGTACGCGATATTACTGCCACCTGTGTATGTGCATATTGCTATTCCATGACTTTTGTCACCTCGTTACGAAATAGCAGACATGTTGAGAGTTTGATGATTTGATAACAAAAATAGTCAGTTAGCACAGTGATGTATCATGCATATAAAAAGACAAGGTAAAGTGGAAGGCACCTTTAAGATAAAGTAGTTGATGTGGAGTACAAAGCTTTGACTGATTCTGGAAAAGAAAGTTTTAGTGTTGTTGTTGTTGTGGTCTTCAGTCCTGAGACTGGTTTGATGCAGCTCTCCATGCTACTCTATCCTGTGCAAGCTTCTTCATCTCCCAGTACCTACTGCAACCTACATCCTTCTGAATCTGTTTAGTGTATTGATCTCTTGGTCTCCCTCTACGATTTTTCCCCTCCACGCTGCCCTCCAATGCTAAATTTGTGATCCCTTGATGCCTCAAAACATGTCCTACCAACCAATCCCTTCTTCTACTCAAGTTGTGCCACAAACTTCTCTTCTCCCCAATCCTATTCAATACCTCCTCATTAGTTACGTGATCTACCCACCTTATCTTCAGCATTCTTCTGTAGCACCACATTTCGAAAGCTTCTATTCTCTTCTTGTCCAAACTGGTTATCGTCCATGTTTCACTTCCACACATGGCTACACTCCATACAAATACTTTCAGAAACGAATTCCTGTCACTTAAATCTATACTCGATGTTAACAAATTTCTCTTCTTCAGAAACGATTTCCTTGCCATTGCCAGTATACATTTTATATCCTCTCTACTTCGACCATCATCAGTTATTTTACTCCCTAAATAGCAAAACTCCTTTACTACTTTAAGTGTCTCATTTCCTAATCTAATCCCCTCAGCATCACCCGATTTAATTTGACTACATTCCATTATCCTCGTTTTGCTTTTGTTGATGTTCATCTTATATCCTCCTTTCAAGACAATGTCCATTCCGTTCAACTGCTCTTTCAAGTCCTTTGCTGTCTCTGACAGAATTACAATGTCATCGGCGAACCTCAAAGTTTTTACTTCTTCTCCATGAATTTTAATACCTACTCCGAATTTTTCTTTTGTTTCCTTTACTGCTTGCTCAATATACAGATTGAATAACATCGGGGAGAGGCTACAACCCTGTCTCACTCCTTTCCCAACCACTGCTTCCCTTTCGTGCCCCTCGGCTCTTATAACTGCCATCTGGTTTCTGTACAAATTGTAAATAGCCTTTCGCTCCCTGTATTTTACCCCTACCACCTTCAGAATTTGAAAGAGAGTATTCCAGTTAACATTGTCAAAAGCTTTCTCTAAGTCTACAAATGCTAGAAACTTAGGTTTGCCTTTTCTTAATCTTTCTTCTAAGATAAGTCGTAAGGTTAGTATTGCCTCACGTGTTCCAACATTTCTACGGAATCCAAACTGATCTTCCCCGAGGTCCGCTTCTACCAGTTTTTCCATTCGTCTGTAAAGAATTCGCGTTAGTATTTTGCAGCTGTGACTTATTAAACTGATAGTACGGTAATTTTCACATCTGTCAACACCTGCTTTCTTTGGTATTGGAATTATTATATTCTTCTTGAAGTCTGTGGGTATTTCGCCTGTCTCATACATCTTGCTCACCAGATGGTAGAGTTTTGTCATGACTGGCTCTCCCAAGGCCATCAGTAGTTCTAATGGAATGTTGTCTACTCCCGGGGCCTTGTTTCGACTCAGGTCTTTCAGTGTTCTGTCAAACTCTTCACGCAGTATCTTATCTCCCATTTCATCTTCATCTACATCCTCTTCCATTTCCATAATATCGTCCTCAAGTACATCGCCCTTCTATAAACCCTCTATATACTCCTTCCACCTTTCTGCCTTCCCTTCTTTGCTTAGAACTGGGTTGCCATCTGAGCTCTTGATATTCATACAAGTGGTTCTCTTCTCTCCAAAGGTCTCTTTAATTTTCCTGTAGGCAGTATCTATCTTACCCCTAGTGAGACAAGCCTCTACATCCTTACATTTGTCCTCTAGCCATCCCTGCTTAGCCATTTTGCACTTTCTGTCGATCTCATTTTTGAGACGTTTGTAATCCCTTTTGCCTGCTTCATTTACTGCATTTTTATATTTTCTCCTTTCATCAATTAAATTCAATATTTCTTCTGTTACCCAAGGATTTCTATGAGCCCTCGTCTTTTTACCTACTTGATCCTCTGCTGCCTTCACTACTTCATCCCTCAGAGCTACCCATTCTTCTTCTACTGTATTTCTTTCCCCCATTCCTGTCAATTGTTCCCTTATGCTCTCCCTGAAACTCTCTACAACCTCTGGTTCTTTCAGCTTATCCAGGTCCCATCTCCTTAAATTCCCACCTTTTTGCAGTTTTTTCAGTTTCAATCTGCAGTTCATAACCAATAGATTGTGGTCAGAATCCACATATGCCCCTGGAAATGTCTTACAATTTAAAACCTGGTTCCTAAATCTCTGTCTTACCATTATATAATCTATCTGATACCTGTTAGTATCTCCAGGATTCTTCCAGGTATACAACCTTCTTTTATGATTCTTGAACCAAGTGTTAGCTATGATTAAGTTATGCTCTGTGCAAAATTCTACAAGGCGGCTTCCCCTTTCATTTCTTCCTCCCAATCCATATTCACCTACTATGTTTCCTTCTCTCCCTTTTCCTACTGACGAATTCCAGTCACCCATGACTATTAAATTTTCGTCTCCCTTCACTACCTGAATAATTTCTTTTATCTCGTCATACATTTCATCAATTTCTTCATCATCTGCAGAGCTAGTTGGCATATAAACTTGTACTACTGTAGTAGGCATGGGCTTTGTGTCTATCTTGGCCACAATAATGCGTTCACTATGCTGTTTGTAGTAGCTAACCCGCACTCCTATTTTTTTATTCATTATTAAACCTACTCCTGCATTACCCCTATTTGATTTTGTATTTATAACCCTGTAATCACCTGACCAAAAGTCTTGTTCCTCCTGCCACCGAACTTCACTAATTCCCACTATATCTAACTTTAACCTATCCATTTCCCTTTTTAAATTTTCTAACCTACCTACCCGATTAAGGGATCTGACATTCCACGCTCCGATCCGTAGAACGCCAGTTTTCTTTCTCCTGATAACGACGTCCTCTTGAGTAGTCCCCGCCCGGAGATCCGAATGGGGGACTATTTTACCTCCGGAATATTTTACCCAAGAGGACGCCATCATCATTTAATCATACAGTAAAGCTGCATGTCCTCGGGAAAAATTACGGCTGTAGTTTCCCCTTGCTTTCAGCCGTTCGCAGTACCAGCACAGCAAGGCCGTTTCGGTTAATGTTACAAGGCCAGATCAATCAATCATCCAGACTGTTGCCCCTGCAACTACTGAAAAGGCTGCTGCCCCTCTTCAGGAACCACATGTTTGTCTGGCCTCTCAACAGATACCCCTCCGTTGTGGTTGCACCTATGGTACGGCCATCTGTATCGCTGAGGCACGCAAGCCTCCCCACCAACGGCAAGGTCCATGGTTCATGGGGGAAGTTTTAGTGGGGGGATATGAATTGTGACATGACGTTTTTATGACAGTACGTCCCACTTTCAAACTTTCATGATGACGAAAGATTTTTCATGATGTTTGGTAGTAAATAAGTGACAGGATGTCCCACTGTGGGAGATATTACAATATGTGCTGATGGGAGAATGCCTTTAAACCGTCACTTCTACAATGCGAGATGGCAAATGTGCACCTTCGGCTGCTGGTGGGGCTCCTCATTCGTTGGCAGCAGCCTTTGATGGTGGTTAGAAGACAAGGAGAAAAAGAGAAAAGGTCATGGCCTCAATGGACACTGTGACAAATAACTGTTCCATTGAATTATGTAGAGAGATAGATACATCTTGTCTTCCTTTTGTATAAGCCGTAGTTGATTCTTGGGGTATGATGGGAGGCATGGGGACGTCTGAGGATGTGCCGCGAAATGAGGGACAGCTTCAGGCAAAATGAACAGAACCTAAGAGCTGCACTCTGTAGAAGCCATGCCCCCAAACTGCTTCCACTACATGGAACTAAGTGGAATTTCAAAGTGCAGTCTTATGACAGATTTCTACCTCCTCGAAAAACATCAGTTGATATCAACAGTTCCAAAACAATTGACTGTCATCATTTTTCTCTGTGTGGGAAATATTGAAAATGTGACTTGATTATTCAAATTCTGTGGTCCAGTATTGAGAAATATAACTCTTGGGGCAGTTCCGTCTTTAGATGATCTTGAGAATTAGGATATTTTTTGAATATTCTCTTGCAGAAAAAAATTCATATCCTGACTTTTCACACACTATTTCTGAACTAAATATAAAAGAGACTGTTCCATAAAAACACGGGAGAACTGCCGGATATCAGTAACGTCCTGCCACAATATTTCGGTGCAGAGTCTTCTGGCCATCTTCAGGTGAGTGCCACTGTAGTAGTAGTGGCGAGTACATGCTGAGCTCCGCTATTTAAAGCCGTACTGAGGTGACATTGCGCATGCGCTGCTCAGTGTGTGTGTTCACAATGGCTCCATGTGCTGCGCCTCGCGCCCTCCACGGTGAAAGCCTGGCGTATTGATATCAGGTCAATTTCCATCTTTATGCAGATAACTACGTTGACTACGAAGTTTCTCTATAACAGGATTCCAAGCAGAGTTTAGCTGATAACTGTTATCTCGATTGACGAGAGTCTAGTTGTCAGACAATCTTATTTCCACAGATTCATTGATAATCGAGCTCCAAAAGTTTGATGTACGGGCCAAAATTTTTGTGTTGTCGTAATTCGTGGAATGGTCTGAATTACGACGACACAAAAATTTTGGCCCATACATCAAACTTTTGGAGCTCGATTATCAATGAATCTGTGGAAATAAGATTGTCTGACAACGAGACTGTTATCCGACTCTTAACCCTTTCGGGACGCGAGGCCCATATACGTGGCCTGATTGTTGCGTCACAAGCCATCAATGATTTGTGACTACATGGCAAATATGGGAGCCGTAAACAGAGCCAATCACTACTGCGCTTTGTACCATTTTGCCAGAAAATCCCTCAAATGGTGGAGGAAAATTTTCTTCTGGTTATTCGAGGTACAATATTCACTTTTCCAATAGGCCTTGGCCTACTTCATAAATTTTTATTTTCACAAAAGGGTAATTGTTCTGGCTAATTTCAGGTGAGGATCATCAATGCTTACTTGTTATATGTCATCATAGCAAAGAAAAGAGGAGAGAGACACCAAAGAGTCATCTTCAGTTTCAGAAGAGTCTCGTCAAGGAGCTTGTGGGCAACGTCAGTGCTCAACCAACCCCATCGAGGAAGAGGTCACGCTCTGAGCTTGGTGACCTACACGGGATGGACAGCCTGTACCATGCTATCACAAGAATGGACACCAGAAAACAGGGTGACTGTGTCTTTTACAGTGATCGCTCCATGCCAGGAGGGCGAAAATGACCCCCCCCCCTTTTTTTTTGCAAAACTTGTCCGTCCAACCCTTCTCTTCATGTGCCTGAGTGCAAAGCAGGTATCACAAAGTAGCAAAGTACCGAAAGGACTTGTAAAATATGGTTGCCTATCAAAAAATCGATATGCCAAAGTTGTAAAGTATGTTTGAAGCAAATGTTATGAAATTTTGTAGTTTATTGACATAAATCAAATTTTTCATCCCTCAAAATGGACTTTTTATTTTTCTTCCCATGGACATCCCATAAGAGATAAAATTGTATTTTATATGTCGTTTTGAAGCTAAGACTTTAAAGAATAAGATACAACTAATTTTAGTATCATTTTTTCTATTTTAACAACGCTGCCAAGTCAAAAAGTGCACAATATAGAATAATGAAAATAGTATGCCAGTAAAGAGCATGTTTTAAGCTTCATTTAGAAAAAAAAAATTTACACCGATAAGTCAAAAACTATAGATTTTATAAGCGATGAAAGAAACCTAAAAGATATGGAACCCGCACAGCGCCGCCGAATTGCTCGACTTTGGGGAAACACACTCCGTCCCGAAAGGATTAACGGAGGCCCAGATGATAGCCAATGTGGCAACACTATAGCACCACATGACAAACTACGTCAAATAACAGATAGTTTCAAACTCAGCAGATTTATTCAGGTTCCTATCTCAAGGAATTTCTTCATTCTCCCTAAAGAGAAAATAGATGCCTACTTTCGAGCACCTATGTTGGTCACATAGTTATCACTAGAAAATTGTATGCCCCATTAAATACAATTCCCCTAATATCAAAATATTATAAGACAGTATTCTTCTCTGCAATGCAGACCATACTTTGTTACTTTCCACAGTTTTGAGAAATGAGAAACAACTATTTCTGACTTGATGAAATGGGATAGTGAATATCTACTCAACAAGCACACCATTCTATACTGTTAGAGAATAAAATCACTTTACATAACGATAAATGCATGAATAACTCGAGTAAAATTCTGTTTCTTGACTTGAATTCACCTGTCCATTTTTTAAATCTTCAGGCTCATAATAAGCTGAACAATAAGGCAATGGATTTACTAGTAAAGAAACCATTTAGGATAATACTCAGTTTACTAAACATGCAAGCCAAAGCTGATGCAGAGTAGTAATAGACTAAAATGTTCTCATACTTGACAGTACTCTTGGTATGTTTACCACTGAAACCACGCGCACGTAACAGAGTGAAAATATTTCTTTGACTTATGATTGACACTAAGTTATGGAGAATGCGGCTCTAGAATTTTAACATTTTGAAGTAATCTTATTCTAAAGTAAGTTCTGGTAATGTAATATTTCCCACCTTAATGAGTGGTACCCTATTCCAGTAACGACAGTAAATATAATAAATACTGCCTCAGTCTTGTGTGACATGATAAAAAAAGTCACATCTGTGTTTTTAACATTTATATTTTCTGCAAAAGAATCAATAACAACTTATTCTGCATTGAGGAATTATGAACACAGAGACACACACACACAAGCAACTCTTAATTCTTTTATTCATTTTTGGAGGGAAATTGAGATGATTGAATGAGGACTTTTCTTTGCAGCAAGTCAGTAATGTCATGGTTACAATGTACAGATAATGAAAATGAACAATATTTCACATATACACAAGTATACACACAACTTGTTTGTATGTAATACATAAAGAGTACAGATAAAGACTGCACAGCACCTTTTTGACTTAGTCATCTGGTATAATACCATATCTATGTAAATCCACTAGGTGGAAAAATTAACTAATATAAAATATGGAACATTTAATAAACAATACTAGAAAAACAAAACTAACCAGTTACTAATTTCCACAATTAAATTTCATATCCAAATTTGTTTGTTGCGTCTATTCATTTTTCCCACCCCCTTGATAATAAAGAATGATCAGACTATGTATAACTGCAGTGTCTCATTACTGTTATGGCAAAGCCATAAGCAGTAGCCAAAATCAATACTAAAAATTCTTAAGAGATAAACCAAATTGTCACTCAGTCTTGTCATGTCATGTGATGTTATTTATTGGAATAAGATTCCGAATTACAAAATTTCCAATTATGTGAAATATTTAACTTGTCAAAAGATAAGATAGTGAAGGCATTTATCTTATCCCTTTATCTCAATTATGTCATCTTAAATCTAACAGTTCCAAGCAACTTATGCATCCTTCAATGGAACCTTTTAGCTGTATTTAAAAGTCAGTCTTATACTGTTTGTTAAAGAACTTTGCCTTTTGTACAGGATCTGGCACAATCTGCAACAGAGGAATAAAAAAATAACTTCAAAGCTTCACAAATAACAAGCTTATGCAACAGTAGAGGAGTAATGTTACCGTGTCTCCTCCAGGTTTCCAGCCAGCTGGACAAACCTCTCCATGTTTGTCTGTATACTGGAATGCTTGAACCAGTCTAAGGGCTTCCTCTACACTTCGTCCCACTGGGAGATCATTCATCGTTATTTGCCTGAGAATTCCTTTAGGGTCAATAATGAACAGGCCCCTTAAAATAAGAGGGAGTAAAAGAGTTAAAAAATATTCCCAACTTTCAGTTAATATTGGAGCAGAACTCCTCATACGGAATTTGAATACTTACAACTTAAGAAATTTAAACAAAACACAAATAAAAAAAATCTGTATAAAGATGAAAGGAAGCTTTAACGACAACACAAACCATGACTAAATATCAACGAGAACATGTGTATAGTCCTCCATATGCCATTGTCCTATGGACAAAATAAATAATCCTCACCACTGTTTCCCAGCACATGTCAGCATGCTCCTTGTTGCTCATTCCATCCCACACAAAATTCCATAAATGAGACAAAGCATAAGATCACATTGCACACTTGGTATGTCCATCATCTATCCAACATCCTTGTGAGAGCTTGTACTTTCTACATTCTATATGCCTCATCCCTAATAACAATCTCAATTTCATCCACTGAAACTATAACGGCACATTTACAACAATTATCAAGCCACCTACACACGTATGATAATGGGTAGATGCCCCTACATCCAAAACATCTGAAAATATCTTTCTAACAATAACAGCTCAGACCTTAAGAGGGATGTTAGGTCTCAGACAGAGAACTGGCTTCTGCCAATTACTGATGATGCAGTTTAACCTCTATTTTCCAGTAATTTCTGAAACTGGTTATTTTATTGCTCTTCATTTCTATTAACAATGTCTGCTACCTTCTGCGCTACTGTAGTACATTTCCCCCCAATACGAACATTATCATCCAAATTTAGTCAGTTCTAACACAAGTGATCAATGTTGTTATTGACTATGACTCCCCAAATGATTGATTATTTCCCCTCATCTGCTTTCATACTTTAGGTTTCATTTCAGTTATTCATCTTTGTTACAGAGAGAGAAAAGAGACTGTTGAACCCAAATAATATATTAACCTACATATATTCAACTGATTACAGTCTTATGCTACTGACATACTTCATTGATCTTCATTCATGATTACTTAACTAAACATGCACATTTATACTAGATCAAAACTATAGTGTACAAAAGAAAATAGTACCTTAAAGCATGCCCTAAATCTTCCAGGTACACGCCATAGTCTCTTGCAATCTTGTGAGTCAAATCTGACAGTAACGGTATTTTCAGTTTTCCTAAACCACCTTCTTTTCTCGGAAGGTTCATCCAAGCAAGATGTGTGTATGGGGAATCCACCGAGCAGGCTACAACCTCTGCATTTAATTTTCGAAACTCCTCAATATTGTCATTGAATGCTAAGATCTCTGTAGGACATACAAATGTACTGCAAAGACAAAGTTGTGTCACTGAATGGTTATTCCTTACCTTCTACATACAATTCAAAATAAAATTTTGTTGTACTTACAAGTCTAATGGGTAAAAGAAAAATACAAGGTACTTCCCCTTAAAGTCAGAAAGTTTTAATGCTTTAAATTCTCCATTTATCACCGCTGTTCCTTCCCACTCAGGTGCAGGTTTGGAAACTGAAATAAAATATTAACAACATTCACTTTGAAAGCACACTGGGGCATAAGTAATTACATGTAAGATTTGAAACTTTCCTGGTGTACAGACTGTTTCATAAAATTTCGGGCAAACTGCTGGATGTCTTCAACTTATTGCCACGATATTTCAGAGCAGAGTCTTCTGGACATATTTAGGGCAATACTTAAATACTGCTAAATATCATGACAGCAAGTTGCGAACAACTGGCAGTTTGCCTGAAATTTTCTGGAATTATTAATTACATTGTTAGGGAATTCTATAATGTATTGATTCTGACACAGAAACCTACTGATTTCTGAACATCAAACAAGAAAGGAGTGGATCCTCTGTTTTGTCAAAAGTCTGTTGACTCTTTTGTTTTTATTCGGTTATTGGTCTAGTTTTATCATTCAGTACAAGTTCTACTTCAACATTGGAAAATCTAGGATGGGATAAAAATGATATGAAATTTCGCACTGTTAATCTTTAACTCTGGTATATGACGCACAGTTCTGAACAAGAAGACAAGACACCAAGCAATGTGGGCTAATTTAGCAGATCATGAAATAATCTTATTTACAGTTGTTGAAGTCACAGAGAGACAGAAGGGCTGGCCAGTACTTACTATCAGGAGGCACAAATCGTAGAACCGGCAACAGGACGACTTTAGGTAGAAAGTACTACTCCTAGGTACTGGAAGTGTATAGTCCTTTTTTGTATATGAACTTTTAAATCTGACTAGAATGAGTTGCTGCTTAGTGTGCAGATTGTGCTACTTGGTTTCAAAATCTGTAAATGTGGTGTCAAATCTGCGTTTGGGCTGTTCCATGACAACATGAGCACCAGTTCTATTAGCTCAAACATTAATATTTTTTAATTGATGCTCCCTTCTTATGTCAAGAACTGCTGGAACTGAACAAGTGGCTTTATAACTTGTCTTAAAATTTCAGCTTCTAGTTACCTGTGAAAACTCATTTCTAAAAGCAATGCATTGCAGCATTGTATACGCATATACAGGGTGACAATTATTGAACAACCTACAGCAAGCACACTGTTTATTCAACATGTAAATTTCATTACAGATATTCAGATTTAAGTTATGACATGTTTGGTATGCCTGCCATCATTGGCGATGATGTGGCGCAGACAGATAGCGAAATTCTGCAAGACCCATTGAAATGTCGGAACATCAATGCTGTCAATGACCTCCTGAATGGCTCTTTTCAACTCAGTAGTGGTTTTTCGGATATTGCTGTACACCCTGCCTTTAATACAGCCCCACAAAAAGGAGTTGCTTGTGTTCAGATCTGGAAAATATGGCGGCCAATCGAGGCCCCTGCCAGTGGCCTCTGGGTACCCCAAGAGTCAGAATGCGGTCCCCAAAGTGCTCCTCCAGGAAATCAAACACACTACTGCTTCTATGAGGTTGAGCTCCGTCATCACTGTCATTCTGTTACTTGTTGAACTGCCCTTTTACAACTGTCTCTGGTGTGTGTAAGGTAAAAAGGGTACTAGGAAAGTTTTGCAGTACAGGGGCATTCATTTAATTTTTTTTAAGGAATTTCCGCCACACTGAATACACCTCGCCCTCTGAAACCAATCCCTAAACCAGTTCTCCCAATTTTCTGTAGGGAGTAAGGCACACCTGTTGTCACAAGCCCTCACGGGGTCCTCATCACTTGAAAAGGAGAAACCTGGACTATAAGGAGGGTGCTCAAGACGTTTCAGTCCTGTATGCAGCAAATATTTGGTGCATGCTTTCGTGCGGTGAGCTGCCGCATTATTGTGGTGGAGAAAGCAAGCGTCCATTCTTGACTTCGCTCACAAGTTCTTCACAGATTGGATGACTTCAGGAAGGCACTGTTCAGTGTACCACTTAGCTGCTACTGTCTTCTCTGTGTTCAAAACAATAAGCTCCACAATTCCACTGAATTTGAAAAAAATAGCTATCACTTTCTTCTTTACTGATCGGGATTTTCTGACAGCTAAGAATGTGTCATCAGCTTCAAAGGCCCAAACTTTGTTTTGACTCTAAGGCACACCATAATAGTACAGCCAAGTCTCATCACCTGTCACAATTTTATTCATGTACTGAGTCTGTCCCTTACAAAACTTCTTTAACATATCCCTGCACCAAGTCGCACATCGTGTCATCTGCTCTCCTGTGAGTCTATGCGGCACCCAGAAATGACAAAGTTTCTTTACTTGCAAATAATCAAGCAGAATCAAACGAATTGCTGGTGCATTTAGCCCTAGGGTATCCTCTATCTGCTTATAGGTCACTCACCTGTCTTTGTCTAGTATTTTCCTCACAGCATCACTGTTTTCCTCCGTAACTGATGAACATGGTCTTCTCGCCCTCTCAGTGTCCTCCAGCGTGAAATTTCCTCTTCGGAATTCTCTGTACCACCTGAATATAGTTGTACAATGTGGACATACATCACCAAGTGCAAGAGCCATTTCTTCAAAGCTTTGGTCTACATTTGAACCACGCCCGAAGTTGTACCGCAAAACTGCCCCAATCGTGACCTCGGTGCCATAGCAAGCACTTCAAACTAACTCCCTAGTGAAAGACTGCTTCCACAAACATGGCACAGCGGCTACAATGCAAATATGAAGTATTCTCAGAATACAGGAACAAACAATCTCCTGCAACTTACTGTTGCGTTGTATTGCAAAACTTTCCTACTACCCTTTGTACATACAATGGTCCCTACAGACTTGATGAATGCAAATTTCGCAGTATATTAAAATTTTTCTGGCGATGTCCTGGAAGGGAGAAATGTGTCATTAAAAGGGTCACTTTTTCTCTTGGCATATCAATTGGTAAACAACTTGAGTAGTTACAGATGCCTTTCACATTCTAGGATTTACCAAGGGTGTGACTGGAAACCAGTATTGGATGCATGCATGGGGAAGCTTACGATTGCAGCATTACAATCCTAAAGTAGATGACAACGATGATGATGATGTTGGATATTGGGCAATCGACAGCATGGTCACTTGTGGCCCTATGAACTGTCAACATGGCATTCACTTTGGGAGGGGTATCTGTTCAGAGCATGCTGACCTAAGGATACACCCAACAGTTCACAAAATTTCAAAACGGGTGTTACACTGGTGTCAGTGTCAGTGAGCAAGGTGGGCAGATCTCCAGGCAAACTGAGGGTTGTCCCTCTGTCAGATATAAAACATACATAGTCAAAACATGCTAACCAACAGCGGTGCACCACAAACTTCACAGAGTGGTGGATCCTCCCACTGGAGGTAAACTTTGTTAATGGGTAAAGTCGTACGTGTAGTCTGATGAGCAGCACTTCCTTCCATTGGTGCAGCATGCATGCCCCACCTGGGTGGTCAATTTGAGCCACCACAGTGTGTTGTTCCAACCATTCAGTTTCCCACTGATGCATGATTATTCTGTTACATAATTATAGGACAACATGTGTGGAACAAGCATACTGACACACCACCATCCCTCCATGCTTCTCCGACTCCTTTGCCTGTGGTGGCATTTCCCTGTATCCAGGAACCCAGCAAAAGTCCAGACCCTTGCTTTGGTGTTGGATCCACTATAAGATGTCATGAATGGTCTAAATCAACTGGTCTACTTGATACATATGGTGGAGCACCTGTAGTGCACTGAGCGAGTCGGAACAGAAGAGAAACTTCATACTGTGTACCCTTTTAATCCACTCCAACGCTGTCATAATGCTATATAACTCTGCATCATAATTTGTAAAGTGCATCAGGAGTACTTAGAACACCCTATCAGGGAAGATAGCTGACCAACTGAGTGCACTGCCTTGCTGGGAACCACCCGTACATACAATGTTACAACTGTGGTATGTACTCAAAATTTAGGAAAAGAGATTTGTAAAAATATACTGTTCAGTACAAATTTTCCTGTACTGCATCTATCTTTAAATCACTTTGGTTCTCTGAAAAGGCAAGGCAGCAATTTGTTCCATTCCTGGCTTCGAATTTGGGGATCATAAATATCTACATCTGTGAGACAGTCAGTGGCATATATACCAAATGGCTTTGTCACATGGGACTGAGCAGCTCAAAGTTGGGCGGACAGCCACACTAAACGTTGATGACTGATGCAATGTGAAAATTTTCAGGGCCTGTCGAGCCAGAAGGAGATGCCATCCATAGGCTCCAGTTGATATCCCAATGCCCTCTTGGTGGACAGTGTCTAACATCTTGAGGTAGGAAGAATATGCTGATCCATAAATCACAATGCCACAATCCAATTGTGATCTACAAATAACCTATAAAACTGCAGCAGGCAGAAACTGTCAGCTCCCCATGTCTTTCTGCTGACACATTTCAAAATATTCAGTGATTTGATGTTCTCTGTTCGTAGGTCTTTCAGATGTGAGAACCAGGTTAATTTCATGTCAAATAGTTGGCCAAACAAGCGTACATTCTCCTTAAAATTTAAAATACTGACCCCCCCCACCCCCTTACCATACCACTCCTTTCCATCTTTACCACACTCTGGTTTCATCCAGGCTACATTATGGTTGTCAGGCTTATGGCTTTGTGGCTCCTTCCACTCTGAAACTACTTGACCCTGTTCATAATTATGGGGTGTGTCCGGCTATAGGTACAATTTGCACTATTCCCATCGACATTCTCCTCACAGAAGAAGGGTTCCCCCCTCTACAAATAGGATGGAGCCAACTTGTGGATTCTTATGCAACTGCTGTTCAAAGATTCACTGACCATCCTGTGTACCCCACCCTCTTTGCAAATGAGGGAAGTCTCCCTCCTGATACCCACCCTTGGGTGGCACTGCTGCTTGGGCTGCATCTCACTTCCCTCTCTGGGGATCCCCATCTGCACTCATCGGAAAGTGCCCAGTGTATTTCTTCCCACACACCCCTCTTGGATGGTGCCTCCACCACACATTTGGGCATTTTGGCATCTTGTATGTTCCATCCTTGATGCTACCATCTTCTACATTGATTGTTCTAAAACAATAGATATGACAAGATACGCTTTTACATCTCCTACTGGCATGGAACACCATTTACTGCCAGGATCATGTAGTCTGTTCACAGCAGAGCTGCTCTGCTAGCCATTAAGGTCACTTGCTAGTGAATCTGCTTCAAAAATTTGAATTTTTTTTTTGGTCTTAAATCAATATTTAGAGTTTTGTGAACAAAATGGCAGTTACATGAATCAATTTGGACATCAGGAACATCTTTAAAAACAAATTTAAATATATGTCGGTATGCAGCCTTGGTCTCCAAAGGGTTTGCAATTGTGTTGGAAAATATGCCTTATGGAAGAACTGTAAAAATTGAAAGTTACAATGTGTTGGTCATGTCCAAAAGAGGATGAGCACACATTTACGTAAGCTAATGAAAGATACGAAGGAAAAAAAGCTCAGTGATGGCAAACCAATTGGTGGTCGGGTTCGTCTTACTAAGGAAGAGGTGGACAAACTGCAGCTCTATTATGGTTTCGCCATAAGAAGGAATTGAGGCAATATCGAGGCCATGAAGAAAGCAGTATGGGCTACCTTTTTCCATAAAGCTTCTATGGATGGCCACTCACAGCATGCTCTCTGCGACAGTGGTGTAGACACATGGTGTGGATACAAAAACGCCATAGCAAATGGTGGGACTTATGCACACTATCATTCCCTGCCATTTGAGGTTTTGGAAGCAATTAAGTCCATATACAGGGACCTAAGTGAAAAAAACTATTGTCACGGTGCTTACATGGAAAGACACAAAATGTTAATGAATGTTTCAACCATGTGATATGGGAACACCTGCCTAAAACTGTTTTTGTTGGTTTCAATACCATGAGTTTAGGTGTATTAGATGCAGTTATTTGCTTTAATGATGGGGCAGTTAGCAGATGTGATGTTTTAGAATTGTTGGGACTACATCTTGAGGACAATATTACGGAAATGGAAGAGGATGTAGATGAAGATGAAATGGGAGATATGATACTGCGTAAAGAGTTTGACAGAGCATTGAAAGACCTGAGTCAAAACAAGGCCCCGGGAGTAGACAACATTCCGTTAGAACTACTGACGGCCTTGGGAGAGGCAGTAAAACTCTACCATCTGGTGAGCAAGCTGTATGACACAGGCGAAATACCCTCAGACTTCAAGAAGAAGATAATAATTCCAATCCCAAAGAAAACAGGTGTTGACAAATGTGAAAATTACCGAACTATCAGTTTAATAAGTCACGGCTGCAAAATACTAATGCGGATTCTTTACAGACGAATGGAAAAAATAGTAGAGGCCGACCTCGGGGAAGATCAGTTCGGATTCCGTAGAAATATTGGAACATGTGAGGCAATACTGACATTACGACTTATCTTAAAAGAAAGATTAAGGAAAGGCAAACGTACGTTTCTAGCATTTGTAGACTTAGAGAAAGCTTTTGATAATGTAAAGGTGGCAGGGGTAAAATACAGGAAGCGAAGGTTATTTACAATTTGTACAGAAACCAGATGGCAGTTATAAGAGTCGAGGGGCATGAAAGGGAAGCAGTGGTTGGGAAAGGAGTGAGACAGGGTTGTAGCCTCTCCCCGATGTTATTCAATCTGTATATTGAGCAAGCAGTAAAGGAAACAAAAGAAAAATTCGGAGTAGGTATTAAAATCCACGGAGAAGAAATAAAAACTTTGAGGTTCGCCAATGACATTGTAAGTCTGTCAGAGACAGCAAAGGACTTGGAAGAGCAGTTGAATGGAATGGACATTGTCTTGAAAGGAGGATATAAGATTAACATCAACAAAAGCAAAACGAGGATAATGGAATGTAGTCAAATTAAGTCAGGTGATGCTGAGGGAATTAGATTAGGAAATGAGACACTTATAGTAGTAATGGAGTTTTGCTATTTGGGGAGCAAAATAACTGATGATGGTCGAAGTAGAGAAGATATAAAATGTAGACTGGCAATGGCAAGGAAAGTGTTTCTGAAGAAGAGAAATTTGTTAACATCAAGTATAGATTTAAGTATCAGGAAGTCATTTCTGAAAGTATTTGTATGGAGTGTAGCCATGTATGGAAGTGAAACATGGACGATAAATAGTTTGGACAAGAAGAGAATAGAAGCTTTCGAAATGTGGTGATACAGAAGAATGCTGAAGATTAGGTGGGTAGATCACATAACTAATGAGGAGGTATTGAATAGAATTGGGGAGAAGAGGAGTTTGTGGCACAACTTAACAAGAAGAAGGGACCGGTTGGTAGGACATGTTCTGAGGCATCAAGGGATCGCAAATTTAGCATTGGAGGGCAGCGTGGAGGGTAAAAATCGTAGAGGGAGGCCAAGGGATGAATACACTAAGCAGATCCAGAAGGATGTAGGTTGCAGTAGGTACAGGGAGATGGAGGAGCTTGCACAGGATAGGGTAGCATGGAGAGCTGCATCAAACCAGTCTCAGGACTGAAGACCACAACGACAACGACAACAACACAACAACAACAACAACATCAACATCTTGGTTTCAATATGCGACAAGCACTGATGGCAATTTATTCCATGAGAGTGGCCAAAAGCGAAAAATGGGTTCTTGAGGCAACTAAAGAGGCCATAATAGCAAAGAGGAGCAATAAAAGCAAGAGAGAAGATGAGGAACACACAAACCAAGAGCATTAGGCAACTGGAGGGTTTTAAGAACAACAGAGGCGAGTAACAGATTAAATGTACCTTTAAACTGAATTTCCCAAGAATCAAATTTTCTGACATGTTTATTTTATGAAAATAAATAAATAAAACTATTTGAGCTAGAGGTCTGAAATTTTTTTTTTTTTGTGGTATTTCAGGTTACCACTTGGAGAAAAGTAGACTGCATACACCAGCTTACAATCACGAGGAGGAAAAATATACCCTTATTAATTATAAAAAAATTAGCTTAATTTTGATTGTCTAATTTAGGTACTTACAGTATAAAACTATTGATTGAAATCATTTGATTGTAGTCTTTTTTAGATAACAATGTCATAAAAGTGTGCACAAAGTTTTAAGCATCTAAGAAAAGTACTTAATAAGTCTATAGACTTCAAACATAGACTGGCAGGAAAAATTTTAAATTACTGACCGACATAAATGTTTTATAATAAAGTTTATATCATAGCTATTCTGATTATTCTTATACCAAAATCTTCATCCTTAAAACACTTTCATTGTCCTAAAATTTCTTTGTATTCAGAGTTCACATTATGTAGTTAGACCCTCATAAACTTTATGAAAATTCTTACTGTTTTCTCAGCCATTCACTGGCAAGTTACCTTAACAGTGCCCTCCATTTTGTTGTTTTAATATGCACAGACTACAGGCTATAGATGGATGCTACTCGTGTCACCTTTTTGTCTCTGCTATCCATGACCTCCTCTCTCCGCTTGGCTGTGCCACCTGCTCCATTGTCTTTCTCTGGGACCCAAGTCATTTGGACGTACCAGTGAATGAACTGGCTGACCGTTTGGGTAGAGGGTCTCTGGGACCCAAGTCATTTGGACGTACCAGTGAATGAACTGGCTGACCATTTGGGTAGAGGGGCAGATACTTGCCCGCCATTCCCTTCCAGGAGTCTAGGTGCAGACATGCAGATACACATCATGTCTCTCTTTGCCCAAAAGTGGAATGACTCTTGGTGCACTTCTGCTCTAAGTAACAAACTCCACGCGATCAAGGAGGCTACTGCAGTTCAACACTTTTCCTTCTGCTCCTCTAGGTAGGAATCCACTGTCTTATGCCAGCTACGCATCAGTCATACTAGGCTTGCCCATTGTTTTCTCTTGCATATGGAGCCAGCCCCACAGTGTGACTGCAGAGCCGGACTGATGGTATCCCCTATATTGGTGGAATGTCCCCTTCTTTTGGCCCTTCATACTAAGTGTAGCCTTCCACATTCCTAGTCTTTAATAATAGCAGACGATTCACAGATGGTTGAACTCGTCCTCAGTTTTCTACTTGAGAGTGGTTTTTATTTTCAGTTTTAAGCTTTTGCTCTACTCCTCGAGGCAGGGGCAGGAGGGTTGTGGTTGGAGACTGTCTCGTGTTTTCTGGGTTGGCACCCATGACCAGTCCCCTTGCAGAGACCTATTCTCTCTCTCTCTCTCTCTTTCTGTCCATTTATTATCCCTGCACGGGCACTTTCACACCTCCTATGCAGTACAGATAGTTTTCTGTTGAGGGCAGCTGCTGCTGAAGTTGTCCATGTTTCTGAAATAACCTGTTTTCAGCTGTACATGAAGTTTTACAGGAACACAATTTAGTTTCATGATATTAAATTGCACCTACAGGTGTACATTTACAAGATTGGAAATGTGCAATTGACATTATGATAAAAAAACAGTTGCCTATCTTAATAATATGTACTCTGTGACAAGCAGTACAGAATACTCTCACATCAGTAAAACATTGAAGCCCTGATGTGGGAAGGAGGGAGACTTACTGGTCTCAAAATAAAATAGTTACCCACAAGAAGCAGGGCATCATAGCTCAAACTGACCGGTCAAAAAACTGATACGTTAGAAGCACAGTTATGTCCACGAAAAGAGCAAACTAAGAAAACAAGTGAAGGTAAAAAGTTCCAACTAGTAACAATGGAAGCCCATGGCGAAGAAAACCACTTCATACCAGGAAGCAGTGGACAATAACCCTTCAACCGCCTTGCTGCGCAGGGCCACACTGCTAGTCAGTGTGTTCATGTGTCTCATGGAAGGCACTAGCACCACCATACATGTAGCGGCTAAAGTTGCAAACATTTCTGTGCATATGCAGTAGTCTCTGTTTCTTCAGGTTTCTTTGCAGTGACTGCTGTATACTGTGGTGGGCCCCTCACCATTAACTATTGTACTATGTACATATCTTTTGAATGTGAGCCCTAGTTCCTCTACATGATGCTGTTCTGAGCTAAAAGCTCATACTGAATGTATAAATCTTTCTTCTTCTTTTAGTTGATCTTTGTTGCTTGGTAATTAATGTTGCAACTGCCTCATGTTCACTGATACCAGAGTCAATGTGGACATCTTCAAAGTGGTCAAGCCTGTTGTCATTAGATCAGATATATTTCTATCATATGTAGTATTCTGAACTATCTGTTGTATGTAGTTTCCAGAGAATGCATTTAACAATGTTTTGCAGGATTCACTACTAACAAAACTGTAATTATTCCAGTAGGTTGTTGGATGATTAAAATCTCCTCTGAAGATTGCTGCACAATTGGGGAACTCACATACTAGCAAACTTAAAGTTTTCTCTAAAGTTTTTGGGGTGAATGGTGGACAGTAAATGAATCCCGTTATAACTGTATGCCCACCCCAGATATTGAGTTTTGCAATAAATCTCGCATTCAATGATTTCTATCTTAGGAGTTTCTTGTCTACTGTGGCAATATCCTTTTCATATATGCTTAAATTTCCTTAAAAATCTATACTGACAATTTTGGGTTTTAACCAGCATTCTGTATCTAGTGTTGTATGCTTCATTGCTTCTTAGTCATGCTTCAAACTCTGTCACTTTGTTGTGAAATCTTCGACAGTTAACCACCAGGAATTAATACTATCTCCTTTGGGTGCCTTTCTTTGTATCTTACAGCAACACTTCTGCCTAATCTAAGGGGGAGGGGGGGGGGACACACCTCGTGTGCACACATTCAGCTATCTAGGTAATAGTCTCTGACGCACTATGCACACCTAATCCAATTACGCAGCACTCCAGTTTTCTTGGGTCATCCAGAGTTTGCGCTACCACCCATCTGCTTTGGTTGGTTGGTTGGATTAAAAGAGGGGGAAAGGGACCAAACTACGAGGTGATCAGTTCTTTGTTCCAAATAAAACAATGCCCCCCCTCCCACAAAAAAAAAAAAAAAAAAAAAAAAAAAAAAAAAAAAAAAAAACCCCGGAGACTGACAACTCAAAACAGAATGAAAGGAAAAATCACAAGCACAACGAAGGGCAACAAGAAACGGGATGAAGAGATTAAAACAACAAAGATTACCATGACTGGCTGATCATAAGAATAAAAAAGGAGAAGCCAGCCACTGCAAAACATTAAAACCTCCAACCTAGAAGCAGAGTGGAGGACACAGAGGGTAAAAGGACATCCGCTAAAACTTAGATCAAATGATAAAGACCCACTCTCATGAATAAAACTTAAAATTATATCAGCTGATGAGGCATTGTCAGATAAAATTAGTGGCAACAAGTACGGTAACCCAAGATTTTGTCGCTGGACAGTCAAGTGGAACAGTGCAACAGAATATGGGCCACTGTCAATTGGGCGCCGCACCAACACTCAGGCGGTTCTTCCGGCACAGGAGGTAACTGGGGTCGCCCAAGTGTGGCCAGTGTGGAGCCGGCAGAGGACAACTGATTCCCTGCGAGAGGCCCACATGGAAGACTTCCACGCATTCAAAGTCTCCTTTAATGACACGCAGTTTGTTATGTGTACTGTTATGCCATTCTGTCTCCCAATGCTGAAAAACCCTATGGCGTAAGTCAGAACGCAGTTCAGGTTCAGAGATGCTCATCTCCAGAAGCGGTTTCTGCATAGCCTGTTTGGCCTGCTTATCGGCAAGTTTGTTCCCCGGGATGCCAAAGTGTCCTAGGGTCCACACAAACACCACTGAACGACAGGACTGGTCCAGGGCATAGGTGGACTCCTGGATGGATGCTACCAAAGGATGGCGAGGGTAGCACAGGTGGATAGCTTGTAGGCTGCTCAAGGAGTTAGTACACAGAAGAAACGATTCCCCGGGGCATGAACGGATATACTGAAGTGCACGAGAGATGGCCACCAGCTCTGCAGTGAATACACTGCAGCCATCGGGCAAGGAATGCTGTTCAAAATGGCCTCTGTTGACGTAGGCGAAGCCAACATGACCATCAGCCATTGAGCCGTCGGTGTAAACCACTTCGGAGCCCCGGAACACATCAAGAATTGAGAGGAAGTGACAGCAGAGCGCGGCAGGAGTAACCGAGTCCTTAGGGTCATGCGAAAGGTTCAGACGAATCTGCGGCCTAGGTGTACACCATGGAGGTGTAGTGAAGTGGTAAAGGGAAGGACTCCAGTTCAGACAAAAGGGATCGCACGCGAACCGCAATTGTTAGCCCTCACCTGGGCTGCCAATGCGGGATATGAATTGCTGCGGGTGGAAAAAGGAGACGGTAATTCGGATGTTCAGGAGAACTACGAATGTGTGTAACGTAACTGGTGAGCAGTTGTGCATGCCTAACCTTCAATGGAGGAACTCCAGCCTCCACCAGGACACTGGTCACCGTACTCATTCTAAAAGCTCCCGTCGCTGGGCGAACGCCACAGTGGTGCACTGGGTTGGGTACACGCAACTCTGAGGGTGCCGTCGAACCATAAACCACACTCCCATAGTCAAGGCGGGATTGAACAAGGGCTTTGTAGAGCTGCAGCGGCATAGAGTGATCTGCACCCCAGTTGGTGTTGCTCACACAGCGGAGGGCACTGAGGTGCTGCCAGTACTTCCACTTAAGCTGACGAAGGTGAGGTAGCCAAGTCAATTGGGCGTTGAAAACCAGTCCTAAGAATCAATATGTCCCCACGACAGTGAGTGGATCATCAAGAATGTAAAGTTCTGGTCCCGGATGAACGGTACGATACTGACAGAAGTGCATGACACACGACTTAGTGGCCGAAAACTGGAAGCCGTGGGCAAGAACCCATGACTGCGCCTTGTGGATGGCTCCCTGTAGCCGCTGCACAACAACACCAGCACTGGTGGAGCAGTACGAAATGCAGAAGTCATCTGCATACAGAGAAGGTGAGACGGATGGCCCTACAGCTGCTGCTAGGCTGTTAATGGCCACTAATAAAAATTTAGTTTCTGTAGGAAATCATATAACTTGCTTGGCAAATGCCTTTCCGATATTGATATCTGAAATACTCCTCTGTGATACAGACAAGAGGAAGATTGAGCCAATAATTAAATCACTGGAGACTAAGGACTCTCATGGTTATAATGGAGTGTTTAGCAGAACACAGTAGTAAAGCCACTTTATAAAAAAGGGAGAAAGGGATAATGTAGATAATTTTAGACCTATTTCCATGCCATCAGTGTTTGCAAATGTTACTGAAAAGGCCGTATATTTAAGGATAATTGATCATTTCATATCACACAATTTGCTATCAAATGCACAGTTCGGCTTTAGAAGTTGTTTAACAACTGAAAATGCTATGTTCTCTTTCCTCTGTGAGGTACTGGATGGGCTAAACAAAAAGTTTCGAATGCTTGGTATATTTTTTGATTTAACTAAGGCATTTGATTGTGTTGATCGCAAAATATTGCTCCAGAACTTGGACCATTATGGGATATGGGGAGTAGCTCACAAATGGTTCACCTCACTTTAGCAACAGGCAGCAAAAGGTCATTATTCATAATGTTGATAACGGCTGCGATGTGGGGTCTCAGTGGGGTACTGTGAAGTGGGGGGGGGGGGGGGGGGGTGCCCCAGGGATCAGTGTTGGGGCCACTCCTGTTTCTTACTTACATAAATGATGTGCCCTTTAGCATTATGGGTAACTCTAAAATATTTCGGTCTACTGATGACATTAGCTTGGTAGTAAAGGATGCTGTGGGCAACACTGGCTCAGTTTCAAATAGCGCAGCACATGTCCTAAGTTCATGGCTTGTAGAAAATAAACTAATGCTAAATCACAGTAAGACTCAGTTATTACAGTTTCTAACACACAATTCAACAAAACCTGATGTTTTAATTTCACGGAAAGGGCATATGATTACTGAAACTGAACTGTTCAAATTTCTAGGTGTTCAGATAGATAGTAAACTCTCATGGAAAGCCCACCTTCAGGATCTTGTTCAAAGACTCAATGCTGCCACTTTTACTATTCGAATGATATCTGATGTGAGTGATTTTTCGAAACAAAAATTAGTCTACTTTTCATTTACTTACGTCATGGTATTATATTTTGGGGTAACTCTTCCCATTCTAAAAGGATATTTTTAGCTCAGAAACGGGCGGTTCAGACAGTAAGTGGTGTAAGTTCACAAACCTCTTGTCGATCCCTACTCACGAGTCTGGGTATTTTGACATTGGTCTCTTAATATATATACTCCTTGCTGTCATTTCTTGTTAACAATATTAGCTTATTCCCAAAAATAAGCAGCTTTTACTCGGCAGAAATAAAACCTGCATTTCAATCTGACTTCCTTAACTCTTGTGCAAAAAGGTGTGCAGTATACTGCTGCATCCATTTTCAATGATCTACCACTCAAATTCAAGAATCTTAGCAGTAATCCATGCACTTTCAAATTGAAACTGAAGAGTTTCCTCATGGGTCACTCCTTCTATTCTGTCGAGGAGTTCCTTGAAAAAATTATGCTGATTCTTACGTTATTGTTGATTGCGTTTACTTAAACTTATGGAGTGACTTTTTTCGGGTTCATAAACATTTATTTTTATCTGTTATTACTTTTATGTTGTAATTTCATGTACTGACAAGTTCCATGATCTTGGAGATTTGCTCCTCAATTTGGTCCTATGGTACTTGACAAGTAAATAAATAAATAAATAACAGAGCTTTGCAGGACCCCATTCTCCTGGATATGGGGCAACTATGGGAGGCACCAACTTGGACATAAAAAGTACAGAGTGACAGGAAATTTTGGATAGAAATCGAGAGCAAGCCTTGGAGACCCCACCCGTATAATGTGGCAAGGATATGATGTAGCCAGGTGGTGTCATACGCTTTGTGTGGATCAAATAGATGGCAACAAGGTGTTGGCATCTCGAAAAGGCTGTTCAGATGACAGACTCACGGGACACAAGGTTATCTGTGGTAGAGTGCCCCTGGCGGAAACCACCCTGAAATGGAGCCAGTAGGCCACGTGACTCCAGGACCCAACTCAACCGCCAACACACCATATGTTCTTGCAGCTTACAAAGAATGTTGGTGAGGCTGATGGGCAGATAGCTATCCACATCAAGCAAGTTTTTACCGGGTTTGAGGTGACTGGATTCAATCCTGCCCAGGGTTGTGTTGGGCAATGTGCATGTGCGCTGAGGAGCTCCCACTCTGTAAATGGGGCATTATAGGGTTTACTGTGGTGTGTAGTGAATGAGAGTACTTTCCTTTCCATCCGCCACTTGAGGATGCGAAAGGCTGGGGGGTAGTTCTCTGATGCAGTGGCTCAAGCATAGTGCTTGGCAATCGTGACTGCGTTGGAACATAGCACATCATTGATGTTAACGCACAGGGACACCTGTTGGGGTCTGGTACCCAAAAAGACATCTGATCTTTGTCAAGACTTGGGAAGGTGACGTATGGCACCCAATGGTCGACATGTACCTCGCAACACTCCTGTTTCCATCATTTTATAAGGTGGTGTATACAGGTACGGAGCTGCTTACAGGCTATCAGATGCTCTACAGAAGGCTGCCGCTTATGTTGCTGTAGAGCTAGCCGACACTCTGTAATTGCCTCAGCGACTTCCGGCGCCCACCAAGAGACTATCTTTTGCCGGGGGCACCATAAAATGTGAGGGATCGCGTTTTCTGCCGCAGGAATGATTGCGGTAGTCACCTTCTCAACCATCACATCGATGTTACCATGTGGGGGAGAGTCAATGGTGAAATCAGAGGTGAAAGTTTCCCAGTCCGCCTTGTTTAAAGCCCATCTGTGCAGGTGTCCGTGGGCCTGACGCCGGGGCAGTGACAGGAAGACGGGGAAGTGGTCACTACCACACAGGTCGTCATATGCTCTCCAGTGGATGATAGATGGGAGAAGTCCAGGGCTGCAAATTGATAAATCAATGGCCGAGTAACTACCTCGAGCCACACTGAAGTGTGTAGCGGCTCCAGTACTTAAGAGGCAGATGTCGAACTGAGACAGTAAAGTTTTGACATCTCTGCCTCGGCCAGTAAGCACGGTGTCACCCCACAAGGGGTTATGGGCATTAAAATCTCCCAAAAGCAGGAAAGGTTTAGGAAATTGATCAATCAGTGCAGCTAATACATTTAGGGGTTCTGCACCATCTGGAGGAAGATATACATTGCAGACAGTTATTTCCTGTGTCATTCGTATTCTCCTCTCCCGCTGTTGGGTCATTGCCTAGAAAACTTGACTGAAGAATCTGTGTTGTTTTGGGTGTGGTTGTATACGTAATCCTCCCACCTACAGCCATTTCCTTACATAATTATTATGATATTATCAGATAAGAACATCTTTTTCAATCAACATACATGTCTGCATGTACAGAAAAGTTATTACCATTCATTAATTATTGCTCTTTGGCTTTCCCAAAATACAGGCAATATTAAGAAAAGTCAGTGTACTGTGACCATAATAGGCTGTTTTTTTATTTAAAAAACACTAAGTGGTAGAGGGGGATCCCCTGACCAGAGCAAGCATCACAGGGACCTGTACGTAAATCCTGCTGAGTGTCAGCCACATCCTGTAATCTGCTTCCTATTTGCAGAAGGCTTAACACCTATTGAAAGATTTTTGCGGACAAAAACGGTTTATAATGAGGGTGTGTGTTCAAGTGTTGTAGGGAATTTAGTTGCAGCAGAACAAATGTTCACGATGAACAGAGGAGTGGAAGACCTTCCATTTTGACGGATGAGTTGGCACAAAAAATCGAGGAAACTGTTTGTGAGGATGGCCGATTGACTCTGGATGAAATTTCTCCAATGTTTCCACAACTCTCCAGAGTTCGCTTATATGAGATACTGACAGGAATGCTGGGATACCAGAGACTGCACGAGATGGGTAAAAAAACAGCTGACAGAGCAGCACAAGAATAATCAGGTCAGTAGTGTCCTGCCAGAGTTCTTGAGCAACTTGAATTGGAAGGTGAGGATTTTCTGAGCTCTACTGTGACTAGATGAAACATGGGAGCTTCATTACACGCCTGAGACAAAAATACATTCGTCACAGTGGTGTCACACCAATTCTCCATCAGCTAAAAAATTCAAAATCAATTATGCACAATGGGAAAAAAACTCAAAAGGAATATTCAAAACGAAAGGAAGGGAATGCGGATGACAGGAATGTTCTTGCTGCACGACAATGCCCATACTTACACTGCCTTAGCCATCAAGGCGCTCTTGGACTCATTTGGTTGGGTTCTTTTCAACCACCTCCCTCCCCATATTCCTCTGACTTGGCACCTTCAGATTATCGTCTTTTTCACTTCCCCGAAGACACACAGGAGTAGAATTAAAATCTTCAACCGACGAGCAGGCACAGGAAGAGGTCCTGAAGTGGGGCAAGGAGCTGGCTGGAGAGTTGTTCGAGGAGGGCGTAAAGAAGCTTGAGCCACGGCTCACCACATGCATTGAACGGGATGGCGATTATGCGAAAAGATAGCCAACAAGTGCAGCAACAGTATCCTGTAAATTCCCCTGCCCCCTCCCCGGGTACACTTTTTCTGAAAATATAAAAATCTAGTACACTTACTTTCATGAATGTCAATCAATGGAAAATCCAGCATGGAATTACGACACTATTATGAAAAGGATAGTTGCTACTCACCATATAGTAGAGATGCTGAGTTGCAGATAGGCACAACAAAAAGGCTGTCAAACAAGGAAGCTTTAGTCTAAAAAGGCTTTCATCAGAATTAAACAACACACACACACACACACACACACACACACACACACACACGAGTCTGGCCTGGGCAGTCAGAGACCATTGTCATGTGTGTGTGAGTTGCGATTTTTGTTTGTGTGCGTGTGTGTATGGTCTACGTCTGATGAAGGCATTTCTGGCTGAAAGCTTACTTACCTGAAATTTTCGTTGTTGTGCCTATCTGCGAATCAGCATCTCCGTTATACGGTGAGTAGCAACTTTCCTTTTCATAATATTACTGGTATTGGTTAGTAAGAGTTGTCTGTATCCACTGTGTTGGTATTGGTCAGTAAGAGTTGTTTGTATTCACTAAAATATATACAGCTCACACTCTTCCAGTTATTCCTGTTTCTCAGTTCTGATTATAGTGTCACCACCATTAACACTTACACCAGAAAAAAAGACATTACCTTTGGTTGAATCACCCTTGTCTATTATTCCTTATTCTATCTAAGCTGAGTGCTGTGATAGAAGTGCAGCTGGCAATGAAAGCAGAATGAGTGAGTTTGAAATATCGAGATTTTTAGCACATTTGATTTAATTCATGCACTACACTGTGCGATTGATTTAAAGGTCGTTGAAAGGAAACATGGACATTTTATGCACAAGTAAGCCTGACTTAAGCTATTCTCGTAAGCACTTATTGTGGTGAATCTGTGGGTAAACAATTGTCTAAATGAGTTCAGAGGTATAAAGTTTTTGTTATGGTGGATAAAGAATCAGTTTCTTTAGGTTAAAAATAATTTATTTCTCTTAGGCCGGTGCACTTTATTCAACGATTTTGTAGATTCCATTGCTAAAGTGTGGCTGTGGAAGGTCCACAAAACATCCATCTATGGCTGCTATAACTTTTCTGGACTCCAGCTGCAGAATCTGTTTGATGTGGGATGAGGTAGAAGTCAAGAGGGTGCTAAACAGGAATGATTCTCAATAATTCACGCTTCAGTTTTCTTGATGTTCTTAGTGCCAAAGCATCCAGCTGATCCAAAACACTAGCAAAGTATTCATGTTACTGTTGCAACCCCTCACACTCCCAATCATCCCACCACCCCCAAAAAAACAGCCACAAAGGAATGTCCCCTTCATCACCCAGTACCACCCTGGACTGGAACAACTCAACCACACCCTTCGCCAGGGCTTTCATTATCTATCATCATGCCCCGAAATGAGGGACATTCTACTGAGATAGTTCCCACCCCTCCTAAAGTGGTGTCCCGTCACCCACCCAACCTCCACAACATCCTAGTCCATCCTTATGCCACTCCCAATCCCAACCCCTTACCACAAGGATCAAATCCTATCAGGGGCCGGGCCACCTGTGAAAGCAGCCATGTCATTTACCAGTTCTGCTGCAATCACTGCAGAGCCTTTTATACTGGCTTGACTACCAACTAGTTGTCCACCAGGATGAATGACCACTGCCAAACTGTGGCCAAGAGCAAAGTAGACCATCCTCTGTCACAACATGCAGCTGAACAGAACAAACTTTATTTCAATTACTGCTTCACTACCTGAGCCATCTGGGTCCATTCCTCTACCACCAGCTTCTCTGAACTATGCACATGGGAATTATCCTTACAACACATTCTCCACTCCCTTGATCATCCCGGCCTCAACCTATGGTAACATGCTGTCCCCAGACCCTCCACCCAACGGTTTCCACCCCTGCTGTCCTATCATCTCCACCCCACTCTCATCTCCCACCATGCTTATTTGCAGCACTCTTCCAATGCATCTGCCCTTCTTTTCCTGGCGCTCTCCTTTTTTCCCCTCCTCCCTGCCCCACAACCTTCTGATACTTCACCTGTTGGCAGTGCAGTCCCTGCACACTCCACCAGACAGTAATCGTCTCTCTCCCCACCCATACACTACTATACCTTCCCCTTCCCCGCCAACTTCACATTGCTGCTTGTATCCCGCGTGATAGTTGGTTTCCGGCCTGAGATGCTGGAGTTGGCAGTCATGAGTGTGGGGTGTGTATTGTGTGTGTGTCCCTTTTACTGATGAAAGCTGTGACCAAAAGCTCATCCAAGTGTTGGATCATCTGGTTTATGATGGAATCCAGGCCTGGGGTCGAGTCGTGTGAAGAGGTGAGAGCCTGCAAGCATTCCCATTCAGTGAAGGGTTTATTATAGGCTTCAGCTTGGAGGGGATTGAAACAGATGGGGTTTTCTTCAACTTTTTTCTGCCAGATATGTACGTAGTAAGATAATAAGAGGATGCCGATGCTGTCGCAAAGTTTGTCAGAAGGTGTTCAGTACACAGAGCTTCCTGTACGATAACACTCTAACGCCCAGAGGGGTCAAAATTACTCTTTAAGTGCTAATTATGGTTTGAAGAATGATTCAAGCGACATTTACTTTTGTGACATTTATTTATTTGGCATGTACTTTCATTATATTAAAAAACAGCGCATTTCGCCTAATTGATTATCACTTTTTTCCAGTTTTACCTTTAATGCCCAGAGGAGTCAAATTGACCTCTTTAGAAAAAAGCTATAATTTTGCTTATAGTTATGCCATACATTTATCTTGTGCATTCTCAAGCCTCAGCTACTTTACTCTGTAGTGCAATGATTTACTTTCGTTCATATTATTGCTGTATGAAATGGCAATGGGCTCGGTTCGCCATTGTTCGTCATTCCTGGCAAGAAACAGTTTTTCGAAGGTGATTGTGAGCTGAAGATTGAAATGAATCAGAAAGAGTATTTTTCTTGCAGAGTTACAGAGTTCAGATGGTGGCGAACTTTTTTTATGACGATTCAGGGAAAGAATTTTTCCGCAGACACTGGGAGAAGGTGAATCATCTAATACTAACGATTCTGATTCTTCAGATACAGATAATGGAAGCTTACAGTCCAGTAAGCATATTGTTATTATTACTGCTGCTAATTTATAATCATCATATTTTTATCTACATATAATGTTACTGTACTTAATTTAGATTTTATGGTGACTTTCTTACATTTGTTCTATTATTCGTGCTCTATAGATCAAGAAGAATCATGTAACAGAAGAGGAGATAATCCTGTTCCTCGCAATGTAGAACAAGTGACTGCTTACTTCATCATCTGAAGAAAGACGTAAAGAAGTTGGTCCTAATGGAACCGTCTGTATAGAATCAGTGCCTTATTCACAAGGTGGGCATCTTCCTAATCACAATACTTTGAGAGAGTCTCCTGGACCTACACCACCTTTAAAAAGAAATGTAAGTGATGAACTTTTATCGAGTGCTTGGCACTTGTTCATAGACAATTATATAGTCAAATCTATCTTGAAATGTACTGCAACAAAGGCACACAGAGTACTACGAAATGACAGCTGGTCAATGACTACAGAAGAACTTAAAGCATTTATTTCAATTATTCATGCTCATGGTGTGAATGATTGCCGAAGTACAGACCTTCACTGCTTATGGTCAGACTCCTGGGGCCTACCATTGTGTGCGGAAAGCATGAGTAGAAAAATGGTTCAAATGGCTCTGAGCACTATGGGACTTAACATCTATGGTCATCAGTCCCCTAGAACTTAGAACTGCTTAAACCTAACTAACCTAAGGACATCACACAACACCCAGTCATCACGAGGCAGAGAAAATCCCTGACTCCGCCGGGAATTGAACCCGGGTGTGGGAAGCGAGAACGCTACCGCACGACCACGAGCTGCGGACAAAGCATGAGTAGAAATAGATTCTGTGAGATTATGAGATTCCTGATATTCGACGAGAAGTCTACACGCTCTGTATGATTATGGGTCATACCCTTCAAATTATCCAGAAATTTTAGGAAACAACACCCATCATCATGAAAATCCTCAAAATTTTGGGTAGTGGAAGTTTACCTAGATACATTCACATTTCCAAAATGTAAATGTTGCAGGTCAATTACTTTTTCACTTATGATAAAAAGAAGCTGTACAGATTCAGGAATTCAGGCTTTCATAGAAAAGCTCCTTTATAATTTAAAAATGCAGTATTTCCTACAGTTTTTGCAGTGGAAGCTTGAATTTTTTTTTTTAGTTAAAGAGGAAGGTTTATATTTTTATAGTCGTGATTCTTGTAGTGAATAGCCATCATCTACATCTCAGAAAAAATTATAAATAATTTCTTTTAAACAAAATCCATGCATGGACATTATAATTTTTAAGGTATTGCCCCTCATAGATATCTTTGAAAAATTTACAATATTATTATAAATATTCCATTATGTCACACGAAAAGAATCAGTTTGTAGAAATAATGAGAAGTGTGAAAAACAATGCTATTGTAAAAGAAATATTGAAGTTGCTAATTCATGGCTACCATGTCACCACTAAATTGCTGAAGTTGGCTACAACGGATTTCCCTAGTAACAAATCATATCTGAGAACAATGTTTTATTGCCACTACATGCATTGCATCATCCAGTTCCTTTGTTTTGAGTCGTGTTCACGGAGCATGCACTCTGAGCTCCTGTACTGAGTTTTACCTAGAGTGAATTATTGGTTAAAAATTCAATTTTTGCAGTTTTTAACTATTCATTCCAAAACAAAAGTAAGTCTCCTAATGTTACAATAATAATGTGAAATACTTTTGTAAGGAAACAATGGGATATAACGATTTTTCATTATTTAATTACTTTTTAGGTTACACCAACCATCTTTTAAATTATTCACGAGAAATATTAGTTTTACGACTGAAGCAGTATGGAAAGTACAATTAGGCAGTGTTTTCCTGGACAATACCTGCAAGATATATGTGATAATGCACTGACTTCTGTGAATGAACTTACCAGTGAAGAACAAGAACTTTTATTACGGTGAAGCAACAGTCATTAATACTGTGATTTAAGTGTTTCGTGTGTGTGTGTGTGTGTGTGTGTGTGTGTGTGTGTGTGTTAAATACACAAAGACAAGTACCTGCACAAATTCTCTCTACATAAGAAAATTTGCTGTGATCCCTTCAAGTGCCATAAACCATCTGTTTCATCTGGACTCCATGAAATTAGGTTAGAAAAGGCAAAGACCTTCAAAATGAGAGACATTAACATTATTGCTGGGGAGAAAATGTGCCCAACCTGTATCAAACTTATTAATGGAAAACAAGCAAGTGATGACTCATCACGAGGCTATATTAATGACAATGATGTAAAGGTGCAGACTCCTGAAAAATTTGTGCTCAATACTAGCTTAGGGGTATCTCCTGCAAAGCTGCATTCAGTTGCTCGGCATAGTCGGTATGCAGCAGCCACACGAAAATTCAAATCAGCAACTGGGGCCTCAAACTGAGCTGGCTGCTAATGCAAGCTTTAAAAGAATTGGAAGAGAAGGCGAAACATCATGATGAACTCATGGACAAAATCAAACAGAAAATTGAATAGGCAAATAATAGTGAAAAATTCAATTACTTACTATTGTGCCACCAACTTAGGCTCGGCAGAAAGTCAGTACCAAATTTCAGGTTTCTGAATATTTGGTGCGACAAGCATGAGCTCTTTTAATGGAGAAGGGTATTTTATTGATGGCTGAGCAGAAAAGAGGACAGACATTGCCACATGGTACAGTGGAAAAAGCAAAGAGTTTGTATTTGGTTGATGAAAACACAACAATAATGTCTGGGGAAAAAAAGGAAAAGTGAGCACCAGCAAAAATACCTATGAACAAAAGCCTCCTGTTTTAAGTAATTTAACTAAACTGTAGGGTACAAAAATAAGTATCCTGAAGACAAAGACTTCTCTTTGACCAAAACAGTGTATACTTGCAGGATCATCAGGAACACGTACCGTATGTACGTGCATTTACCACCAAAACGTTAAATTGCTTCTAAATTCCATTTCTATTAAAGAAACAAACCAAGATCTAATTGAAATAATAATATGTGCTATAAATAACCGCGCTTGTATGCTTCGTCTGAGTGAAAAATGCCCCACCAGTTCATTGCTTCAAACCCACTTAGAAAATGAAATAGAAGACTACGATCCTGATGAGGTGGTTCAGTGCAGTCAATGGGTATCAACTGATAGAATGACTTAAGTGCTCAAATCACTTCTCTATCAGAATTCTGTGACACACTAATAAAGAAAACTGAAAAACTTACTCCACACTCTTATTTCTCAGTCACAATCTGATTATCTGAAAATGAAGAAGGGAACACTTGATGATGGATCAATGTTAATTTTAATGGATTTCAGTAAAAACCTCAATTTTGTTGTTCAAGATGGAAGTACATTAGAACAATGACAGCTGCGCTCTTCACGCTGTCCACATATATTACAAAAAGGACAAACAGTTGCAAGTAAAAGGTATTTATATTGTTTCTGATGATCTAGACCATGATGTTGCCTTGGTGTAACAGACTGCGAAGACTGTATTGAATTTTTTTAAGTGTGAATTTCCAGAATTTCTGATGATCTAGAACATGATGTTGCCTTGGAGTACCAGACTCAAAAGACTGTACAGATTTTTTTAAAAGCGTGAATTTCCAGAAATTCATCTTGCGTCTGCTGAATATTTCACTGACAGTTGTGCTGCACAATATAAAAATTGTGCGAATTTCAGAAATATCTGCTACCATGAACAAGACTTCAACATGAAGTACAGCTGGTCCTTTTTTTGCTACCAGGATGGTACTGGTTGTTGTTGTTGTTGTGGTCTTCAGTCCTGAGACTGGTTTGATGCAGCTCTCCATGCTACCCTATCCTGTGCAAGGTTCTTCATCTCCCAGTACCTACTGCAACCTACATCCTTCTGAATCTGCTTAGTGTATTCATCTCTTGGTCTCCCTCTACGATTTTTACCCTCCACGCTGCCCTCCAATGCTAAATTTATGATCCCTTGATGCCTCAGAACATGTCCTACCAACCGGTCCCTTCTTCCTGTCAAGTTGTGCCACAAACTCCTCTTCTCCCCAATCCTATTCAATACTTCCTCATTAGTTATGTGATCTATCCATCTAATCTTCAGCATTCTTCTGTATCACCACATTTCGAAAGCTTCTATTCTCTTCTTGTCCAAACTATTTATCGTCCATGTTTCACTTCCATACATGGCTACACTCCATACAAATACTTTCAGCAATGACTTCGACACTTAAATCTATACTCGATGTTAACAAATTCCTCTTCTTCAGAAACGCTTTCCTTGCCATTGCCAGTCTACATTTTACATACTCTCTACTTCGACCATCATCAGTTATTTTGCTCCCCAAATAGCAAAACTCCTTTACTACTTTAAGTGTCTCATTTCCTAATCTAATTCCCTCAGCATCACCCAACTTAATTCGACTACATTCCATTAGCCTTGTTTTGCTTTTGTTGATGTTCATCTTATATCCTCCTTTCAAGACACTGTCCATTCCATTCAACTGCTCTTCCAAGTCCTTTGCTGTCTCGGACAGAATTACAATGTCATCGGCGAACCTCAAAGTTTTTACTTCATCTCCATGAATTTTAATACCTACTCCGAATTTTTCTTTTGTTTCCTTTACTGCTTGCTCAATATACAGATTGAACAACATCGGGGAGAGGCTACAACCCTGTCTTACTCCCTTCCCAACCACTGCTTCTCTTTCATGTCCCTCGACTCTTATAACTGCCATCTGGTTTCTGTACAAATTGTAAATAGCCTTTCGCTCCCTGTATTTTACCCCTGCCACCTTTAGAATTTGAAAGAGAGTATTCCAGTCAACATTGTCAAAAGTTTTCTCTAAGTCTACAAATGCTAGAAACGTAGGATTGCCTTTCCTTAATCTTTCTTCTAAGATAAGTTGTAAGGTCAGTATTGCCTCACGTGTTCCAGTGTTTCTACGGAATCCAAACTGATCTTCCCCGAGGTTGGCTTCTACTAGTTTTTCCATTCGTCTGTAAAGAATTCGTGTTAGTATTTTGCAGCTGTGACTTATTAAACTGATAGTTCGGTAATTTTCACATCTGTCAACACCTGCTTTCTTTGGGATTGGAATTATTATATTCTTCTTGAAGTCTGAGGGTATTTCGCCCGTTTCATACATCTTGCTCACCAGATGGTAGAGTTTTGTCAGGACTGGCTCTCCCAAGGCCGTCAGTAGTTCCAATGGAATGTTGTCTACTCCGGGGGCCTTGTTTCGACTCAGGTCTTTCAGTGCTCTGTTTTTTTATTTATTTTTTATTTATTTATTTATTGTTCCGTGGGACCACATTTAGGAGAAGTCTCCATGGTCATGGAACGAGTCAATACATGAAATTATAACACGATTGTAGAAACAGAATGAAATGAAATATAAGAAACATATTCAGGCGACAAGTCGTTAGTTTAAATAAAGAAAATCAAGAATGTAACACTGGAATTTGCTTAATTTTTTAGCTCTTCCAGGAGCTCCTCGACAGAATAGAAGGAGTGAGCCATGAGGAAACTCTTCAGTTTAGACTTAAAAGTGTTTGGGCTACTGCTAAGGTTTTTGAGTTTTTGTGGTAGCTTATTGAAAATGGATGCAGCAGAATACTGCACTCCTTTCTGCACAAGAGTCAAGGAAGTGCATTCCACATGCAGATTTGATTTCTGCCTAGTATTAACTGAGTGAAAGCTGCTAACTCTTGGGAATAAGCTAATATTGCTAACAACAAACGACATTAAAGAAACTCTTCACGCAGTATCATATCTCCCATTTCATCTTCATCTACATCCTCTTCCATTTCCATAATATTGTCCTCAAGTACATCGCCCTTGTATAGACCCTCTATATACTCCTTCCACCTTTCTGCTTTCCCTTCTTTGCTTAGAACTGGGTTTCCATCTGAGCTCTTGATATTCATACAAGTGGTTCTCTTATCTCCAAAGGTCTCTTTAATTTTCCTGTAGGCAGTATCTATCTTACCCCTAGTGAGATAGGCCTCTACATCCTTACATTTGTCCTCTAGCCATCCCTACTTAGCCATTTTGCACTTCCTGTCGATCTCATTTTTCAGACGTTTGTATTCCTTTTTGCCTCCTTCATTTACTGTATTTTTATATTTTCTCCTTTCATCAATTAAATTCAATATTTCTTCTGTTACCCAAGGATTTCTACTAGCCCTCGTCTTTTTACCTACTTGATCCTCTGCTGCCTTCGCTACTTCATCCCTCAAAGCTACCCATTCTTCTTCTACTGTAGTTCTTTCCCCCATTCCTGTCAATTGTTCCCTTATGCTCTCCCTGAAACTCTCTACAACCTCTGGTTCTTTCAGTTTGTCCAGGTCCCATCTCCTTAAATTCCCACCTTTTTGCAGTTTCTTCAGTTTTAATCTACAGGTCATAACCAATAGATTGTGGTCAGAGTCCACATCTGCGCCTGGAAATGTCTTCCAATTTAAAACCTGGTTCCTAAATCTTTGTCTTACCATTATATAATCTATCTGATACCTTTTAGTATCTCCAGGGTTCTTCCATGTATACAACCTTCTTTCATGATTCTTAAACCAAGTGTTAGCTATGATTATGTTGTGCTCTGTGCAAAATTCTACCAGGCGGCTTCCTCTTTCATTTCTTAGCACCAATCCATATTCACCTGGTGGCACTGTTAAAAGACTTGTCACAGAAACAAGACTGCAAAGAGTTTATAAAGAACAAATACTTACAGCTTCAAATGTATTTGAATTCTATCGCAAGAACCTGCAAGGCATTTCAGTTCTCTTTGTATGCGCTGATATGAAACTTTCTGGCAGATTAAAACTGTGTGCCGGACCGAGACTCGAACTCGGGACCTCTGTCTTTCACAGGCAAGTGCTCTATCAACTGAGCTACCCAAGCATGTCCTCACAGCTTTAATTCCGCCAGTACCTCATCTCCTACCTTCCAAACTTCACAGAAGCTCTCCTGCGAACCTTGCAGAACTAGCACTCCTGGAAGAACGGATATGCGGAGACATGGCTTTGCCACAGCCTGTGGGATGTTTCCAGAATGAAATTTTCACTCTGCAGCAGAGTGTGCGCTGATATGAAAGCTGTGAGGAGTGCTAGTTCTGCAGTTCGCAGGAGAGCTTCTGTGAAGTTTGGAAGGTAGGAGACGGGGTACTGGCGGAATTAAAGCTGTGAGGACGGGGCATGAGTCGTGCTTGGGTAGCTCAGTTGGTAGAGCACTTGCCCGCGAAAGGCAAAGGTCCCGAGTTCGAGTCTCGGTCCAGCACACAGTTTTAATCTGCCAGAAAGTTTCAAGTCAGACATTATCTTTCTCATCACTTCACAAGTGCAGAAACAATACCGGGAACATGATCTATGCATCACAGTGTACCAATATCACCAACCAAGATTGGAGCAAAAAGGCTGAGCTGTGATACAGATTTTAGCATTGTGCATGATTTCTCAGATGCACTTCCGCCACTAAATGAAAGAGCCCAACTGCTATGTTACATGTGCATATGACTCTCTTCTTGGTATTTAGGAATTGTTGAGAAGGTGCATTGTGAAGGAGGAGATGTTACAGTAAGGTTCATGCATCCTCACAGACCATCCCTGTCCTACTATTGGCCCGATAATGAGATTTGTGATGTTTCTTTCTCTCATATTCTGTGTGAAGCTGATATCACCACAGCAACAGGCCGTACTTATTCTCTGAGCAAAGAGTCCCTAAAGTTGGTGAAAGAAAAGTGATACTCATACAAAAAAAATATTATCTAAGCATCAATGTGTCTTGTCACATGTGTAGTTCTGAATCAACTTGAATGTAGATTGCAGCACCAACATTTTGTGTTGGAGAGGGGAGGGGGGGGCAGGAGGAAGGTGCCATTCGTTATTCAAAACTGATTTTTTGTGTGATGAAACTTTATTATTTGTAGATCACTTTCTAATTTTTTCAGTGTTTTCCAGAGGGGAGGGGGGCAATTGTCCAAGATATTTTTTTCTAATTTAACAATAAAATTAATGTACAATAATTTAATTGGACAATTCTAACAAGTTTCCAGAAACTACATGTCCGAAAGGATATTCAGGGAAAAAACTGTCAGCATACCATTGGGTCATTCCACGTGAAGGGGTCCCCACTCACTCAGCCACCTCCAAATCTAATGAAATTTGGTGTGGAGGTTCTATATGGTCTTTGGTGACATTTGGTCATTTGCTTTAATATGCACATACAACTTTTTATGGTGAATCACACCATGGCAAAAATTAGAGATTTAGCCTTACCTACTAAATATAGATACAAGTCTCTAAAGTGGCTAAAAAATTCATCACGCTATTCTGAGAGCCATGATTTGACCGACCACTGCTACTTTTCATATGAACCAATCACACCAAAACGTCAGAGGGTTATTCATATCTATGATATCTACATATTGACCAGATTTAATTAACATTGGATGCTCAAATGAAAAGATGCGTCTGCAATGTTGGCTAAAATTTTCTAATTGCAAATTTTAGGGTATTTTTGGGGGACAATATCTCAACTGCATCTTCTTCAATCCTCTTTTTCTTGCTACAGCTCAAAAAAGCATGCTTTAAGCTTTCAAAGAAGTATTGTTTAATTTCTGGATCTTTCAGTTTGACAAGTAAGAATACGTTTCAAATGTTATTATCTTAGCACTTCAAGAAGATTGGAAAGTCAAATATTTTGCTCATTAAGTCCCACAATTAATTATTTTTATTCGAGTGTATAAATAAGTTTCAAACATTAGTTTAACACATGACATAAAACAAGTTTAGTACAAACACTGCAAATTTGCAGAACAAAAATACTAAAGAGTCAGTTCCATTTTTGGTTAATCACTTCTACAATTTTGTCAATGACACATTGTGGATAACTGTATTGTCTTCCTGGTGATGATGACGAAGGGGCTTTTAAAGTCATGAAGATGTGTTGTTCAGGAATCCAGCAGTATCTTTAGCACTCGACAAGTGGAAGGGACGAGCATGACCGTGCGAGTGCATAAAGCTGATGAGGATGTCTGGTTGTTCATGTGAAGCTTCATGTTTCCAATCCACCAAAAATTGCCTTACATACAAGTAACATACTGGTTGTAAACTTGGAATTGAGACTGCTGGAATTTTGTCATCTGCTTCGAAGGCGTTAACTGTGAATGCTTTAGCATGTTTGGAAATTTTGCTTCATCTGAGCTGATTACAATTAATTGATTTTCCCTTGTTCCACATTCTGTATGTGCCACGGTAAACCTAATTTCTTGATCTGGGTGAATTTTTTCAATTTCTTCTTTTGGTTCATAAAAAAGCTTTACGCCTGGAATACTATCATCACAGAATTTGAATAAATCGTATGGAGTCAATATTTGGTTATCTAAGGCCCTACGCAGACTAGCACAGGCCACAAGTCCTTTTGAAGGTTCCCCAATGCCGTCACAAGGCAATTTACCGTGGCTTGTTCCAAAAAAATTCCATTTGGCAGTGATGCCAAAATCCTTTTTGTGCAGGCATAAATTGATGAAATTTTTGAAATTCTTATACTGAGCAGCTAAAGTAATATATGTTCTTAATGTATTCAGTCTTTGTCTTTAAATATGCTATCAACTTTATTTGAAAGTCATGGACAGCAATGGTATTATGAGAGGACAGTCGCTGACCATACGAATGCTAATACTCTGACATTTTTTGCCATCGAAATAGACATCAGATGGATGAAATGTGGCCTGTCCATTCTCCCAATGGAATCCTTGCACAGTACCCTGAACAACAAATGAATAATTCTCAGCAAAATCTATCAATATAATTAGTTCATTTCTTGCAAGATTTCTTTTTAGCTGCTTAAGATATTAACTTTGGTGTTCTGACACAAAGTGATGGCTTCTTAAATGTAATTTTTGAAATCAATGCCTTCATGAGATCTTCAACAGTTCTCTGGCAAGTCTCCAATGTGTCTCTGCCAGCATGGACCCATTGCTTGTATTCCATTGTTCCTTCGTGGTCACAGTCTTTAAAAGTCTTCAAAAAAAGCCTTTAGTCGCATTTTTCCTGGACACGCCTCACAATGTTGGAGCATAAAATTTTTTGATTCTAAACTGCATACAGTTTTTTTCCATCAAATCCTTGTAGTCATCTTGAATGAATGTTGCTGAAGCCAACATTAATTTGACATTTTGATGAATTGCACATACACATACTGAATGTGAACCATAAGCACCAGCTGTACTACACCATTTCGGCCTGAGCTCACAAAATCTTGCGATTCATTCATTTACATACTGCGTACAATAAGCAAGGAACATTTCTTTAAGGTTACAAAGGAGCAGGCATTTCTCCTTGTGAATCTTTTCCATTTATTCTTACTGCAACACAATCCTTTTTGCCTGGGCATAAACGAGAAAACTCATCTTCTTCAAAGAAAGTGAGGACATTTTGTTTTATTTCATGAATGAGCTTTTTACCCTTTACGGTTTGCAGGTGTTCCAAAATCCCATTTTCCATCTTTAGTTTCCTCGCCTTCATCATCATCTTAGTTGAAACAGCAAATTCTTTAGCCATTTTTTCAGTAGTGCAGCTATTTGGGGCCAGTGTCAAAATTTGAACTTTACTGCTATTGCTTGAAATATGAAGGTCAACCTTAAGTTGTGCAATTAAGATGTCCATACCTTTACATTTATGGCACTTTTCCATTTGTATCTGAGCAATAACTACTTGGCTCACACCAGCAGCTGTGGCAATTACCTTAGTAATGCTGCCTTGGGCTTTCAGACATTTGCACTTTATATGTTCCATTGAATCCCTTTCGTTTATCTGCTGAAGCTTTAGTTCTCATTCTCCAGGTGATGATAATGAAGTGTTAGTAGAAAAGCAAGCATCAACACCCATGTCTTCAGTGGATGGCGATTACTGCTTATCTGGCGGGATGATTCTTTCTGGGAATTTCAAATGTACATTTGGTACAAATTTTCTGACCAAGTTTAAAAGCTTCATTAGTCAGTAACTTGAACTTATCAGACACTGCAGTGTTTACCAGTGTTCAAGCTTGCTTGGTTATACGTTTTTCTTTACCAAATGGGTTGCAGAATCTGCAGGAATTGAAATTTTGTCATCAACAAGGCATTCTAGTATGAACAAATTTGGGCAACTTCAGTAAAACCAAGCCCAGACCTTCAGTGAAGAAGCTCCTTTTCAACTGGTGACATTATTTCCTTAACTGATTGTAGTTCCCTATTGCCATGATAGAATGGTCATGAATTCATGACTTCAGACAATATTCAGTGTTGTTTTTATATAAAACATACAAATTAGGCTATCAAAACATACTGTTTTAGTGCTTACCTTCAGCTACAACAATGATTACTGATTATTCAAACACTCAGTACTCAACACTAAGATTGTACAGTGTCAACATCAAACATTACACCGCACAAAAGACTGACACTGTGAAAATTGCCAATAATGAAAGCAGCAACTGAAAGTGGTGATTCAGCAATGTAAATCACTCCTGTGAGGATAGAGCCTTAAAAAAACTATTGCAGCTTTAAAATACCAATGGAAACCGAGTGACAATGCATTGTACGGTTAAAACCTTATAAAGCAATGTGTTAGCATAGTTACTTTCCCTAAACCACAGGAAAATCTTGTACTATTAAAAGACACTACAATTACACATTTTTTGATTTACAACTTCAAGTTGTATTATATCAGTAATCCATTTTCCCTACTTTTGATAGGTATTGTTACTCATTAATATGCAAGATCCAGAAATTAAACAATATAGCTGTGAAAGCTTAAAGGATGCTCTATCCAGCTGTGGAAAAAAAAAAAAGGATTGAAGAGGACACAGTTGAGATACTGCCCCCCACCCCCCCCCCCCAAATACCCTAAAATTTGCAAGTAAAAAATTTTGGCCAAATTTGCAGATGCATATCTTTTCATCTGGGCATCCAGTACTAATTAAATTTGATTGATATATAGACATCATAGGTAGGAATATCCATCAGAAGTTTTGGCACAATTGGCTTAAAAAAAAAGTAGCGGTGGTTGGTGAAAGCATGGGTCTCAGAATAGTGTGACGAATTTTTTAGCCACTTTAAGGCTTGTATCTATATTTAGGTATGGATAAATCCCTAATTTTTGCCATGGTGTGATTCAGCATAAAAAGAAATGTTTGGTAGAACTTTTAAAAAAGCCTATCAAAGTTGGCACATTTGCACCTTCCTGCATGATGTGGAGGTGAGTAGCTTCTCTTTAAAATCCCCTAAGAATTCAACCACTGAAGATACTGGGCTGAAATTTGGTATATAACCATCAAAGACCATGTAGAACCTTCACATCAAATTTAATTAGATTTTGAGATGGTTCAGTGGGGACACTTTTCAATATTGGTCCCTCTGACGTGGAATGACCCCATTTTTTGTTTAAAATCTGCAGCCATTTTCCAAATGTTTACAGTTTGTTTTGAAGTAACGCATTCCATCAAACGTTCAGCAATTGCTACCAACAGAATGTACATAAAGCAATAAAAACTGGCAAAAGTTCATAATATTAGATACAAAAGCAGTAAACAGAATCTCAGTCCACAACTAGATAATGGGTGTCATGGCCTGGATGACTTGACATGGAATGACCCTTACAGAATGATAAGTATGCATTGGTTTCCGCTGTCTGGAAGAAACTCACAGAAAACTGTACAACGTGATACAAACCTGGAAGTGGCATAACAATAGATGAGCAGCTCCTTCCAAGTAAAACTAGGTGGCCATTCACACAATTCATGCCTTCAAAGCCTGACAAGTATAGGCAAAAATACTGGTTAGCTGTAGATGTTGAAATAAAGTATATACTCAATGGTTTCTCTTATCTCGGTAAGGATACTGCATGATACCAAGATGAAAGGATTTCAGGTTATGTAGTGATGCATCTTATGGAACCATTTCTGGGCAAAGGCAGAAACACTACTACACACGATTACTTCAATTCCCTCAAACTAGCCAAAAAATTGAAAGAAAAATCAACCGCCATTGTAGGAACAGTAAATAGAGCAAGAAGAGAAATACCACATGCTCTGAAGCCTTGAAGAGTCCTCTGTATTCCACAAAAGTTTTAAAACATGATGATATTTCCTCAACAATTTATCAAGAAAAAATAAGCAAAAAATGTACTAAAGTAGTAATGTCTTCCCTTCATCCAAGTGTTACCATAAATACAAATGAGAAGAAAACTCCACAAACTGTATATTATTACAACAAAACAAAATTTGGGGTTAACATAGTAGACAAAATGGCGAGGCAGTATTGTCGAGGCTTCCTCAAGAATATGGCCAGTGCACTCCTTCTACAATATCCTTGACGTAGCAGGAATAAATGTGTATGTAGTATTTATGGCTGTTACTGGAAGAAAATCAAAAGAAGACATATTATTTGGCAGCTTGCAGATGAACTACACACTGAGTATGTGAAGAGTCGTTTTCCTCGTATGACCACAGACAAGTACGAAAAGAATGAAAATGAAGTTGAAATGCCACAGAAGCACCGTAAATCTCGAGTTCTCAAATTCTGCAATTGTAATAAAACTATTTCGAAGTGCAGTGTTTGTAAGAAGATGGTTTGTGGAAAATGTATAAAGGAAACTGAATACAAATGTGACAATCGTTTAAAACAAAGAAGTAGCTGAAATTTCTGTACACATGAAAAGTTCAATTTTTTATGAATTTAGAACAAAGAAAAGCCTGTCACTTGCTTACACCTGTTTGGGTGTTACCAGGTTCAGTGAAATTTGTTAATATGTCAATAAATAATATAATCCGTGTCTGTTCTTTTTAGTCACATCTCTGTATCCGAAATGGTTATAAATCTTGTAAATATTATAATATAATAAATGCTTAAAATTTTGAAATAATATTTATTATTATTTAAAATAATTAAATGGTAGGGGTAAAAATGACCCCTCTGGGCGTTCGAGGGGGCAGGCAAAGTCTGGGCATCCAAGTGGTAAGATCCTGGACCGTTGATTGTCGATGGCGGCCCAGAAGGCTATGGAGCTTGGACCAATCCTGGAATGAAGATGCATACATCCCAAGGAACTCTGCGTAACAAGAGTGAGCTTTCGGGCAGAGAGGCTTAAAATCAATAAGGTTAGTCTGGGAAGAATGTTGTTTATATTGTTACAGCGCCTGTTGGTGGTCCTGGATAGCAACTGCTACGTCCTTGTCCACTATGGTAACAGTCGACAACAAGGGGAACTGGTGGATAGCAGTGCCAGCGGTATGAAGAACAGTGTCAGACATCTTGCACAACTGCATTAATGCAATCAAAGGAGACATGTCGAAGTACACAGCAGACATATATGAAGGTCAACTGGCTCTGCCGAATGCCCAACGTGGGGGACCTGTTTGCCTGGCAGTGGCAGGGGAACCACAGAATCACCGGAAAGCAGTCACTGTCACAAAGACATCATGGGGTGACCAGTGTAGTGAAGCCATTGCAGCAGGGGAAGTGATCGTGAGATCGATGGCAGAAAACGTGCCTTGAGTGCCACTGAATCGTTTAGGAGAAACGTCATTGAGGAAACACAGATGAAAGTCTGTAATAACTTGGTCAATTAGAAGCCCCCTACCTGCCAAGGTGGCACTCCCCCACAGGGCATGGCGTGCATTGAAGCCCCGGAGGAGAAGGTCACGGTTCTGACAGAACACCTGATAACCATGAAACGTTGGAGAGTGGTCATCACAGAAATATGTTTCTTGAAGAGAAACACAGAAAGCAGAATATGAGTGAACAAATTGTGTATTCCCGGTAGGTGACCTAATATCTGTTGCAATTCCAGTGGATTATCATGTGGCTAGAGTCCAGGTTAGACACAAAGAAGGCGAGCGAAGGTCATGGCACCGGGTCTGTGGTTGTCACCGACGAGGATGGGGTGACATCCATAACAACTGGGTCTGATTTGGAGTGAGGAGGATGGGGCAAAGCCCCCCAGGATGCCAGGGAAGCTTTGCCCTTGGACTTGTGCTGCTGCTGCTTCTCCCTCGGAGGGGAGGGAGGGGGTGTTATCTGTAAGGGAATAGATGACAGTGATGTCTGGATTGGACAGACAGTGAGTGGCTTTCGAGCCATATGAGCGTGGGTCCCTCAACCGACCCGAGGTTGCAGGCTTCCTACCTTGAGAACACTAGGGAGCTGTATACAAGAGGGAGCCCCATCCCTAGCAGGAGCCAGAGAAGAGGCTTTCTTCTTTGGTCGAGGAGGAGTTCTTTGAAGGGAAGCGACAGGAGTCAACGGGGAGGGGGGGGGGGGAGGGAGCAGGATGGGTGTAAAGAGGAGGGGGGAGGAGGGGAAGATGTAACAGAGGCAAAGGCAGATGAGAGGTTCACAGGGTGAAATCTGTCAAACTTCTTCCGGGCCTCAAAGTCGCAGAGACAGTCAAGGACCTTTATTTCTTGGGATTCTTTTTTCTTTGTGTACACTGGACACTCCGATGAGTTGGGAGTATGTAAGCAAGAACAGTTTATGTGGTTTGGCAGTCGGGTTGCACGGGCTCCCCACATGGAGGAGGAGGAAGAGGAGGTGAGAAACAGCTGACGTTAAAACTGAACAAAGTTCCAGGGCCTCATGAAATCATTATCAGATTCTATACTTAATTTGCAGCTGTGTTACTCCTCATTTAACCACAATACACTGAAGATGCCTCAAATAAAAAGCTGTGCCCAGCAGTTGGAAGAAAGCACAGATCACATCCACCTACAAAACGGGCAGCAGAAGAGATGCACGAAACTATCGCTCAATGTCCTTGACATCCATTTGTTGTAGAATCTTAAGAACATATTCTGGGCCCAAATGTAATAAGGCGCCTGGTCAAGAGGAATGTCTGATACGAGTCGTCAGCTTTGGCCAATGACATAACGATAATGTCTGCGTTCACATCACCTCCTTGTGCATATAGTCGCTTTTTTGTTAGTTGGCAAAGCCAACGAATGCAAAAGCATAAAAACAATGGTTATAGTGACACATGGTCTGCAGCTTAGCCCCATTGACAGGCTCATCTGTAGCTTAACCCATTTGAAAAAAAAAAAAAAATCTCCAATAACATCATGTTATAATCGCCATATTGTTTATGGCATTTGTTGCATGTTTCCTACATCACTGGTCAAAGAAGAAAACTCATATCGAACATTCCTCTACATCCTGAGGTGCCCTGAACAGAATTACCTTCTCCATATCATCCAGCATGGATTCTGAAAACATCGATCATATAAAACCCAACTTCACTTTTCTCACCTGACATACCGAAAGCTGTGAATTTAGGCACTCAGATAAATGTAGTGTTTCTTGACTTCCGCAAGCCATTTGACTCAGCACCCCATGTATGCTTGTCATCAAAAATGTGATTAAATGGGGTATCAAGTGAGATTTGGGATTGGACAGAGGATTTCTTTCTTAGGCGGACACAGCACATTACCTTGGATGGAGAGTAATCAAAAGATATGGAGATGACTTTAGGTGTGTCCTCTCAAGGACATGTGTTGGGCCACTTGCCGTTCATGTTGTACAGAAATGATCTTGCACGTGCTATTAATAGTAACACCTGACTTTTCAAAGTTGATGTCATTACATATAATGAAGTACAAATATTCAGCCACACCTTCATAAGATTTCAAAGTGGTGCCAAGTTTGCCAATTCACTTTGAGTGTTCAAAAATATAAAATTGTGCGCTACAGCAAGTAAAAAAACTTACGTTATGACTCCAGTATCAACTACCCACAGCTGGAATCTGTCAACTCAAACAAATACTTTGGTGTATCTCACTGAAGGGTATGAAATGGAAAATCACATAGGCTCTGCTGTACATAAGGCAGGCAGCAGACTTCAGTTTATGGGTAGAATACTATGGAAATGCAATCAGTCTATGAAGGACACTGTATGCAAAACATTTGGGCACCAATCCTAGAATACTGATCCAGCGTGTGAGACCTACATCAAACGGCATATGCTGAACATGTACAAAGAAGGGCAGCACAAATAGTCATAGGTTTGTTCGATCCACGGGAGAGTGTCTTGGTGATGCTGAAGAAACTGAACTGGGCAACACCTGAAGACAGACACTGAACTACCCTTAGAAAGCTTACTTACAAGACTAGATCAATTACAGTATAAAGGATTGTGAGGACAAGACTAGATTAATTACAGCATGTACACAGAGGCATGCAGTCATTCTTCCCGGGCTCCATATGTGAACGGAACAGGAAGCAGCTCTAATGACTTGTATGAGATGTGTCCCATGCCATGGTTTGCAGAGTATGGATGTAGATATTCACTTAGGTTAAAAAGGCTACCAGAAAGACTCTCAAAGTAAGGTGATTCTTCTGAAGAAGAGAACATTTCTGCTAATTTTGGAAATCAACAACTACTGAGCATTAAGTAATGAAAAATAGGCAGGGGCAATAGATGGTTATGAAAAATGTGATAAATTATAAGTATGGAGGGTACAGAAGTTGAGGCAAGTACAGTGGCATTATAATGACTGCAGAAACTGGCTATCAATGTAACCAACACTCTCCTAAAGTATGGCCTAACCACCATATATTTCCTCTCATGGTTGTAACAATATAATGAAAAGGATAGTGATACTCACTATATAGCAAAGATGCTGAGTCGCAGAAAGGCACAACAAAAAGACTGTCAGTTAGCTTTCAGCCAACAAGGGATTTGTCCAAGGTAGACAACATACATACATGCATACACTCAAGCAAATGCAACTCAAACTCATATGACTGCAGTCTCTGGCAGCTGAAACCACACTGACATGTGCGTATGTTGTCCACTTTTCACAAAGGCTCTGTTAGTCGAAAGCTAACTTTCTGACAGTCTTTCTGTCGTGCCTTTCTGCTACTCAGCCTCTCTGCTAAGCGGTGAGCATCAACTATCCTTTTCATTATATTATTAAATTCCATCCTGGATTTTCCGTTGTTTGAGTCTCTCATGGTTGCTAGCTAGCAAGATAAGCAGGAAAACCTAAGCAGGGTTTGGAAAGTAATCAGTAAGATCAGTAAACTTAAGAATAATCTATGAAATGTGTGCAGATGCATCTGATGATGGAGCATTGTCTGAGAAAGTAAGTTCAATGTGCAACTTATAATTCCGGTGTGATATAATTTCCATTCAAAATGACCTTCACTGCATATGGAAATATCTGTATCTATTTAAATTCAATTCAGTCTGTATTGATGATGTTATAAAGTACACAAATCAACCATTGTAGTTTTTCCCCTGTGAAATAGCATTTCACAATGGTACTGATTTATTCTTGGGGCTTATTGTATCTCTTGACAGATACAGATTACACATTTTTAGACACATTTTGGTATTTTAGGCAGGTTTAATATTTTCACATTATGAGAACTATTTGTTGCGTAATTCAAATTCTTAATGAATACAACAAATTACTGTTATCTTCGTCATACTGAGTATTTTTGTCTGTGTGTGTTATACCATTGGCTTCCATTTTCTCTTACAATGTTAGAATGTTGTGGGAAATGGTGTTACCATTAAATGGTACCAACTGTAGTTTACATCTACAAGCGCTACTCATCGCACAATCAACATAAAATAACTCCACTTATTTCTACAAAAATAACATGCTTGATTATTTTTCATACACAATGTCAACAATTAAAACAGAGCCAGTTACAGACAACAACCAACATACTTGCGTTGCTCTAAAAACAATACCAACTGAGTGATCTGAAGAAGTCTCAAAGTTCTACCAGTAGAAGTACTGAATATCTGTAAGGGCTCTCCTTGACACTTGCACCACAATAAGAATGGATTAGTAACAGCAATGTATTGATACCGTAATGAAGCTTTCACTATGTACTGTATATTAAGTGAGCATTAGCACACTGGAATACTTACTTAGCCTTCAGACGTATAAGTTTAATGTAACTCATTTGTCGCCTGTAGCACCTGCCTTTCGTGAAAGACAACCAGTACTTTTACTAATAGTGTGCAATTCCGAAACTGTCTTAAACTGTGTCCAGGCGTTAGACTGTTTGAGCCTACTATAAGTAGATTCTGTGCAGTCATAAAGCTAGTGAAACTAAATACTGGCGCTATGCAAAAATGAGATTCTATACGACGCTTTTGATCACGTGACTTATTCCAAGCGGAGATGTCTGGTACTCTGGGCATCTTTTAGCAATTTACAATAATGACTCGACAGGTATTATACTAGCAGTGGGTCAACAGAATAGCAGTAATTACATCGCGCTTCTAAATTAATTTTCTACTAGCCACTTGCTAATTAAATGGGTATGTAATACTCCAAGACACAATTATAACTATCTTAAAAACTTCCCAACTTGAACAACTGAGAACAGGTGTCGCACTTACTGAATACGTGGCTTCGTAAAAAACGTGAACGTACAATAAAAAAGTGAATCTATAATAAAATGTGCTCATAGCATCACTGGACTGAACTTTAGAGTACTTTCTTCGACTGTTAAGTGGCGTGCAGATTTTGTTCAACAATGGACCAAACAGTTGTATCAAAGAAATATAACTCCCAACTTACTGACAGCTTTAGTCCATTGTAGTTTATGGTCTACAGTATTTCCAATTTCTTGTGGATACACATCTCCACCGCCATAAGTATGACACGAATCTTCTGTTAACGCACTGCCTACACTCAAAATCATACAAACAAGCAAATACTCGTAAACACCCATCACCATATTGCTCAGGAATGTGTACACGCAGAATACTGTTTAAAACACTCTCAATACCGGGTCCACTTAAAAGTCAGAGATCTTGGTTCTAAAATATGCTATGTAGTAACTTTCAGAGCACACGGCTATCAGGATTGCTATCTTTGGTGTCAATAATTGTAAGCGTGTGCGAGTCACTCGAACTTTGTTGTGGTGTTTTGACTCTAATTCAGCTGATGCTGATTTAATTATGACCAGTGAAAATCTTCAACAGTGCTACAACAAGGGCTGTGGGCAGAAGTTTGATCCATCTAAAAATACCGAAGGTTCTTACAGATACATTTAAAAAGGCCTTTTAATACTAAGTCTAGAATGTTCTTCCAAACAAATCATATGAAATTAAAAATTCACAATAGTAATGTTAGGTTTCTGGGCTGTTGCAGATTCTTGTACGTTTCACCCAGGGCCACCTTTCTTCCACGACGCCTATAAAGGTTGGTCATGCTGTAATAAAAAATGCACGGACTTCACGGAATTTCTGAACATTAAAGTGAGTCAGCTGTTGTTATTCTTGTTGTGAGCATTTTGTTTATGAGTGGAAAATTCCATCAAGAAATTATTGTTATTACAGTGTGTTTTCTGCATTATATGGTAGCATTATCTATTATATGCACAGAACATTTCCTTAATGAATAAGTGTTACGACTACCACCAAAAACTCCTGTCCTGTGTCAACCTGTACATCTGAGAGTAGTACACAACGCCCTCAATTATTTATTGAATATATTCAATCTGTGTGTTCCCTTACAGTTTTTACCCTATACAGTACTCCCAAATATGATCTAACATGTCGTAACTCATGTCGTGTCGACTGATGACCTCAGAAGTTAAGTCGCATAGTGCTCAGAGCCCCCTTTGCTCATGTCGTGTCATTCTTTCCACCTTGACAGTGTTTTCTTTATGTACCTCTCCTAACTGATTCTGTAGAGCACCTTCTCATTTCTTCTCAGTCCACTTAATTTTCAACATCATCCTGTGCCATCCCATCTCACACACATAGATTTATTACTTTTCTGGTTTTCACTTAAGAGATTTACCTCCGTACAATGCTACACTCCAAAAATACATTTACAGAAATTTCTTCCTCAGATTAGGTCCTGTGTTTGGTACTGGTAGCCTTCTTTTTGTGCAGAACGCCCTCGTTGCCAGGCTAGTCTCGCTTTTTATGTCCGTCCTTGCTTCATCTGTTGTGTATTCTTTTGTCACCAATTTTGATAAGTTTATCATTAATATCAGTTCTACTACTGCTCATTATTTTCGTCTTTCTTCAGTTTACTCTATATCCATAGTATGGGCTCATTAGACACTTCATTACATTCAACAAGCCCTGCAATTTTTCCTCACTTTCACAGAGGATTAGCAATGCCATCAGTGATTCTTATCAAACTTAAAGGGCAATTACAGTGTAAGCATAGACACCCCAACACCGTAATTGTGCGTCTTTACCTATTAATAGCCTTTCATCCTGAATTTTAATCCCTCTTTTGAACCATTCTTTTACCTGCATCATTGCTTCTTCGTGGGGGCAGCAGTCCATTCTTGGTCTTCCATACATAGAGTAACTGATTGGCCTACCAAGTGTTACATGATACAGTCAGTCCTACACAACCCATTCTATTTTCACCATATCACTATAGCATTAGTGCTGGCCGGAGTGGCCGAGCGGTTCTAGGCGCTTCAGTCTGGCACCACGTGACTGCTACGGTCCCAGGTTTGAATGCTGCCTCGGGCATTGATGTGTGTGATGTCCTTAGGTTAGTTAGGTTTAAGTAGTTCTAAGTCTAGGGTACCGATACCTCAGATGTTAGGTCCCATAGTGCTCAGAGCCATTTTAACCATTTGACTATAGCATGAACCAATGTTGCTTGTAATTTTTCCACAACTACATTTCTCAGTAACACAGTGTAGCCTGTTTTACCAAATATATTTTGTGTTTGACTAATTCTTGCATTGAATACAATCTATAAGCAGCATAAATTATTTTTAATATACTGTACAAAATTTGCCTCCATCTCGTTCCATTTCCCTGAAGACTCTTATTTGTTGTAGGATTTATGACACAAAGTGTGAATGCATCAATGAATGTCACATTGAAAGCGAAGTTGTTATTGATTTACAAATTTCAAGTTCTTTTGTAATAGACCAAGAAACTCTGTTATGAATTCAAGACAAAGTCATGTAGTCCTTATAGAATTGTTCATGTTTCACCCTAAACCCACACTTCTTATTGTTCAAGAATGCCATTGTGTAATAAATGTATTTGTATGTAAGTTGAATGAATTCCAAGGCAGTTAAGTGGCTTTTGTAGGATGTACGGTTACCAACTTTCAGTGTTGTGTTTGTACTGCACACTTCTTTAGAATAAATACTTTTTCAAATTCGCCTACATTGCTCAAGATCATTGCAATAGAGCAGTATTAAGAGAATGCATGCTAGCAGTCCAATCTGTAGTACAATAAAATTAGAACTGTGAGTTCCATTGTACTCATCCCATGGTCTACATTTTTAAACCATTTGGTTTGCATTCAAGAGTAGGGTCAACCAAAATTTGGCGATTTCATCTGTCTGCTTTGTCCCAGACATAACTGTGTAGTGTTGTGTGAAGTCATGGTGGCATAATGTTTTTGAGTCAGGTCATGTTTGTAGTGATTATATTCAGAAATTATTTGTTAGCTATGTTACTTAGTGAGTTATTTGATGTTCTGTGTTGAGTATGTGTTATTGGAAGAGCTTGTGTTGGTTTTCTAGTGAGTTACTTTGATTTTGCATATTGTGGCTGATGAATTTGTGGTTGTGTTTGGAATTACTAGTGCTGTATGTTTCTTACATCTACACTCCACAAGCTTCTTTGCAGTACGTGGTAGAGTGTACTTCGTATGGTACCACTACATAGAGGGAATGTACCAAGTGTTATTCAGCTCACATTACCAATTTGCCTTGCATGAAATCGTCGATTGAATAACAGCACTTCTATATCTGTGTGTGTATATTTTGTTTTCGGGGGATTTAACTTAATGCATATGAACTTAATTTATTATAAAGATGTGTTCCCTTGTACTAAGGAGTCTGGGCAAACAGTTTGAGCCCATGGGTAGGAAGCAGGAATTTTTCTTTGTTTCATATGTCATAGGTATGAATAAAATGATTTTCCTCAAATAATTATTGCATTGAGTCAAAAGAACATCATTGACTATAATAATAGGAATGAGAGAATACAGTACACATATTCAGAATGATGTCCTTTTCTGTTACTTTAGTATCCACCTCATGTTAACCAAGTTTCTGCAAAAAAGAATACTGTGCCTAATATTAAAACCAAAGCAGAGCTAGTTCTACTATGCTACACTGTTGAGAGTGGATGAATGTGCGTGCATGTTCATTTTTTTGTGTAGTCAGTTTCTTCGGTTTCTCAGTTGTTGTGAATGATCTTGATCTGGTTACATTTGGGCTGATTATGAAATGCATTATGTGAATTTTATATGTATTCAGATTTGACCCATTTAACTGAAACAAAGTATCTGAGTGTCTGAGATTACTGATGACTGATTCAGGAACTCTGATTTTCAACAAATTATTGTGTGTAAACGAAATGGGTGGGGAGCTGGTAAATCATTCACTTACAGTTGGGTCTAGTATAGAGCCTTAATGTTCAGCTTCAGATAATTTTTTCCAGTAAGGTTAATTTTGCCCAATGAAAGTAACAATTAATTTTTGTTTTTTTGTCCCATGAGTCAGATTTAACTCAGTTGTAAGGTACAGAGAGAGATTTTTTAATTGTGAATCAGACAAAACTTACCTTTTTTGTTGACTTATCCTCATGCTAGAGCCATTTCAGTTTGTTATCTATGGTGTGGCTAGGAGTTTCACACTTAGGGCTTCATGCTTCATCCAATGTATGCCCAATGATCTCTACTTCTGGTACCTGTAACTCAGTTTTATTTGTCTGGAATTACAAAATTGTTGAGGCTTTCGTGGCCACTTGTTGACAAACTGCCTATTGGCTTCTGTCTCGGGTTCTTCGGCCGATGTTCATCTAATGATTTTTCTGACGTTTCGCCAGCACAAGTGGCTTGGCATTGTCAAAGCTTCACCCTCCATTGCCGGTGGTGAACTGGAGCCGAGCTCGCGGGCGCAGACTATATGTACCTGGCGCGCCAACGTCCGGAATTGCATGAAAGCTGTAACTCAGTTTTATTTGTCTGGAATTGCATGAAAGGAGTCTTTAATCAGTTGTAATCCTGTAACATTATCTACAGACTGTGTAACTGGCCAAAGTTTTTTTATGCCTGAATACCCCGTTCCTTTCTGTGCCACAATGAGGCTGAGTGAAAGGTAGTGAAAATCATTTCTCCTTCTTGTGCTGAATTCAAACAATTACTTACGCACCAACATCCATCATGCCCATGGCTTTGCCGCTATCAGACACCACCTCTCCCAGTGTCCTTCTGGTTCAGAAACCCACAACCTTGATCCTTTAAGAGTTTTATGAACTATCACAACTACAGCCCCTTTGAGGGAAAGGTATACAAACAAATCTGCGGAACAGCCATGGATACCCACATGATACCATCCTATGCCAATTCGTTTATAGGCCACCTAGAGGAAGCCTTTGTAGTCTCACTAAACCCCAAACCCCCTTGTCTGATTGAAGCTCATTGCTGATGCCTTAATGATCTGGGCTAATGGCCAAGATAGGCTAACCTCATTCCTCCACAATCTCAACACATTCTCTCCCATCCGCTTCACCTGGTGCTTATCCACCCAATGTGCCACCTTCCTGGACGTTGACATCCACATCTCTGTTGGCTCCATCAGTATCTCTGTCCATATTAAACCCTGATGACAAACAGTACCTGCCTTTTTGGCAGCTGTCACCCCTTCTGCGCAAAAATATTGCTCCCTTATAGCTTGTCCATCTGTGGAAGGCACGTCTGCAGAGTAGCAAGAATTTCCTTGTCCAGTATGCTAAAAATCTCGCAAAGAGCATCACAGGCAGGCAGTACACCCCCCTCCCCCTGTGGGTTCGGGTGTTAGATTAAGCCCAAGGTATTCCTTCCTGTCGTAAGAGGAGTCGCTCATGTTTAAGTCTTTAAGTGATGGTCCCCTGTAGGGTTTAACCTCCATTGTCTAAATTTTCCCGAAGAGCGAGCCAATTGGGGAAGGGTGCCTTACATGGTGCATAGTGTTCATCGTGCATTGAGATCTTTAGCCCACTTTCTCGTCGTTGCATTGCAGTCCCGCTCATTCTCCATCTCTTTGGTGAGGACACCTTCCTGGGTGCGTTTTCCACCATGCACTACACACTTTCGCTTTCTGCGCCGACAAAGACCATGGACTTGTTTGCACATCGTATCCTGCACAGTAGCCAGTCCGTTGTGGTGGTGCCACCATGTACCCTGTTTATTGTAGCTCCCTGACCACACAGGGATCACTCTGCTGATGCCTGTGCCATTAACTTCCCACGTGTGCCAAGGGGTAGATGCCCTCCCCCTGGGACATCGGGACTCCCGGCAAAGGCCATCCTACCAGGTGGCCTTTAGTGCGTCTGGGTGGCGCCCATGGAGAGGGCCCTTGGTCGAAGTGGATGGCATCAAGATGAAGCATAGTACATCATCTCTTGCTGGTCATCAAACACCAGCAGTCTCTAAGCGTTCACAGGCTCAATTCAACGCACAGAAGTGCGACCCCAAATCGTTACCCTCCCTGGCCGCACCATGGGAGCAACGCCAGTCTAAGGATGGCAGCAAATCTTATTCTCTCCGGTACCTAGTATGCACGCGAGCTGATGGGGAATCTTTTTTGTCCATGAAGCCTCAGTTCTTTGTAGCGCATTTAGAGGTCAAGTTTGGGGAGGTGGAGGGCTTGTCCAAAATGCAGTCTGCGTCAGTATTGATAAAAACAACCTCCTCTGTCCAGTCACGGACATTACTCGCTTGTGACAAGCTGGGGGATGTTTCTGTTACTATCACGCCCCATAAGAGCATAAATATGGTCCAGGGTATTATCTTCTTTTACAGTCCATTAACGAGCTGCACTACATCTTAGAGCGACGAGGTGTCCGTTTCGTCCGGCACATCCACCAGGGTCCGAGGGATAATAAGGTTGCCACTGGAGCCTTCATCTTGGCTTTTGAGGATGACACATTACCTGAGAAGGTGAAGGTGATGGTCTACCGCTATGGTGTCAAGCCATATATCCCTCCCCCAATGTGGTGCTTTAAGTGCTGGAAGTTCGGCCATATGTCTTCCCGCTGTACTTCCAGCCTCATATGTTTAGATTGTGGTCGTCCACCCCATCCCAATACTCCATGTGCCCCGCCTCCCATCTGTGTCAACTGCAGAGAGTACCATTCCCCTTGCTTGCCGGACTGTAGAATTCTACAGATGGAAAGGAAAATAATGGAATATAAGACCCTGGACAGCCTGACCTACACTGAAGCTAAAAGGAAATTTGAAAGGCTCCATCCCATGCGCATGACAACATCTTATGCCACCACTATAACTACTGTTACAGCCCCATCTGTTGCATCAATTCCAGTCAGCTCTGAGCCATAAGACTGCACCTGCCCCCTTGATGGTGGGGGGCCACTTTCTTTCCTGTTGCTCCCGCACCACCTACTTCAGGAGCAGCACACCCACAACCATCGGGGACATCAGTCCCCACTTCTAAGGCGGAGAGGCGTAAGTCTTCTTTGGCTCATCTTGCTAGGAAGGGGTCTCTTGGGTCACTCCCTTCCCAGGTTCCTACCAGTGGCAAAGTGGACACCCACCAGTGGCTGACACAGCCACAGGTAGCTGGTTGTAGGGCTTCACGGTCCTCCTCAGTCCTGGAGACTGAATCAAAGAAGCCCTCCCAGCTAGAGAAACCGAAGGAACAGTGCAAGAAATTGAATAAGAAGACCCCCAAGAACAAGGAAATTGCAGTGGCACCCACACCATCGCTACCTACAAGCTCTGCGTCTGAGGATGAGGTCTGGCGTCCGCTGAGGACCTAGATAATGCCAGACCCTCAGACACAATGGATATAGACTACTCAGGCAAAAAGTCGGTGGCAGCAGGTGACCCTGAGATGTAAACTGCCTCATTGAATGTTCCATGCCTTCCCAGTCTCATGATGACGACATACTCCAGTGGAATTGCGGCATTTTTTTTCCACCGCCTGGCTGAGTTACGGCAACTGTTAAGCTTTATACCTGCATTCTGCATTGCCCTCAAGGAAACTTGGTTCCCGGAAATGAGGACCCCTTCCCTCCACGGCTATAAGGGATATTACAGAAACCGTAGCTACTGTAATCGAGTGTCAGGTGAAGTTTGCGTTTATGTCCTAAATTCAGTCTGTAGTGATACAGTGCCCTTTCAAACCCCTCTTGAAGTTGTCAATGTTAGGATAAGGACGATGTGGGAAATAACTGCAATGTATATCTTCCTCCAGATGGTGCAGTACCTGAGAACGCATTGACAGCACTGATTGCTCAAATCCCTAAACCCTTCCTACTTTCAGGGGATTTTAATGCTCATAACCCCTTGTGGTGTGGCACTATGCTTACTGGCCCAGGCAGAGTGATGAAACTTTACTGTCTCAGTTTGACCTCTTCCTCTTAAACACTGGGGCCACCACAAACTTCAGTGTGGGTCATGGCAGTTACTCAGCCATTGATTTATCACTTTGCAGCCCAGGACTTCTCCCATCTGTCCACTGGAGAGCACATGACGACGTGTGTGGTAGTGACCATTTCCCCATCTTCCTGTCACTGCCCTGGCATCGGGCCCACAGACGCCTGCCCAGACGGGCGTTAAACAAGGCGGAATGGGAAACTTTCACCTCTTCTGCCACCGTTAAATCTCCTCCACATGGTAACATCGATGTGACGGTTGAGCAATGACTACAACAATCATTTCTGCCTCACCCTCTCTGTATGCAGACGACTTCTGCATTTCGTACTACTCCACCAGTACTGGTGTTACTGAGCGGCACCTACAGGGAGCCAGCCACAAGGCGCAGTCGTGGGCTGTATCCCATGGCTTCCAGTTTTCAGCCGTGAAGACGTGTGTCATGTATGTCTGTCAGTGTTGTAAGGTTCATCCGGAACCAGCACATCACCTTAATGACAATCCACTAACTGTCGTGGAGACATATTGATTCTTAGGTCTGTTTTTTGATACTTGTTTGACTTGGCTTCCTCACCTTCTTCGGCTTAAGCGAAAGTGCTGGCAGCACCTCAATGCCCTCTGATGCCTGAGCAACACCAACTGGGGTGCAGATCGCTCCACGCTGCTGCTGCTGTATAGAACCCTTGTTCAATCCTGCCTTGACTATCGAAGTGTGATTTATGATTTTGCGGCGCCCTCAGCATTGCGATTGTGCGACCCCCCCGGAGTTCGACTAGCGACAAGAGCTTTTTGGACGAGTCTGATGACCAGCGTACTGGTGGAGTCCCTCCATTGGAGATCAGATGTGCACAACTGCTCACCGGTTATGTTGCACGCATTCATAGCTCTCCTGAACATCCTCCTTTTCCCAATTACGGCGGTTCACCTCTCGCAAAGACGGCCCAAGTCAGGGCTAATGAATGCTAATGATTTGTGTGCGATCACTTCTGTCTGAACTGGAGTTCTTGCTTTCACCACCTCTTCTCGAGGTCCATTCACTACACCTCCATGGTGTAGTTGTAAGCTGAAGCTTCACCTGGGCCTTTTGCGTGGCCCTAAGGACCCCGTTAACCCTGCGGCTCTCCGCTGTCACTTCCTCTCGATTCTTGAAGTGTTCCGGTGCTCTGATGTGGTTTACACCAAAGGCTTAATGGGTGATGGTCACGTTGGATTCGCCTATGTTCACTGCAGCCATATTGAACAGCATTCCTTACCCGATGGCTGCAGTGTATTCACTGCAGAGCTGGTGGCCTTATCTTGTGCACTTGAGTACATCCGTTCATGCTCTGGAGAGTGGTTTCTCCTCTGTACTGACTCCCTGAGCAAGTTATCGACCAGTGCTACCCTCGCGACCAACCAGGAGTCCATCTATGCTGTGGAACGTTCCAGTTGTTCCGTAGTGTTTGTCTGGACCCCAGGACACGTCGACATCCCAGGCAATGAACTTGCTGACAGGCAGGCCAAACAGGGCTATGCAGAAACTGCTTCTGGAGATAGGCCTCTCTGAAACTGACCTGCGTTCCGTCTTAAACCGCAAGGTTTCTCGGCTTTGGGAGGTGGAATGGTATAACAGTACGCACAATAAACTGCGTGTCGTTAAGGAGACTGAATGTGTGGAAGTCTTCCCTGCTGGCTTCTCGCAGGGAATCAGTTGTCCTTTGTCGACTCTGCTCAGACACGGTTACCTCCTCTGTTGCGAGGACCCACCTCAGTGTTGCTGTGGTTCACAAATGACGGTCGTCCATGTCTTGCTGGACTGCCCATCTGTAGCTGCTCTGCGGTGAACTTTTAACTTTTCCAGCACCCTACCTTTGGTTGTGGGCGACAGTGCTTCAACAGCGGCTTCAGTTTTATGTTTTATTCATGAGGGTGGGTTTTATCATTTGATCTGAGTTTTAGCACATGTCCTTAGTCTGTCTGTGTCTTCCACCCTAGTAGTTTTAGAGTGGAAGTTTTAATGTGTTGCAGAGTGGCTGACTTCTCCTTTTTATTCTCGTTGTCGGCCAACCACTGTAATCTGCTTTCTTGTTTTACTCTTTTCTAATTGTTTCTTGCGTATCTGTGTTGTTTCCTTGTCACCTTTTGTTTGTTTTAGTGTTTGTTGCCTTTTTTTTCTTTTTTTTTTTTCATTCTCTCTCTCTCTCTCTCGGTATTGTGCTGTATGTGTCTTTTGTTTTATTCTTCCCCTTGTGGACATGTTTTATAGGAACAAGGGACCGATGACCACGCAGTTTGGTCCCCCCCCCCCCTCTTTAAACCAACTGGCCTCCCTCTAAACCAACCCCCTCCCCCCCCCCCTCCCCAATTTAGTTGTCAAACAGATTTTCAGTGCCATATGTTCACAAATCCCTTATCCTCCCTCCATCCCCAAGAATCACCTGCAAATCTACACTCCTCTCATCACTGAGTATCATCCCAGATTGGAGTAACTGAACCATATCCTCTTCCAGGGCTCTGACTATACATCATGATGCCTGGAAATGAGGGACATGCTACCCAAGGTCCTGCCCAGCTCTTCTAAAGTGGTATTTCATTGCCTATCCAACCTGTACCTCATCCTGGCACATCCCTGTGCCACCTGTGCTCCCAACCCCTTGATATTGTACTCCACTCCTGTGAAAGGCTCATAATATCCCACCAGAGGTAGAGCCACCTATGAAAGCAGCACTGTGATGCAATCGCTTCACAGCATTTTACATGGGCATGATCACCTACCAGCTGTCCACCAGAATGAGTGGCTACCATCAAACTGTAACGAAGAACCAAGATGACTATCCAACATGCTGCAGAACACACGTGCTCGAGTTCAGTGGCTGCCTTACAACCCGTGCCATGTGGATCCTACCCACTTGCAACAGCTTTTCTGAAGTTTGCAGATCCTTTGATCCTGTAAGTCTCCTGACCTCAGTCTCCACTAACCCAACTCTACACCATCCACCCAACAGTTACCCCTTTCTTTGTCCTGTCACCCCTCCCACCCCACACCTGCATGTCATGTTCATTGTGTGCGACACATCACTGGTTCTAGTAAGTGTGTCACATGTCTAGCCTGCACACCTGCTACCTTCCTCCGGGCCATAATATACCCACCCCAACCCCTCTTGTGGTTTCTCGCCCCTCTGTCCCTCAACCCACCTCACCTGACGCAACCCCCACCCCAGTCCACCTGCTAAAATGCAATCCCAGCATTGTGTGTCCAGCCAGCATAATGAGGTGTGTTTGTGTGTATTTAAGTTTACTAAAATAGGACCTTGAAGGACAAGGTAAGACATAATTAATCTTTTTCAGGATGTCTTCAGACTAGTCTTTTAAGTTGTGACAGAATGGGTCAAGTTATTTTGAATTTGATGTTTAAAGTTGGTGATTTTTATTTTTTTAGTATAGAATGCGACCAATTTCAGACCACTTACAACCTAAGACTGTGATCAATCTTTTTTTTCTTATTTTTGCAGAACTACTTAATGCATTGGCTAATGGCTTGCCTCCGTTCATTTGACGTCACTCTCCTATATTGTGGTTGCTGGATAGGAAATTTTGCAGTGCTGATCACTAGCCTGAAATATTCCCTGTCCTGCGTGGTGTATTCCAAAGCATTATTTTAATTTGGAAATGAAATAGGTGGTTATTTGCACATGACAAAATTTTCCCTAGTATTTCTTATTTGTAAAACATATATAAATGGAAAATATCATTAGTATTTTTAAATATAAATTTTATGTTTTAGTGTGACATAATAGGACAATAAAACATGCATTTTTGATTACATTAAAAGGTATTTTTGTATTACAGAACAACAATAAAATTTTGCAAATTAGTAATAAAAGTACTAAAGAATTTATAAAAACACAAATACAGAAATGTAATCACAACATACCACAGAAAACTTGTCTTTTGAAACTATTGTTCCAGTGTGTGTTGTCGTATTAGCAGATATCTAGGAGGGTTGACAGTTACAAAGTCATTACAGTGTGCAGATGTGTATTTTATGCAGTGTAGGTCTATACAGCTTTTAATTCTCCTACAAATTTATGTTCAATAATCAGGGTTTCACTTTTGGTGGTATGGCCCAAAACTTTTCTGGCCACCCAAAATCTCTAACCCACTGCCTGCTCAGGTTCATTGATGACATCTACTTGATCCGAATCCTGGGCTAAAAACATTCGACCCTCATTCCATCACAGCCTCAAAGTCTTCCCTCCTATTCGTTTTGTGTGCTCCTCCACAGCTCGTCATTCTAAACGTTTACCTCCAACTCTCTCATCCTCTGTGTGAATCTCCATTGATATCAAGGCCACTAACTATCAACAATGGCTGCATTATGGTAGTTGCCATCTCTTCCAAATTTACAGTCCCTCCCATGTAGACTGACTGTCTGAGGATGATACACTTGTAGTGACGAGCAATCCCGTGTCCAGTGTGCTGAAGATCAGTTGAGGTCTCCGCATACAGTGAATATCCGGTGCCATCCCATCATGGTCCATTGTCACCCCACATTGGAACAGCTTAACTGTGTCTTCGGCCAGGATTTTGACTACTTATTGCGTAGTGCCTGTTCAGTAGTGGTAAATGTGTGCAAAGATCTAGGTTGTGACACCTTGGAGGGATTTGTCACTTTTCATGTCGAGATTATTTAAGAGAAAAGGTGGAGTACAACTGATTCAAAACGTGCTTGCAGCTCGGCTATCTCTTCCTGTTATTTCTCAGCCGAATTGGATCCAAACTCAAAAATATCCTGTAACCATGAACATTAGTATCAGATCACAAATGAAAAAAGGTGTTTAAGTTGCAGCGAGATTGACGATTGTTTAGGGAGAGGGGAAGGGCTGTGAATTGGTTTCAAGTCAGTATCTTGCTACAGGATGACAAAAAAAAATCTTCACAATATGAGAATAGCCAAGTATCCACAATTTTGGACTGCAAATGGCCCTATCAACCAATACACAGAAAATTCATACATGAATTACAGAAGTAAATAATAGGATGAGTTCATCCAGCCTTTTGAGAAAAATAAATGTAGTAGTTAGAGGAAACCAATCAAGAGGAGATATACACATAATCAATGAGCCATGAGAGAGGTTTCTATATCTAATTTCTACATCTACATCCATACTCTGCAAACCGCCACAAAGTGCATGGCAAAGGGTACATCCCATTGAACGAGTTATTAGGGTTTCTTCTCATTCCATTCATGTATGGAGTGCAGGAAGAATGATTGATTGAATGCGTCTATGCATGTTGTAATTATTTTGATCTTGTCCTCTGTACCCTGTGTGAGTGATACATAGGGTTAGAGTCATCGTTTACGTCTCTCTCCGATAGTCTGCAATTTCAGTTTCTTCAGCATCACAATAACATACTCCCACAGGCCAAACAAACAGCGCAGTGGCTAGCACACTGGACTCGCATTCGGGAGGACAACGGTTCAATCCCGCGTCCGGCCATCCTGATTTAGGTTTTCCGTGATTTTCCTAAATTGTTCCAGGCAAATGCCGGGATGGTTCCTTTGAAAGGGTACGGCCGACTTCCTTCCCTAATCCGATGAGACCGATGACCTCACTATTTGGTCTCCTCCCTCAAACAACCAGCCAACCAAACAAACATGTGACCATTCGTGCTGTCCTTTTCTGTATACTTTCAATATCCCCCGTTAGACCTATTTGGTATGGGTCCCACTCATTGAGCAATATCCTAGAATGGGTTGCACGAGTGATTTTTAAACAATGTTCTTTGTAGACTGATTGCACTTCACCAGTATTCTACCAATAAACTGTAGTGTACCACCTGCTTTACCCACGACCAAGCCTATGTGGTCATAGACAAGGGGACAAGAACAGTGTGTCACTTACCGTCACCTGCAGATTTGTAAACGAGCGTGTATCATAGCTGCAATCACAATCCTGGTGTGTAGAATTGGAAAATACAATCAGATTATATGAGCTCATTTTCTGAACACCTCTGGTGACATGTCCAGAACATATACAGGGTGAGTCACCTAACATTACCGCTGGATATATTTCGTAAACCACATCAAATACTGACGAATCGATTCCACAGACCGAACGTGAGAAGAGGGGCTTGTGTAATTGGTTAATACAAACCATTAAAAAATGCACGGAAGTATGTTTTTTAACACAAATATACGTTTTTTAAATGGAACCCCGTTAGTTTTGTTAGCACATCTGAACATATAAACAAAAATGTAATCAGTGCTGTTTGTTTCATTGTAAAATGTTAATTACATCCGGAGATATTGTAACCTAAAGTTGACGCTTGAGTACCACTCCTCCGCTGTTCGATCGTGTGTATCGGAGAGCACCGAATTACGTAGGGATCCAAAGGGAATGGTGATGGACCTTAGGTACAGAAGAGACTGGAACAGCACATTACGTCCACATGCTAACACCTTTTTATTGGTCTTTTTCACTGATGCACATGTACATTACCATGAGGGGTGAGGTACATGTACACACGTGGTTTCCGTTTTCAATTACGGAGTGGAATAGAGTGTGTTCCGACATGTCAGGCCAATAGATGTTCAATGTGGTGGCCATCATTTGCTGCACACAATTGCAATCTCTGGCATAATGAATGTCGTACACACCGCAGTACATCTGGTGTAATGTCGCCGCAGGCTGCCACAATACGTTGTTTCATATCCTCTGGGGTTGTAGGCACATCACGGTACACATTCTCCTTTAACGTACCCGACAGAAAGAAGTCCAGAGGTGTAAGATCAGGAGAACGGGCTGGCCAATTTATGCGTCCTCCACGTCCTATGAAACGCCCGTCGAACATCCTGTCAAGGGTCAGCCTAGTGTTAATTGCGGAATGTGCAGGTGCACCATCATGCTGATACCACATACGTCGACGCGTTTCCAGTGGGACATTTTCGAGCAACGTTGGCAGATCATTCTGTAGAAATGCGATGTATGTTGCAGCTGTTTGGGCCCCTGCAATGAAGTGAGGACCAATGAGGTGGTCGCCAATGATTCCGCACCATACATTTACAGTCCACGGTCGCTGTCGCTCTACCTGTCTGAGCCAGCGAGGATTGTCCACGGACCAGTAATGCATGTTCCGTAGATTCACTGCCCCATGGTTTGTGAAACCCGCTTCATCGGTAAACAGGTAGAACTGCAATGCATTCTCTGTTAATGCCAATTGACAGAATTACACTCGATGATTAAAGTCATCACTATGTAATTGCTGATGTAGCGACACATGAAACGGGTGAAAGCGGTGACGATGAATTATGCGCATGACACTACTTTGACTCAGTCCACCGGCTCTCGCAATATCCCGTGTACTCATGTGTGGGTTCATGGCAACAGCAGCTAACACACCAACTGCACCCGCTTCTCCTGTGACGGGCCTGTTACGGGCCCGTTTGCGTGCTACGACCATACCTGTTGGATACAGTTGGCGGTAGATGTTTTGCAATGTGCGGCACGTTGGATGCTCTCTGTCCTGGTACCGTTCTGCATACACCCTGCAGGCTTCAGCTGAATTTCGTCGACACTCGCCATAGATGAGTATCATCTCCGCCTTTTCAGAGTTCGAATACACCATGGTCACAGTTCCTACAACACTACACTAACACAGACATCTGGTAACACGGTGTACTACAGTTGGTCTGCGTGCGGAGACGAATGCAGAATAACAATAGCAGCAAGCGCCACATGTGGACACTGCGACAGCTAGACCAAACCACAACAGTGCACTACAGCCACACTCGTAAACACGGTCGTCATCGTAAACATGTCCCTGCAGATGCTGCTCGCTGACTGTGGCCCGTGTTTGTTACAACACGCAACTGAACGCCGGAGGTTTCAAGCGTCAACGTTAGGTTACAATATCTCCGGATGTAATTAACATTTTACAATGAAACAAACGGCACTGATTACGTATTTGTTTATATGTTCAGATGTGCTAACAAAACTAATGTGGTTCCATTTAAAAAAACGTATGTTCGTGTTAAAAAACATACTTCCGTGCATTTTTGTATGGTTTGTATTAAACAATTACACTAGCCCCTCTCCTTGCGTTCGGTCTGTGGAATCGGTTCGTCAGTATTTGATGTGGTTCACGAAATATATCCAGCGGTAATGTTCGGTGACTCATCCTGTATACATACTAGAATGGCTGCTGATTTGCATGTGCCAGTCTTTTGGTAAACTGTACAGCTGATTGCAACCAGCAGCTGCTTCAGAGTGGGTTTCCATAGCAGGCATTTCCTGGGTTTTAAAACTTGAGGATGGCACAGTATCATTGCTACACTGGAAAAAGTACTCCTATTCTGTCAACCTCACTAAAGAGATAACCATGTCCCTTCTGCAGTGGTCAGTTGAGCAGCAAGGACAACCACTGAAGCTTTCATGTTGATCATATTGAAGAGGCATCAAATGGGCCCTCAAGAAAAACGGCATCTCCGTCTACCAGGCCATTACCGTGAACCGAGTTCGAATGTGATGACTAAGATCTATCATTTCAAAAGATCTACAATCTTGAGATTATGTCTGCATCCACATCTACATAGATACTCCTCGTGCCATGTTATGGTACATGACGGAGGGTATCCTGTACCACTTCTAGTCATTTCCTTTCCTGTTTCACTCGCAGGTTGAGCGTGGCAAAAACAACTATCTATATGCATCGTCATGGCCCTCATGCAAAATGTATGTTGCCAGCAAGATAATCGTTCTACAGCCAGCCTCAAATTCTGATTCTCCGAATTTTCTCAATAGTGCTCCTTGAAAAGAACATTGCCTTCCCTCCATGGATTCCCATTTGAGTTCCGAAAGCATTTCTGTAATATTTGTGTGTCATTCGAACCTACCGGTAATGAATATTGCAGCCCGTCTCTGAAGTGACATGGTGCAGATCCCAACCACTCGAGCAGTACTCAAGAATAGGTCGCACTAGCATCCTATATGTGGTCTCCTTTACTGATGAACCACTTTTTCTCAAAATTCTACCAATGAACCAAAGTCAACAACTCACTTTCCTTGCTACAATCCTTACATGCCCATTCCATTTCACAGCGCTTTGCAACATTGTGCCTAGACATGTAATCAATATGACTGTCAAGCAGTGCACTACTAATGCTGCATTTGAACATTGTGGGTTTGTTTTTCCAACTCATGTGCATTAACTTACATTTTTCTTCATTTGGGGATAGCTGCCATTCGTCACAACAACTAGAAATTTTTTCTAAGTGATCTTGTCTGCTGCAACAGTTACTCAGTGGTGGCACATCCCCATACATCACAGCATCATCAGCAAACAATTGCAGATTGCTGCCCATCCTGTCCACCAAATTATTTCTGTATATAGAAAATAACAACAATCCTATCACACTTCCCTGGGACACTCGTGACGATACCCTTGTCTCTGATGAAGACTTGCCATCAAGGACAACATACAGGGTCCTGTTATGTAAGACGTCTTCTAGCCACTCACATATCTGGGAAACTATTCCATATGCTTGTACCTATGTTAACAGTCAGCAGTGTGGCACCGTGTCAAATGCTGTGTTGAAATGTAGGAATATATAATCTGCCTGTTGCCATTCATCCATAGTTTTTGGGATAGCATATGAGAAAAGGCAAGCTGAGTTTCACATGGGTGATGCTTTCTAAAACTACTGATTTGTGGACGGAAGATTTTCTGTGTCAAGGAAGTTTATTGTATTTGAACTGAGACTACATGAAAGGATTCTGCAGCAAATTGATGCTAAGGATGTTAGTCTGTAATCTTGTGGGTCCATTCTTTTATCCTTCTTGTATATGGGAGTCACCTGCACATTTTTCCAGTTGTGTCGACTTTTGCACTAAGTGGAAGGTTTGACAGAAATGTGAGCTAAGCAAGGGGCCGACACTGTGGAGTACTCTTTGTAAAACCGAATTGGGATTCCATCAGGACCTGGCATCTATCCACTTTAAACTCTTTCAGTATCATGCCAGGGATGCTTACTACTGTGTCCTCCACACGGGAGTCAATGCAGTCGTCAAATGATGGTACGGTTGTACGATTGTCCTGCAGGAAATATTTCTGAAATGTGAAATTTAAAACTTCGGCTTTATTTTAGCCATCTTCTACTGCTCTACCAGACAGGTCAACGAATGACTGGATAGAAGCCTTAGATAAGCAATTTTAAGGAGGACCAGAATTTTCTCAGATTCTTGGCAAGGTCTTTCGCTAAGATATGACAGTGGCAGCTGTTGTAAGCTTCACGTGCCCATCGTTTTAAAGACACGTGAATTTCTATTAACTTTTGCCTATTGTCATTTGCATGTTCTCTTTTTAAACTAGAGTGCAACAGCTTTTGCTTCCTCAGCATTTTTTGAATTTCATTGTTAAAACAAGGTGGGGCTTTTACATCTTTAATCCATGAACTCGGCTGATACTTCTCCAGATTTACTGTCAGTTGAAACTGCCAATAATTGTCGTATGCCCATCCTGGTGGAACTAAATTATGTCAATTCATGGTCTGTCTGATCGGAAATATTCTCATAGCCTTCTTGATTGATTTATTAACGTCATTGCTATGATATCATAGTTACTAGTCCCTGTCTCTATACTGACATGTCTGTAGCATCTGCAATGAATCCATTTGTGCTTGGCAGATTGAATTTGCCTCCAACTAATACTGCATCAAAAAAATGATTGCTGGATTAATAAATTGCTATACCATATTAAGTGACTAAAATAAGTCTTGGAGTCAAAAGTACAGAGCTCAGTAAATAAACTGTAGAAATTCCCCACAACCAAAGACAACACTGGATTTTTAGTAATTAATGGATGTGAGGAATCACCTGTGAAGAGTCAAAGGGTCAGTTGAACCTACGAATACCAGATGTTGGCTTTGATCCGTAACATGACGCTGTTTTGCCATGTGGCATGAACAGAGGTAAATCAGAAAGTGACAGTGTATTTTCCTTCCATATTATTCTTTGTTCAGAATACATGAACTTAAGTTCCTGCCACCCACAACTCGCTGGGTCAGTCAGTTCAGACAGAGGAGGAAGGCTTCAACATAAGCAGTTGTAAGAGGACAGTGCCTAGTGAAGCACTGAGCTGTTCAGTCTAATCTTCATATTGTTGACAGCTTAATTTTTATTTTAAGAAAGCATTTGCAGTGGAAGGCAGTGTTTTGTTTCATAAGCAATTGTTACGTTTTGTCTACTGAAATGTCAGTTGTTGCACAGTCAGTAATTTTATCACCCTTGTGTGTACCCTGTGAAACATATGCACCACGTCAACAACAAATGGCTATCACATTATTAAACTTTCAGATATTTTAAACATTTGATTGGCTGTCATCCAGCAACCGTATGCTATTTAATTACTGGATGTATATGCAACCAAAATGGTTGTACGTATGTCCTGCTTTCAGATATTATTAAATGACTGTATTTACTCCTTGCACTCAATAAACAGAATATTAAAATACAGAAAGATGTTAACAGAGACTGCGTGATGAATGGAAAACTACTCAGTTTTTCTATTTGCCGGAACGTGAAAGATGTTAATTTGTTGCAATCGGATGCTGTCTACCGAAACTGCTGTCAGGCAGTGGAAAATCCATGATGGGATAATGACAGTATCATGAAAAGTGAAGTTGCTGCTAACCTTATAGCAGAGGCGCTGAATCGCAGATAGGTATAACAAAAAGACTGTCAAATGAAGCTTTTGACCAAACAGGCCTTCATTATAATAGACAAAACACACACACAGATACACATGCAAACACAATACAAACGCAACTCACACACACATGACCACAATCTCTGGCAGCTGAAGCCAGACTGCGAGCAGCAGCACATGTTGGGAAAGGCAATTGGATGGTGGTAAGGAGTAGGCTGGGGTGGGGAGGGGGAGGGATAGCAGGCTAGGGGTGGGTGACGGTGAAGTGCTGCTACTGGGAGTGTGCAGGAACGACGTGGAGAGAGGGTACGGCAGCTGGGTGCAATCAGGATTTAGACGGATGCCGGGGGAGAGATTGGGGGGGGGGGGCAAGGAGGGGGAGAGTAGCGGAAAAAGGAGAGAAGTAAAAAGACTGGGTGCATTGGTGGAATTGAAGATTGTGTAGTGCTGGAATAGGAACATGGAAGGGGCTAAGTGGGTAAGGACAATGACTAACAAGGTTGAAGCCAGGAGGGTTTCGGGAACGTAGGATATAATGCAGGGAGAGTTCCCACCTGTGCAATTCAGAAAAGGTGGTGTTGATGGGAAGGCTCCAGCTGGCACAGGCTTTGAAGCAGTCATTGAAATGAAGGTCTTGTTGGGCAGCATGCTCAGCAACAGGGTAGTCCAGTTGTTTCTTGTCCATAGTTTGTTGGTGGTCATTCATGTGGACAAACAGCTTCTTGATTGTCATGTCTACATAGACTGCAGCACAGTGGTTGCAGCTTAGCTTGTAAATCATGTGACTGGTTTCACAGGTAGCACTGCCTCTGATGGGGTAGGTGATGTTTGTGACCGGACTGGAGTAGATAAGGTGGGAGGATGTATGGGACAGGTCTTGTGTCTGTTGTCGGGATATGAGGCAAGTGTTTGGGAGCAGGGGTTTTGTATCAATAAGCAAGGATATTGTGTATGTGTGGTGGGTGATAGAATACCAATGTGGGAGGGATGGGAAGCACAGTGGGTAGGACATTCCTCATTTCAGTACATGACGAGTAGTAGTCGAAATCCTGGTGGAGAATGTGATTCAGTTGCCCCAGTAATGGGTGGTACTGAGCCAAGAGGGCAATGCTGCTGTATGTCTGGAGGGATAAGGCACAGGAGATCTTTTTTACAAGGTTGGGTGAGTAATTATGGTCTGTGAAGGCCTCAGTAAGACTCTTAGTGTATTTCGAGGGGGGCTGTTTGTCACTGCAGGTGTGATGGCTACAGGTGGCTAGGCGGTGTGGAAATGACTTCTTGATATGGAATAAATGGTGCCTGTTGAAGTGGAGGTATTGCTAGTGATTGGTTGGTGGTACTGGTGTAGCCATCTTTGAGGTGGAGGTCAACGTTGAGGAATGTGGCTTGTTGGGTTGTGGAGGACCAGGTGAAGCAATGGGTAAGAAAGTGTTGAGGTTGTGCAGGAATGTGGAAAGGGTGTCCTCACCCTCAGTCCAGATCATGAAGATGTCATCAATGAAGAGAGGTCTGGGATTCTGGAGCGGGGGGGGGGGGGGGGTCTTAGAAAGGGTTCATCTAGATGGCCCATGAATAGGTTGGCATAGGATGGTGCTATGCGGGTGCCCACAACCCTGCCCCGGATTTGTTGGTAGGTGATGCTTTCCCAGGAGAAGTAATTGAGGGGGAGAATATAGTTGGTCGGGGGGACTAGGAAGGAGGTTTTAGGTTTGGAATCCTTCAGGCACTAGGAAAGGTAGTGTTCAATTGCAACATGGCCATGAGCATTAGGGATGTTAGTGTAAAGGAAGGTGCAATCAATAGTGACGAGCAGGGCAGGAACAGAAACTGTGGAGAGTTGATGGAGGAAATTGGTGGTATCTTTTATATACAAGGGTAGGTTGCAGGTAATAGGCTGAAGGTGTTGGTGTACGAGAGCAGATATTCCTTCAACGGGAACACAGTAACTAGCCACAATGGGGCATCCTGGGTGGTTGGATTTATGGACTGAAGGAAGCATGTAAAAAGTAGGAGTGTGGGGAGTGGTGGACTGAGGAGAGAGAGGGACTCTCGAAGAGGTTCTGGGTGGGCCTAAAGATTTGAGAAGAGACTGCTGCATATCTGGAATAGGGTCATTGTGGCATGGTTTGTACATGAAAGATCTGTCAGCTGGTGGAGCATTCAGGTTGTAAGACAACGTTGTGTCATAATGGGAAAAGCTGCTACAGCAGTAGATGAAGAAAAAGAATGAGGAGAAATTGTAATGCCATAGAATTAATCTCATTGTTGTTGTGTTATTTTCAACCCAAAGTGTGACAGGAATATTAAAAAATTGCACTGGTGTGCTAAATTTAAATGTCTGTGTTTTCTGTGTCAGTGTTCAGGGATTTAATAACGTTATTTTTGAAAGACCTGTAATTCAGAGTTCAGTTGAAAAGTAGTTGGGGCTGAGTGAAATGGCACTATGGTAAAAGATTGGACTCGTATTCAGGAGGCCAGCTGTTTGAATTTGTGTCCTGTCATGCAATTTCGGGTTTTGTATGGTTTCCTAAATGGCTCAAGGCAGATGCTGGGATGCTTTGAGAATTACATAGTTGATTTTTCTCCCCAAGTGAAACTTGTACTTTATGTGAATGGTGACAATATTTGGGACAAGAGAAATGTGTCAATTTACCAACCAAAAGCAGATTATTTTTAGGGGTGGGGAGAAAGGGGACAGATGCTTGCAAATTAAAATTGTGAAATGTTGTTTTTTGTTTTTATTTTTAAAAATGCCCTATCAAATAGAAGAGGGAAAAAAGGATTATAGGTGTAAGATTTACAGATTTTATCAGTAAAGGAACCAGCAATAACACCGTAGCAATTCTCAGTGTTGCTACTGAACCATGTTTCGAATATCAGAAGTAGGATATTATTTCTGACTTCTATTTTGCATGTCTCCTGATCCAACATCTTCCTACAAATTTATGCATTATTTTTCCCTATTTCATTCATCACTCTTCCTGCTAGTGGAGAAATCTCAAATCTCTGAAATATCTGCAATATGATGTTTGTAATAATCATCCTCTTTTTAAAAAAGTCACTATGTGGTCTTTCTTCTGTTGCTCCTGTTCCCTTTCCACCTCAAATGCTACTCCATTTGTCTTATTTTTATTTTTCAACAACTATTTATTTAGCTTGTACCCTTGTGCTGTAGCAATTACTGCAAAATTTGTGTGTTTACACTGAACTGTCTGTTACAGGGCTGCACAAGATCTTTCCATAACAATGTAAAACCTCCTGAACCTGAAAAGCCAATTGTAGACAAAAGCAAAGCTGATGAAGTAGTGGTATACAATGCTCCAAAACCAGTCGCACCACCTGTACTTGAAAGACCTTCTTTTGACACACCTTTGGTAAGACGCTGCTGGTTCTTTTTTTTTTTTTAATTTAATTTTTTTATTGGTTTCTCAGTTTTCGTACACAGTATCTGATTTGCACTGAAACAATTGCAAAACTTGTTGTATCGAAATACTTTTATTTCTCTTGTGTAGGATGACAGTGACTAATTGCTGCCCAGAAAACTGTATTGTAAGCCCTTCCATCTCTCTTTTTAATGTTGGCACATTGTTGAAATTGTAAGCGTAGATTAGATTTGGTGCTGCTGTGATGTAAGTGTGATGAAGGACCAGACTGAGTTCCACTCAAAATATCTGACTGACCCTTATCATACTCGTTTTGCATTCTTTTGCTGCTAGGTGAACGCTCAGGTAAGCTGGGGGTTATTTCTTCCCCATGGTCTTTCATAGTTTTGTATACACTGTGAAACACTATCTTGGATAAGACTTAGGCCAGTTTATTCTTACAGTCTTCAAGAAACAAGTCATGTCTAATTCAAGTATGAAAATGGAAAATAAAATATTATAAGGAAACCATTTAAAAATAATGAGCAATTGAAAAAAAAAAAAACAGGAACTTACCTTGGTATTAATATAGTAGCAAGTTCTGGTAGAACGTAAATAAATTATTTAGATACTTATGTTCAATAGACAGTGCAGATTGCATATTAAATGTGTATTGCTGAAGAACTTAATGCATGGAAAGGTTGAGGGAAGACATCTATCCAGCAGTGGATGTCAAATGAATGATAGTGCTGACTTCTGCAGGACTTATGTGTCAGTGATGCCTGTTCATGGAATTTGTTGTTACTACTACAAATCCAGCACACTTTCAAAGGAAAAATTATAAATATGTGGAAATGAGAGTAATATTGATCACAACAATGATAACTGTAATCGTTCAGCTTAAAAAGAACGTTCTGCTGACTACATAATAGGGAAGAATGTGGAAGATGACTGCTATTCCCTTGGAATAGCATGGAAAAACAACAGAAAATTCAAATCAGAATGGTTGGGTTACACATTTGAATCCTGCATATGTAGGCAGATTTTTACCACTTTTCAATTAATTTCAGTGTTATACAATTTCTGTGATGCAATAAAGTAAGCCTAAAGTGTTAATAGTGGTTGGAGTGAATGTAACTGCCATCAATATAGTTGATTCATTAATTGCCTAAGGGATACACAAACAAGGTTGAAAATGTTGCTGAGTTTTTGGATAGTGTCCTCCTTCAGAGGTTACTAATTTTGTTACTTTAGTTTTTATTAAAGCATACACAAGCACAACTGCATCATCTCAGTCAACTACATTGTCCCATCCTTGGGCTACGTTCGAACTGGGCTTAAATATTGATGTATGAACAAATAACACTATTAAATATTTCTGAAATATTCCTGCATTGAATTGTAGGTCCTAACTAAGAGCAAAGATAGAAACTTGAGTTTGAAAATCTGCAGTTTTCCATAAAAAGTCTTACCTCCTACTGAAAATGAATGTTGCAGAGCACTGCCCACATTATTTAATGATGTTTTAAGAATGTGCTTGCAACACAAAAATCTCTCCTCTGCATTGTCTTTATTGAATGATTGCTGAAGTTCCTGTTGTATGAATTCTGATTATAAGCAGATCTCGTAAATAATTAGATGACCATCAATATCAGAAACCAAGAAGACAGTTGGCTTAAAGGAGAGGAGAAGAATATTTTGAGGAGAGGAGAAGAATATTTTGAGGAGAGGAGAAGAATATTTTGAAGAGAGGAGAGAAATGAAACAGAGTGATGGTGGATGAAGTAAAATGGAAAGGTTTATGTGATAAACAGACCCAACCAGCTGTTGTTCCTGATGATGATGATGATGATGATGATGATGCTTAGCTGCTAGTTAGTAACTCTTCTATGCTTGAGTGGCTGTCTTTCCTCAGACCATTGCATATAGCTCTGTATGATTAAAAAAAACTTACTGCAAATGATTGTTGTTTTTATATCTTCCAATTTTATCAAATTATATTCTACTACATACTGGCACTCACAGTCGAAAACTTTTTCTCCAATAGGTCTTAATGGCACCACAAGTATCACCAGCTTTAGAACGGCAGGTTTGTTCGAAAGTAGTGACTGTAAATGATGAAGAAGTCGAGTCATCTGCAGGCGTGCCTATTGGAACTCCATGCCAGAATCATGGATGCAAAAAGGTAAGACTTCTAGCATAAGTTATGATAGTTTAGGTAATACTCATTCTCACTAATAAACCTTTAAGTGACATTAAACATAAACTTTGATTTTGCTGTCAGTTAGCAAATTGTGTGTGTGTGTGTGTGTGTGTGTGTGTGTGTGTGTGTGTGTGTGTGTGTGTGTGTGTGTGTGTACACTGAGTGACACAGAGGTGTGTCAACTACCATAAGGAGCCTCATTCTGTACTCCACATGTATTCTGTTTCCCAATTAGTTTGCAAGAATGTCACGTATGTGATCAATAAAACTGTCTACTTCTTAATGGGTTGTGAAGGTAACTTGACTTACATGTGTGCTGCAAACAGTAGGTTTTTCTTCGAGCAGTTAGAGGCTACATCTGGAAGTATGGGGGTGGGGAGTCACATTTAAGAGCATGAAAATGACAGAATGAAATACATCTAACAATTACTCATATTTGGGAAAAGCTGAAAACTCACGACACTGTTCTTGACACACACAAATATCTGTGGAACTGTTAACAGTAAATAGTTTCAAGGTCAATGCTGCCATGTTGTTACACATCAGATTATCATCCTATAACTCTGTGAAAGTATACTAAGCTAATCATGTACACAGTAACATACGAACAATGGCAATCCAGATTGAATGCTTCAGTACAACAAATTGTTTGAAGGCATGATTTTTGAGGTTGAGAAGTTTCCAGTTGAATTTCTGATCTGATGAGATGCATTACCAACAGGACCATACTCTAAACTGCCTCAGTTGTGTGTACTGAGTACCTGTAAATTGCCAAATTTATATAGACAAGAAAATGAATCTTATGAGGGTTCATGTTTGTTGCATTAAGTCATAATACAGGTTCATTTGTTCATTTGCCATTGAAGGCATGCTTTTCTTTGCTGTTTGAGAGCTGTGTGGATGGAAGCAGCTTTATCTGCATAAAATTGTACTCCATTTCATTACTTCAAAATGTTGGGACGTACTTTGGCGCACTCCACCTGTGTGATTGAGTTGTCAAAAAGGTTGTATGAAGAACACATCATGATCTCTGGTCCAAACATCCTGTGACTTTTATTTCGAAACATGAAACTTACCAACAAAGGTTAGCTGCCTCGAAGATGCCATGAGAAACTATCAAAGCATGAGAAAGTATCAAAGCGTCATATGACATGATTACTCCAGATAATGGAAAATCCAGGATGGAATAATGACAGCATTAGGGAAACGATAGATTGCTACTCACCGTATAACGGAGTTGCTGAGTTACAGATAGGCACTTTAAATAAGTAAGCTTTTGGCCAGAAGGCATTCTTCTCAATTAGACAACACACACAGACAAGTGCAAATGCAACTCACCCCCACACACGTGACCATTGTCTCTGGCTGCCAATGCCAGACTGCGAGCAACAGTACATGATGGAAAAAGCAGTCTGGACGATGGGGGGTAAGGAGGAGGCTGGGGCGGGGAGGGGGAGGGTTTGTAGGGTAATGCTGGGAGGGAGCAGTGGGATGAGGGGAGGGCAGCTAGATGCAATCTGGAGTTTATATGGAGCGAGGGCGGGTTGCGGGGGGGGGGGGGGGGGAGCCGATAAAGAGAGAAGGAGAAAGACTGTGAATATGTTGGTGTAATAGAAGGCTGTGTAGTGCTGGAGTGGGAACAGGAAGGGGATATCCCCCTGGGGGTTCGGGGGTAAGAGTAGGCCCACGGTATTCCTACCTGTCATAAGAGGCGACTAAAAGGAGTCTCAAAAGTTTCGGCCTTATGTGATGGTCCCCTCTCGGGTTTGACCTCCATCTTTCCAAATTCTTCCGAAGAGCGAGCCAATTGGGAAAGGGCGCCTTACATGGTGCATTGAGAACTTTAGCCAGCTTTCTCGTCGTCGCAATGCTGTCCCCGCTCGTTTTCCATCTCTTGGAAGAGGATACGTTCCTGGGTGCGATTGCCACTATGCACTGTGCAGTGTTGCTTTTTGCAGAGACGACGACCTTGGACATCTTTGCACCTAATATCCAGCACAGTAGCCAGCCCGTTGTGGTGGGGCCACCGTGTACCCTGTTGGTTGTAGCCTCCTGACAACACAGGGCTCGCTCTGCTGATGCCTGCGCCGTTAACTCCCCATGTATGCCAAGGAGTAGATGCCTATCTTCCTGGGGTATTAGGACTCCCGGCAATGGCCGTCCTGCCAGGTGGTCCATGCTGAGGCTGGGTGGCGCCCGTGGGGAGTGCCCTTGGTCGGAGTGGGTGGCATCAGGGCGGATGACCCGCAATGAAGCGTGGTATATCATCTCTTGCTGGTGGCCAGCAGTCTCTAAGCGTTCTCAGGCTCAATTTATGGTCAGAAATATGATCCCAAAACGTTCCCCTCCCTGGCCACACCGTGGGAGGAGCGTAAGGCTCAGGATGGCAGTGACACTTATTCGCCCCGGTTCCTAGTTTGTACGAGAGCTGATGAGGAGTCATTCATGTCAACAAAGCCTCAGTTCTTCGTAGAGCATTTAGAGGACAGGTTTGGGGAGGTGGAGGGCTTGTCCAAAATGCGCACTGGGTCAGTTTTGATAGAAACGGCATCATCCTGTGCCTAGTCACGAAGGTTACTTGCTTGTGACAAGTTGGGGGATGTTAACGTTACCATCACACCACATAAGAGTTTAAATATGGTCCAGGGTATTATTTTCCATAGGGACCTACTTTTGCAGCCTGATGACGATCTGCACGCCAATTTATAGCGTCGAGGTGTTCATTTCGTCTGGCGGGTTCATCGGGGTCCGAAGGATAATCAGATTGCTACCGGTGCCTTCATCTTGGCCTTTGAGGGTGATACATTACCAGAGAAGGTCAAGGTGATGGTCTACCACTGTGATTTTCAAGCCCTATATCCCTCCCCTGATGCGGTGCTTTAAGTGCTGGAAGTTTGGCCATATGTCTTCCCGCTGTACTTCCAGCCTCATATGTCAAGATTGCGGATGCCCATCACATCCCAATACTCCATGTGCTCCGCCTCCCGTCTGTGTCAACTGCGGAGAGCATCATTCACCTTGGTCGCCAGACTGCAGGATCTTACAGAAAGAGCGCAAAATCATGGAATATAAGACCCTGGACTGACTGACCTATACTGAGGCTAAGAGGAAATATGAATGACTACGTCCTGTGCAGATGACTTCCTCATAAGCCGCTGCAACAACAACTGTGCTAGCCCCATCTGTTCCGCGACTCCCAGTCTGATCGCTGAACCGTACAACACATGCCCCCTTGCCCGCAGGGGGCACTATCACCCAGTTGCTCCCAGCACCCATCGGGGACGTCTGTCCCCGCTTCTAAGCCGGAGAAGCGTCCAACTTCTTCGGCTCCTCTCGCTCACAAGGGGTCCCTTGGGTCCCTCCCTTCCCAGGTTTCCACGAGCGGGAAGGATGACACCCGACAGTGGCATAAGTGGCCACAAGCAGCTGGTCGTAGGGCTTTGAGATCCTCCTCCGTCCAGGAGACTGAATCAGTGAAGCCCTCCCAGCCAATGAAACCCAAGGAGCAGCGTGAGAAATCCAAGGAGAAGACCTCTAAGACCAAGGAACTGGCGGTGGCACCCACCCCACCGCAACCTTCAAGCTCTGTGTCTGAGGATGAGGTGGAGATACTGGCGTCCACTGAGGACCTGGATCTCGCCGGTCCCTCAGACGCAATGGATAGCACTTGCACAGGGACTCAATCGGTGGCAGCAGGTGACGAGGAGGCGTAATCTGTCTCCCTGGTCCCTTCATGCCTTTCTCAGCCATGCATAATGTCATCCTCCAGTGGAACTGCAGTGGTTTTTTCCACCATCTTGCTGAGCTCCGACACCTTCTCAGCCTTCACCCTTTCTTCTGCATCACTCTTCAAGAAACTTGGTTTCCGGCGATGCGAACCCCTGCCCTCTGTGGCTGCCGGGATTATTATAGGAACCGGGCAGCTTACGAAAGGGTCTCTGGTGGCGTCTGCATCTCTGTCCTTCACTCCCTTCACAGTGTGTCTTTCCCTCTCCAAACACCTTTAGAGGCTGTCGCTGTTCGGATGTGGACGCCTCAGGCTCTTACTGTCTGCAGTCTGTATATTCCACTGGATGGTGATGTCCTGGCTGTGCTTATAGCCCAATTGCCGCCACCTTTTCTGTTATTGGGCGACTTCAACACCCATAACCCTCTGTGGGGAGGATCAGTGGCAACAGGCCGAGGCAGCGCCATTGAGCATGTATTGGGCCAGTTCGACCTTTCCCTTTTAAATGATGGTGCCTTCACACATTTCAGTGTGGCGCATGGCACGTACTCAGCCACCGACCTTTCGATCTGCAGCCCTAGCCTCTTAACATCTGTCCAATGGAGTGTGCACGATGACTTGTGCGATAGTGACTACTTTCCGATTTTTCTGTCACTGCCACAGCGTCACTCTTCTTGGCGCCCCTGCAGACGGGGTATGAATAAGGCTGACTGGGACTTGTTCTCCTCCATTGCCACTATTGCGCCTCTTTCCAATGACGCCATTGATGCGGTGGTTCACTCACGCACCACCGGCATCATTAGTGCTGCAAAATCTGCCATTCCCTGTTCTTCTGGGTCCACTCGGCGGAGGACTGTGCCTTGGTGGTCACATGAGATCGCTGAGGCGATTAAAGATCGCAGGTGGGCGCTCCAGAGTCACAAGCGGCATCCCTCATTAGAACACCTCATCGCCTTTAAATGGCTCCGTGCACGGGCCCGCCGCATCATTCGCCAACACAAATAGGAGTGCTGGGAAAGTCATGTCTCCGCCATTGGCCTCCGTACCTCTCCATCGCAGGTTTGGGCCAAGATTAGGCGACTCTATGACTATCGGACCCCCATCAGTGTCCTGCACTTTCACTGAATGGAGCAGTCTGTACTGAATCGGACACCATTGCAAACCACTTAGCAGAGTATTTTGCACAGAGTTCCGCTTCTGTGAATTACCCACTGACCTTCCGCTCCTTGAAAGAGCGGTTGGAATGTCGGAGCCTTTCCTTTCACACACACAACCCTGAATTGTACAATGTTCCATTCAGTGAGTGGGAATTCCAAAGTGCCCTAGCCTCTTGTCCTGATACAGCTCCCGAGCCCGATAGCATCGTCAGATGCTCAAACACCTCTCAGTGGATTGCCAGCGCTGCCTCCGCGGCCTTTATCTGGGTTGAGGGTGAGTTCCCGTCGCCATGACGGGAAAGCATCCTAATCTCTCTTATGAAACCTGGCAAAAACCCACTGGAGGTAGAGAGCTACCGCCCCATTAGGCTCACCAGCGTTCTTTGCAAGTTGCTCCAACGCATGGTGAGCCGGTGGTGGAGTTGGCTCCTTGAGTCTCGTGACCTTCTGGCTCCGTCCCAGGGCAGTTTTCGTCAAGGACGCTCTACCATTGACAACTTGGTGTACCTGGAGTCTGCCATTCGGTCAGCTTTTTCCCGGCGACAACACCTCATCGCAGTCTTTTTCGATCTCACAAAGGCCTACGATACGACTTGGCGACACCACATTCTCGCTACTCTGCATGAGTGGGGTCTTCGGGGACCACATCCGATTTTTATACAGAACTTTTTATCCTATTTCACTTCCGAGTTCACGTTGGTGCTTCCCATAGCGCTCCCCATACACAAGAGAATGGGGTCCCACAAGGCTCTGTCCTGAGCGTCCCACTCTTTCTAATTGCCATCAATGCGCTCTCAGTAGGATCATCAGTCTCTCCCCTCCTCTATGCTGATGATTTTTGTATTTCTTTCTGCTCCTCTTCTACTGTTGTAGCTGAACGCCATCTGCAGGGAGCTATATGGAAGGCGCAGTCATGCGCCCTCAACCACAGCTTCCAGTTTTCGGCCGCCAAAACTTGTGTGATGCAGTTCTGTCACTGCCGTACCGTCCACCCCCATCCCGAACTTTCCTTCGATGACCAACTACTAGACGTAGTGGAGACTTACCGCTTCCTGGGACTGGTCTTCGATGCCTGCTTAAGTTGGCTTCCCCATATTTGTCAGCTTAAAGACAAGTGCTGGCGGCATCTCAATCTCCTTCGGTGCCTGAGACACACCGAATGGGGTGCTGATCGTCATACACTACTGCGGCTGTACCAAGCGGTTGTGCAGCCCTGTGTTGATTACGGAGGTGTGGTGTATGGTTCAGCTGCCCCTTCTGTACTGCATGTACTAGACCCTATCCATAACTGTGGAGTTCGCCTCGCTACGGGAGCCTATCGCTCTAGCCCTGTGAACAGCCTCCTTGTAGAAGCGGACGTTCCTCCATTGCAGCTCCGGCGGCAACTATTGCTCGTAAACTATGCCGCACAAGTCCATAGTTCACTATGCCACCCAAATTACTGTCTTCTTTTCCCCACCACAGCGGTCCATCTCGTGCAACACGGTCCAGAATTGGAAATTCCTTAGCCGTCCGTGTCCGGTCACTTCATGACCTTGACGCTTCCCCCCTACCGCCTTTCCTGCAGACTTGTTTCCATACCCTTCCATGGACAATACCTCGGCCACAGCTTCGGCTGGACCTATTGCTTGGCCCCAAAGGCTCAGTCCCACCTGAGGTCCACCACCAGAACTTCCTCTCTGTTCTTGGCGAGTTTGCGGGCTCAGACGTCATCTACACTGATGGCTCCCTGGTTGACGGTCTTGTTGGCTTTGCTTACACTCCTGTTGACCATACAGAACAATGCTCCTTGTTGGTTGGTTGCAGTGTATTCACTGCAGAGCTGGTTGCAATCTATCACACTCTTGAATATATCCGCTCCTGCTCTGGTGAGTCCTATGTCATTTGTAGTGACTCCTTAAGCAGCCTACAAGCCCTTGACCAGTGTTTCCCAAGGCATCCCTTGGTATTGTTAATCCAGGAGTCTCTTTATGCCCTCTACAGGAGTGGACACTCAGTGACCTTCATTTGGACCGCAGGCCATGTTGGGATTCCGGGCAATGAACATGTTGACTGCCTGGCCAAACGGGCCACCAGTAAACCGTCTCTGAATATTGACCTCCTGGAGACTGATTTGCGAGCAGTCTTACGCCGCAAAGTTTTCGAGATTTGGGACACTGAATGGTGCAACCTGACCACACCAAACAAACTCCGTCCTATCAAGGAGACGACGAATGTGTGGCGGTCATCCATGCGAGCCACTCGCAGGGACTCCATTGTCCTTTGTCGGCTGTACGTTGGCCACAACCGCTTGACACACAGCCATTTACTGCGCCGTGAGGACCTGCCTCTATGTCACTGTGGGTAGGCTTTGACGGTGGTCCACATTTTGTTGGCCTGTCCCCTTTTAACTGTGCTCAGGCAGACGTTTGCGCTGCCTGATACACTCCCTGCCCTTTCAACAGATGACACTGCTATAGCAGGCTTAGTTTTGCGTTTTATTCGGGCAGTGGGCTTTTATCACTTAATCTAAGTGTTTGTGGTTTTTTGTGTTGAGTCTGGCCTTTGGCCTACGATTTTAGACTGTTTTTTTTTTTCTTTCTTTCTTTCTTGCTTCCCTTTTTTTTTTTTTTTTTTTTTTTTTTTTTTTTAGTGTGTGTTTCTGGTTGGTTGGCTTTTCCTTTTTTGTCTATATGGTCGGCCAACCACTGTCACACTGTGTGTGATTTTAATTCCTTTTGTCTGGTCTCTGTCTGAGTCTTTCTTGGGTCCTGTGTCGTCTCTTGTCATCTCCATTGTTTGTTTTTATTCTGTGTGGATGTTTGAAGGTTTTGGAAAAAGGGACTGATGACCGTAGCAGTCTGGTCCCTTCAATCCCACAAACTAACCAACCAGGAAGGGGATAGGTGGGTGAAGGACAGTCACTAACTAAGGTTGAGGCCTGGAGGATTACAGTAATGTAGGATATATTGCAAGAAAGATCCAGATGGCACAAGCTGTGAAGCAGTTATTGAAATGAAGAACTTCGTGTTTGGCAATGTGGTCAGCAAGTGGGTGGTCCAGCTGTTTCTTGGTCACTGTTTGTCGGTGGCCGTTCATGCAGACAGACAGCATGTTGGCTGTCATGCCCATGTAGAACAGAGTGGTTGCAATTTAGCTTATAGATCACATGCCTGTTTTCACAGGTAGTCCTGCCTTTGATGGTTTCACAGGTAGCCGTGCCTTTGGTGGGATAGGACATACTCGTGACAAGACCGGAGTAAGTGGTGATGGGAGGATGTATGGGGCAGTTCTTGCAGCTAGGTCTATTGCAAGTACATAAGCTATGAGCCAAGGGGTTGGGAGCAGGGGTTGATAGGAATGAAGGCATTGTGTAGGTTTGGTGGGCTGTGGAATACCGCCGTGGGAGAGGTGTGAAGGATAGGGGGTAGGACATACCTCATTTCATGGCATTACAAAAGGCAGTTAGATACCTGGGAGGAGAGTGTAATTCAGTTGCTCCTGGGTGATATTGAGTCATGAGGGGAATGCTCCTCTGTGGCCAGATGGTGGAACTTTAGGAAGTAGTGAGTGACTGGAGAGACTAGGCATAAGAGATCTGTTTCTATACAAGGTTGGGAGCCTAATTACGGCCTGTGAAGGCTTCATGAGACCCTTGGTGTATTGCAAGAGGGATTACTTGTCACTACATATAAGGCGGCCATGGGTGGTTAGGCTATATGGAAGGTACTTCTTAGTATAAAATGGATTGCAGCTGTCGAAAGGGAGGTATGTCTGGTGGTTGATAGGTTTGATGTGGACAGAGGTGCTGATGTAGCAATCTTTGAGGTGGAGGTCAACATTTAGGAAGATAGCTTTTATAAAGGAGGTATCTTTTATATAGGAGGTTAGGTCACAGGTAATAGGTTGAAGATGTTGGTCTGCAAGAGCAGATATTCTCTTGCTGGGGGTGCAGTAACAGGCCACAATGGGGCACTCTGGCTGCTTGGGTTTATGGACTTTAGGAAGCAAGTAGGAGTGTGGGGAGCAGTAGGGGTGAGGAGAGAGATAGGCGCCAAGAAGAGGTTCTGGATGGGCCTAAAGATCTGAGGAGAGACTGAGATCCTGCTGGATTTCTGGAATGGGGTAACTATGGCAGAGTTTGTAGGTGGACAAATCTGACAGCTGGTGGCAGACTCTTTCTGCCAGGTAATCCTTGTGATTCAAAACCACAGTGGTGGAGCCTTTGTCAGCAAGTAGGATTATAAGGTCAGTGTCAGTTTTTAGGTGGTTGATTGCCATTCGTAATGTGGATGTACGGTTAGCTTGCATGTTGAGGGATTTGGTGAGTGATGGTGAGGTAAGGTTTGAGGTTAAGAAATTCTGCAAAGTTCACACGGTGTGATTTGGGGACAGTGAAGGTGGATCAAATTTGGATGGAGGAGTGAACTGAGTCAGGCAGGGTTGAATGTTGGTCTTTGTTTGAGTGCGTTTGGTAGGGTTGGTGGTGAAAAAGAGTTTACACTGTAAGGACCGAGAGAAGGACAGAAGGCCTTTTAACAAGTCCAGCATGATTGAATTTGTGAGTGGGGCAAAAGATAAGACCTTTGGAAAGCACTGATAGTTCTGTGGGAGTAAGGATTTTGGAGGAAAGGTTCATAAATGTGTTTGGGGTCTGTTTAGGTTCTTGATTCTGTATGGCGGAGGGAGGATGTTTTTGAGGGTGGAGAAAATGTAGTAGGTCTGTGAGACAGCATTTGCCAGCCTTGGAAGAATGTGGGGGAGGTTTGGAGGCTGTTGTAGAGGTGGTGGATAGGGGCAGTCCTAGGTGGGAACAGGAGATGAACAGGTGGGATAGTTTTTGGAGATGACGTTGTGCGTGCAGCTCTAGTTTCTGGAAGGCAAGAGTTTCATTGTGTGAGATGTGATACAGCTGTCTGGGATTGCACAGCAGGAAAATTTTATGGATGGAGAGGAGGTATTGCATAGAGGTTTGGGCCTGATTTACATGGTTTTGCAGGACTGTGTTGTTGAGGGTTAAGGATTGGAGAAATCTGAAAGATGGAGGTCATTGTGGAAGGAGAGGTCGCAGCATGAGATAGTTAATTTGATGGTAAGTCCATTTGGGGGGATTCCATGAGCCAGACAACAACACAGGAACAGTATGGGGGATTGGGTTCTGGCGAAGGATAAGGAAACTTTTCTTTATTGGCACAAATGGAAGGAGCAAGGATCTATGGTGAAGGATAAAAATGTACAAAAATATGTAAATAATGTAGAACTACATGTGAAAAAAATTGCCAAAAATGCCATAATACATGGGGAGATCACAAAGGGGGCGGAACTGATGAAGTATCGGAAAACGAGGAAACTTGAGGCAGTAGGCTGATAGTGAAAGACACAAACGAACTGAAATCGATGTGAAAACACAATGAGATCAAAGATAAAAATAAATAAACAAGTCTGTAATGTGGGTTACAGATTGGTGGGCAGATATGTATGAAGAAGCGAGACAGCAGATGTGACTACATTAGGTGAGGTTAGTATGTGCAAACTGGAATAAAAGAGGAGAAAGAGTGACGTGTGGGGAGGGATTGGTAGAATGAGTGTCACATTCCAAACGACACCACATGCTTTGACTTACGAGCTACACTATATCAATCGTCTCGACCGTCACAACAAACAGCTACATGACCACGCTGATTATTGTTGGTGCAGCATCTCATGTCCCACATTACTTCCGAGGGATATCATTAGTCGTAGACCTTCAAATTGATCACTTTTCCTGTGTTACTCTCACGTATTTTCACACATTATTTTCCATACCTTCCTGTATCACAAGAACATGTAGCAACCTCTCCCCTCCTCCCCGTCACCCATATTGGAAACACTTTTTCACCAGCAACCCTACCAAACATACTCAATCAAAAACCAATGTAGAATGCTGGTGGACTCATTTTTCTTCTCCACGGAACTGTGATCCATCCCCACTGCCACCAAATCACACCCTACTTTACGGAATTTCTTAACCTCAAACCTTGCCTTACCATCTTTCCCCAAATCCCTCAACATGCAATCCAACCATACATCCACATAAAGAACTACAATCCACCACCTAAAAACTGATCCTGACCTTATAATCGTACTTGCTGACAAAGGCTCGACCACTGTGGTTTTGAACCACAAGGATTACCTGGCAGAAAGAGTCCGCCACCAGCTGTCAAATTTGTCCACCTACAAAGTGTACTATTGTGACCCCATTCCGGGAATCCAGCAGGACCTCCAGTCTCTTCTCAAATCCTTAGGCTCACCCAGAACCTCTTCCTGGTGTCTATATCTCTCCTCGCCCCTACCACTCCCCACACTCCTACCTTCTACATGCTTCCTAAAGTCCATAATCTCAACCACCCAGGATGCCCCATTGTGGCCGGTTACTGTGCAACACTGAGAGAATCCCTGCTCTTGCAGACCAACACCTTCAACCTGTTTCCTGTAACATACTCCCGTATATAAAAGATACCAACCATTTCCTCCATCGACTCTCCACAGTTTCTGTTCCTTTACCACGCGATGCCCTGTTCATCGCTACTGATGTCACCTCTCTTTACACTAACTTCCCTAATGCCCATGGCCTTGCCACTGTTGAACACCAACTTTCCCGACGCCCTATGGTTTCCAAACCTACAACGTCGTTCCTGGTCACCATGACCATCCATATCCTCAACCACTATTACTTCTCCCTTTAAAGGCATTATCTACAAAAAAAATCCTGAGTACAGCTATGAACACCCACATGACACCATCCTATGCCAATCTATTCATGGGTTTTGTAGACAAATCCTTTCTAACCACCGAGAATCCCTAACCCCTTGCCTGGTTCAGAGTCATTGACGACATCATCATGATATGGATCAACGGTGAGGTCACCCGATGCACATTCCTCCAGTTAATCTGAACATCATCTCCCCCCATTTGTTTCACCTGGTCCTCCTCCAACCCAATATGCCACCTTCTTCGATGTCGACCTCCACTTCAATAGGTGCCATCCATTCCATACCAAGAAGTCCCTCCCATGTAACCTAGCCACCTGCGGCTGTCAGATCTGTAGTGATGAATAGACTCTCTCAAAATAGACCAAGGGCCTCTCTGAGGCCTTCACAGACTGTATTTAGCCTCCCAACTTTGTACAGAAACAGATCTCCAGTTCCTTATCTCTCCAGTCACCCACCTCTTCCAGAAGTCCTACTATCCGGCCACTGAGGGCCATTCCTCTCGCGACTCAGTATCACTCAGGAGCAACTGAATCACATTCTCCTCCTGGGAATCAACTACCTCTCGTCATGCCCTGAAATGAGGTATGTCCTACTCCCTATCCTTCTCATCCCCTCCCACAGATGTATTCTGCCACATACCAAATCCACACAATATCTTCGACAATCCCTGCTTGACTCCTGCTCCCAACCCATTGCCTGTTGCTGTAGACATAGGTGCAAGATCTGTCCCATACATCCTCCCACCATCACTGTAGTAACACGGTTCACGTTTCCCGTCGCACTTCCGAGTAGACCGGGAACTGTCTCATAGGCATGCCCAATGTGAACTGACTGGGCACGGCCCATTCTGCCTGAGTTGTTGTTGTTGTTGTTGTTGTTGTTGTTCCGCTGGCAGAGGTTGCGGCCGAATTCTCGCATGCCCTCTGGTGGACGGGACTCTATTTGTGGCAACTACCGTCCGTGACGCAGCGTGCCGATGTGCGCCTCCCGCGATCTTTCTGTACTGCACGCCTCCTCTTTTGGGGGGTGAAGCCACTGTGATCCACTGCGTCGGAAGGTGGAGCATCGTGCAGGAGTGATGACCTCCACATCCATCGGAAGGCTGGAGTCTAGGGGATCCGCCAACCCTTGAGCCTGAACTTTCGAATACGGCTGGAAGTGACCCACACGAAGAGGCCCCCGTCGTCCCACCACCGGAACCCGGGACAGAACGGGAGACAGGCCGTCGAACTCTTGATCCTGGTCCACCCCGGGAGGGGCAAGACCCAGTGGCGGGGACTATGGGGAAGGGACGACCACAGGTGAACCAGCCCGCTGAGAAACCGGGCCTGTGAGGGGGGCCGGCTCTCGCTGGGGCAACGCTAACGATGGCGATGCCGGTGCTGGAGCTACTGGAGGCTGCCAAGGCTGAGAGCCATCACAGTGCGGCGGAATCACAGGGGGGAGGGGTGGTAGCGTCCCCTGAGAAACCAACACAGGTGCCGGCAATGGGGAAGCCGGTGCCCGAGGGGTCGGAGGGTGGGTGTCCAAACGTGGACGTAGCTGATTTTGGTAACAACATACCTCCCGGTCCCCCGTCTGCAAGGTATAGAGCCGGCGGCCATGTCGGCGCAGGACCACCGCCGGTATCCAACGTGGATTGCGACCAAACCCACGTGCCCAGACCGACATACCCGGTGGAAAGCCAGGTACTCTGTTTTGCGAAGACTGGCGAGGACCGGGCCGAAGGAGGTGCAGCAGAGTCCTAGGTTGGCGCCCGTGGAGGAGCTCTGCGGGGCTGCGGTCTCCCATAGGTGTGGTCCGGTATGCCGTCAAGAAAAACATCAACGCCTCCTCCGCAGGAAATTCGTGCTCATACTTTTTCATCTGTGTCTTAAATGTGCGCACCATGCGCTCGGCTTCCCCATTCAATTGTGGATGAAAGGGGGGAGAGCAAACGTGCCGAATACCGAAGCACCTACAAAAATCCTGGAAGGTCTGCGACATAAACTGAGGTCCATTGTCAGAGACCAGGGTGACTGGCAGACCTTCCACAGAAAAGATTTTTGCTAGTGCCTGGATTACAACCTCGGAAGTGGTTGAGGAGCAGCGAACCACATATGGAAATCGGGAATAAACATCAATGACAATGAGCCAAAACCCATTGAGAAACTGGCCCGCAAAATCGATGTGAACACGTTCCCATGCCTGGGTTGCAGGCGGCCATGAAGAGAACGCTGACCTGGGAGATGCCTGTTGGCTCGCACACTGGGAACAGGTGGTCACCAAGTGCTCAATTTCTCTGTCAATACCGGGCCAGTACACATGTCTGCGAGCCAAGTTTTTAGTACGGGAAACACCCCAGTGCCCCTCATGTAATAACGTGAGGACTTCCCTTCGCAAACTTGCAGGAAAAACCACGTGAGGAGCTGTATCATCGGTAGCCAGAAGGAGAACTCCTTCCAAGACGGAGAGGCGGTCTCGCAGAACAAAATAATTACAAAGAGGGTCCGTGGCCCGGCCTGGAGGTCGGGATGACCACCCCTGCTGAATGAGGCGAACTACTTGCCGGAGAACCGGGTCAGCTGCAGTTTCCCTGGCGACTCTAGAACTAGTGATCGGGAAGCCATCAACCACTTGGTGGGACGCCACATCCAAATGGAAACACATAATCTCCTCTCGATCGAACTTAGTATCCAGGCCCACCGGAAGACGGGAAAGAGCGTTGGCATTGGAATGCTGTCCGGTAGGGCGAAAATGAATGTCATAATGGTACTTAGAGAGGAACAAGGCCCAGCACTGTAGTCTGTGGGCCGCCCTATCCGGAATCTGAGAGGCGGAGCCAAATAACGATATTAACGGCTTATGGTCAGTGATTAACTGAAACTTCGTGTCATACAGGAAAGGGTGAAACTTGGTAACAGCGTAGACAATGGCCAAAGCCTCTTTTTCCACCTGGAGTAATGGGCCTGTGCGGGACTAAGAGTTTTAGACACAAACGCCAGTGGCTGCTCGGAACCATCTGCATTGCGATGGGCCAGGACTGCCCCCACCCCATACTGCGAAGCATCTGTAGCCAGGACCAACGGCTTATGAGGGTCAAAAGTAGCCAAACACGGCGCTGACGTGAGGAGGCCTTTCAACGAGGTGAACGCTCGCTCGCATGCAGGCAACCAATCAAAAGGAACACCCTTGCGCAGAAGGCAGTACAGGGGGCGGGCGATGGTGGAAGCCCTGGGAATGAACCGGTGGTAATAGGCAATCTTGCCTAAAAAAGCTTGTAACTCCTTCAGCGAAGCGGGACGCGGAAGATCGACGATACCTTGGACCAAACTGCCTAGCGGCTGGACGCCGTGCTGAGAGATTGTGTAGCCCACATACTCAATGGACGGTTGGAAGAAGTTTGACTTACGCAGGTTGCAACACAAGCCCCCGGACCTGAATTTGAGAAAGAGGGTGCGAAGGTTGTGCAAGTGTTCCTTTGTGCTGCGGCCCGTGACAATTATGTCGTCCAGGTAATTAATACAATGAGGGATTGTCGACGTGACGTGTTCAAGATAACGCTGGAATATCGCCGGGACACTGGATATTCCAGACGCCAACCGCTGGTATTGGTAAAGGCCAAACGGGGTGTTGACAACCGCCAACCGTTTGAAGTCCTCATCAAGAGGTATCTGATGATAAGCCTCCAAAAGATCGATTTTCAAAAAATATTGGCCTCCCGCTACGGTGGAGAACAATTCATCAGCACGAGACAAAGGATAGGTGTCCACCACCAATTGGGAATTAATGGTGGCCTTGAAATCGCCACAAAGACGTAATTTTCCCGAGAGTTTCCTGACAATAACGAGGGGCGAAGCCCACTCACTAGAAGAAATGGGAAGAACGACCCCTAGGGCTGTCAGCCGGTCTAGCTCTTCTTTTACCTGAGGGCGGAGAGCCAAGAGGATCTGCCTCACGCGTAGAAAATGCGGGCGAGCCGACGCCTTCAATGTTAAGTGACCTTGAAAGTCTGAAACACGCCCCAGGCCCTCCTCAAAGATATCCGGAAAGTCAGAGATCAAAGATTCTAATGATTGATAGGGAACGTCTTCGGAGACCAACTGTATGGTGTCAGTGATAGAAAACCCAAAACCTTGAAAGGCATCCAAGCCAAAAAGGTTAGCAGACCTCGCATCACTGACAACAATAAAAGTAATAGGCCGAGTGACTGATTTGTAAGTCACGTCGGTAGTGAATTGACCCAGTAGGGGAATGAACTGTTTACCATAACTGCGTAGACGCCGGTAAACTGGCGCCAACGGGGGCGACCCAAGGTCGGAGTAAGTTTGTGCATTCAACAAAGAAACTGCTGCGCCCGTATCTACTTGCAGTTTAATCGGCGCAACCGAACAGACACCTTGATAAAGAGTTTGTGGGCCGATGCGTCGGGAGCCTGGCCCGATGAAACTTCCTGAATGTCAACGTCCATGTCCTCTGTAACTGCTTCCTTCGATTCTTTCGAGGCTGAGCGGCAAACTTTAGCAATGTGTCCTTTTTTATTACATTTGCAACAAACGGCCCAACGCTGGGGGCACTCCGACCGATCATGATGTATATACCACGACGCTCAGGACGGTAATAGGGGCCGGCGGCCGGAACTTTGTTTACGTGCTGTGCGGGAGCAGCCGTAACGGCTGGAATGTACCGCTCGCACGTCGTCCACCCCGGACGCAGTGGACACGGCCGCGCCGCCCTGAACCGCTGCGACATCGCACCATGCTTCCAACTGTTGACCGGCGGTGTGAGAGACTTCATACGATTGAGCAATGGACAGGACTTCCTCGAGGGAAGGGTCTTCTAACTGCAGGGCCCATTGCCGGACCTCCCTATCAGGGGCCGAACGAACAATGACGTTGCGCACCATAACGTGGGCATACGACTCTCGCGACTGCTCCGTGACAAAATGACACTTGCGACTAAGACCGTGCAGGGTAGCGGCCCACGCCTGGTAAGACTGATGGGGCTGCTTCTTGCATTGATAGAACTTGACCCTAGCCGCCACAACATGCGTGCGGCGGCGATAATATGAAGACAGTAATGAACACAATGCTCAACCAAAACCCGCACTAAATCCTCCATGCCACGGATTAGCTGCAAAACCGGAACGACGACGCAACACGCGAAAGAATGACCCTACTCGTCGCCAATTGTGTTGTAACACGGTTCACGTTTTCCGTCGCATTTCCGAGTAGACCGGGAACTGTCTCATAGGCATGCCCGATGTGAACTGACTGGGCACGGCCCGTGCTGCCTGAGTTGTTGTTGTTCCGCTGGCAGAGGTCGCGGCCGAATTCTCGCATGCCCTCTGGTGGATGGGACTCTATTTGCGATAACTACCATCCGTGACGCGCCGTGCCGATGTGCGCCTCCCGCGATCTCTCTGGTGGCTACTGCAATCACCACCACCACCACCACCACCACCACCACCACCACCACAAGCTGTCTATTTGCATATATGTCCACTGACAAACTGTGACCAAGAAACAGCTGGATCACCTAGCTGCTGAGCAGGATGCCCAACACAATGTTTTTCATTTCAATGACTGCTTCACAGCCTGTGCCATCTCTATCACTCCTACAAACACCATCATTTCTGAATTGTTTAGGTGGGAACTCTCCTGGCAATGTATCCTACATTCCCTTAACCCTTCTGGCATCAACTTTTGTTAGCCACTGTCCTTGACCCACCTATCCCCATCCCTGTTCCCATTCCAGCTCCACGCAGTCTTCTGTCGTATGAACACACCCACAGTCATTTTACTTCTGTCCTTTCCCTCCTCCTTCCCACTTCCCCACTCTCTGTATAACCTCCGGACTGCACTTAACTACTCTACCCTCTCCCCACCTCGTCCCTGTATGCTCCCACAAGCAACACTTTACTGTGCCTCGCCACTACCCTGCTATGCCTCTCCCTTTCCATCCCATCTTCCTCCTTACCCCCACCACCCAGATTGATTCTCCCATCATACGCTGTTGCTCGCAGTCTGGCCTCAGCACCCAGTCATGTTTGAGTTACATTTGCATGAATGTGTGTAAAATGTTGTCTAATTGAGAAGCCTTTTGCCAAAAGCTTATGCATCTCTTTGTTGTGCTTCTCTCTGACTCAACATCTTCACTATGTGGTGGGTAGCAATTTATCCTTTTCATAGTATGACACTCCAGTTAAAACGACAACTGTAGTTGGCCCGGAAATTAGGCAGCTTCAACACTGTTTTGTTTGCTTTGAACACCTGAGATAACTTGCCAGTGACAGAAATTGGATCTCATTCAGTTTAAAAGATATTGAATACAGATTTTTAAAAATGTGAAAAATTTGTTTCCTTTATTTTTAAGATAGTATTGCATGATTTTCTCTCAAAAACTGTATGCATGAGGCTGTATATATACTAATTACATACACTTACAAAACATCAATATCCATTTACATTAAATTTCTCAGATGTGATCCGCAGTTCTTCATTGCTTTTCATTTTGCATTCAGCAACCTCTCTGGATGTTTGTATCCTGTAAAGAAATACTCCAAATTCTTAGGCATAATAATGGTTGATAGTTTTTCTGTTTTCTTTAGGTGTATCAGGGACAAGACAGCTCTGACACGAGGTGCATTTTTCATCCAGGTCAACCAGTTTTTCATGAAGGTCTAAAATATTGGTCCTGTTGTAAACGCCGCACAACGGATTTCAATACATTTCTGGAGCAGGAAGGTTGCACAACAGGATCACATGCATGGACTAAAGCTCAGGTAATGTGAGCTATTAAGGAAGTTGCAATATGGCACAGTTTAAAGTTAGCCATTGTGTGTTAATAATGGCTGCTGAACAGCAATAAAATGAAAACCTTATATCAAACTGTCCTCCACCGTAAAAAAGTAATGGATTTTGGTTGCTGTGTTAAGTGTATCACTAATATAACATGAAAGAGGTCCCTGGTGTACCTTTTTTAGGAGAAAGATTTATGTTTTATGTCCCATTGACATCCTATTAATTAGAGATAGGCAAATAAGAACAGGAAGTAATATGGCTGTGTCTGTTTCTAATGAACAGTTCCCTTCATTTGTCTTAATTTATGACTGGCCAGACAGGAATTTGAACTCTGGCTGTCCCAAATGCAATTCCAGGGCCTTAACCACTGGTCTTGCAGATAATAGAAGCTGTAGAAAGTGAAATATTGTATCCCATCTAGTAAGTAAGAGTCAAGCTATTGTGGGGTAGCGGAGGGTACAATGGGGGCGGGGGGACTGTGTATATGAAAGACTAAGCATGAGTGTCATGAGAACTGGTAACGTTAAGGATGATACCATCAAACATGCAGCAGTTGATTGGTTTTGGTCATTAGTCAGGAAGCACCTTATGAAGCTTGAACTGCTTGATATGTCTGGAAACCAATGACTTTTTTTCCCCACATGTGTATCTTAGTAGCGTGTAATGTTGGATAAGAAATACTATTCTTGTAATTAGTCTATTACTCTGTCAGAAAGGTCACAGTATGTAGTAATAGACGAGAAGTCATCGAGTAAAACAGAAGTAATATCCGGTGTTCCCCAAGGAAGTGTTAAGGCCCTCTATTGTACCTGATCTATGTTAACGACATAGGAGACAATCTGAGTAGCCCTCTTAGATTATTTGTAGATGATGCTGTCATTTACTGTCTTGTAAAGTCATCAGATGACCAAAACAAATAGCAAAATGATTTAGATAGATATTGTTTGGTGCGAAAAGTGGCAATTGACCCTGAATAAAGAAAAGTGTGAAGTTATTCATATGAGTACTAAGAGAAATCCACTAAATTTCGATTACACGATAAGTCACACAAATCTGAAGGCTGTAAATTCAACTAAATGCTTAGGGATTACAATTACAAGTAACCTAAATTGGAACGATCACATAGATAATGTTGTGGGTAGAGCAAATCAAAGACTGCAATTCATTGGCAGAACACTTAGAAGGTGTAACAGATCTACTAAAGAGACCTCTTACACCACAGCTGTTCCCCCTATTCTGGAGTATTGCTGTGTGGTGTGGGATCCGCATTAGGTGGGACTAACGGATGACATTGTAAAAGTTCAAAGAAGGGCGGCTCATTTTGTATTATTGCAAAATAAAGGAGATAGAGCCATAGACATGATACATGAATTGGAGTGGCAATCATTAAAACAAAGGCGTTCTTCATTGCGACGGGATCTTCTCATATAATTACAGTCACCAGTTTTCTCCTCCGATTGCGAAAACATTCTGTTGGCACCTACCTACATAGGGAGAAATGATCATCGGGATAAAATAAGAGAAATCAGGGCTCGCACAGAAAAATTTAAGTTCTCGTTTTTTCTGCATGCTGTTCGTGAGTGGAACTGTAGAGACAGCTTGAAGATGGTTTATTGAACTCTCTGCCAGACACTTAACTGTTGTAGCAGAGTAATCACATAGATGTAGGTATAATCCTAACGAAGACAGTTATCGTGAGGAGCCTGAGGGGAAAACCCATATTAGTTTTTAAAACAGGGTACCGTATTGAAATCATCTACAGAATAATGAGATGCAGCCAGAAAGTAAGCTCCATTTGGTAATAAAAATAAAATTAATACATATACAGAAAAAATATTTATTGAAAAAACTAAAAATCTTAAACTACCTTACTACGTAGCTCCCACTATTCTGTAGGCACTTGTCGTAGTGCTGCACAAATTTTTATATGCCTTCACCACAGAACATTGCTGCCTGCATTGTCAACCATGTGGTAACACATTCTTTGAGTTCGTTATCATTATTGAGCTTTTGACTACCAAGGAATGTTTTCAGGTGCAGAAGCATATAGAAGTCACTAGGGCTGTATGTAGAATGGTCAAACTGGCTCTTGCCAAAGACCGTGTAAGGTGCGAATCTCACTGAGGCGATACGATAAGTGATGCGAACTGTTCATACTGGGATGACTGCAGTGCAACACCAGTACATTTCTCTATCAATTGCCAGGTCCAACAAGGAGCACTGGATGCTCCCACAAATGGTGTCATATGATATATGGGAGGGAAATTTCAAGTCATTCTTCGTGACTTAAAGAAAAGGAAAAGCTACATATGTCTCTGTAGTAAGTTTCTGAGTAAAACTTTTGCTTTTCGCTTAAAAAAAATAAAAACCACTGTTTTGGGTTTCGCTCATGTTTCCTCATTCATTTTTGAGGGAACTATTTGATAAAAAATTGATTTTTTTCACATTATGTAGTCTGACATCTCAGCATAATAATGAACTGGTTTTATTTTCAGTTATTGACCATGGTTATTCATGATACTTCAAAGAAAAGTAAAACACTGCAAATATTTTGAAAAGTTTGCAGTGAAGAATGTAGTTCCCATCAAGTTTACATTCAGTACCTTTTATGGCATTCATTTCTGCACACAAAATGTGGATAACATATCAAAATTCTTTTTAATAGTGGAAGGGGAGTGATACTTGTTGCCAGTCTCGCAAAAATGTGTGAGATCATTGGAGGTTTTCCGCAATGAGGTTGGCAGCTAGGTGCCACTTGTGAGGCTACTGCCGTCTGCTGTATGAAGTGTGGAGCTGCTTCTTCGACTGTAGATACTAGTAGACCAGACAAACGGTACGGCAGCAGGGTTACAACATGGGATCACATGACTGTTGGCAAAACATTGATCGAAGTTTAAGGCAGAACTCTGCCTTCTGATTCTTTTTCTGATATTTTCCAATGAATTTCCTGCTAACTTTACTATGTTCAATGTATCTTGTTTAAGCGCAACTTTAGTCTGATTTAAGGTAGCTGTACTTGACAGGTAGCAGGTTGCTTGGCCCGCATCACCAATACACCATTGGGAGTTGTTCTGGCCGTGGCACTCTTGCTGCCACTACCTCTTCCGCAGTGCTGTACTGCCTGAAGCCATGTGCCAGCCAGTTCTCAGTGGACCATTGTAATGAGAGATTTGGGTAACTTTCAGCATCATGTGTCATACGATGTGTGATGAAAGTAGTTGAAAGAGAGCAGACTGTGTCTGCACACTCCTAGGAAAATTTCAAAAAGCGTCGGACATGGTGTGGTTACAGGCATTCAGTCATTTGAATTCATGTGTTCCTTGACAAAATATTTTGAGACAGAGGGAGATGCACGAGTGCCTCTTGTTCCTATGGACAAAGTGATGGAGTGAACTGCAGCTGCTCTGTGAATCAGCGAATGATCAGTGATTGGAATCTGCTAGAAGAAATTCATGAAAAAATAATCAGACAAGTCACCTATATTGATGACACTCGGGAAGAAGCAGCATCTCAAGAAAAGGGTCACAAAACTCGAGCCGTTTCAGCAAGATGTGATTCATTGTGGGATATACATGTATTACCTAAGAAAGGCATATCCAACTCTCAGCAAGCCACATGCTACCCTTGTAGAAGCAGACATGTTTCAGGGTAGTAAATCGTCTTTGCTATGAGTCATGATAAAGTTATAATTCCACTATAAATGTCTTTATAGCCACAAGTTATTAATAGAATGCCAAGATATCCCAACCAGTAGATGGCACTTTTTTAGGGAATTAGTAAGTGTAAATTTTGATGATAACGTCTGGCTTGATGGAACATGGCTGAGTGCGGTACACAATTTTAAAAAAAGGCTGGATAGGCTATACCAACACCAGTAGTATGGCAACTGTGATCGGCAGAGAAAAATATTCAATTTAAAAAAAGGCTAGGTGGCAATACCGCCAGCAATAGTACGCCAGCTGTGATCAGCAGAGGAAAAAAAATTATTGTAGCACATTATCGATATTCAAAAGGCTTCATTCCTAATTGTCTGCTGTTATTCAGTTCAAACAAGACCTCTGACAGCCATGAATAGATGAACCACAGTAGTTTTGTGAAATGGTTTGAGGACTCTGTGCTTCAGAACTAACCAAACAGTGTATAACTATTATGGATAAGTTTCGATATCATTCGGTTATACAGGATAAGGCACCAAAGAAGGTAACAAAGAAAGAAAAAGACATTGTTTGCTGCCTTGAGAAACGTAAGGTACAGTTTGATAGTAGCTTGACAAGAGCAGAAATGTTACAACTTGGGTCACAACACAAGCCAAGATACCCAGTTTCCATTGTGGATGAAATAGGGCATAAAGTACTCACTTTGCCTCTTTACCATTGGCATTTCAACACAGTAGCAGGCTAAACGTCATATTGCTAAGACTGCCAAAAGGTAGTAAATGATATGAAACAAGTGTGCAGGAAGCATGGTAAAATGAAAGTTGGTTACAACAATGTGTTGAAGACTTGAAAATATCTGTTACTATGAGCAGCAGCACTGATATTTTCACTGACTCTTGACTCTGAATTAAATGCTGTTTTCCTGTTGTTTGATTATGGCAAGTTAGATTGAAATTTAATATATTTTTTTTCCATTTTCTGCAGATACCAAGATGTTATTTCATGTGTGTAATAGTTTTTGAGACACACAGTGACACGAAGGAAACTTTTACGGACATGAACATTTATCATTTGTATTTCAGTAACAAATATTGCAAGGGTCCTAATTAAAGAAAAGATTTAAGATAATGCTGTGAGTGGTAATATAAGTAAATTTCAGAATTTTTATGTTATTTTTGTAGAAGATAGAGAATTTAAATTTCATACGTTAAATATTGACATAATTGCATAAAAACATCGTTTTGGAGGTATTTTGGTAGTCTACATCTACACGTACATCTATACTCTGCAAGCCAGTGTGTGGCGGAGGGTACATAGTGTAACACTGTCACTTCCCCCCTTTTCTGTTCCAGTTGTGATTAGTTTGCGGGAAGAACGATTATCAGTAAGCCTCCGTGTGGGCTCAGATTTCTCGTACTTCATTTTCATGGTCTTTTTGTAAGATTTATGTAGAAAGAAACAGTATATTTGTTGACTCTTCTAGGAATGCACACACTCAGAACATCAACAGCAAACCACACTGTGATGCAGAACGCCTCTCTTGCAGTGTCTGCCACTGGAGTTGGTTGATCATCTCGGTGACCTTGTATTAAATGAGCCTGTAATGAAATGCTCTGCTCATCTTTGGATGGTCTCTGTTATCTAACTGCTGTGGATCCCATTCAAGTATTGGTTGAACAAGTGTTTTTGCGAGCTATTTCTTTTATTGACGAACTACATTTTCTGAGGGTACTTCCAATGAATGTCAGTCTGGAATCTGCCTTACTCATGACTAATTTTCCCTTTCAAATCACTCTATATGCACATCCTTAGATATTTTATGGAAGAAACTGCTTCCATTGATTGTTATGCCGCTGTGTAATCATACAATAAGGAGCCTGGCAATCTTTGCATTCACAGTATGTTACATTTATATATGTTACGGATCAGTTGCCACTCCCTGCACCAAGCATTGGTCCTCAACCGGTCTTCCTGCATTTTGCTACAATTTTCTAGCACCACAGCTTCTCTGTATGCAACAGTACCATCCGCGAAAAGCCTCGTGGAAGTTATGACATTATCTAAGTCATTTATAGAGGGGGTGAGTCAGAAGGAAAGTTACGTGCTTTAAGGGGTGATATTATTAGTGATTCTGAACAAAAAACTTCCTGTGGACATATGCCCTGTTCTGAATGGTTTCAAAGATAGAACCCGTTTAATGTACATTATTTCCTGTGTTATTCAAACATTGCCATTGCTTACAGATTGCTGCAGTAATGTAGAGGAAGTAGAGATGAACAATTTGATGCAGAACATTTGTGGTCTATCAAGTCGAGAAACTATCTCAGATTGGCATATAAAAACTACCTAAACTACAGCACGTGTGCATCACATGAGATTTTCAGTATGCTTGTGCTCTATTTGCGCATACTACTAGTCCTCAAGAAGAAATCAATCGAACCTTTTTCGTAGGAAATTTAATTGCATCTACTTTTCTACTGAGACACTATTAGTCCTAAAGAAAAAATGACTCAAACCTTTCTCATAGTAAATTTGATGTACGTTACTTTTCTACTACGATACATTTTTGCTGGAGGTTGCGGTTTTCGAGTTGTTCAAGAAATATGGACAAATATTATATTAAATATGTTTTATCTTGGAAATTGATCGGAATAAGGCATGTGTCCGTCTGAAGTTTTTTTGTTCAGAATCACTAATACTATCATCCCTCAAAGCTACGTAACTTTCCTTCCAACTCTCCGTATATATTGTGACAAGTAACGTCCCTATAACTCTTCTCCGTTCAGAATGACATGCTATGTTCACTTTCTAGAAACTCTTTAATCCAATCGCACAGGTGGTCTGATACTGTGTATGCTTTTATTTTGTTCATTAGGCAGCAGTGTGTAACTATATTGAATGCCTTCTGGACGTCAAGGAAAATGGCATCTACCTGGACTCATGCAGTTGACAGGTTGGCGGGGGGGAATAATAGTTTTAGAGTTGTGGCATGATATGTTTGAAACTGTTTATGAATGAGAAAATATGTTTCAACAAATCAAAAAAATTAATGTCTCTTGCCCTCATTAAAATTAAAAACAGTTTTGTGACATACTAAGAGGCACTATAGAGATCTGTATCGTGTATGAATTTGAGATTTTTTTAAAAGTTGATTTTTGTGGAAGATACAGGCATTAAAGTGTTTCTATCACTGCAGAGAGCGATGTACTGTGGCGGCTGCCTGCAGACACTACTTGATCTAACAGTGCTGCAACTTTGGACCTTAAACATCAATTACGAGCTAGTTTAAATCAGAATATACTAGTGGTAAATCGTACAAATTTAGTTTTACAGCAGTTACTTCTTAATGAGCATTGCGAACTGCTGAAGCACATTCGATGTTCAGCTAGTTCTTATTTCTTTAATAATGAAGCCAACAATATATTTGCTGTGAATATTTCTGTATTACTAATTTTGAGATGCATACTCCATTAAGGATACCTGTTGTTCTCAGTATAAAATATACATATGAATAGAGTCTTGGTCAGAGAAAATGTTTATAATAAATTCCTAAACAATACTTACATTCCATGGCTACACAGATTGCCATAAACAAAGAAACCTGAATGTAAATATACTTTTTCTCATTGCATGTAATCAATTCAGCTGTTTTCTTCTGCCACAAAATGCAAAGCATTGTAAGTGAAACCTCCTACGTATCTAAAACAATTTGCTGTTGCAGCATTCACTTCAAAATCTGAGAATAGGAAATGAAAACAAAGCAAACTATTTTTCTGCTGCACCAGTCCACTAAACAAAAATGTATATGAAAGATTTTCTCGGTGTTAATAAAAGGATAGATTGCTACTCCTGTAAAGATGACCCATTGAGTTGCAGACAGGCACAAAGAAAATAATGTTCTAGTAACAGTCTCTTTATTGTTTCTGTCTGCACCTCAACAGTTCATCTTTACAGTGAGTGGCAATCTACCCTTTTCCTAATACTGTTGATACTCCAACCTGGAGTTTCCATTGTCACAGGATTTCTACACTTAGTCTAAAACACATTTCAACAATATTATATATGAAGGTAGTATCTGTTCCCGAAAGAACAGTTACCGTTGATGACCATGCAGCTTTCGCTAGAATGAAATGATAATTAAATGGACACCCTAGCTGCAAAGAGGTATTGATATACTTCATTGGGGACATGTTGAAAAACTGTGTGCCCCGACCGGGACTCGAACCCGGGATCTCCTGCTTATATGGCAGACGCTCTGTCCATCTGAGCCACCAAGGGCACAGAGGATAGTGCGCCTGCAGGGACTTATCCCTTGCATGCTCCCCATGAGACCCACATTCTCAACATGTCCACACCACTACATCTATTAGGCGCACTACGAATGTAGTGGTGTGAACATGTTGAGAATGTGGGTCCCACAGGGAGCATGCAAGGGATAAGTCCCTGCAGGTGCACTATCCTCTGTGCCCCCGGTGGCTCAGATCGGTAGAGTGTCTGCCATGTAAGCAGGAGATCCCGGATTCGAGTCCCGGTCGGGGCACACATTTTTTTCAACATGTCCCCAATGAAGTATATCAACACCTCTTTGCAGCTAGGGTCTCCATTTAATTATCATTTCATTCCAGCGAAAGCTGCATGGTCATCAACGGTAACTGTTCTTTCGGGAACAGATACTACCTTCATATATAGTTAAAATATGGCTTCCTGGCCATTGACCTTCTTGTGCGAACGCACACGCTGTGTCCAAACTCTTACAGGACTTGGTATATTAATCTGCCTTGAGTAATGAGTATGATGGGCAAACATCTGTTAGGCGCACTACGAATGTAATGGTGTGTACATGTTGAGAATGTGGGTCTCACGGGGAGCGTGCAAGGGATAAGTCCCTGCAGGCGCACTATCCTCTGTGCCCTCGGTGGCTCAGATGGGTGGAGTGTCTGCCGTGTAAGCAGGAGATCCCGGGTTCGAGTCCCTGTTGCGGCACACTTTTTTTTTTTTTCAAAATGTCCTCAATGAAGTATATCAGTGCCTCTTTGCAGCTAGGATGTCCATTTAATTATAATTTCATTCAACAATATTACTTGGAAAACTACATTGCTGCAGTTAAGTTTTTACAGCTATTGCTGCTCTAGTGAGAGAAGCCTGAACTACGAAACACTTGTTACTGTCGTTAACTTGAGAAGAGCAGTGAAGTGTAGTTGGATGTTTGTAGGCCAAAGGACATAAACTGAGTGAAATTCACAGGGATATGAGTGGCATGTATAGGGACATATGTATGGAGCATAGCAATGTCTCGAGGTGGTGGGTATTCTTCCAAGAGGACTATGTGAACCTTAGTGATTTGCCACACTCTGGGCAGCTGGTAACAGCTGCAACCCCTCAGAATGTTGAAGCCAGTAAGGCAGCAATTTTGGACAACTGGTACGAGCAAGTGTGAACCTTATTGCTGCAGTTTGACATTTCCTATGGTACAATGTACACTATTAATCATGACATGTTGAAATTTCGTAAAGTTAGTGCTGACTGGGTGTCTAAGAACATGACAGGAAACCACAAGGGCCAGTTAAATTTGGGTGGGAAGCTCTCCAGCGTCCACTGTGCATACTGGACCCTGTACCATTGGATTTTCATCTGTTTAGTCCCATGGAGAAACTCCTGGCCGGCCTACACTTCTTCTTCATCTTCTTCTTCTACTTCTTCTTTTGTAGTAAAATTATTGTGCGTTACTTTCCAATCTTCCCTTATAAATATCCACACTTACAAGAATCATGAGAAGTTTCAGCAAATCTTTTGTCTAATGAATCTCTGTTAGTCATAGGTTTATGAAGCTTGGGCCTCTTTACCTGAAGGTCCTCAGAAAAAGAATATTTAATTTAGCTGGTACAGGACTGCTGCAAAACCAATACCCTCCATTATTTGCTCCGTCAAAATAATTTTTGTTGAAAAGTTTTGAACAGATGTAAGTGTGCCTAGTTGGCTTAAAATTTTTTTGTGTCAATGTGTGTGTCCATAGCTGCCTGCATCCTTCGTGTTTAGGGAATGTATAGGGAAGGGGAAAAAAAAAACCATTGTGATCTAATTTTCCAAGAAATATTTCATATTGTAAAGTGCACCCGGAAACACACACATCACTTTAAACCGATGATTTAAATGACAGCGTCTGTTTGGTTATAAAGGTGATACAAAGAATAGTTCATCAGTTTTCATGAAATGCCACTAGATTAAACTAATAAACTTAAATGAAAAATTTAATGTTACTGCCCTTCACAAAATGCTTTGTACAATGATAAGCACAAAACGACACCATCACTGTTTTGCCAGTGGTCCTGTGGTACAGGTGGAGAGATGTTGGTGTCAAGAAAATTATGTCATGCTCAGTCTGCTAATAGCCATGGTCAAAGAGTTGCCTCGTGTTTCTCTTTTTCATATGCTGCCAGTACTAGCCGAAGCTGGAAATGAAAAAGCTTATTGAAAGGAAAAGACACAGGTGCTCATTAGCTGACAATGCTAATCAGATGTTTTTTCAAGTGTTACCCGGTATCAGGAGACTTTGTGACAATCGTACACGAGCTCTGAAAGCAGAATTCTTGTTACTTCTGAATGAGCAGCTGGATGAAGCCTAGAAGGACATGTCAGCATTTTTCAGATCATCGTGGCGTCCTTCCATTTTTTCAAATAAATTATCTGCCCTTACGCAGAGGTCAGTCACTGCTTCACTTTAGATGGTGACTGATCTCTCTTCAGATCCAGCATTGTTTCTTCTGAATATTCCTCAAACTGAGTCGTGTACTACATTGTGGATTTTAGCAGTTGTAGAAAAACTATCCTATCTTAATTAATTTGAGGCCATTATTTATGTATGTATCACATTGAATGAAGTACCACATTTGGTGGCCTCACTAAAAATTAACTTTTCATAGTACACTCATAATGCCGCTCGAACACTTGTACCAGTTTACCTTATTGTAATGAGTAGCTTCTCAGTAGAAAATGCTAGCCAAATATTTATCTCTTACTTTGCCAGATTAGCTGATAGTAGATGTGTAGAAAGTATAAACTGTGTAGACTCATTCTGTAGAATTTGTGTTCTGTATTGGGAGAGCTCATGAGCTGCACCCAATACTTTCTTTTCTTTTTCACTTTTTTGAGCTTTAAATGATGATAAGTCACAATAATGTTCTCTTCAGAAGAGCTCATGATTGAAACTGAAACAGAAATGTGATTCGTGCTGTCTTGTTGCTTGTCACGTGGCAAGTCATATTTCATGTTATATTGTATTGCATATTGTATCATGCCAGTGGCAACATGAGTGTCGCACCTGCACCGAGAAGTGTCTTGTGGCACGACCTTTATTGCATCATGTTATATCCCATATTGTATCATCTCAGTGTGAACCGCATCTAATAGTTTTCTTATCTTGTTTGCAGTGTGAGGTTGAGCATGCAGTGATTTAAAACATTACCATTTGTGAACTTTCTGCGGTGTTGATTCTTTATTGCGCAAAGCAGTGTATGAACACCTCACAGTAAACATTTGCACTGAATGCCTCACTCGTAGCTGCCTCAGCCTTTCTCTCGTCCGTGCATGCACACACGATAGTTCTTTTGACAGCCGAGGGCTCAAGAAGTCTTCGGGGTGCTCGAGAGGGTGTCTACCGCAGCATCCCGAACGAGATAGCGGCGTTTCGCGCAGTCGTTATTGCAAGTCATATCACCAAAAACAATCGATTTCTTAGCAGCAGGCATTGCGAGCCCAAAAGACAGTCCATATGACTTTTCGAGTTGTCAGGATTTGCTTGGCTCTAGCCTTTGCTAAGGGCACATTCCATCAGTTGTCGTTTTGACTGGGGTATACAAGCGACACAAATCTCATCTCTGGTCACTGTCTTGGTTAGAAAATAACCACCACCTTTGTTGTAATTTATCTAAAAGTCAAGTGCACTGTCCAGATGCTGTTTTTGTGTTGCTGTGTAAGAGGTTTTGGTATCCAGCAAGCACACAGATTTCGGAAAATTCAGTTTTTCAGAAACAGTTTTGTTAAATAGTGATCCTCAAATTTTTGGAAAGTTCTTAGAAAGACTGGATGCTGTATGCTGTAAACTTACTGTTTTTCTTCATGAATTCTTCAATTTCACAAATCAGTTCTTCATTAACCAAACGTGGATGCCCATTTTGTTCATCACTATGCACTTGATCATGTCCATCGTTGAACTGTCAGACCCACAAGCTTTGCAGATCTGTCAGCAAACGTTGCCCGTTTTAGTGGTTCTTTGCATTCAGAAAATTAATTACAAGTCTAATCTTACAAGGGGCAGGATTTTTAGGTAACTTTGCCATTCTGAACAAGCACTGTACAGCATAAACAACACACAGAGAACTCAGAATTGTGTCATCTCATTCTCTTTGTCTGAAAGCATCTCCATGCTTGCACTGAACGACGATTGAACCACTGCCATGGAAAGAAATAGAAATGGAATTTGCGTTCTGGATGTATTTCGTATTATATCTTGTATGTGCCCTGTAAAACTTAAGGCTGAAGTAACATAACATATTCACTAATCAGTGGACATGAATGAAAGTGCAGGAGCGTGTTACCAGAAGTCTCCCATTCATGCACAGAAAGTCGGATGTCACACGGCATAAGGTTAGCTTGGCTGTAGTGCCAAATGGGGCTGGCCCCTCAAGATTAGACAGTTGAAGGAAAGGGAAAAAGACAGTATGTGTCAGCGAGCAGTTATTGTACGCTGTGATGGTGTTCTTCATTACAACATGGCCTGGAGACAACATTCGGATTACTTTACATGGGGAAGAATAATAGGGAACCTAGAAAAAGTCAAAGTATGATGAGTGTACCCCAGGAGTTTGGTATTGCTCACAGCATTGTTTCATGAGGAGCGTTCTGAACCACAGGCATTGCTGTGCAAAGGGTAGGTGCTGGTCGACCTTATTCAACTACAGCAGCACACACCACATTATGCAACAGTCAAGAAGGGGTCCACTTCAAACAGTGAGGGCAATTGCAGATACACGTAACAGGACTGCAAGAAGTGGCATGGTGACTGTTTGGAGGTGGTCTCTGTGCTTAACAACCAATACATTGTGTTCCATAGATGCCTGCACATAGGCAGCACCACTTGCGATGGTGCCAATAGCATAGGGACTGGACCAATGAGGAGTGGGGCCACGTAGTCTTATTGGATGAGAGCAGATTCAATCTCACAAGTGACTGTGGGTGTATCCTCATACAGTGAGAGATGGGAACACATAATGCACCCAGGAACATAGTCAAACTTGATCATTTTGGTGGTTCAAGTGTTATGGTATGGAGAGGCATAATGTCATGTGGGCATACTGATGTCCAAAACTTCTAACACACTACACTCATTGGTAACTGTTACTGTGACTCTGTAATACTTCCCCATGTGTGTCTTTTCAGGGGTGAATTCAGCCCTGACTTCAGTTTTATGATGTCAGTGCACGACTGCATCAAATATTGTAGGTCGAGGATCTCTTGGAACGAGAGAATATTTGTCAAATAGACTGACCTACCCATTCTGCCAACTTCAGTCCTATTGAGCACCTGTCAGATGTGTTGGGGAGACATATTGAGCACCTGTTGGATGTGTTGGGGAGACATATTGTAACGCAACTATGTGCACCAATGACCATCAGTCAGTTGCCAACCACATTGGGAGGAATGGAATGCCCTACCACAAGAACTCCTTACCAAAGTTGTGGCCAGCATGGAAGCAGATTGCAGGGTGTGTACAGCCATGTGTGGTGATGAGACGCCCTATTAAGAACCATGTCTCACCTTTTGTAATGTCCAGGGGACCATAATAAATCGTGGTGAGTTCAATGTAATTATTGTCTTTGAATACAAGTGTCATTTGTGTTCATCTCATTACAAGTTCTTTAAGGTACCTCCTGTACTACACTGTAGCAGCTCTTTCTATGTATAGTCCAAGTTTCATTAAGCTATGTTATTTGGCAGTGAGACATTATGTGAAAGTTACTTTTGTCTTTAAGTTTTGCACAACAATTTATTATTTAGTATTACATCCCTTCTGTGACACTTTATGTATAAATTATCATCATGTACTCTTGACATCCAAACCAGATAAAGGTAACCCTCCCTCCCCAATTGTTCCATGTATTAAAACTCTTCAGCAGTAAACATCATGTTACTCCTGCTTATTTTTAATGGCATCTACTCATCTTCCAGTAGGATGCTTAGTCTTCTCGTTTCTCAGCAAATAACTTCCTTTACCATCCTTTTGTACAGCTGTGTGTTGTATCTACCTCCATTTATAATTACATCTACCATCCCAGTATGTTACATGATCCATTTGTTTGTTTTCCTATATCTTACAGTAATTCCAACCACTCGTATCTCTATTGCTCAAGTACCAACTCTCGGTTTTTTCTCTAGATGTACAGGTCTCGCTGCCGTATTTCAAGGCTTGTGCACGATGATAGTAAACTTTTTGTTTTGATCACATCGGAATTTTTATTTTGTTAAATAACACGGCCTATTTTTGTCATACGAAATAAGAAGAATGAAATTACTAAATAGACCATTTTAAGGCCGGCAGAAACACTATGGGATGTTGTTTCACTGTGAATATTGGCTGAGAATGTGAAAATCCAAAGAGGAAAATAAAAAAGTAAATCATAAAGGAGTTAAAGGAAGTACAAGTCACTAGGATTCTGAGGTCGAAAGATACATCTAATGTCATTAAAAAGAAGGAGAACACGAAAAGGGTCCTTGAATCTACGTCTTGTTCCATGTAATTGTTTAACTTCTATTTTTGATTCTCTTGTCCTAGAACTCTGTTTTTTATACAATGAAGGCTTTCATGACTGGCTGTCTTAGCTGCTTTTGAATTTTCTTGGTCGTGGTCCATGAAACTCTTTTCTTCTTGGCATTTTGTACTGGGCTGCATTGGACATCTTCAGATGTGCTCTTGGTTCTACTATATCACACCGATTGACAGGTTGGACATCATAGAGCAACATAAATACTGTAAAAAAAGGGAGTGGTAGAAGTTTACATGTGATCGACGGAGATAATCCTCATCAGAGATAAAAATTAGCTATCAAACTGTATATCAAAGATAAAACATATCTATGGGGTCTGCAGTCACTGTTCATATATCACTGAGCATCATGGCTTCTTCTTTTCTGTTGAAATTATCCCCATATTTATATATTTTGATGGCTTTTCTGTGTGTAGCCTTGGATAATAGTTAGTTATTTGTTGTGGATAAAATATTTTGTTTGGAAAACTTTATTTCGTGGTTTCCTGGCTGAAGAGTGTGTTGTGCTGCTGCTGATTTTTCTGTTTTCCCGAGTCAGGAAAGACCTTTATTTTTCTTCAGACAAGTATTCATACTTCATGTTATATTAATCTTCCTTGAAGGTTCAATCTTGGGAATTTTGACAGAAAATCTGTGTGTAATGGCGAAACCTCTCTTTTTAACATGAAAGGAAATTTGATGGGCTTCTCTATAATTCTCTCTTGCTTACTGTCTGAACGCTTGATGAAATATGCCACACTTATTCAGATATACTCATCTCCTGTATTACGCCAATGTGGCAAGGATCCCAGGCTGATGAATCAGGTGAACAATTTTTTTAAGCTACCTTGTACACCAGTGAATTACATTTTTTTTTTTTTAGGATTTTTCCAACAAATCTCTGACTAGTATCTGCTTTTTGTACAACTAGTTTCATGTTCTCATTGTAATTTAAGTCTCTGGATTGTTACTCCCAGATATCTTACAACTGTTACTGCTCCCAGTGATCAGTTGATAGTAGTGTGTTACACAACAGTTTCACCCTACATATTTGCACTAAAAGATTATCGTTTGATGTTATCTCCTCAGGTAATCTCCAATCTGTTTCCTGACACACTTGATAAGTAAAAAATATTTTCCTAAGTTTTTTTAGCATCCATTTAAGCACCTATAGTTACTGATGCCACAACAGTCTTATGGTCAGTGACTGCGTTTACTACAAGGACTGAATTGAAAAGTTCAGTTGCAGTCATTACTAGCCTATCTAAAACCTTGCTTTCAGGGGTCAGTATTCAAAATACCTTCTAAAGGTAATTTTCAGAAAAGATGCTCAGAACAATTTTCCACTAATCTTTGTCCCTGGCAGACTTTTTAACCATTTCATTCTCTTATCCTGTAGCGGGCGAGCATGATCAGAAAATTTACCTGTAGTATTACCCAGCTTTTCCATGAAGCTGTCTGCTATACAGCTCCAGAACTGACTGGGTTAGTCAATTTCGAAAGACGGAGGCAGACAAATGGATACAACCTTGAACAGGACCATGGCTAGCTATATACTGTGGTGTTCAAACCAACTTTTGAATTGAACACTTTTATACACTGTTTGTAAGATGGCTCGCAAAACAACACAGTGCAGAGCATGAGCAATCATTGGGAAATCTGTCTGTGTCACTGGACTATTGTGCTAACAAAAGTGACACTTTTCAAAAAGAAATATTACTGGAAATGAAACATGGGTTCATCATTTAGTATCAGAGAACAGACACCATAACATGGATTAGAAACACCCTAAATTTCCAGCCAAAAAGAAATTCAGGAGTCCAGCCAGTTCTAGGAAAGTGATGTCTACTGACAAGCTAATACTGAAATGTTACCTGGAAAAGGGGTCACCAGTAACCAGTGTATTTTATGCTGATGTGCTTTGCAAGAAGTTGAAGTACGCCATTTCAAATGGGAGATTATAGAAAGGGATTTTATTTTATTTTATTTTATTTTTTTCAATTACAGTGCACATCCACATACGAGGTGGAATCCAAAATTTTCAGGACTGGTGCTGCCATCTGGAAAGTAATAGTAGTAGATCTTTGCACCACTGATGAGTCAGTTGCAGAGTGGCATTCAGCTGGGAGGACATGTTGCTTGTCCACAGTGATTTCCATAATACTTTGTGTTTGGCATGTGGCGATTTTACGATGGATCCGCGAACAGAACAGTGTGTCAGACCGCATCTGATGATCCAACCTTCGTGTGACGGGTTATCACCGGTTATGACCAAGAGACAAAGCAACAATCGTTCCAGTGGAGGAGCCTGGGCCCTCCAAGACCCAAAAAAGCAAGACAATTGAAGAGCATGATCATCGTTTTCTTTGATACCAAGGGAGTTGTGCACAAAGAATTTGTACCACCCAACCAAACAGTGAATTCCACGTACTACTGTGATGTTTTGCAACGGCTCCGTGAAAACGTGATGACGACGGCCCAAACTTTGGCGTCAAGGGAACTGGCTGCTGCATCACGACAACGTGCCCTGTCATACGTCCTTGCTCACCAGGACCTTTTTGGTAAAAAACAACATGGCGGCTATACCCCACCCACTGTACTCGCTAGATTTGGCACCTTGCGACTTAGTGCTATGCCCAAAACTGAAACTCAAGTTGAAAGGCTGTCGGTTTGACACTCTAGAGAGGATTCAAGAAGCATCGCTGGCAGTGATAAACACAGGATTTCCAGAAAACATTTGACCTGTGGCAGAAGTGCTGGGACCGGTGTGTACGTGTGGATGGGAACTACTTCGAGGGTGATGGTAACCGTTAGTCCAAAGGTAAGGTTTTCAACAGATGGCAACACCAGTCCCGCAAATTTTGAATTGCACCTTGTACTGAAATTTGCTCTGTTCGTACTCTTCAGAATCTGGAATGCTTTGCTAGATCAAAACCGCGTGCCAGGTTGGATCTGGAACCTGGAACCCTGCTTGTGATGGGCAGTGATCATATGGTAACAGCATTGCCTGTGAAAGGCGCAGTTTTTAGGTTGAGGTCTAATCTGTTAGAAATTTTAAAACAGTTCATGCACCACTGCAGAATGAAAGATTCATTCTGTCTTTAAAAGCTGAATTTTTAAGTATTGTAGCATCTTGTATACTGTTCTCATCTCACTAGTTCAGATGACAGAAAATGCAGCCAGGCCTTAGCACCCTGAGGCAACAGTGACTACATGTCTGCCTGTGTGTGTGTGTGTGTGTGTGTGTGTGTGTGTGTGTGTGTGTGTGTGTGTGTGTGTATCTGAAGAATTACTTCATCAGACAGCCTATAATATCTAATGGTCTTCTTTTGGCGTACATGTCTACCCTTCAATGCCTCCTCAGTGTGGTGAGTAGCAACCTGTGCTATTTCATGCAGTTGTTATAGTTGTTGTCTGATAGTACATCCAAATGTAAATAAAGTTACTGGAACTTCATGACAATGTGTACAATGATTACAAACATTTGTTTAGTGCTTGAGTATGAAGCTAAAGAGAATTACAGTTTACTTATGACAGTTTTATCTTTTTGTGTTACAGAAAAGCAACAACAAAAAAGTTAAATGTCGATATGACTGGCATCAAACTTCGAATTATGTTGTTGTATCCATATTTGCCAAGAAATATGATCCAAAGATGTCTACAGTAGAGCTAAATCCGATCCGTCTTAGAATCCATTTGTATTTTCCAGAAGAAGATAATGCATTTGATTTAGATATTGAATTGAAAGGGGTGAGTGCATATTTTAAACTTAATTGTGTAAAAGTCCGTTATTACTTTGTATTATATTTGCTATTGGTTCAATATTTTTTGTTGTAGTGATTGTTGTTAACTGTTATTGAACACTAAAATAAGTCCCAAAGGTTTTCGTTCAGTTAACACCGCAAAGCCCTTTTTTTCCAGTTAACACTGCATATAATGGAAGTAGATGGTTAGATTTTTTATTCATAGGAAACATGAAGGCTCAGTCATTAAAGCCCATACTGCTTTTACTACATGAGTGGTATGCTTGTACAATATGAAATGATATACATCCATACTGATATCCATACTGATACTGTTCTGTGCATGTATGCTAGACAACTCTATAAAACGCTATCTGGAATCTATCCAAAAAGCCTAGCAGTTATTTAGATCGAAATTGATAACATGGGTTGTCATGCTAAGTTCCTACCCTCATTTAGTTATCAGTGAACATGTGGTTTCAGTCTTTAATGAGTGACATTTTTATTGTAACACAAAAATAAAGAAAATTTCAGCAAATAGTATCTTGGTATGAACTACACACATCAAAAAAAATTTTGCATCACCCCGGTTCCGACAACTCCTGAAGGTAGACATTGACTGTGGATATTGTATCACAGACACAGTCCCTCTGACTGTTCAGAGGTGTCACTAAACCCGCCCAAAGATGTAAACAACCGTGCACGAACAGTGCCTATTGGACGGAGGGGTCTTACAGAGGTGGGCATTATTCATTTCAATGACTGCTTCACAGCCCTATGCCTTGACTGCTTCACAGCCTGTGCCATCTGGATCCTTCCCAATAACACCAGCTTTTCTGAATGGGCGGCTTTACCACAATTCCCGCAAGTGGCTTCCCCTCTACAGCCGAGAGTAGTGTGTCCAAAGTGTTGGCATTTAAAACACCGCATGGGGTTGGGGTAATAAGGCCGTACACTGAGACGTAGGAAACCTGCCTTCACATGCTCTGGCAGTTTGGTGGTGTTAAATGTAAGGATAAATGAGTCAGTCTTTATGAGAGCACCATCCACCCGTTTCATAATGTGTTGCACGTCGACAATTCCTTCCCGGGACCATTCAGCCTTCAGTTCCTCTTGGGGAATGTCAACGAGATCTCTGCAAGTCACAACACCCTTGCTGTAGTTCAGGGTGTTGTGAAATTTAGTCTCTATCGCAAACTCCCCAAGAAATTGTGCCTTCTGAAGGTTCTGGACTTGCTGGAAGCTAGATGTTTCAACCAACAAGGTGCCATTTCGCAAGCGCTTTACAGATTTTAATGTGCCAGCAATACCTTCTAAGCCCTTCTGTATACAAAATGGCGAAACTTTTTCAAAACTCCCACCTTTTCTTTTAATTATGAAAAACACATTCTGCGAAGCAGCATGCGCTCTGTTACTACTACCTGAATCAGGAGGACTGGCTACACGAGCCCTCTTGTTGAATTGGGTGTTAGAACCCACCAGCGGTCCACCCTTTCCGCTGGCAGGAGAAGAATAAAAGTTCGAGGGTTCCATCTCGGTACCACGAGCAGCTAGGGAACTAGAAGTCCACCTAGACAGAGCCCCGCGTGCCTAAGTAAGCAGGCAGGTGCCCCAGAGGTTGCCCGCTTGCGACTGTTCCACCCCAACAGCCATGCATCTTATAGGCGCGCAGCACACCGTAAGATTGAGGGTTTTTTATAGAGGTTTACCTTCCTCGCAATCCAGGCGGTCAAGCCAAGATTACCATTCCCCGCAGCACACAACATTCCACCGCCGCGCCATGCGGTGGTCGCTGAAGCATGTCTGGGGTTTATGGTGACAGGAGACTGGCGGCGCTGACCAGTCCCCAGCTCAGGACCCCGGAGTCGCCAAGCCCGTACTCAGCAAATGAATGCTGAGCCCCTGGGGGGGCCTCTCCCATCATGTGCTGCTGCTTGTAGTCTGGCTTCAGCTGCCAGAGACTGATTAAATAATATTATATGCAGTCATATCAGCAACAAATTTGAATATCTTTGAAATTCCACAACCTCTAAGAAAAACAAATGTGACAAGTATGAACACACATAGATTTAACAGTTAAAAAAAAAAAAATCATCTGAAGTATCAGTCCTTGTCGAAACTTCATATTGTGTGACCATAGAAGTTTGATTTCCAGTCAAATCTTGGGGTTTAAAACTTTCCAAATTAGGGGCTAGTGAAAATAATGCAGAATCAACACAAACAATAGTGACAGTTTGCCAAGCTTCACCAACTTAAATATCAACCACAATCAATGCAGAAACAATACGACAACTGTGAAACACTGAAGGACCATGTAGAACATCAATAATCTTAGCAGTGTCAACACTCATATTGTAGAGTGTCTCCACACACAAATAGTTAAAATGTTTGACCTGTTTTATTGTTAATCACAGTTTTCGCCTTTACTGGGTGTTCCTTTTAAAAGCCATTGATTTTGTCTTTTTTCTGAGTTCATCAAATTGTACTCTTCGCATATATTATTCAATAAATATATTTCCCTTTGCTAGTCATCTTCATTCTTCGTGGGTAGTGTGGCGTCATATGCATATGAAAGGCAACTTAAGCAGAAGTTTCTGTTAATCTTAATTCTCCATTATTGCATCTTACTTGGAACTACTTAGAAACTACTGATTTGTCCATGCTTCATCATCATCTTAACTTCAAGCATTAGACCTTTTTTTGTTGTGCCTATTAATGGTACCCAACACTTGTCCATGATTTAACAAGGCAAATTAACATTTCAGGTAGTCAATGTGTCCAGGAGTTCTGTTAGTATGATGCCTACAAAATGTGAAATAAAGTTGTACAAAGGAGGCCCAGGATCTTGGTCAAAGCTCCATTTCCCATTGCCTGAAGATGTGGAAGATGATGGATCAGATACTGAAGTGAAAATGAAGCAAAATACGTCCACCGTTGATAATGTAAACGTTGAAGGTGATGAAGATTTGGTAGATTTAAGCGACCTGTAAAGTGGATTTTTGTGTTACAAATGTTTTCTGACACGTTTTAATTTGGAATGAGTTCCTATTGATGTGTGTTAATTTATTACATCAGAATACATTGTGTGAAGTGTAACACAGCTATTAATCAGACTGTGGTGAACATGTCTTTTAAACATGTGTAGTGAGATCTCTTACAAAAACTTATTTTTGAATTTTTTATACTTGCATTTCTACTTTGATGAGCAATGTACAGGGTTTATTGATTTCAATCTGTATTTATTTGTCAGTTAACATGTAAAGAACCACGTTTACTGCTCACAGGAAATCTGTTAAATGAAGTTCTTCAGTATATGTAATGTTTAATAAAAACACACAAAAATATTTTATTGTTCGCTATACATATCTACAAAATAATAGCCTGGTACTTACTGCTACTTTAATTCCCCTATTTAAAGTTAAGGGAGAAAGCCAGACTCTGCTGATGGAGTTTTTGTAAAAAACATTGCACTCATTTTTTGGTAGTTTTGAGCCAGAGGTTCGAGTCCTCCCTCGGGCATGGGTGTGTGTGTGTTGTTCTTAGCATAAGTTAGTTTAAGTAGTGTGTAAGTCTAGGGACCAATAACCTCAGCAATTTGGTCCCTTAAGAACTCACAAACATTTGAACATTATAATACTGCAAGCTCCACATTTAAATTGTTTACATGACTGTTGTGTCATCATCATCATCATCATCATCATTCATCCCCATTATGGTCGGAGGAAGGCAATGGCAAACCAACTCCGCTAGGACCTGGCCTAGTCTGGCGGTACGGGTCTCCCGCATTGTCTCCTACACTCATCGGAGTATGGGACCGCATGATCACATGACTGGGGTTTGTACTTGGATTTCTTATTTATATCGTGATAAAACATAATATGAATATTTGATCTATGAACAAACTTCCTGGCAGATTAAAACTGTGTGCTGGACTGAGACTCAAACTCAGGACCGTCGTCACCTTTCACAGGCAAGTACTCTACTGACTAAGCTACCCAAGCAAAACTCATGACCTGACCTCGCAGCTTTACTTCCATCAGTAACTCATCTCATACTTTCCAAACTTGATATATTGAGGTGTAAAATTTTTAATGTAGTCTCTTTTAGTCATAATATTAAGTGGAATTTCTTAGTTGAGTGCTGCTCTTTGAACAAAAATTGATGGGTTGTAAGACTCCTTTCAGCTGATGACTAAGCACAACTTTCTTAACAAATAATTGGAAAATGAAGGCTTATGGTGAATAGCCTGTAACCAACAATGTACTCAATGCTTGAACTAAAAGTATAACAGTCAATTAATTATATGTTGAAATTTCATAGCAGTGTTGATTGTTTTTTTGTGTATGCTGTTTCTAAAATCTTTGCTATTACCATTACAGTAAAACTCCTATTTAACGAATCTCTGGGGACCCAAATATTTTTTCCTTAAATGGGGGTTTTGCTAGAATACATGGAAGGAGTGACCCAGAATCATAATTCAAGCACGTTTAGGTGATAAAAGTGTCATTTAATTAGGAAATTACCAGTATCCTGTGCTACAAATTTAAAATGCAGTAATATATAATTTAACAGAGGGAAACATTCCACGTGGAAAAATATATCTAAAAAGAAAGATGATGAGACTTACCAAACAAAAGCGCTGGCAGGTCGATAGACACACAAACAAACACAAATATACACACAAAATTCAAGCTTTCGCAACAAACTGTTGCCTCATCAGGAAAGAGGGGAAGGAGAGGGAAAGACGAAAGGATGTGGGTTTTAAGGGAGAGGATAAGGAGTCATTCCAATCCCGGGAGCGGAAAGACTTACCTTAGGGGGAAAAAAGGACAGGTATACACTCGCACACACACACACACATATCCATCCACACATACAGACACAAGCAGACATATTTAAAGACAGCCCAAACTCTTTGTCTTTAAATATGTCTGCTTGTGTCTGTATGTGTGGATGGATATGTGTGTGTGTGTGTGTGCGAGTGTATACCTGTCCTTTTTTCCCCCTAAGGTAAGTCTTTCCGCTCCCGGGATTGGAATGACTCCTTATCCTCTCCCTTAAAACCCACATCCTTTCGTCTTTCCCTCTCCTTCCCCTCTTTCCTGATGAGGCAACAGTTTGTTGCGAAAGCTTGAATTTTGTGTGTATATTTGTGTTTGTTTGTGTGTCTATCGACCTGCCAGCGCTTTTGTTTGGTAAGTCTCATCGTCTTTCTTTTTAGTAATATATAATTTGTTACACTTTTTACTGTACGTATCTTTTTTTAAAAAAAATCAGTTAGTCTTGTTTCTTTTGTCCTTCCAGTATATTGTAGTGAAAGCTGTCACTACAACTGGTTGACCATAGTTAGAATTGATTCATCTACATCAAAAGAAGTAAAATAAATTCTTGATAGTATAAATTTCTTGTTCAGCAGCAGTGAAACTTGATGCAACACCCTCCTCCTGTTATTCTTATTCATCATTCTCACCACCAGCTCCTACCTATATCCCTTCATAAGCATTACACTTGCACCAGTGTCAGACTTGGAACCCAGGATGTCGTCACCACAACAAACAGTGTCCTGGAATGTTGCACTTTCAGAAATATTAGTTTTGCTACTCCGTACTTCTTCTGGAACAATGTTGCCTTCAACAGCAGCTGTACCGCAGCCAGCCTTATGTGGAACAATTTAACAAAGTCTGTTGTTTGACATTTGACAGAATTCAAAGCAGCAGCAAATATATGAGTAGCCTGTACAACACTTGCATCTCATCACTTCCTGTATCCAACTGCTACTTTGTATTTGGTTTTAACAGAGTTTGTTATGCCCAGACCCAGAGGCTGCAGATGACTTGTGCAGTTTCGGGGAAGGGACACAACATTTACGTTTGTCAGAAATGGGTGTTTCCGTGGGATGTACATTGTAGGTCAATAATAAGTACAATTTTCTTTCCTGCTTCACCCTTCCTGGCATATAAATGCCCAAAAAAGTCATAAGGATTCCTGATGTCTCCAGGGACTGCTCTTGTACTTTTGAGTGCAAGATAGTGTTTTTGTATTTTGGAAACACCGGGGCGTTAATAGTGGCACCAGCTTTTCACTTCCATCACTATTTAATGTACACACAATAGTGGCATAATCCTTTCTTTACTTTTTTTTTATGTCTTTGGCATTTTTCTCCCTTCACAAAATATGATTTTGCCGGGTGTGAATTATAAAAGACACCAGCTTCATCAGTGCTGAAGATGTATCTGGGCTCATAACCCTTATCAGTCTTGGCAATGTAATGTTCTTCAAATAGTTTATACTTCTATGACCAGAGCCTCACTTTCTCCACTTACACTTTAAAAAGACAGGTTATGATGTCTCTTTAAGATTATTTAACTAGCCCTTCCATGCATAAAATTTTCAATGCTGACCTCCAGAGCAATTGTGTGAGCTTTCTTTTATAGTATGTTTTTACTTAACAGGAATGCTGCCAGTTCTCAGTGTGTGAAACTACTTTAAAAATATTTTCCACATCATTGAATGCAGACATACGAATGTTGTTCCTTTTTGGATCCAAAGGACTTGTTAGCTTCAGCATTTAAGAATGCTTACTTATTTTTGAATATGCCGCACATGTAGATGGTGCAAAATTGTATTTCTTTGCCATGTAAGAAAGATTTATGATATTATTGTGATGGAGATTGCGAATTATCAACAACTTTCGCTGAAATGTAAGCTTTCTACATTTGCAAGACAGAACTTCACAAAAGTAGAATCCATAACTTTGACACTCAAGTAAACAGACAGTTACACTTTTCCCTGCTTTGTAGACTCGGTGACTATGACATCAGATCACATGACCTGAGTCACATGGAAATCAGTTTCCAGTTTCTTCAGTGCATCTTCCGATATCCGTACAAGGGGAGTTGAGTTACTGCCTACAATCTTGGGATGAGTTGACTGCTTGAATCAGTTATCATTTACTGTGTCACACAACAAAAAAGACAACCTGTGTGAAATGAAAAGAAATTAGAAACTCGTTTGAACTCATTAGAAATTACATAAAAACTGTGTTTCAATTTGCAAAATATTTCGTGTTTGTTCCTTAAAAGCGGACTTCTTCTCAAAGTGAGGTTCGTTAAATGTGGGGTGAAATAACATTGTTCTTATGAGAGTTTTTCTGGGATTGACAGAAATATTTGTTAAAAGTGTTTTTGTTAATTCAGGTTTTTACTGTATTTTGTTTAATATGTTGACTTTTAGCTATAGGTAAATTTTGCCATACCGTACATTCATGTTGACATGGGTTAAGGTTCAACTTGTACAAAACACATTTTTACATAAAGACAGAGATAACACCGCTCACCTGTTATGAGGAATTTGTAGGTGATGAGTATCAGAGATAAGTATAGGAAATCAAGCACACATGATGAAACAGAATATTTATTTCTGCACAGAGAGAGAGGGGGGGGGGGGGGGGGGAGAGTCACGTGGGAGTTGATGCACAAAATGTTGTTGTTTGGATATAGAATGTAACATTGTATCACAAAAAGTACTAAAATTAACATTTTTTCCTTCTGCCTCTTCTTCTTCTTCTTCTGGTAGGTTTCATGGATGGTATGCCAGATATGGAATAGCATTCACTTTTTAATGGTTTACAGAGTATAGGTGCAAGAGAAACCCCTTGACCCTTCTCTGTAACATTTGTAATTTGTCTGGTTACCACATTTCCAAATATCATCTTTTGGTAACATTTCTGTGTCAATATTCTTGTTTTCCTACTCTTCTTTGTATCCTTTGAGCAGAGTGTCAAAATTACTTTCTTAAACTCTCTGCTTAAATTTTCTTCATTTAACCCCTTATGTGTCATTGCCGCCACTTGCATTATAACATGCTTTCCGTCCTTTTATATTTATAGTTTCATCTTGGTGACCATTATCCTGATAAATGTTTGCTGCGGAGTCTGACAACAATAATAATACTTCTTACCAACACCAGTGGTTCAACAAACAAACATTTACCATTGTCAAGACGAATTTTGAACATTTCACCTTCTCAAGTGAGTATATTGTCTCGTCCATTTTCTATAGATAGCGTCTTTGTAACAGAATGAAAAAGTACTATGGGGAATAGGTTTCTTTGCTTAGTAGAGCACCCATCATTTTTCTTCTTTCAGACTTAATGGAACATTCCATTTTCCAACAATGATTAACATTTCAGTTAGTTCTAACATTTGTTAAATTATGAAGTGGCATTTGTTAGCTACTTGTATCCTGCATGCAAACATAATCAGTAGTATAAGGATGAACAGTTCTGCTCTCAAAAAAGACCAATATGAGGCATAAAGAGCTAGTGTACAATACTGAAAAAAGAACTGCAAGTTTGTTCCCTCCCTCTTCCTATACTTTTGCTCATGTTTCATTCAGTAGTTTACAGTGTGGCAGCTTGACTTGGGTTAAGGAATGGTCATCCAAGAGAACACGCTTCATCATCAAATTTGTTTGTGTTACGTAAACTGAAATTTTGTCCCTTTACTTTATGAACAGTAAAGTTCCTCAAATTTAGGTGAGGAAATGTTCCTTTGAATGGATAATAGTACATAAAATTTTACCTCTTTTATTGACTTTGTAACACACTTCCTAACAATGCCTGGATCCAACCACACTCATATTAACGGTTAAATTTATTCCACTCTCATTCTGAAGTTTGTCATTGCTGTACTGCTTTTCCAAATTAATCTTTCGTGGTTTAATGGTCCACAATAACCTTTATAGCTGTTCAAACAATAATATCTCGCACTATCAAATGCTAATGACAAAGAATGATAATACTGATTTGTCCATTGATATTGATTTCATGTGTAATTATGTGTACTCTCTGTAAATAAACTAAATAATTACTCACTGCCCCCCCCCCCCACCACCACCACCAACACCAACACCAACACCACCACCACCACCACCACCACCTACCTTCTGCTCCCTCCTCCCAATCAGTCTTTTGACTGGTTTGATGCAGCCTGCCATGAATTCATCACCTGTGTCAACCTCAAAGGGTAGCAATTGCAACCTGCATCACCAGTTTGTGCTGGATGTATTCCAATCTCTGCCTTCCTCTACAGTTTTTACCTTCTACAGCTCTCTTTAGTACCATGGAAGTTATTCCCAGGCATCTTGACGGGTGCCCTACCACCATGTCCCTTCCTCTTGTAAGTGTTTTCCATGTATTAATTTCCTCATGGATTCTGCAGAGAACCTTCTCATTGCTTATCAGTCCACCTAATTTTCAACATTTGTCTGTAGCACCACATCTCAAATACTTCAAATTTTCTTCTGTCCTAGTTTTCCTACAGTCCGTGTTTCACTACCGTACAATGCTGTGCTCAAAACACACATTCTCAGAAATTTCTTCCCCAAATTAAGGCCTATGTTTGATGCTAGTAGACTTCTTTTGGCAAGGAATTACCATTTTACCAGTACTAGTCTGCTTTTTACGCCCTCCTTGCTCCACCCACCGTGGATTATTTTGCTGCTTAGGTAGCAGAATTCCTTAACTTAGTGATCCTCAATTCTGATGGAAAGTTTCTAACTGTTGGCATTTCTGCTACTTGCCATTACTTCTGCATTTCTTCAATTTAATCTCAACCCATATCCTGTACTCATTAGACTGTTTATTCCATTCAGCAGATCCTGTAATTCTCTTCGCTTTCATTGAGAATAACAATGTCATCAGTGAATCTTATTATTGTCATTATTTCACCTTGAATTTTTATCCTGCTCCTGAACCTTTCTTTTTTTCCATGACTGCTTCTTCGCTATATAGGTTGGACAGTAGGGGCAAAAATGCTACATCCCTGTTTACACCCTTGTTAATCTGAGCACTTTGTTCTTGGCATTCCACTATAATTATACCCTCTTGCTTCTTGTACATATTGTATATCACATGTCTTTTTCTATATCTAACCCGTATTTTTCTCAGAATTCCAAATATATTGCACCATTTGACACTGTTGAATATTTTTCAGATCGACAAATCATACGAACTTGTCTTGATTTTTGTTGAGTCTTGCTTCTGTTGCCAACTGCAAAGTCAGAACTGCCTCTTTGTTGTCTTTATCTTTCCTGAAGCAAAACTAATTGACATCTAACATTTCTTCAATTTTATGAAAAGAATAGATTGCTACTCACCATACTTCAGTAGAAGGTCTATTAGCTAAAAGCTTACTTATTTAGTAATTTTTTTTGTTGTGCCCATCTGAGACTTAACTTCTCCACTAAGATGTGAGCAGTAATCTATCCTTTTCATAACACTGTCATTATTCCATTCGATTATTTGAGCCTTAATTTTATTTTCCATTTTCTGTATATTATTCTTGTCAGCAACTTGGATGCATGAGCTGTTAAGCTGATTGTGCAATAATTCTCACACTTGTTGGCTCTTGTTATCTTCAGAATTGTGTGGATGAGGTTCTCCAAAAGTCTGAAGGTGTATTGCCCGTCCCATAGCATCAGCAATGAAACATACGAGTGTGGGATTTGTGTCTGTGTTGAGACGCCATGATCGGCCTCATTTGAAATCTTCTGTAGGGAGGGTGAACTTGGAGTTGGAGTGGCTGCTTAGGACGGATATAGGGTCCCATATTGGTTTGATTCCTGTGGATGCTATCGATAGGTGGGACTACACTAGGCACGGCCTTCACCTCAATAGGAAAGGGAAGGGAAAACTGTCTGGGTTGATTGCAGAAAACTTAAGGGGGGACACTGGCACAAGTGGTAAAATACCAGTCGTCACAGGTGTCAGAGGGATGCCTTTTTTAGGATAGGGAAGGGGGAAAGAAAACGAGTTTTAAGAGAGATTGGCAGACACACTCAGTTTGAGAAAACAGATGAACAGGAGTCAGATTTTATCATACAGCCTCCATTTAAACAGTGTTTAACAGAAAGTGATCAGAAACTGCCAGTTCATCTTCACCAAAGCAGTTACAATCCCATTAGTATTCAGTATCAGTTATCTTTATTACACCAGAACATTCCGGGACTTAGAAATAAAGTTGATGAACTACTCATTTGTATCGATGAAATGAATTCATCTAACCAAACTGACATAATCTGCCCCTCTGAAAATCAAGTGACCACTGATATAGATATGTTAGACATTTCAGGATTTAAGCTAGCTTCCTACTTCTGCAGAGTAGATATGGATGGAGGAGGAGTTGCCACATTTATCAAAAACTGCCATAAATTCAAGAACATTGACATTAATAAATTCTCCAGAATGAGATTTTCACTCTGCAGCGGAGTGTGTGCTGATATGAAACTTCCTGGCAGATTAAAACTGTGTGCCCGACGGAGACTCGAACTCGGGACCTTTGCCTTTCGCGGGCAAGCGCTCTACCATCTGAGCTACCGAAGCACGACTCACGCCCGGTCTCACAGCTTTACTTGTGCCAGTATCTCGTCTCCTACCTTCCAAACTGGAAACATCCCCCAGGCTGTGGCTAAGCCATGTCTCCGCAGTATCCTTTCTTTCAGGAGTGCTAGTCCTGCTAGGTTCGCAGGAGAGCTTCTGTAAAGTTTGGAAGGTAGGAGACGAGATACTGGCACAAGTAAAGCTGTGAGACCGGGCGTGAGTCGTGCTTCGGTAGCTCAGATGGTAGAGCGCTTGCCCGCGAAAGGCAAAGGTCCCGAGTTCGAGTCTCGGTCGGGCACACAGTTTTAATCTGCCATGAAGTTTCATATTAGTGCACACTCCGCTGCAGAGTGAAAATCTCATTCTGGAAACATCCCCCAGGCTGTGGCTAAGCCATGTCTCCGCAGTATCCTTTCTTTCAGGAGTGCTAGTCCTGTTAGGTTCGCAGGAGAGCTTCTGTAAAGTTTGGAAGGTAGGAGACGAGATACTGGCAGAAGTAAAGCTGTGAGACCGGGCGTGAGTCGTGCTTCGGTAGCTCAGATGGTAGAGCGCTTGCCCGCGAAAGGCAATGGTCCCGAGTTCGAGTCTCGGTCAGGCACACAGTTTTAATCTGCCAGGAAGTTTCATTAATAAATTCTGTTTAGAGCAGCATCTAGAAGTATGTGCAACAGAAGTAGAGTTCCATGACAGATCCTATATAATAATAACTATTTACCGAGCACCTGCAGGAAATTATAATCTATTGATAAATCATCTAGAAGCTCGTTTGGGTTATTTAACAGGAAGAAACAAAGAAATTTTGATTGCTGGCGACTTTAATACAGATTTTCTAGTGCAATCATCCAGTAAACATTCACTGCAGTTACTAATGTTGTCTTTCAATCTAACTCACACTGTAAACTTTCCAACTAGGATCACTAAATCCTCAAGGACAGCCATTGATAACATTTTTATAGACAAATCAAAGGAACAAAATCATATCATAAAACCTGTTATAAATGGACTATCAGATCATGACATGCAGCTCCTTGTTTTAGGTGTAAATTCTAAGCAGATTATCAAGGCTGCTAAATCTGAGTACAGGAGAGTAGTCAATCAACCAAAAATTGAGTGTTTTAGAAAACTGCTCACAGATATGAACTGGAAAGATGTTTATAGTGCTCATGACATGAATGAAAAATATAACACATTCATGAACAATGTCAGTACCATGTTTGAAAACTGTTTTCCTCTAAAAGTTACTCAAATTAAACAGAAGTCTATAATAAAACCATGGATTACACAAGGAATAAAGATTTCCTGTAAGACAAAAAGGAAAATGTATCAGTCGACAAAGAATAGCTCCAATGCTGATGATTTAGCTAAATACAAGGAATACTGTAAAACATTAAAAAAAAGTAATTCAGACGTCTAAACAAATGCACTACGAGAAGAAGATGGCAATGTCAGGGAACAAAATAAAAACAATATGGGATATAGTGAAAGAGCAGACTTGTAGAACCAGAAAGGAACAGGAGCAAATAGCACTAAGGGTAGATGACACATTAGTAACTGATGGGCATAGTGTGGCAAATCTATTTAACAAGTACTTTATATCCGTTACTGATAGAATGGGACTTTCAGGATCAGTAAATAATGCCCTTGAATATCTGAAACTAGCCTTCACAAATAGCTTCAAGCACATGAATATATCACTCACTTCACCAAAAGAAATAACTTCCATAATAAAATCTTCAAAAACAAAGCATTCTAGTGGGTACGATGAAATATCAACAAAGTTAATTAAGGCATGTTCTTGTGAGTTTAGTACAATTCTAAGTTACTTGTGTAACCAGTCAATTATAACTGGGACATTTCCTGACTGGCAAAAATATGCAGATATTAAGCCTCTATTCAAGAAAGGGGATAAAGAGATATCATCAAACTACAGACCGATTTCACTTTTGCCAGCATTCTCAAAAATTTTAGAAGTAATGTACAGGCAGCTGCTCGACCATCTGACCACAAATAACATATTATCAAGAACACAGTTTGGATTTCTGAAGGGTTCCGATATCGAGAAGGCTATTTACACCTACAGTGAAAATGTACTTAATTCAGTAAATAACAAATTACAAGCAGCAGGTATTTTCTGTGATTTGTCAAAGGCATTTGATTGTGTGAACCACAACATCCTTTTAAGTAAATTAGAATTCTGTGGTGTCACGGGCAGTGCTGCAAAATGGTTCAAGTCATACCTCACTAACAGGAAACAAAGGGTGTCAGTGCAAGGGACTAGTGAATTAAGTCATCATCAGAATGGGAAGAAATTACATGTGGTGTCCCACAAGGATCCATCTTAGGGCCCTTGCTTTTTCTTGTGTACATTAATGATCTCTCATCAGTTACACTGCCAGAAGCAGAGTTCGTTTTGTTTGCAGATGACACAAGTATTGCAATAAATAGTATGTCAAGTGTAGTTCTTGAAAGATCTGCTAATGATATTTTCATGGATATTAATAAATGGTTTAAAGCCAACTCACTGACATTAAACTTCGAAAAGACTCACTATATGCAATTCAGAACCTGTAAGAGGTTTCCACCCAGCATATGCATAAATACGAAGAAGAGCAGATAGAAGAGGTTGACAGTCTTAAATTCCTGGGATTACAACTTGATAATAAATTCAGTTGGGAAGAGCACACCACAGAACTGCAGAAACGCCTTAACAAATCTGTATTAGCAATTCGAGTGTTAGCAGACATAGGCGACATAAAAATGAAAAAGCTTGCATACTTTGCCTACTTTCATTCCATAATGTCATATGGTATAATATTTTGGGGTAACTCTTCAAGTCAAACAAAAGTTTTCAGAGTCCAAAAGCGTGTAATACGTATTATTTGTGGAGTAAATTCACGGACGTCATGTAGAAACCTCTTCAAAGAACTGGGTATACTAACTACTGCCTCTCAGTATATTTACTCGTTAATGAAATTTGTCCTAAATAATATATCTCTTTTTCCAACAAACAGCTCAGTTCATACATACAATACCAGGAACAAAAATGATCTGCACAAGGACTTAAAAGCACTTACTTTAGTTCAAAAAGTGGTCCACTACTCAGGAACACACATCTTCAATAATTTGCCAGTAAACATAAAAAATTTAGTTACAAATAAAGATCAGTTTAAAAGGAGCCTGAAAGACTTACTAGTGGCCAACTCCTACTCCATTGACGAATTTTTTAATAGAAACAAATGATGTATTGTATATATTCATACTATTAGTTTGTTATTTCAGCTTAAAAAAAATAAATTGACATGTTCCACATCCACGAGGATCTCCTCAGCACGGATCTATGGAGCGAAAAACTAATCTAATCTAATCTAACACATACTACACACCAAAGGGAACAGTTGTTTTGTTGCACTTTACCCAGTGATTTTAGAAATTCAGGTGGAGTTTTATCTATCCCTTCTGCATTATTTGATTTAATTCATCCAAAGCTATTTCAGTTCTGGTTCTAATACTGGATCTCTTTCCTGTCAAATCCTGTTTCTTTTTCCAACGCATCACCTGACAGTCCTCCCCTCCATAGAGACCTTCAGTGTACTCTTTCCACCTATCTGCTCCCTCCTCTGCTTTTAACAGTGGAATTCGCAATGCACTTATAATATTACTGGCCTTGCTTTTAATTTCACCAAAGATTGATTTGTCTTTGCTGTATGTTGTGTCAGGCCTTTCGACGATATCTTTTTCAGTTTCTTCATATTTTTTGTGCAGCTATTTCACCTTAGCTTCCCTGAACTTCCTGTTTATTTGATTCCCAAGTGCCTTGCATTTCTGAATTTTCCTGCACGTTTTTGAATTTCCTTCTTTATCAGTCAGCTGAGGTATTTCTTCTGTTACCCATGTTTTCTTTGTAGTTACTGTCCTTTTTCCTGTTTGTCCCTCCCCCCCAACTTTGTGATTGCCCTTTTTTAGAGATGTTTGTTCCTCTTTGGCTGAATTGCCTAAGTGAGCTATTCATTATCACAGTATCTATTGCCTCAGTACTTATAGCCTATAGTCTTAGTACTTCTATTTCCCACTCCTTTACACACAGTTTCTTCATGACTACTCCCTTAAACTTCAACCCATTCTTCATCATTACTAAATTGTGATCTGAATCAATGTCTGCTCCTGGGTACAACTTGCCATCCATCTCAGCCTGACCATAAAGTAGTCTCCAAGTAACCTGTTCCTCTTATGATTCTTGAGCAGAGTACTCACTATTACTAGCTGAAATGTATTACAGAACTCAATTAGTCTTCCTCCTTTCACATTCCTACTACCAACCTCATATTCTCCTGTAACCATTTCTTCTACTCTTTGTGCTACAATTGCATTCCAGTACCCCATGACTATTAGACTTTCATCTCCCTTTCCGCACTGAATTAACTATTTAATAACCTCATATATTTTCTCTATCTCTTCCTCTCCTCCTTACGATGCCCTGTTATACAATTTTCTGATGATGTTGCTTTGTACTCGTCAGACCAGAAATCCCAGTTGCTCCACTAAAAAAAAGAAAAAAGGGGTTAATTCATGAAAAGGATAGATTGCTACTCACCATGTAGAGGAGATATTGAGTCACAGGCTACAACAAAAAGCCTGCTATACATTTGAGCTTTCACCCAAAGGGCTTTTTTAAGGTAGAAAACACACACACACACACACACACACACACACACACACACACACACACGCACGCACCAGGCCGGCTCTAATTTTAACAAGTTGGCCGTAGCACTAAAATCAAAACTTCCGGTGAACGCCCTTCTGCATCCGCTTGCACTGTGCCACAGCCCGGAAGTTGTGGTTTGATAACTGACAGCTATATAAGTAATGAATCTGGAAATACAGTGTCAGTCGTCGAGCAGCCACACGTGCAGCAGCATCGAGATAGATTAGTTATGCCTCGTTATTTTAGGAGGAGTAGGCGTTCGCATCTTACAGTTTTTAAAGCAATAGACAACATTTCTATTACTACTAAGGATTTTGTAGGTGCCCAAGCCACCTTGCATGGTCCATTGGTGTTTTGGGGTCTAGTTTTGAACTTCACTCTCGCTAACAAGGATACGAATGAATACGGTAACGGCTGGGTCACCGTTGCTCTTGTACATGGACCAAAAGTCTATAAAGTAAAAGGGCTAGATATTTTCAATTCACGTGATGTCATCGCTTATCAGACATTTCAGATTTGTGAAGTGTACAACAGAGATAAGGGTTCATTGTATTACATGTCGAGCGCGAGCGATCACTTTCCCTGGCCACTGAGGCCAGACTACAAGCAACTGTCCCCGATGGAGAAGCAATCTGTAAGTGGTAAGGTAAGGGAGAGGGAGGGATGGCAATATAGGAGTAGGGCAGGGTGGTGTGTTGCTTGTGCAATCGTGCACAGATGTCGTGGGGATAGGGTAGGGCCGCTAGGTGCAATGAGCGGTTTGAAGAGGGGTGGGAGGGATGGAGCAGACAAGGACAGAAGCAGAAAGGGAGAAAAAGACAAGTGGATGTATTGGTGAATACAAGGCTATGTGGAGTGGGAACAGGGAAGGGGGTAGGTGGGTCAATGACAAGGGAATAGTAAAGGTTGTGGCTGGTGGGAGGGGGGGGGGGGGGTTCCGGGAAGGAAGGATACATTGCAGGGAGAGTTCGTAGAAAGGATCCAAATGTCGCAGGCTGTGAAGCAGTCATTGAAGAGAAGCACGTTGTGTTGGGAAGCGTGTTCAGCAGCTGGGTGGTCCAGCTGTCCCTTTGACTGCTTTCACAAGTATTCCTGCCTTTGATGGGATAGGTGATGCCTGTGAACAGACTGGAGTAGGGAGTGGTTGGAGGATGTATGGGACAGGTCGTGCACTTATGTCTAGGTTTTGAGGCAAGGGGTTGGGAGTAGAGGTAGATCAGAGATGTACAAGGATATTTCATAGGTTTGGTGGGCAGCAGAATACCACTGTAGTAGTGATGGGAAGGACAGAGGGTAGTATATTCTTCATTTCAGGAAACGATGAGAGTTAGTTGAAACACTGATGGAGAATGTGAATCAGTTGTTCCACACCTGTGTGGTACTGAGTCATGAGGGGGTGCTCCTTTGTGGCCAGATGATGGGAAAGTGGGAGGTGGTATGTGACTAAAGAGACGAGGCATGCCAAGGAGTCTTGCTGGAGTGTACATTTGGATGACTGGTTGTGTGTGTGAATTTGTGTACTTTGGCTAGAAAAAGAGAAAGTGCTTGAAAGTCAGTGTGAATGCTGTTTCCTGTTATGTGTATGTGTCCTGCAAACATCAGTCCGCCATAGGTGAGTGGTTGACTTCTCTTATTTTAGAAAGATTACCTTGCTACACAGTAACTAGTACTGGACAATCCATATTAGTGGCAAATTTTGAAAAGCTGAATTGCTGTTGTTATACTTGTGCTACATATTACAAGAACAAATGTAACCAGGAAAATAAACTGGTTTTCGTAACTTCCGTAAAACATCAAAACATCAGTGACATGGGAAAGAAAGAAACAGATGACATGACAAATACTGTGTGTTCTTTTTACTGAGAAACTAACTACAGAGAGAGTTGGTGTAGCTGTGTTTCTTTGACATGAAACTTCAGATGCAGCAGATGACTTGAAATTTCCAACCCCGGGTATCATATGACACAAGTTGCGCAGCGCAACCAGCACTCCATACTGCACCAGTCGACATAACAGAGATACTTGTTGGTGTGATATCACTGTTGACCCACTGCGAATTAGTTAAGTCACTTCAACTACGTTTCTATGTAAGCCGATCATGTGGGTCACTTCTGTGTTGCATCACAAGTCGCATCGTGTTGTATCACATACCATATTGCCTCAGTGTGAACTGTGTCCGAGACTCACAGTTACTGCAGTGTTGCACTGAAGTACCACATCCAAACCAGCAACACTTCAATTCATTTGAGTCGTTTTTGTGCAGCAAACAGCTGCCCATCTGACAGTAGGATGGCAGGTGGTGGTGTGTGTGTGTGTGTGTGTGTGTGTGAGAGAGAGAGAGAGAGAGAGGGAGAGAGAGAGAGAGCCAAAGAATCCTTTATTGGATCATTTGCAATTGGGAGCTGTTCATAGATTGGAGGCAAGTTAAACTGATAGAGGTGGCCATATTGTTAAATATTCATATTTCTGCTGTTCAGAGACAGGACAACAATTTTTAACCACAGGTTTGACATTCAGAAAGTGTTGCCAGAGTTGACCAAGACTCGTAATGTACTCTTTAATATTTATTTCTGCACACTTCCAAGAATAGTATTGTAATCCCATTTCAACTTCAGTTTACCCTCATTTGCAGCATTTAACAAAGATGATGTGCATGAGGGTCAACTACCCACTACTGCTCATAAACTGTTACATGAGGGAGTGTTAATAGTTAACATGCTATGTACACAGGATTACAGATCATTTGGTGACCATTCTCCTGATAAGTGAAACCTGTTTAACTGGCAGAGTGAGAGAAAACTTGTTTCAATTGCTGAGAAACTGAAATGTGCATCTTTTGTACATTAAACCTCTGTGAAAGGGATGTCTTGAGATGAGTTGTGTGTTGATGTATCTTGGAGCAGAATCAAAGACCTCCATATTTTTCCATTGAGAAGTGTTATGGCTGATGTCTATAAACAGGATGCCTGTCTTAATGCTGGTCCAATCAATGGTGACTGCATCCTACAGTACAATAAAACTTTAAAAAAAGAATCTTATGGGTGGATATCTTCTACAGCAAACAATTCAGCACTTAGTGTGGGAAACGTTAATTTCCTGACTGACAGCATAGTTGGGATGTTCTTCGGGTTGTGTATCTTTTTGCATACCGTTACACAAAGAGTGGTGGTGTAATGAAGAACAATATCCTTTTGGAGTCCCTAGAAAACAATATAAATACATAACTTTACTTGTTGTATTGTTGCTCAGAGCGACCACACACTGTATTTAGATTATTTGTATTACACCAAAGTTTATAGACCTGTTTTGTATACTTTGAAGATAATGTAAGCTTTAGCACAGGTTTTTTTTTTTTTCAGCTGGGCTTTAAATTTTTGTTTATGCTATATTCTCTTTTAAACTTCAGCAAAGCTTCATCACAGATATATTAGTTATTGCTATGTTTGTGGTTCTTCTCTTTATTTATTGAAACCAATAGTGATAGTCATTAAGTCATGAATAAAACAGTGTTTTTGCCTTAAGCAATTTTCATAATGAAATATTACTCTGTCATGATTTCTGAGATTGTCTCACCATGATTGATTGGAGTCACATATCTAGGTTACCACCTGTATTGATGATTCCATGTTTGCATAGGATATTTTGATGGCTAACCTAGTGCCACAGATTGTAAGGTAGTGCAGGTGACACCCCATGTTTCAGAGTTTTAATTCTGGCATCTGCTAAGTCCTAAGATACATATATAGTTACAAGTACTCCAGCTATTGTTTCCTTTATGTCCACTATCTTAGGTGCAGTTCACAGTGAGGCAATACAGCATGCAATACAACACATGATTCGACTTGCAATGCTACACAGAAGCAACCCGCATAGAAATGTTGTTGAAGTGACTTAACTGATTCACAATGGCTCAACAATGATATGGCACCAGCAAGTATATCTGTTGTGTGGACCAGTGCAGCATGGAGTGCTGGTCCTATGCAACTTGTTTCATATGGTACCCAGGAATGGAAATTTCAGGTCACCCACTGCACCTGAAGTTTCATGTTGAGGAAGTAAATCTACACCCATCTCTCTCTGTAGGTAGTTTCTCAGTAAACCTTTTACCCTTTGTGTAAAAAATTAAAAACAACTGTTGTAGGGATCTCCATGTGTTCGCCGCTATGTGTTCTTTCTCATTAGATTTTGAGGAAACATTTTAGTAAAAAAATTGATTTTATTGCATCTTATTGTGTAACACCGCAGCTTGATAATGAACTTGTTTCCTTTTTGTTATTGCTCATAGCTATTGTGATACTTTGCAAGTAAGTAAACCTCCAGGAATATTTTGAGAAGTTTGCAGTGAAGAATGTATTTGCTGGCCAGTTTGTCTGGTGGGTTTTAGGTCATACATTGCAGCCTGCAAAATATAGCTAATGTGTTGAAATTATCTTTAATGGTGTAAGGAGAGCAATACCTCATTCTGTTCTCAAGAAAGTACACAAGATACATTGGAAGTTGTCCGCGATGAAGTTGGCAGCTACACGTGATGCTATTGCTGCCTACTGTATAGAGTGCAGCGGTACCTCGTGTTTCTCTTTTTTGTATGCTACCGATACAAGCCAAGGCTGGAAATGAAAAGCTTACTGAAATGAAAGGACACTGGGAGTCATCAATTGATGATGATGACTGGATGTTTTTTAATCTATGCTCCTTGATTTCATGAGACTTTGTGACAGACATCAGAGAGATCTGAAAGTTAAATTCCTTTTAGCTCTGAATGAGAAGCTGGACGACACCAAGAAGGACATGTCGGTGTTTTTTCTTATCATCATTGGCTGCTTCTGTTTCTTCAGATACATTGTGTACCCCTATGTGTTCACCACTCACTGCTATACCATTGTTGGTGACTGATTTCGCTCCAGATCCTACAATGTTTCTTCGGTCTACTCCTCAAGCTGAGTCATACACTACTTAGCGATACGGAAAGGTTGTAGAAATGCTATTGTCCATTTCTTAATTTGTAACCATTATTTATATACCACACTGAATAAAGTAGTGTGCTAGAAAAATAAACTTTTTACTGTGGGACGGTACTGTCATTCACATACTTTAACCTACTTACGTTATTGTAATGAATAGCTGCTGAACAGGAAAAACAACAAGTCAAAAATTTGTGTCCTGCTGTGTTAGAACGGCTGATATTAGTTGCTCCAAAAAGTGGTAACTGTCTGGACTCATTCTGTAGAACTCATCATTCTGTAAAATTTGTGGAATTTTTTGTGTTGACAGACCCCACAAGAAACCACACCTGAATTATGTTTGATATTTGTAACGCTGTACGGGTGCATCCAGTACTTCCTTTCCTTTTTCAGTTTTTTGAGCTTTAAATGATGACAGGCCACGATAACGTCCTCTGCAGAAGTGCTCATGATTGCAACTGAAACTGAAACAGAAACACAATTCATGCTGACTTGTCGCTTGCCATATGCCGAGTCACATTGCTTATCGTATCGCATAACATGTCATCCCAGTTGGAATACAAGTGTCACATCAATAAGTGTCACGTCACTATGTTTATTGCAATTTGTCGTATCATACATTGGACTAGCTCAGTATGAACCATGCCTTAGAATCTTCTGGGTATTGATCATAACAAAAAAGTAACTGTAGGTCTATATATTGAAACTTCTGTCCTTGTTTTCCAGCATCACTATTGTGATAGATTTCCTAGTTAGTCTGTCCCAAAAACTAGGAGTTTATTTCATTTTTTCTTTGCATTTGCATCTCCTGCTACTGTTTAATGGAGCAAAATGCCAGGTAGATTATTTTTGATAACTGCAAACTGGCAGCCACCAATCATATTTTTAATCACATGATGTCTTGGTTTTTCATCATCTGTGATCATAGTCTTACCTAGAAGAGTACTATTGTATGTTGGATTTGCTCAAGGCCCACAGTTGCTGCTATAGTAAATGTTCCATATGAAACAATCCTATATCAATGCAGTTGCAAATAACTATGGTATTATTCTGATTTTGCAAATTATATGTGGTGTATAGCTTGCTGAATTTTCAAAATTATTAAAAGTGTCCTGATGCTTCTCATTTGGAGCGAGGTGGCGCAGTGGTTAGCACACTGGACTCGCATTCGGGAGGACGACGGTTCAATCCCGTCTCCGGCCATCCTGATTTAGGTTTTCCGTGATTTCCCTAAATCGTTTCAGGCAAATGCCGGGATGGTTCCTTTGAAAGGGCACGGCCGATTTCCTTCCACATCCTTCCGTACCCCGAGCTTGCGCTCCATCTCTAATGACCTCGTTGTCGACGGGACGTTAAACCCTAATCACCACCACCACCACGCTTCTCATTTCCTGTGTGTTTGCTACAGTACAGTTAACAGAGGAAAAACTTGAAGGGTCAGTAAGTGTTTTTAGACTGCTGTTTCAAAAACAAACTTTTCTGAAAACAATTCAGGTGTACTGGGATCAGTATTAATTTGCACTCATTTATATTCATTCAGTTTTATTAAATATTTTACCCTGGAAGTACTGTATATTACAGTTTTGGAAAAAAACTATTTTATTTGAACTATTTTATTTGGAATAATTGTAGGAAAATTGGTGGAAATTGTTTACACATATGTATCACATTTGAGAAATTAAAAAAATAAACGTTATACACACAAATGAACATAACATTTCATATATAAAGATCTTACACACTGTCTTCATGAGAACACATTTTATTTTGTCATCATTAAACCATGTATAAGGCAGCTCGTGTAACACAGATGACACTTTAGCAAAAAGCATTATACAGAAATGTGGCATACGTTGTCTTAACTACTATCTTATCAAAATTTGTTTCTTCTTTTGCCACTACTTTTGAATACCATTAAATTTAATTACAACACTGAACTACACAAATTCCATTTACATCGTTATTCCTCAACATTTCTATGTATGTCATTTGCACTCACATGTTCATAGAAAAATGTTGCTACCATATTCTAACACAATAGTCGATACATTATTAGAGGTAGATGTGCCTTATTTTGGTTTGCTGGGTTTTAATAATACTCAAGGCAGTGTACAATTGTAAAATACATTCAATCATTAGCCCATTCATCTCTCTTCTGGTAAAGTTCATGGGTAAACATAACACTGGAGTTCTATAACTCTCAGTTTGCTATATCAGCAAAAGGAAGGTTAACAAAACATGGATTTTATTGCATAAATTATTCATTATGTCTTACATTCTACCTCTGCCAACTTTATTTTCAGGTAAAATAGTTTACATTTTTGCAAATAGTGAAGATTGCTAAAGTAGCTGTAAATATGAGTGTAGGACAATAATTTAGGGTGAATTTGAAAGCCAAATACAGAAAGTATTCTGGGTGAGGGAGAGAAGGAAAGCTGACTGGAAGGTTGACATAAAACCGAAATATGAAAATACTAAAATGAGCCAGTTACAAAACTTGGTTCAGAAATGTTGTTTGATTGGGAAATTAATGTTTCTAATTCTGGGGTCTTCAGGTCTGATCATGAAGAGAATTTTATTACAATAAATTTCACTGTAATTTAGTGGTAATTGTAGTATACTAAATAAGTGGCAACAATTGCAGTGGTACACAAAAATGTTGTTAACATGTTCCAAAAAGTAAATGTATGACATGTCACTGAATCTATGTGGATAATCACAGTTAAATATTTCAGTAATGACAAAAAAAAATCATCATCGCAGTAAACTTTATTTGGTGGTGATTAAATTTTTTATGTATTGATTCAGTAATGTTAATGCTAACAATTTATACAACACAGTTTTTAAAAAATAATTTTGCATTTAGCACTTTAAATTTTGATTCTTATAAAGCACAAATGTATGATGTAAGCAGACATATTTATACAATACTCGTATGTGAATCATTTTAATTTAAAACTACATGTTATTCGAATATGGAGAATATACTATTGCATTTTTACTGAGTGGTCCATCAGTTATTTGTGCCACAGAAAACTAGTGTAATCAGAACAACACAGTTATTTCAGATTAGATTCTTGGGCTAGAATCTAGCATCCAAGGCATAGTTATTAAATTTACAACATATGAGTTGGCTGTAACTGTTCACAGATGTTTTTGTGGTGTTATTGATATCAAATTGCATTGAATAAAGATATCTGAACACCATCATAAATAGATAACTGGTACAAATCAGTTGCATACCAAAATGTCTTTATACACTCTCCTTGCCTGTGGCAGAACATGGGACCAATGAAGAGGTCTTGGTGAAGGCTGTCTTTTTCCATTTACAGTGTGTAGTTGGTGTTTGGAGAGGAAGGGGGAGGGAGGGAGAGAGAGAGAGAGAGACGGGGAGCACTTACCGGTACTATCTGACTCTGACAATAACCTGTAGATAAGAATTGTGGGTGTCTCAATTATGAAATATACGATAGAACTAAATAACCTAGTGAGCCTTTTTTTTTCTGTAACAATGATCCCCGGTAAATGATTGCTGGACACAACATGCCTCTCTTTTCTTTTCAACTTGTGATTATGATGTAGTGATCCCACTCTTGGTAGTAAGAAGAAATCTGTTGTGCCAGTTTTTGTATACTTTGCTGAGATGATATGTCATTAATCCATGCTAAACTTGTGACTTCATTATGCACTGCATTTTAGGGCAAAAGAAATGATTGTAGTACTGTAGAGTCACAACAGTTTCACTGGCAGTTTCTGATTTATCATGTGGTCAACTGCTTAATCTACCTAAGCTTCTATGGCTGTCTTAGCGTTTTGGGACTCTACATTTTGAAGAGATACTATTAAAATTTTGTAAGTAGTAGGTTGTTTCTATTTTAATGTACTCTTTTGAATGAATAAGTAGTTCATCACCTATATTTTTTCTAGCTAAAAGCATCTCTTCAGATGGAGTTTTGCAATTCCTCATGATGCTGCATAGCTACTGTTGTTCCAGTTCATAAAAGTGACCTATCAATTGTGTATTAATTTCCTGTATTATTGTATATTTCTTCCAGCATTTAACAGTGCTTTGGGCCTACATTTGACAATGCATTAGTTGCCCTCGTCATACGTGTACCTATTACTCTTCATTTTGCGACTCTTTCTTGATGCCAGTCAGGTTACAGTATTCGTAATGCACCACTTTCAATATATCTTTCTCTCATACAAACTAATATATTCCATACTACTTGCATTCCTTGTGTAATTTATAATTTTCACAAAAAATTGAGTTATGGTAATGGAAAGACATTGGTGGAGTATCCTTTAAGCAGCAGCAGGAGAAAACACACACAAAGGTATTGAAATATGCAAGCTTTCAAAGTCAGTGGCTCCTTCTGGCAGAAAGGTTGAAGGGAAATGAAGAAAGGGAAACAAAAGGAATGATGAGGTTTTGGAAATGGGAAGAGTTTGGAAAAGTTGCCCAGAACCCTGGCTTGAGAGATTTATCAGAAGGGATGAGAAGGATATGCAAACCAGTTATTTTATATTTTCAAAAACTTATTATTTTCATGGATGTATTAGCCTGTGTGGCCATCATTCCTTCTTATGTAACCCCCTTGTCAGTCATTGTCGTCTGTCTTTTTCAAACTGTCATCAGTTTTTGACCTTATGTGCTAATTTGTTCATTTGTTTCTCTGTACCATCTATTTTAACCAACATCTTGCCCCCCATCATCTTTCTCAGTACTGATTTTCGTGCACAGGTCCATTGTTGTTCATGAATTTGCATATAACACTTTGTTTATGGTTCACTACACTGCAGGGCCTTCTCCTGATCGTCTTCCATCAATTTATTTGCAAATTTGAAGCAATTTCCTCAATCCCCCCCCCCCCTTACTTACCTTTCTTCTATAGGATTCTTTAATGTTTTTGTGGATTCGTTTTTTGCCGTACTGCTCTGATCGACTTTCCTGTTGTCTCCGGCATTACTTTATTTGCCAAACACAGTGGATTACATTTTCTCCCATTACTTCCTCTTCTGTTTGTCCTGTTTTTAAAATTTTGTCTGTTTTCACAACTTGTCCAATCGCAATTTTTTTCCAGTCATAATTTTTTCCTAATGAACAGTCATCTTTTCTGGCAAGAAATTCTCACCCACTCATTACTTCTTGTTAACCATTTTCTGTTCTTGTGATTTTCGTACAAATTTGTTTAATCTATTCCCTTGCTTTTCTTCCTTTTTTCTCTCTTTTCCCCTGCCTCTGCTTCTTTTTTGCCACTTCCAACATCTCTTAACACTCCAGCCTTCCTCTCTTGCCATGACGAATCCCATCAAATATTACATTTGGTTCTTTCAAAAACATGCTTTTGCACTATCAGAACTAAGATCCCACATTCAGTTTCTTGAAGCCTGCTCGACCCTGGGACATTGAAAGTCCCCATTTCTGGATGTAATCCTGTTCTACACCAGCTCCCCTTACAATTTCAAGTACAGCAATTTCTTGCAGTTACGTGGCTAATCTGTGTCCTATATGTCTCATCTGTCAATTTCTTCTCCACCAGATTTCTCTCGTACAAAATCTTGCGCTTATCTGCCACCTCTTGTCTTATCTGCCACCTCTTGTTTCATTGGATGGCATCATTCAGCAAACCAAGTTCAGAATGCAACAACAGGCCAGGCTTCACCTCAAAAAGCTATCCCACCTTCTCCTAAACTACATCAATAGTGGTTTTTCCTGTCCTGTCCCTCTCCAGCTTCCTAAACAGCCACAATATCAACCACCTCTCCTGTCTACAAACTGAGCTTGGATAACCTGATTAATGTCTCCCAGCCTTCACTAATGTCTTCTAGAGCAATGATAACTCATGATCACAAGAACCAGCCAGAACAGCACAGTGTTCTTAACCTCTCCCCTCAGTTATCTGTATTATTCAAAGGTCTCACTTTCAGCCATAAATCTGCATTTAATCACGTGGTTTTGGTGAAGGACCTACTTTCCTTCACACACAATGTCTACTGGAAATATAATTTTCCAACTTAATTCCTAAACCTTTCCAACAACAAACCTGATATTGAACCCTGCTTAGAACGCTCCGATCATGATTCAACCTGATCCACTGCCACTACCTCAAAATTGTTCCTTACAAGCCTAACACCCAACATTGGTTCACAACCCTTCCTCAGGTCCCTCCAATATAACCTTAAGCTATCCACTGTAGAACTCCAGGCTCTCATTGCTTAAAACCTAATGACTCCATCATTATCCTCCCAGCGATTTAGCGATCTACCACTGTGGCACTCGACCAACAGTTCTTTGTAAACAACGGTCTATGCCAGCTGTCTGACAGCTCTACATACAGCATCTGACATCAGGATCCCATCTTCGTGATTCAAGCTGACCTATAGATCCTCCTTAACATCTCTGGCCCCTAACACCTCAATCCATATAACTTCTTACACCACCCAAACCAAGGACTCAAATCTTGTACCTTCTTAAGATCCAGAAACCCAATCACCCTGGCTGTCCCTTAGTTACTGGCTTCAAAGCACTCATTGAACTTGTATCTGCATTAGTTGATCAACACTTGCAACCAGTAATACAAAGATTTCCCTCCTATCTTAAAGACAGCAATTGTTTTCTAGACCATCTGAGGTCTGTGCCTGTCCTACTCTCATCACACACCTTGCTTGTCACCAATGATGCCACTTCCATCTATACCAACATCCACCACGTCCATGGTCTGTCTGCTGCTGAACATTTCCTCAATCAGTACATATCTGATTGCAAATCTCGAGTCTTTCCTTCCCATCCCATCCATCAAGTCTTCCCTGACCTGGGATTCTGGACAACTTTTTCAGACTCTCCCCATTTCCTAAACCTCACCAGTCCTTTTCCTTTGCCCCTTGTCCTTCCCATTCAACACTTCTGTCAGAATAAGGAACTGATGGCTCTGAAAGCTTACATATTTCAATACATTTATGTATATTTTCTCCTGCAGCGACTTGGTGAGTAGATTTTTTTTATCAATCCAGTCAAACTATATTTTCAAAAATTGATTATTTTCTTTGATATATTAGCTTGGTGGAATATAAATAATTTAAGGAGTAAAGATAACAACTTACTGAATAGTTGAGGTGCTGAGTCACTGACAGACACAAAACAAAGATAAAGAACTGTGCTAGCTTTCAGTTGAATCCTCCTTCCAAACTATAGACTACTTGTACACATACCTCTAGGGCTACATTGTTCTGGCTGACTACACTGTGTGGCTACTGCATCTCAGTTTGAGTGAGAGATTTTGTCAAATGGATTGGTCAGTGAGGCAGAAGACAGGGAACAAGAGGGAGGGTTGGGTCAGGTGGATAACACCTGTTAGCAAGAGGCAGAGGATCAGAATGTGGTACCTGTGAACTCGTTTGAGCCACAGGCAGGGGCAACTGAACTGAGCACATGATGAAGTGGAGGAGATCAAACAGAGGGGTCATTGGATTGGGGAAGGAAGTCGGCCATGCTCTTTCGAGGGAACCATCCCGGCATTTGCCTGGTAGGGAAATCGTGGGAAACCTAAATCAGGACGGCTGGACACGGGATTGAACCATCATTACCCCGGATGTGAGTCCAGTGTGCTAACCACTACGCCACCTAGCGCCGTGAGTGGATTGAAAGGGTTAATAGACCACAGGAAGAGAGAGGCTAGAGAAGAGCATGTGGGTGAGTGCAGGATGAGTGAAATTAGGGTCAGAGGGAAGGATGGAGGTGACTGTGGGGCATGGGCTAACAGAGATTAAGGCTGGGAGGATTACGGGGTCAAAGGACATGTTCAAAGGACAACTCCCATCTATGTAATTCAAAGAAGGAAATAAAGATTAGGGTTTAATGTCCCGTTGACATTGAGGTCCTTAGAGACTGAACATAAGATCGGAACATTTCAAGGATGGGGAAGGAAATTGGCTGTGCCCTCTCAAAGGAACCATTCCAGCATTTGTCTGGAGCAGTTTAAGAAAAGCACAGAAAACTTAAATCAGGATGGTCACAGATGCATATTTGAACTGTCATCCTCTCGAATGTGAGTCCAGTGTGCTAACCATTGCAGCTTAATTCAGGGAAGCTTGTGTTGGGACAAGGATCCAAATGGCATAGGTTGTTTACTGTTAAAATTCTGAGTGTATACTTCCTAGAAGAGTGAAGTGATGTATTACTTCCTCCTATATGTCTCTTGTGGAAAGGTCAAGAAGGTAAAACTAGAGAGATTCGACCTCACATGGTGGTTTACCAACAGTTGTTCAACCCGAGGACCATTTGTGGCTGGAACAGGAAATGAAGTAACAGTGGTACAGAAAGTACTCTCTGCCCACACCCTAAAGATGTAAATAAAGAAGAAGATGAAGCACCCTTTGAAATTGAGCATGTTATACTCCGCAGTGTGTTCTGCCAGTTGGTGGTCAGCAGTGTGATCTGCCAATGGCTAGTCAACTCTGCTTTTGGTCCCGGTTTGGCAGTGGTCATTTGCGTGGTTGGACAGCACCTGCTAAGATCAGAGTTGACCACCCAGTGGCAGAAAACACTGCTGAGCACAACATGCTCTCTTTCAGTAGTTGCAACACAAACCATGCCGCATCTGGATCCTTTCCCCCAATATTAGCTTCTCTGAATTACCTAGATTGGAGTTATCCTTGCAACACATCCTTTGATCCCATAAGCCTCCTTTCCTTAATCTACACTAGTCCCTACCCCACAGTCATCCCACTGCTGCCCCATGACCCTAACCCATTCATCCTGCTCTCACAGACTCTTCTGCTCAGTCTCCCCTTTCCTCTGTTCTGCCTCCACCTCTCAACCCCTTCCCCATCATTTTGCATTGCACACAAGTCCCCCTTCCTCCAGCCAGAATGTGCTTAATGGTGCTACATTTCTATCCTTACTTCCTGCTGCCTGTCTCTGCCTCCATCCAGCCACCCTTCCCCAATACTCCTTGGAACACTCCACCTCCTTTGAGCTGCAATGCCAGCACAATTTAGCCATCTAGAACAATACAGCTTTTGAGGTGTGTGTGTGTGTGTGTGTGTGTGTGTGTGTGTGTGTGTGTGTGTAGCTATGAAGAAGGGATCCATCTGAAAGCTAGCAATATTCTCAGTTTGCTTACATGCCTGTTGACGATTCACCTGGTCAACTATTCGGTGAATTGTTATTCTCATTAAATTAAAAATTCAAGTAAAATCTTTACAATGTAGGAAAAGATAGATTTCTACTTGCCGTAGAGATGACACGTTAAGCTGCAGGCAGTCACAATTAAAAGACACTTATACATAAATCTTCTGGCCACAGCCATTGTCAGAAAAAGAGAAACACACACTATTCATTCACACAAGCAAGCACACCTCACACACTTGGCCAATTCCAGCCTGACCTCCCAGAGTTGGAGATCATGTGTGCATGAGGTGTTCTTGCTTATGTGAATGAATGATGTGTTTTTCTCTTTTTGTGATGAAGGCTATGGCTGAAAGCTTATGTGTAAGTGTCTTTTAATAATGCCTATCTGCAACTTAATGTGTCAGCTTTATGGTAAGGAGCAGTTTATCTTTTCCTACATTGTTGATATTCCTACATGGTGTTTCCAAGCAAAATGTTTGATGTTTGTTTTTTTGTTCAGATATTATCTTTATTCCTTGAGTTATTACCAGGGAGGGTGGGATATTGGATGTTCGATCACACTGTCTTCATTGCAGCTTCCTAGTTCAACAAGTCAAGCAATTGACAACTGTTTTCTCAATTGATTCATACTTTTATCTTCCTGTGATGCAAACTTGACTTCAGAGCTTTGTTATTATGTAGCGGTCTGTTGACTCATTCATTTTGACTGGAAATTGTAATCCGCACACTGACAATTCTTTATTCACAGTCTCTTTTTGCTGTGTCTTCAGTTAAATCTCTTAAACATATCATGTTGCTTTTTAATCACTGCAACTTTCTTTATTTTCTTTTATTTACTGTCACTTATTATCATGAGTATAACGGTACAATAAAACTGATACTTGCTTATTACCCTTTGCGGCTATTTTAAAAGTGAATTAACATTGTTCTTTTCTGTTCTACACTTACTTTTATTTACTGTCACATCTAATCATGAATAAAAATAATAACAACACCAATATATATTTACTTCCTTCTGTACTTACTCTGATGTTGAAGTAATGTGTTTCTCTTCTGTTTCATATTCCTAGGACAATATAGGCTAATGGAAGCTTCTATGGAATGTATGATTAAATTGTTCGGAAAAAAAGGCAATTTCAGTTTTTGATGGTACAGCAGTAGTTCAAATCAATGAGGAGAGATGTTATTTAACAAGAAAATTTACTTCATGGTGGGTACCACAGCCAACTAATGGAAGCACATCATGTGAATTCTCAGTCATTTTCTTATGTATGGAATCTTCTTCTAGCTAATCACTCAGTAATGGCTTTAAAATTGAAAATAGTTGTTAAATGAAAAACTGGTCAAAATAAATATAGCCTAAATGGAAAAATGTCACATGAAATGTATAAATCATCTGGGACCAGTGGATAAGAAGACAGTTTAGTCAGGTGGTTGGGGATATCTTGATAAGTTTCTGGAACAATGTCAGGCAGTTTACACTGCACAAGATAAAGATGTGGCCACTGGGAATAATTGGTCAGGAAAAGGAAAATCAAAAAGAAGGGGGAAAGCAGGAAAATAATGAAGAGAGAAGAAAAAAAGCTACTATCATACAGAATTATAAAAGTGTACTTTAACAACATTATGAAAAGAATCATTGCTACTCATCATTTATTGGAGATGCTGAGTCGCAGATAGGCACAACAGAAAGATTGTCAGAAAACGAGCTTTCAGCCAACAAGGCCTTCAGTGAAAACTGACAATAAAATACAAATGCAGCTCATACACATATGACCACAGTCTCTGGCTACAGCAGCCAGGGACTGTGGTCGTGTGTGTTTGAGTTACCTTTGCGCGCGCGTGCAGCTGTGTGTATGTGGGGGGGGGGGGGGGGGGGCAATGCGCGTATGCGTGCGCATTGTCTACTTTTGACGACAGTCTTATTGGCCTGGCCAAAAGCTCATTTTCTGACAGTCTTTTCGATGTGCCTGTGACAATCCTTTTCATAATATTGCCACATTCCATCCTGGATTTTCCATTGTTCAAAAGTGTACTTTATTTTTAGAAGTGGAAGAAAGTAGCAGAAAAGAAGGTGCAACAGATTAGAACTCCTTTATTTGGTATCATCAGTACTGAGTACTTGTTTTATAATGTATTTTCATATATGGAGTTGTAAAGAATTGGTATAGAGAGGAACACTCAAGATTGAATCATTAATCTGTAATATAGCAAAGTCTACATCATTGTGTTGCAGAGTGAGTTCTGCAACATGGTGCTGTATGTTAATGTGTATAATATTTACTTGTGCTTTTTCATTCTTACATAAAGCATTGTGTTGGTCAGCATAGTGCAGAAACCTGAAATTGTGTTCAGATTAACTGATGTGCAACATGAATATTTTAGAGATGGATGTCGCTGAAGGCTATGTAGGGTCCATAGGGCATATTTAGAGTAGGCAGAATTCTTCTGAGGCACAATAATCACTTCTCAAATATCTCTCAGCACCATTTCACATATTGCTGTCCTAACTTCAAAATGTGTGTGTGTGTGTGTGTGTGTGTGTGTGTGTGTGTGGAGAAGGACTCTGCCTACTACTATCCACTTCATACCTGTTAGTAGCAAATCTTGTGCTATCTCTAATATTCCACATTAGTAGAAGCTACTCATACAACAGACCAGTTCACTGCAGTGTTCTGGAACACAGTAGAGGAAGTAGATAGCAACTCAAACCATAATGGTAGTTGCTCCCAAAATTTACATTTCAGAATTCTGCTGATTGTAACCTACTTTGCAGTGTGCATTTGATTCCTTTAACCGTCATCTCGTATCTCTCCCAGTCTTGACTAATTCTAAACCCTCCTTATAGTTCTAGTACTTGCTCTTGTCTTCCATTCAACTTTTTCATGTCTCTGTAATAATTCTTTTGCTTTTCTTCTCCTAACTACCTCTGCTGTGTTTACCTGTATTTTTCCCTTTATTGAAACCGTGTGTTCCTTCTTCATGGGGTCAGTTGGTTATGCAATCTGAGTCTTTCTGAAATTTATTGCTTCTCATATTATGTACTTTTATTTTATGATTTTCTGTTGCAGTTTCGTATTACAATGTATAAACACACCATTGCCATATATATACCACATTTCCTCCACAGTGACTTCTGTGGTAGTAGTGCTACACAGGGATGTAGCAGATGGCATTAAATGTGTCTCATCCGCAGAAACATAGCTGACAAATGCCCAAGGAATTTTGATTAAGATGCGTGTTCCAGTTTTGCTTGTCAACCTTTATAAACATTGAAATCCACAACTACAACTGCCAAAATGTTTCTTCATTTTTATTGTTCCTTTAATAAATTTTATTATCCTTTGACTGTTTCATGCTTATCTACCTATGAATAAATAACAGTAGTAAAAATATTTCATTGCACATTTCAAGGAAAAAAATAGAAGCCCTTTGCTCAGGGGTGAGGCTATTCATGACATCTTAACAACATGTAAAAATGACTCCATGCTTTGAAATTTTAATATGCCAAAATAAAGTTTTGCTCACATTATGTGCATTTCAAAAATGTGATTTTCCAGCAACTCATACCATCAGATTATTTTATTTTATTATGGTCTGTGAACATCGTATGTGTATCTGATGTTTTAAAAGAGCCAACATATCAACATAGCAAAAAGAATGAACATCTTGCATAATGGAATATAAGCTGCTGCCCTGTTATATCGTGCACAATATGGAGGCACATATCCTGTTTTTGACATCATCCAATAAAAACCCTTCATTCTCTTCTGGTGTTTCAGTTCTGCTCCCACTAAGCTTCGAATCTGTGAGTTGTATTCATTCAGCCAGTCCCTCTGGTAACACAAGTACATATTAGTACAGCAAATAAGTTATAATGAATAAGATGTGTGTTTCTGATTTTGGATGGACTTACTTGTTCGCTGGTAAGCATTTCTTCCTTTATAAGTTTTGGTTCATATGGTACAAGTGTTACAGTTTTAAACCCATAATAGGTCTTGTGAGATTGGTGCTGGAAAATAAGATGGGAGATAACTAATGCCAGACTGCAAGTATATACACTATAAAAGTCATATGACTCTTCATAATTAAATTATACTTAAAAGTCAGAGCAAGCAGGAATATTTTATTTTTCACTTGACTGGGTAGGCCAGCAATATCTAAACAAGTCAGTAAACTTACTCACACCGATTGAAAAACATTTTGAACACATTGCTCCAAATGATAATTTAAAAATTATAAAATTTTGATTTTTTAAAAATTTTCCGAAAGAATATTAAGTAACTTACTAAGTAACCTGTTATGTTCACATAAACATAGTCAGCCTTATGTTATGCTATCTTCATAACTGTTGATTAAAGCTATTGATAGACTCGGGGGGGGGGGACAAGCATCAGTATTTTGGATTTACTTCAGGAAACAGGTTACAAAGTTAATCAAGTCTCTCAAAAGAAGTAATTTTGCAGGTTATGGCAAATTTTCTGTGAGATTAACAGGTGCTGACCAAATGACCCCAAATGATGCATTGTTGGTAATTTTAGGAATATTCCTGTGGACTTGGAAATTGGGAAACATTAAGCCCTATAATTTTTTAGAGAAAGGTGGTCAGATTGAAGTTTAAAGGGTGCTTGGAACTGAGGGGCCATTACAAAAATATTGATACAAGATCTCACGTTACAACTGTGACAAATTGGGCACTTCAGACATAGGCAAGAAAACAGATGAATTTCTCCCTGACATCAGTGGGAAATTTCTTCACCCATCGAGTGGACCAGCAAATTACCTGACTGAGTCAGTGCCCATGTGCTAAGCTTTTATACAGAATCAAAAGACAGAAGAATGATAGTTGCATCTGCAGCACTCCACAGCACTCACTGTGGGGACATACGACTATTCCTGCCATACAGAGCGAGGTAGCACTGTAGTCAACACACTGATTTCATCTAGATTGAATTTTTCCAGGGTTTCCTCAAATCGCTTAAGCAAATACCAGTGCCGCTTCTCTCTCTCTCTCTCTCTCTCTCTCTCTCACTCTAACTATTGATAGCTATTAAAACAGGTAAGTCAGCATCCACTCAGTTCCTACAAATATGAGAGTTATTTTTTCTCAGTGCTTTTTTGACTGAACAAATCAAAACTACAGTATATACTAATGAGATTAAGCAACTTATCAGCATGTAATTATTTTTCCTTTATCATCGCCTGAGACGTTTTGCTTCTGGGGCTGAAGCATCATTAGAGCTGTTTTACTATGAAGTTATTCAAAAAGATAAATTTTGTGGTTGTAGATTAACGTACCCGCAATTGTGGAATGAATCCTTCTACAAAATTCTGGAGTGCAGCAGCCCTACTGATACACTGATATAAAAGGCGAAAGGTGTCTCATGCTTGTAAAAATATAATTAAGTAGTTTCTTGCAAATGACTTTAACCTCAATGCTCAAGTGATAACTGCTGAAAATGGGTACACAAATGTTCTTCAAATTAACTGTCTTGAGTCATAAAATCATTTGTGGCATAGATTATTGTTTCTGTGGAAAATTTTCTCCTGCTTCACTGAATGTTAACATTCTATCTGACTATCATAAGTCATACAATAAATTGATATATATTTTTGTATACTGTGGCCGTCAAGCACAGACTTGGATCAGGTGAAGGATGGAGAAGGGAATCAACTGTGTCCTTTTCAAAGAAACCATCTGGGCATTTGCGTAAGCAATTTTGGGAAACCACAGAAAACCTTAAACTGGATGAACAGACACATAACTCAAATAAAAATATGTTATAACTCTTCAGGCTTTCCCGGCGAGATCTTGACATGTGGAATAATCGAGTCTACTGCCGGATGTTGTGTCGCTTCGGCTCAATATTTCGGCCACGTAACTCGTTGCCTTCTTCAGGTGCTACCTGAGACTGCCGTATTGGAAGATCTTGTCCAGGTAGCTCCTGAAGAAGGCAACGAGTTACGTGGCTGAAATATTGTGCCAGAGTGACACAAACATCCGGCAGTAGACCCGATTATTCCACATGTCAAAAATATGTTAAATAAGAATTCCTTGGTTTTACTCTACAAAGGGCAAGAAGAGATGAAATCAGAAATGAAGACATATGGAAAGACCTGGAAGTTTAAGTGACCATGGAGGAAAGCCTTAGAGCAGTGAGACTGAAGCAGTTTGGTCATGTGAAGTGGATGCAGTCCAACTAAATTCTGCATCAGTATTAGAAAGGAATGTGTCTGGACAAAGACTACTGGACATCCAAGAAAGAGGTTGGTGAGGCAGGTTAACAAAGAATTTCGAAAGGAAAGGATATGTAGGCAAAGCATCTGAAAACATCCCACCCACCTTGCTGTAAGAACCCAATGACAACAATGATGTGGCACTCTAAATATTAAGTGAAACATAAGATAAGGGAAAGCAACTACTCGCCTTTAGCAGGCTATGTGTGGTGCAGAGACACGTGACAGAAAGTACTGTTCAGTAGCTTTCGAGTTTTGACTCTTTTTGTAGTAGAAAAAAAAAAAAAAAAAAAACGCACACACTGCCGCAGCTGTTTGTTGAGAACAGTTGCCTGGACCAACGGATGGGGGCATGTGATAGGGAAGGACACACAAGGCAAGGAGGTGGGGGCAGGGTAGTGTTAGGCAGGAGTGGGAAAAACATATGACTCAGCAGCTGCACAAGAAGATGACAGGAGTTATGAGGGGGTAGATATAGAAAGATGGAGAATGGAGAGGGGGCAAGATGGAGTTGAGTGAGGAGGAAAGGGGAAAAGAGAGAGAAAATGGGGGGGGGGGGGGCAGGTGGAAGATGATGGGAGAAGGCAGTACACAATCTAGATGGGGAAGGAGTAGTGTGGAAAAAGGTAAGGTGAGGCAATGGGAAACAGGTTAGTGGCCTTGTAGGCTAGGAGAATTGTGGGAAAGCAGGATATGACTGGAGAGAGAATTCTCACCTTTGTAGTTGAGAGAAAGTTGTGTTAGAAGGGAGTATCCAAATGGCATGTGTAATGATGCAGCAATTCAAGTATTTTTGGTTGTAGTTAGGCTTCTGGATAGTCAAGTTTGCTGTTGGCAACTGTTTGGCAGTGGCCGTTCATGCGAGTAGAGAGTTGGTCACCTACCATGCCCTAGAATGCTGCACAGGAATTGCAGCATGGCTGCTTTGACATGTGGCTCCGCCTTTTACAGGATAGGAAATGCCTATGACTGAATTGCGGTTGGAGGTGGTAGATGGTTGTATGGGACAAGTCTTCCAGTACGGAATGACCCATGTGGTGCCGGACTAAAACAGGGGTGGTCAAGGATATTCTGTAGGTTGGGTTGGCAGCAGAACACAATGTTGGGTGTTTTAGGTGGGATATCCCTCATCTCAGGATTCAATGAGAAGCAGTCGAAACCCTGGTGAAGGATACGGTTGAGCTTTTCAATACCTGGCTGATAATGGATGAACAACATCAGAGAAGGTTGTCAGTAAACAGGTTTATTGGTGCCAGAGGAAGAGAGATTTTTGGATGAGCTGGATAAGATATTGTCTGTCAATAAATGCTCTGGTAAGATTATCGGTATATTTGTGCAACTCTTGCTTTCCAATGCAGATGGAGTGTCCATGGATGGTGAGGCTGTAAGGAAGAGACTCTTTTTGACATGGAATAGGTTACAGCTTTCAAAGTGGAGGTATTGTTGGTGGTTGGTGTGCTTGAAATGAACAGATATCTTTATGGAGCCATCTGAGAGTTGAGGATCGACATCTGGGAAGGTGCATTGTTGAGGTGAGAACCAGGTGAACTGGGTTTGGCAGTAAGTGTTGAGGATATGAAGGAAAGAGCAGATGTTGGTCTTTTGGTGAGTCCAGAACTAAAACTAAAAATTTCTGTTCTGTGCTGGATGAATATCTACTCGAAAAGTCACGTTCTAACAGCCTTTTTGTCTTGTCTATCTGGGACTCAGCATCTCTGCTATATGGTGAGTAGTAACTGCCTTTTTCGTAATATTTTTACATTCCGTCCTGGATTTTCCAAAGAATATATAGAATTTTAGTTGTACAATGTAATACAGAAGCAAATTCCACGGCATCTGAAGATGGAATTTTCAAGTCCGAAACCTGTTGTCATGAGTCTCTAAATAAAGCTATTTAAAGCAAAATTGCACTTGGTTGAAATTTTTAATTCAATATGGTTACAATTTTATTTAACCTTATTTCTCAAATGCTAATGACAGAATAATAAAGTGTATGGTTTTGATACTTATGTACATATAAATGTGACAGCTTTTTTCTATAACATGCCTCAACTTTTTATCAGAAACATATTTTGTGTAAGTGTAAGAATCACACCATATCCTGACAAAATACCACCAATATGAAAGGTTGAATATGGTATCCACAAATGCTTTATACCTCTGTTTGTCTTCGTTCTACTTCCAAGATGTTTTCTAGACGAACGCCAAAGTGACCTTCCTTATAGTAACCAGGTTCTGAAAGATGTTTCAATGAAAATAGATTTACTAAAAAATTAGCTTTTAGTATATTATTTTTGTTACTGTTTCGTATCATTTGAATGAAAATTGTTTCCAGTAAATTAAAGATTAGAGTTGTAGGAATACTTGCCATTAGAGAAGAACTGACCCTTCTGGAATGTCTCATTTCCTGTGCTGTACACTACTATAATTGGAGCTGCAAAATACCATTAGTCCAATTTATGTCCTTCCACAAAATGCTTAGGGGTAAGAAATATCTTTTAAAGTGATTGATGACAATATGCATATGTGATACATAATCTTAGATTGAAAACCTTTTTAAACGATGTCATTTTAGGACTGTTTTATTACTTACATTCATGTACACTTAGATAAGAACCTATTCCATGCCCTGTGCCATGCTGATAATCAAGACCAACTTTCCACAAAGGAGCACGGGCAAGTACATCTATGTTTGATGTTTGTACATCCTCTGGAAATATCAATGAGGCCATCTGTATGGAACCAATTAATACACGTGTGTATACTTCTTTCTGAAAGTCTGTGGGTTCCCCAAAATGCAAAGTGCGTGTGACATCAGTTGTCCCATCTGGAACAAAAAGATTAATGCTAAGTTGAAAACTTTGTACCTTAAGTCTTGTAAACAAAAAGAAATTTTTAATGCCACATTATTTGGAAGCCTTTGCAATTACATTACTAGCCACAGCAAATTGCACCTACATATCTGCGTCTGACAAAACTCTCGGAAATTTAATGTGTTGTATAGAGCCTGGTTCATCCCTTTTTTAGTTTAATGGGTCAGCCAGCCATGTATCTGCTGTAGAATTTTAATATTTTCTTGTTTGGGCTCTTTCGTCATTTTGTAACCAGATTTTTAGTGTAATTGCTAAAGATCTTGACATCGGGTGCCCAAACAATTCTGTCACCACAATTACCATCACCACTGCTACTCATAGAGGCATTTGTTATGTGAAGCAAGTGCTTTTTTAGATTGTTGGACAATTAATTGGTCAGTTTAGAAGTTACCACAATTTATTCTGATCACTGCTGCCACTTAATCATTTCCTGTGTTTTGATTTTTTTTTTTTTTTTTTTGCGTGGTTATGTACTCTCACATCAATTGCCATTTGCTAAGAAATTGGTGTTTCCAAATATGTACGACTTGCAAGTTATAATGCGAATCTTCTTTAAATAATAACAAATCATGGATGTCGCTTAGAAATTAGTAAAAGTTTTTAAAACATTATCTTCCACTTGGTTTCACTTACCTAAATATTGTCCACCAGAGTCAAGCACAAGCATGCTACTGTTATCAATTGTGAGGCTAGTGATGTTGTTTGGCTCATAGTGTGGTAATGCTCCATTGGGACCGAATCCTGCAATTGTAGCAAAACTAGGCCCACGACTCAGCTTTTGCTCCCTGCGAAACTCGTCTACTGTTTCTGCTACAGTGAGTTCATCCCAAATGAAGCCATCTTTCATCTGAAACATTCAGTCACGATTAATAAGACAGTTTTACCAAGGTAACTTTCCTAGTATGTATGTAATCACAGTGTGGCTAATTCATATTACTAGCAGTGAAATAATTAGCGGTGATAACTAAGTTTACAGAGATTACAAGAGTTTTAATATTATGTCCTCACATAAAACGACAAAGTTTGAGAATTACTGGAAGGTTTTCATGGTTGATTTCCCTACTGCTGCCAAAAAGAACTGTCACAGGCACCTCCTATCCAATTACAGGCAGGGCTGCCTGTGAAAGCAGCCGTGTGATCTACTAATTAAGGTGCAGCCACTGTAATGCTTTGTACATGGGCCTGACAACTAACAAGCTGCCTTTCCAACAAATGGCCGCCTCCAAACTGTGACCAAGGTGCAGCTGGACCACTCAGTTGCAGAACATTACACTCAGCATGTTCTGCTTCACTTTAATGACTGCTTCACAGCCTGTGCCATCTGGATACTTCCTACCAATACCAGCTCTTCTGAACTGTGTAGGCAGGAACTCTCCCTACAACATCTCCTTCGTCTCCCTGGCCTCAACCGTTGCTAATCTCCACTTTAACAAATTACTACTGAAAATGTTGTGTTCAGTTAAGGCAATATCTCCCCTGTCTTTGTACATTTAGCAATGGAAATAGCTAAAACAAATTCTGTTTAATTGTATAGATAAAAAACTACTCACCAAGCGGCGGCAGAATGCACATATAAAAGACTGCTGTGATTGACAAGCTTTCGGAGCCAAAGGAAAATGGGTGAAGGAAAAGGACTGAAGAGGTCTAGGAAAAGGAGTAGATTTTGGGAAAGTCACCTAGAACTGCAAGTCAGGGGAGACTTCCCGTACGGGATGAGAAGGAAAGACTGATTGTTGGGGACTGCATTGGATGAGATTTGAAAACATGAGAGCTAAAGGGGGGAAACCACATTAGAAGGCTGTTCGACACTGATTTTTTGGGATTGTTTTGGGTGGGAAGAATTAATTAGAATTTAATTAAACTTTGACATCATTTCATTCATATTTTGAACAGTTTTGGTGAGATTTTTTTTTTTTTTTGAATAATTTCAGCCAAAAATAACAAAGTTACGCTCTGATGCCTGATGAAGGTTGTGAGTAAAGTTCTCCAATTGTGTACAGTGTAGTCATTCTGATTTTCACCTGAAATCGAAAAGGTTTTGATTTTACATTAATAACTTATTTTCTAAGAAAACTATGAAAATTTAAAATTTTGCGGGCGTGGGAACAATTTACTTCAATTTTCACGATTTTTTCCTCTAAATGTGCAAAGAAAAATACCCTTAAAAGCATGATATCTTCTCACAAGTTGGTTCATATAATTCGTAATTTTATAAAGAATCATACTATCGATTTTCATAATGATCAGTTCTATACTTTTTGAGTTACACTGCACACAAATGTGAAAAAAGTCATTTAGAGATAAACGCGATTGAAAAATAAATTCTCGGAAACTAGAAATTCAAGGAAGTTACCAATAATGTAAAATGCTTACCAATTAATCTGTGATTCGAGCACCACATAGTAATCCTTCTTCCTCACAGGCTTTGTTTTACGCTTGCAGCAATGCTTTCTGACCTTCCTTTGATTCCAATGAGCTACGTCAATTCTGCCAGCTCACGCACTGGTTATCGATTTGTTTGGCATAATTGAAGCTTTCCGTGCCTATTACAATTCCTGCCTCATTCATGACCATCAGAAGGGATGAATTTCCTTCGTGGAATAAGCCCGCCGCTAAATATATTGCCAATTCAATGACTTTTAGTCAGTAGTGCAAGTGTTTATGAGCTATTTGCCAAATAGTGGAATTAAAACTTTCATTCACATTTTGTACATGGCCACCTGAACATCTCTTCAGTAATTCAGCCCTTGATAAATCTTCACATATTGGAAGAATTTACTTCTGTATGTCAGGGTGCAATGGAGTAGGGTGCGGTTCATGTTCCATTCCAAGGGCTGTTTGTTTCTGCCACTTGCACAAGCTGTCTTCTCCCTCTGGGCAATACTCATGTCAAGGATTTTCACCCATGGAAATCATATGATAGTATATCACTTGAGTGGATTTTTTGAGCTTCCCCTTAAAGGTGGAAGACAGGGTAATATGCAAGACAGAGATTACTACTAAAACATCATGCGCAAGTTAATAAGAGTGAAAAGCTAAGTGCATTGTATGTGACAGAGGTGGGAAGGGTGGTGAAAATAGATGGGAAAGAAATGAAAGATGTAGAAAACTAAAATGGAGTGAAGCAAAGATTAGTTCCATGTCAAATATTCCCTAACATACAGCCTTGGCATCCGAGGCAGATGTATTTGTTCGGATGCAAACTCTTTACAGCAATACACCACCATTCTCACCTCAGCCTTCACTGCAAGTAATTACGCCACCAGCCTAGTTAAAAAAACAGATTTCCCAGGCCATCACATCCAATCCTGGTACTGCTGATCCCTCCACAAAACAGCTTCGGAGCACACCATTGGTGACACAGTATTATCCTGGTCTGGAATGCCTTCATCAGCTACTTTGACAGGACTATGAGTTCCTAAAATCATGCTCTGAAATGAGATCCATTCTCTCTGAAATTTTGCCCACCACACCTAGAATAGCTTTCCGTCGCCCTCCCAATCTTCGCAATATTCTTGTCAGACCCATCTCCCTACCCTATGGCTCTTACCACTGCGACCATCCCCCTTACAAGACTTGCGCCACCACCTATAATAGCCCTGTAACTGGCAAAACATATACTATCAAAGGGAGAGCCACCTGCGAAACAACACGTCATACACCAGCTATTATGTAAACACTGTTCAGCCTTCTGCATCGGCATGACTACCACCAAATTATCAATTACAGTGAATGGGCATAGGCAGAGGGTATATACTGGCAACTTGCAATATCCTGTTGCAGAGCATGCTTTACAACATGATGTTTGTGACCTCAGTACCTGTTTCACCACACACGGCATCTGGATTCTTCCCCCCAGACACCAGTTTCTCAGAAGTCTGCAGGTGGGAACTAGCACTACAACATATCCTTGGTTCTCGCCACCCACCTGGCCTTAATTTATGTTAATTTCTTCCAACTCAGCTTTTCTTCACTGTAACTACTCTTTGCTTCACTCCGTTTTACAAGGTGTACAACTTTGCTTCCACTGTTTGCCAATAGGTGGTGACTCTCAAGGCTATGGGCATGATTCAGAAAGAAGGAACTTGGGTCCCGTGTGAGCTGAAACCAAGAGATGTTGAACGGCGTTTGTGTGTTTGTGAACAATTGCTTCAGAGGCAAAAACGGAAGGGTTTTCTGCATCCCATTGTATCAGGGGCAAAAAATGGGTTCATTACGATAACCCTAAATGCAAAAAATCATGGGGATATCCCAGCCATGCTTCCACATCGACGGCCAAACCGAATTTAACGGCTCCAAGATCATGCTCTGCATTTGTTGGGACCAGCTCAGCGTCATGTATTATGAGATGGAATGGTGCATGGCGTGGCTGACCAACACTTCCGATCTAATGAAGAAGTCACAAATTGCATCGATTCGTGGATTGCTTCAAAAGATGAACAATTTTTTTTCGATGCGGGATTCATACTCTGCCCGAAAGATGGGAGAAAGTAGTGGCCAGCGATGGAAAATAATTTGAATGATACATGTGTAACCATTTTGTTTCATTAAAGCATCAAATGTTGGGGAAAAAACGGCGGAAGCAAAGTTGTACATCTTGTAGTTTTCTACATCTTTCATTTTCTTTCTCATCAATTTTTCCACTGTCCTCTCCCACTCCTGTTACGTACAATGCAGTGCTGCTTCGACCTCCCCCACCCCCTCCCCCTCATCCCCTTCCTCTTCAGGATTTTTGCCCCACCTTTTTCATTCACTGTCTGCATGGAGTCAACAGTCTCAGCATCTGTTAATGATTGCTGTTATGCAGCATCATTGTCCACATCCATGAAATCTTCAAAACAAACATGATTAGTGTTATAATGAGTCACCCCTTACATCCATTTGGACTCGAAGGTACTGAACGGGAGTGTATACTGTAAGTGCCATATAAAATAAAAACTTTAATCAAAATTCCCATAAACCAATGTCAGAATCAAACTAAGCTTTTACATGTTGCTCATTTTCATGTGTCAACAAAAATCCAAATTTTTTGGGAAGTATTGATGGTCATTTGCTCTTTCACATTTCTCCTCACTTTGTCTAGCATTCCCATAGCACCTGAAATGCCGACAGTTGCAGGTTTGTCATCATCAATGTTGCGGACTGTGATTCAGACCACTTCATACCTGTAGTTCTCTTTGGTGTTCTTGATTATTCCATCATCTAAGGGCAGGAATTTTGATGTGGTGTTAGTGGTAAAAATTGTATGGCCATGGATTTTAACTGCAGGATAGTATTGCGTGCACTGCAATTGTCCACAAACAACACAACTTTTTGATTTTTATGTCATTTTCATATCAAATTCCTTGAACCATTTGGAAAATACTTCTGGAGCCATTCATGCTTTCTCGTTCGCAGCATACTCCACAGGGAATGACTTACACCCAGAAAAAATTCATAGTTTCTTAGGTTATCCAGTCATAAGTGGCTTGAGTTTTTATTTTCTGGTCACATTTGCTGCCAACAGAGTGGTAACATGATCTTTGTTTAGCTTGCCCGTAATTTTTCTCCTCAGAAAGTCAGTTTTGTCTGGAAGACATTGTAAAAAAGTCAAAGTTCATCTGCGTTAAAAAATTCATCTGGTTTGTAATTTTGAAGGATCCTCTGCAATTTTGTCTTCCACCCATCACAGATTTTGTTATCTACACTGGAACTTTCTCTACTCATTTTTTGGAAAACAATACCATGTTATAGCCTGAAATTTTTTAACCCCCCATTACTTAACACAAACCTTATTGCATCTAATTGACTGTTCTTCTAAATCTGGAAACTCAGGCTTTCGTTGTCAATACCGATCTGTCCCTTCACCTCTGGTAATCACGCAGTCTTCACTCTTGATTACTGTCAACAGTGTGCTTGCTGGAATCCAAAACTCTGCACCTATGTCTTTCTTTTTCTTCACTCCTGCTTTCACTTCATCAATTAACATTTCCACTTAGAGCCCATGGCTGACACTTACAGCTCACACTTAATGAAAACAAACACTGCCTAACATCTCACCTGCACAGAGGGTGTGGTGACTGCACTGCAACTCAGATCTCACTGACGCATCGATGCAGGGAGAGAATGGACTGGGATTCCCTTATTTATATCCACTTAGATATATAGAGGTACCATATGAAAGACTTAGATATAGAAAGGTGACTTGATACAAAGAGTTTTTGTCTATCGAACTTCGACATATAGAGGTAAAACCTGTCATTCTTGAGCCTTCCAAAAACTTCAATATTATGGCAGGTTTTCTTCAAAATATCAAGGTTTTGGGCTTCAAAGGGAAGGAAATGAAGATAAAATTTGATGTAGACATGTCTTCAATATATTGAGGTTTGACTGTACATCTGTGGGTTTGGGGGGGGACCTTCTGTATAGAAAATGGATTTATGTCCTTATTACCAGAAACAGCAAATTCTAACTGACAAGCTGTTTTCAACAACAAACGATGACGGTTCAAACCTGCACCTGGCCATCCGAAATTTAAGTTTTCTGATTTCCCTAAATCACTCCAGGCTCTCTGAAAGAGCAGGGCCAGTTTCTTTCCCCATCTTTGACACAATATGAGCTTGTGCTTCATCTTTAATGACCTCAATGTCGAGAAGATGTTAAACCCTGTTTTCATTCCTTCAACCACAAATGTGTAGTTGGGTACTGACAAGCAAGTGTAGGAATCCAAGTGCTCTTACTAAGTTTACTGACAAGCAAGTGTAGGAATCCAAGTGCCCTTACTAAGTTTTGGCAATAGCTTTAATTATCAGTTGCATTTTAATGTACGTTCTGTGTAATAAAAGCCATGAGTCAAAGTATGTAAATACATCCAATATGGAAAGGATAGTTGTTACCACATAGAGGAAGTGTTGAGTTGCAGAGAGGTACAATGAAAAATAGTGCTCAAATATTAAAACTTTTGGAAAAAGTTCTTCTTCTGCATTAGAAAACACTCACATGAGACACTGCACACACAAATGGCCACTGTCTCACGGCACTGGAACCCGAATGCCATTAATATTGATATTGTTGTCATTCCATCCTGGACTTTCCAGTGTTTGATTTCATGCAAGTACATTAGCATTTTCCTCTGATAGTGAAGACAGTGAGTAATACAGGCTGAACTGTGAACTTATTGATCAGCTTATCATTGTATGATGCATTTTAATTCGTCATCCATCTGCCCAAGAAATTGTAGACATAATACTTCATCTAGTAACTGCTCAATATAATCAAGTTCTAATTTTTTGATCCATTTTCACCTACAGCTGCACAATGTGCAAGAGATATTTGGATTTTTATGTTAATATTAACAGTTTTACATATAATATACCTTTGTACATAACAACACATATTAATATATCAATTAATGATGAATACTTAAATAAATGTTGTTACGCTATATACAGAGAGATAAAATACAAATGTTCTGAATGAGACTACATTGGGTTAACATAGAAAAATTTATTTTTGTAGGTATTCATTTACACCGGTGTAAAAGCAGTGATCAACCAAGTATGACTTCAATTTGGATTTGAAGTGACCAATGTTTTGTGTGTGTTTAATGGTATCTGGTAAGGCACTGTATAGTTTGTTGCTAGGATGGATAAGACCGTTTTGAAATAACTTTGTGTTGGTGCTTTGAACACGTACATCCAATTTTCGTCTTGCCTCCATAGCCGTGTATTGTGTGATTTTGAGTGATGAGTGGTCTTTTTGTATGTAAGTTTTGCTTTAAATACATTATATATAAAGAAAGATGATGAGACTTACCAAACAAAAGCGCTGGCAGGTCGATAGACACACAAACAAACACAAATATACACACAAAATTCAAGCTTTCGCAACAAACTGTTGCCTCATCAGGAAAGAGGGAAGGAGAGGGAAAGACGAAAGGATGTGGGTTTTAAGGGAGAGGGTAAGGAGTCATTCCAATCCCGGGAGCGGAAAGACTTACCTTAGGGGGAAAAAAGGACAGGTATACACTCGCACACACACACATATCCATCCACACATACAGACACAAGCAGACATATTTCAAGACCAATATGTCTGCTTGTGTCTGTATGTGTGGATGGATATGTGTGTGTGTGCGAGTGTATACCTGTCCTTTTTTCCCCCTAAGGTAAGTCTTTCCGCTCCCGGGATTGGAATGACTCCTTACCCTCTCCCTTAAAACCCACATCCTTTCGTCTTTCCCTCTCCTTCCCTCTTTCCTGATGAGGCAACAGTTTGTTGCGAAAGCTTGAATTTTGTGTGTATATTTGTGTTTGTTTGTGTGTCTATCGACCTGCCAGCGCTTTTGTTTGGTAAGTCTCATCATCTTTCTTTTTAGATATATATTTTTTCCACGTGGAATGTTTCCCTCTGTTATATATATATATATATATATATATATATATATATATATATATATATATATATATATATGTGTGCAAGGAAGTGGCACGATCATCCTTTTTTGAAACAATGGTCTGCATGATTTGCGATTATCTACCCCTTCCATTATTCTTATAATTTGTTTTTGAATTTGGAATGTTTTGATGGCACCTCCGGAATTTCCCCAGAACATAATTCCATACTGGAGGTGAGAGTGTACAACTGAATAATATACACACTGAAGAGTGTCATAGTTGGTACAATTTTTTAATGTATGTAACACAAAACAAGAAATTTTTGATCATTTGCTCAATATGTGCTTTCCATTTCAAGTTGTCTTGTAGATGAAGTCCAACAAATTTGGTACAGGCTGTTTTGGCAATTGTCCGTCTGTATAGCTCTAGATTGGGTGGTATCAGATTTTTTGTTTGTGCTGTGTGTATATCTGTTGTTACAGTTTTTCCAGTGTTTATTATTAAGTCATTGTCATCAAAGTAACATGTTAGCCTGTCAGTGGCTTCTCTTATGTTTTTTTACAAGAGTTTCTTCTGAGTTTCCTGTAATTAGAACACTCGTATCATCAGCAAATTGAAATATTTTACTGCTGTCATTGCTTATGTTTAGGTCATTTACATAGAGTAAGAACAGAACAGGACCCATTACTGATCCTTGTGGCACTCCATATTTAACAGTCAGTAGCTTGGAATTATATTTCCTAATGACATTATCCCTTTCCTGATCTATTTCCACATATTGTTCCCTGTTCTTAAGATAAGAGCTGAGCCAGTTGTTAGCTGTTCCCCTAATGCCAAAATTTTGTAGCTTGTGTAGTAATTTGTCATGATTCATGGTGTTAAATGCCTTTGACAAATTTAAAAGTATGACCATGGGAAGTTTTTTGTTGTCTAATGCTATCATTGCCTGTAATAGAAAGGAGTGAACTACTGATTCGGTTGAACGGTTCGCTCTAAATCCATGTTGAGATTCTGACAGAATGCCATTATCCTCTAAGAAGTCTGTTAGTCTCTTATTGAAGAGCCTTTCTAATATTTTGGAGAAAACAGACAGAAGTGCCAATGGTCTGTAGTTGGAAATATCATCTTTGTTTCCTTTCTTGTGTAATGGCTTTACTTTTGCTATTTTCAAACATGAAGGAAAAGTTCCTGTAGCAAAAGATAGGTTACATAGGTGAGTTAAGGGCTCAGTGATCAAGTTCCCACATTTCTTTATAAAGAAATCAGGTATATCATCTATGCCTGCAGAGTGTTTCATTTTTAGACTTTTTATTGTGGGTTAGTAATGTTTTCCAAGCCAGCCTTTAATACTATGTTATTAACTCTATTTTTGTAAGATTTGGTTTCTTTCTGTACAACTTGCCACATTGCTTTGGTTCTGTTTGAAGCATCATCTATGCATTTGTCATTGTCTCTCATTTCTTTGCCTCCTTTATTATTTTATTTTAGATAGATTTATATTTTTTAAAGTAACTATCGAACTCCTGAGTTGTGTTGTAGCTTCTTGCAATTTTGTAAAGGTACCATTTTCTAACACAAGATTTCATTATACCACTAGTAATCCACTTGTTGCTTTTAGTGGTTTGGGTTGTTTTGGCTTTCAGTGGAAAAGCAAGATCACAATAATATTTAAAAATATTCATGAATGTCTGAAACTTATCAGAAATATTTTCTGTAGTATACACCAGCTCCCATGATTCTTGTTGGAGATAATTCTGGAATGTTTGTACTGCAGTATTACTGAAAGTTCTGCCCGTGTGTGTAGTATTCCTCACATAATTATAGGATGGATTAGTGTTTACACAAAAGCTTATAGCCTGTGCATGATGTCCTGCCAGTCCAGCTTTAATTACAACTGATTTATATTTTGTTTTGGAGCTAATTATTATTTGGTCTGTAGTAGTACTAGAATGATTCGTTTCACGTGTAGGGGAGTGGATTGTAATCTCCAAATTATTGGCTGTTAATATGTTCATCAGCTCAGATTTTGAATTGCTTCACTTATTGAAGTCTACATTTAGGTCTCCACATATAAGAACTGTTTTTCGATTTGTTACTACTTTATTTAGTAAAGTATCAAGCCGAGTGTTGAATTTTTTTAGGTGGGTATCTGGAGATTTATATAAACATATTACAATTAACTTGAATGCTGGAATTTCTATGCCTGATATTTCAAAATCTTTCTTAGTGTTTAAGGATTCAACATTGTCTAAGTTATTGAATTTGATATCTTTCTTTACATGTATGCAGTTCCCTCCATGTGTAAACAATTTGTACAAGTTTGTGCTGCTAACACATAATCCGTTATTTTCGCCGTTTTTAACTCATTTTCTTTCAGCCAGTGTTCAGTTAAGCAAAGTATATTAACATATCTGAGTTCACTTGAGAACAAGATTTCCAGCTCTCTTACTTTATTCCTAAGTAACTGTATATTCGGATGAAGAAGAGTGGCCTGGTAGGATTTTAGGTTTGTTCTGATTGTACTTGGTTGACCACTTACCTTTATTCCTGAATTTAAATTATGTGGGAAATCTTCATTCTCATCTTGAAGTGTGAGTTGGTTTTTTCCATTGGTCACAAGAAAATGTGCTGATGGTGAAAGGGGGCAGTTCTCCATCTCTTTGGTCATTTTACTTGTGTGGTCGATGTTGAGGTGGATTCTGTTTTTGCTGCAAGGACTGCTACTGGAGGTGGTGTTGATAGGTGCACTAGTTATCCTAATTTGGTCTTGAGGCTTTTTGGGAATAAAAAATTTTGTAGATGACATGGTCACCTTACAGTACTTCTCACTGTAATTGCTGAACTTCCTTCTGTTGCTGGGGTGGTAGTAGTTGATTGTTGGTGTTCACTGATACATGTAAAATTAGATGTCCTTGGTGATACTTTTGAGACTGGATCTGCTGATGTCCTTAATGGGTCTCCTGTGGGTACTGCTTCCGGTTTCCAGTGCCCAGTTCTTCTTGTTGTATCTTGGATATCTTCGGGTGTGGAACTTGGTTCAGTTGCTTTTTTTGGGTTAGATGCTTTTCCTGGTATCACAGCCTGGTTTAGTCAATGGTAGTTTTGTTTTGCTGTGTCTTCTTTGAGTGATGAAGGTGTAGTACAGTTCTTTTTTGCGGCTCCTCGTTTATCTTTCATAACTATCAAGTTAGATAAGTCTGTTTTTGCTACTGATTTTTCTTGTGTTTTCACTGTCATATTTGTTGAAAGGTCTTCTCATTGTATGTGTGTTAGAGCTGGTATTTGCAGATTGGCACCTACTGCTATGTCTACATAATTTCTTTTTGCCTTCCATTCGCAAGTGAAGGCCATGCTTTGTAAAATCGCTTCTGCTGAGGAATGTATTGATGTCCAGTACCATGACATGCTCATAATTTTTTGCAGTGTTCATTGAGAATTCATTTGCAGCGTAGATTCTGTTGTTCAGTTTTGGTACATCGTATCTGTACGGAATTGTGCACAAGATAACTTTTGTGTGGATTTGACTGCTGTAAATCATCATATAAAGAATAGGAATTAAGCTGTTGTATTTTATTAATGGGCCAACTACTGTACACTTCATTCTTTCATGAAACATCTTTGATATACAGACTAATTGCAAAGTTTGTTCAAAATACAGCCTATTTGTGATCACATGATTTCAAAACTTTACTGGAAAGCCATAAGTGTCCATGATTGGTGGTGGGAGGTAGAAGTGGGCACATGCCTTCCTCCTGGAAGCTGGAGTACACAGTTTTGAAGACAGTCTTAATTTAGCCATCAAAATGTACATTTGGCACATGAGTAATATGAATTCATTACATTAACAATGTAGGAAAAGAAGACACATTAAGTTGGCAACAGGTATAATTGAAAGACACTTACATAAAGCTTTTGGCCAGCAAAAGAGAAACAGACACCACTCATACATGCAAGCAAGCACACGTCATCCATGCATGACTGCCACCTGATTGTATATACAAAATGAGAATGGGGGATGTGAATAATTTGGCCACTGACTATGCTTACTCACTACAAGAGAGAAGGCACAGGTTGTCCAAAAACTGTCCATGTCATGTAGTGTTGGTAAAGGTTACTCCAGGAAACGGTCAGAAAAAATTTTGCGGTGTCATGCACTGATGTGTGCAGACTTCATTAAGAACATTCCAGTATCACAAGTAGAGCAAACTCAGTACCACAAGCAGTATTACATATTACATTCCTCTAAAAATATACTTTTTGGACATCCTGTCAAGATGATAGCTTGTTGTCATAGTTACCCGGTCTCTCTTACCCTCTGTTCCATGTAAGCAAAGAAGTCACAAAGTGCAGCTGCATCTCGTATGTGAGCATTTTGCATTCCACGAATTTCAGCAGAATTTTTGACTGATTTCATGAAAATGATTGGTGATTGCTGAGGCATCCACTTGTTTTCACTGACCTTAAATAATGAGAGAGATTATACAAAATATATTAATATCAGAGTAATTATTAATACATACGTAAAACTTTTTAAAACTTGGTCTTTATAAATATACAATTGTTGTAACAATGCTCTGATCCAGATGAATAATTTTTAAAAACAGAAGTGTAAATTTCTGAATTTATTATTCAAGTTGTTTGGATAAAAATTCAGGGCAGGCAACCACTCACCTACAGGTGGAATGTGGGTGGTACACGGCATTCGCAGAGATGATTTAAGTGTTAGTTTTTGAACATTTTTGCACCAGTTTGATCTAAATTTTGTATGACAATACATTAACAACATTTCATCTGTAGGTTTATTGGTTTTGTGCTGTTTTTATCATCTGATTTTTATTGTTGTACTTTTCTAGTTTTTTGTGTAGGGCCTTAGAATTACTCATTATAGCACATGTTTGAAAAATAAATGACTTAGTTGATTGCTCATTTTAGTATATCATAACCTATCTTCTTCATGTATTATTTTTGCAAAATTGCTGTCTCTACAGTTTTATAAGGTGAAATAATTAGTGAGAGGTATTCTATTTTATATGAATTTTACTTTCTTGGTAAATTAATGATAGTAATAGGAGGCAAGAAAAGCTGGTGTATTTTTGTTCTGAAGAAGAGATAAATGTACGTCACAGTGATGCTTATTTTCTGTGTTTCTTAAAACACTTTACTTTTTGCTTTGAAAAACACTACTTACTCTCTTTAAAAGATATCACGTCTAAAGGCACTAATGAAAGTGGGAGGCTTCAGAAAACTCTTACCAGTAATTTTATTTGACAGTTGGTAACTGTAGATGAGATTGCCTCAACATCTTCATTTTCACTTACGTTGTTATGAAGCAGAGCATGCCATAATTCGGGTGAAGATTCAGTGAAGGAACAAATTCCTATTTTTTTATTTTCTAATTATTATTTTTGCATAGTGAAAATTATGTGATACAATATATCTCTCACTGTGCAACAATCTGAGGAGAAAGTGTGGCTCATAGGCGTAATACTAATACAAATTTTTCTTTAACGAATTTTAAATTAAGGTATGCAGTAAGCTTACAGAAAATACAACAATTTGAAAATATGAAGGCTTTGTGAAACAGAATTCGTAAGCTGTTCCATGCAATGCATATGAATAACTTGAAAACTGACTCAAAGATGCATGCACCTTACTAATTCAGCCAGACAGATGCTATCCTTACAGCTGAGTAGATGGCCTGGCTGGCACCTTTGCTGTAGGTACACTCTGTTGGGAGGAGCACAGTGTTCCACTGCTGTGACTCAGTGTGCAGACCAGCCAGGATACTTGAGTAAGGCCGTACGCTGCATAACACACAGAAAAGAAAACCTCTTATGAAAAACATATACTACATCAAGGAGAAAGATGGATGGTAAGTGTTAAGTCTCAATTACAATGTTGTTGCAATTATTTTCTGTGGGCAGTTTTTTAATGTTCCATTGTGCACCAGACTTAGATGTGATCCCTCCTCTTTGAAGATAATATCTTATAATTAACACACATGAGCATATGTTTCAGACCAGCTCAGGGCCTGCCACTACTGATGTGAATATTTGGAAACAAAATGAATCAAGCCATGACATATGTCCAATGTCTTAACCTGCAAGTCATGAAGTTAATGGATATTGACTTGAATATTAATCTGTATTAAGTTTCAATGTGCCATAAAGGTTATTTGGCATATGTTGTGCCAACTAATAGAACATTCCATACAGAAATCGTTTTTATTCAAAAAATACCTCCGCACGTAATAAACTACATGAGTTAAAGACTGAACCATGAATAATGTACCAAATATGTCAGTTAGATTACATATATTTTACATTCTTTTAATATGTCATCAATTCATTCATTAACTGCTGTAGATCTCAGATAAGTTAAACATTAACAAAGAGAAATAGCAGTCATAAACTAAGTTTTTATACTGTATCACTAAATTGCTGTGTACTAATCATGCATAATGATAATCAGTGACGACATGCAGACATTCCTGCTGGATAAAGGTCCCCTCCAGACTTCTTCATGCATTATAATCTTTAGCTGTACACATCCATGTTACTCCTTCATGTTTTGTAATGTCATCTATTCACCTGCCATTAGACTGTTACCTCTGTCTTTTCTTCTCTCTCTGAATCCAACAAAGAACTACTTTTGATCATCAATCATCTATTCTCTGAGTTATGAGTACATGGTCGGGTCACCTTCTTCTTGTTTTCATTGAAATCATCATTACATTTTCCACTCAAGTATGTTTCATGACCCAGTTAGTTGCTTTCTTGTTTCTTGCAGTAAATTGCGACAAACACCTCTCCATTGTTTGCTGAGCTATCACAGCTTCTGAATGGTTTTTACATTTGAAGTCCTTGCCTCAATATGCCACGACTTGAAACAAGCAATTATGTGCTGGGTAACCACTTGTTTCAGATTTACTACAAATTCCACAAAATGGCCTGCCTCAAGATTCATTTCTCATTCTTATACTATTCAAGTTATATATCCATGACCTGCCATAAACTGTCTTGCAAATGGCAATGACATCTGGACTAGAAACAGTGACCCTGTGTTTATTTCAGGACGTGGAAGCTAAAAAAGAAAAGGGGGGGGGGGGATGAGCAGATGGCATCATTGGCCGGGAGGCCCATATTCAGGGAAGTTCGGCCGCCAAGTGCAAGTCTTATTATGATGATGAGGACAACACAACACCCAGTCCCCAAGCAGAGAAAATCTCCAACCCGGCCGGGAATCAAACCCGGGCCTGCTTGCATGGGAGGTGAGCACGTTACCACCCAGCTAAGCAGGCTGATGGTGGAACCTAAACCCAAACCCAACAAAGGTATATTTATGAATGAGAAACTTCAATGTGGAATGAGTAAAGAAAGTCCACTAACGTAAGGTTTGTGTGTTTGCTATAACAGTAGATAATCACAGTTAATATTATTCTACTCATGGCATTAACGAAAGGATTAGCTATAAATTTACACAGTGGTAGACTGGGGGCTTATTCCACTCTTTAATTTATCCCTTAGAGTATTTGCTGGTACCCGTAGTCCCTAAATCTAGGTATTCAGCTAATTTGTAATGGAACTGTTCAATGAAATATTTATTTAAATTTATCTGTGACTTCCTGACTCCCTGCATGCATTGGCCACTTGGTAAAAACTTGGAGCTCAATGTAGGGAGTTCCACTTTGAATATGAGTAATTGATGCTAAGTCTATGGGAGAATTGTTTATATATCTGTTGTTGTTGTTGTTGTTGTTGTTGTTGTTGGTATGTGTATCAAAGGTGAAGCCGACTGCTGTTATCACCCAAAGTTGGCATCATATAGTAAATGTACTGATACGGGAACTCCAAGGTACTTAAAGTGTCTGTTTGATGTTAGGTTACCAATGTACAGAATATTAATATTGCTCAATTTTGTACAATATGTATTTATTTAGCACTGTTGTATTATCATAGGGAATAATAGCCTTCTTGTCAACAAATCAGCAAACTAAGAGATTCTTCAAAGAGCATAGCCAGTCAAACTAATGTTTTGAATAGCTTACAACTTCAGTTTGTTGGGTACTTCAACATTAAAATTCCCTTATATGAGTGCTTGGTGTCTGTTCTTTCAGACATGCTGAAAGAACAGACACAATGCGGGATCCAAAGCTATGGTATGTACAAGGTCTGTTCAGAAAATTCCAGACCTTTGTCCACAAAATTTTTCTACACTTACCTTTTACTTATTGTGTATGGTCTTCTTCGAAATGCTCCCCTCCACAATGCTGTTTCCACTTCTGCAAGTGATTTTGGTAAGCCTCTTTTTGGATCACACGAAATGCTGCCTGCGAATTTTCTTTTAACCTATCTGTCATAGCAAGTCTTCATCAACAGGTTTTTCAACTTTGGAAATAAAAAAAGTCTGCTGGGGCCAGGTCTCGAGAGTACGGAGGATGAGGCAGCACAGTGATTTCGTTTTTTGTGCAATAGTCATGCATGACTCATGATCCATGGGATGAACTTGGTGGCAACATGATGCATTCCAATATGCTATGTCAGGATTTAATGACACAATCCAACTGAAATTTTACATTCTTCTGCAATCTCTCTGACAGACAGCCTTTGATTGGCATGCACAGTTTTGTTGACTTTCCTGACATGAGCATCTTTGGTAGGTATCAAAGACCTTCCTGAACAAGGGTCATCTTTAACTTCTGTCCGGCCATTTTTAAACTGTGTGAGCCATTTGTAACACCAAGTATGGCTTATGCATTCATCACTGTAGGCTCTGTAAAGCTTTTCTTGAGTTTCATGCAAAGTTCAATGCAGAAGTGTTACTCCTCTAACACTGCCATCTCGAAATTTGTAAACTGTGCAACACAACGTTCTGCTCAATACAGCACTGAAGAATACCCAACTGACATACAACTATGAAACTTCTGGCAGTTACACATTAAACACAGGCATGTACAGGGATGACAACTGCATTTCACTCCAACACACCATTGGCATGAAATTACGAATGTTCTGGAATTTTTTGAACAGACCTCATATTATGTAAATTGAAGGGAAAGGGACAAGAAAGGAAAGGGAAGGGGAGGAACTAATGATCCCAGCTGCATCAGGACTTTGTGCAGAATCAGCAGCAATGAGTGAAAAAGCATGCCAGACTGGGACTCAAACCCAGGATCTTCTACTTTCTACACAGTTGTGTTACCCAATGTGCCACCCAGACAGTGTCTGTCGCAAATGTGTGGACTATCTCAGCATGCTTCCGACTGACTCGCACTTCCACCTAACACAACCTATCCGCAGTCCCCATCCATGTCCTCCAGGCCCACTAATTTTAGATTCCTGCAGGAAGATTCCTGCAGGAGGTCGAACGCAAATGTGCATCCGCACTGAAGGTTTTGATTCACTGCTCGTCGAGGAAAATCAATTATATGAAGGTGTGGTGTCTGTTCTTTCAGACATGCCCAGCTAGGTAAATCAGTTATATTAATGTGTGGTGTCTGTTATTTTGGACGTGTCTGAAAGAACAGACACCACACATTCGTATAGTTGATTCACCTCAATGGGCAATGAATCCACAACCTTCAGTGTGAGTGCACATTTATGTTTGACCTCCTGCGGGAATCTAAAATTAATGACCATGGAGGATATATACAGGAATTGCAGATAGGTGGCACTAGGTGGAAGTGTGAGTCAGCCAGGGAGCGTGCCAAGATAGCCCACACATTTGTGATAAATACTGTGCCCTAGTTAACGCAAGTGCCTAGTAAGCAAGTGATCCCAGGTTTAAATCCCAGTCCAGCATGCATTATCACTCATTGTTGCTGATTTCACACAAAGTCCCGATGCAGCTAATATCGGAAGGAACTTCTTCCTCCCCCCCCCCCCCCCCTCCCAACCCTTCCCCTCAAATTGACATAGAATAAAATTACACTTTGGACACAAGACATTAATGCAAAGTCTGTATGGCAATTATTTTTAAATTTATTTCTATTACTGGGAACTGTAAATCACCATCTGAACATTGTTTTTGGAGGTTACTGATTATTAGATATTAGCAGTAGTGCTTCTTTCTACAGATATTAAGGAAGTTTACAAGTGGTAAAAAATTCCTTTAAACTGCTGTCTTTACAAAAATGCCATGCAGTACTGCATGGGCACTTAAAAACAATTTGTTAGTACTAAATCCTGGTGAAGAACTCCTTTCTGTTTCCCAGATATGATAATTGTTGTTGATAGGGGAAAAAAATATTTGTGTGTTATGAACTTCACTTTCAGTTTCTGGACAGTCAGCATAATATGTTTACTTTGAACATAAATTATTGAGTGACATGCTTGATAATTATATAAACAGTAAATAGATGTGAAAAACAGAATTACAGAGCAGCTCACCTAAAACAGTTTGCACTAAAACACTTTTCAATCTTGAGATGTTCCCTTACTTCATCAGATAAATTTGCAGGATCAATGAAGAGGAGCAACATGTTCTGACTTACAATAACATATGCATGCACTACTGGATAATATGGAATGTCGTGTCCTCGTATATTGAGCAACCAGGCAACTTCATCAAGAGCCGTCACTACCATAGCATCAGCTCCTGTCAAAGCTAGGTGAGATCTCAGTCTCGAAACTTTATTTTCCCAAGTTTCTCCTGAAAGAAAAATATTTATTACACTTTGTTATACATCTTGGTAGCTTCTGCAAATTATATTTTCAGAAATACATTACAAAACAATCTGGTTATATCAGTGACCACCCAAAGTAAGTACAAACTTTGTTGATCTCTTACTGGGACATATTGTATTTTATAGACATGGAGCACAGATAGCAAAATTGTAAGTTACAACGTATTTATAAACTTAAAATATACAGGGTGGTGCAGAATAGGTATTAGAAAGTGCTTGTGTATTGTGGTTTAATTGTATGCCATTAATGGTTCTCCTTGTGATCTTGCTGTATTGTAGCTCTAAAAATTTTCCCTTACAAAATTCAACTGTGCCAACCTTTGAAGGACAGGTATGTGGAACACCAATATTCTTTTGCAGATGAGACGACTGAGGTCTTTGAAAATGGAATAATTGATAAGGGTCAGATCTGGTTTAACAATGAGGCACACTTTCATCTCCATGGTTATGTCAACAAACAGAACTGGTGCCACTGGGATACTAAGAATCCATACATTCAAGCAGGTACTCCACTTCATCCACAAAGCGTTACTGTTTGGTATGTGATTAGTGCACAATGCATCACCATTTTTAATGAGGGACCTGTCAAAACAGAGTAGTACAGACAGGTCCTGGACTACAAATTTGTACCGTCTGCATGCCATCACCAAATGCTCCGAAACTAGCAGTCCAGGCACAATGGGGTACGGCGGACATCTTTGATTGTCTTCAGGTGATGTTAAGAGATTGTATCATTGGTCTGGACGCCTTGGCATTCACTAGACATGATGTGGAATAGCCCCTTACAGTGCTGATATCAATTCAGGCATTTTACCTAAAGGACAGAGGTACAAAGATGCATCTGCAATACACCAGTATCTCTATACTGCAATTTCCAGAGAGATTTGTGTAGTTGAAAAGGATGTTCTTCAGAAAATAATCATGAAATTCAGTTCAAGGCCCTACTTTTATGAAATTTCATCTTCTAAGGAATTCTTTTAATGTTATTTGTTATAATGTTAGCACATAGACACTGAAGAGCCAAAGAAACTGGTACACATGCCTAACATCTTGTAGGGCCCCCACGAGCACATAGAAGTGTCACAACATGATGTGGCATGGACTCGACTAATATCTGAAGTAGTTCTGGAGGGAACTGACACCATGAATCTTGCAGGGCTGTCCACAAATCCATAAAAGTACAAGGGGGTGGAGATCTCTTCTGAACAGCACGTTGCAAGACATCCCAGATATTCTCAATAATGTTCATGTCTGGGGAGTTTGGTGCCCAGCAGAAGTGTTTCAACTCCAAAGAGTGTTTCTGGAGGCACTCTGTAGCAATTCTGGATGTGTTGGGTGCTGCATTGTTCTGCTGGAATTGTCCAAATCTGTTGGAATGTACAATGGACATGAATGGATGCAGGTGATTAGACAGGATGCTTATGTACATGTCACCTGTGAGAGTCATAACTAGACTTATCAGCGGTCCCATACCACTCCAACTGCACACGCTCCATACCATTATAGAGCTTACACCAGCTTGAAAAGTCCCCTGCTGACATGCAGGGTCCATGGATTCATGAGGTTGTCTCACATCTGTACACATCCATCTGCTCAATACAATTTGAAATGAGACTCATCCAACTAGGCAACATGTTTCCAGTCATCAACAGTCCAATGTCGGTGTTGATGAGCCCAGGCAAGGCATGAAGCTTTGTGTTGTGCAGTCATCAAGGGTACACAAGTGGGCCTTCAGCTCCAAAATCCTATATTGATGATGTTACGTTGAATGGTTTGCACACTGATACTTGTTGATGGCCCAGCATTGAAATTTGTAGCAATTTCAAATGATTCTCTTGAGGCCTTCTTGGTCCCATTCTTGCAGGATCTTTTTTCGACTGTAGTGATGTCAGAAATTTGATGTTTTATCAGATTCCTGATATTCACAGTACACTCATGAAATGGTCATACAGGAAAATTCTCCCTTCATTGCTACCTCAGATATGCTGTGTCCCATCGCCCATGCACCGACTATAACACCACATTCAAACTCAAAATCTTGATAACCTGTCATTGTAGCAGCAGTCATCAATCTAACAGCTATGCCAGACAATTGTTGTCTTATATAGGTTTTGCTGACTGCAGTGCCATATTCTGCCTGTTTACATATCTCTTAATTTGAATATGCATGCCTATACCAGTTTCTTTGTCACTTCAGTGTAGTTATATGAAGATAAAAAAGTGTGCAGAAATTCTGCATACTACTTTATATGTCCAATTATCCTATGGCACAATACATGTACACCTGCTTTTGCACCTACGTGTGTACTGGCCCAGCCACCTTAAAGTCTGTGGTGGATGATATACGTAAGAAGGCACATTAGTTGTAGAAAATCCTGGTTAAAGAAAGCACGATTTCTGCTAAAACTTTTCTTTATTAATTCTTATGAATGCAGCCTACCAATTTCATTTTCATGTGTATCTATTAGAATGTGCAAGCAAAACAAAAATCATATTTATTAACATCTAAGCATCACAGTTCCAGTTATCCTGGTCTACCAGTGTTTCATTTATTTATTGTGATATGTATTCCATAGATCAATTTTTGCATTGTAATGCATGGTTGTGGAATGAGTCAAAACATTCAATTCTTTTTTTTGTCCATGCCATTAAGCACAATAAACAAAGATTAAGAGTATAAATCATAACATAATAACAAAATATACAATCAGTAAGTTCTAATTACACTCACAAAGAGATGTTAAGATGCAATTGTCAGATATTATCTAAACAGTTATTTACAAAGTAAAAAAGACCGTTATCTTGAAGTACAGAATGAAAATTAATGTAATTGCAGCAGCAAGATAGAGCAAAGCAGGAATACACAGAAACAAATGGGAAATAATCTTATCTATCTCCACTAAAGAATTCATATAGAGAAAAAAAACATTTTTTGGGTAAGAACTCCTTTAGCTTATTTTTATTACCTCATAGACACTTAATATTACTTGGAAGCACGTTGAAGATTTTTGTGCTTGTGAATTTTAAATCTTTTTGCACCAAACACGAATTTATCAGGTGACAATGCATGTCACTTCTACTTCTCGTGTTATGATGATGGTATGACTCATTTGTTTTAATATAAATCTGTAATTGAAGTCATTCTCAGACCATGTGATAGTGAAAATGTTTATTCATAAACATATCTAGCTCACTGGATACCCTCAATTTCAACTTTCCCCAGTAAACACTTTACTTTCTCCAAAAATTCATTAACTTAAAAATTACTCATCAGACCACAGCTAAAACAATTTCAGGACATGAGGCTTCAGTTCTTTGTGCACCACTGAGGACTTACAATAACATCACCATGTTAGTAGGCTTACTGTTATACAAGGCAGTTTCCTTAACCAGGATTTCCTATGTCAATTACAGCTAACTGAAGCAGCAACATAAATGAACAAAATTTTAAGCCAGTTGAGTATCAGTTTATGAACATGCCAATTCTATTTGAAATTAATTTAACATGATTTGTGGAATAAAATTCAATTAAATACCTGCATATTCCACAGGAAGAACATGTGCTGGATATTTCTTAAACATCATTCTCTCAGTCCATATTTTATCTATTAAATTTTCTCGAATTTCCACCAACGTCACATTAATACTTGCTGTAAGATGGAAACTACCATAAATATTTCATCACCAAATGAAGTACATTTTATGCATATAGAAATATTAAGTAGTGTGGAATACTCAATGCAAAGTGAAACATATTAAAATAAGTTCTTCAAATGAACAGTCAACATGATGAAGTCCTGCCAGAGCACTGTCAAGATTTCCCTAGTGCTCACCTTGAAGGAGAAGGAGAGAATATTACAAAAATGAGATCAAACAAAAGTTCAATATGAAGCCCTTGGGTCAAATCATCAATATTTAGGAGCCCAGTCATTTAGAATGTGCTTTATTACTCAAAAATGTAACTCCTGATCTGACTGTTCAAGACGTAAGTTCCTTTTCATCTAAGTTTCTAACTATTTATCACTTAAGGTACATCATCTGTCAAATGTATCACAGCATTTTAACAAAAAGGACAAATAAAGATCAAATAACTGAAATGACTGTGGTTAGTGCTCTGTAGAGACAGGAAAATGAAGGCAGAGAAAATACTTGATGAGATATCAATAAACGTAAGACACTGATTAATTGTAGGAAGTTAATGTAATCTCAGAGTGAAAACTTTATTTACTTACATTATAGTGAAAAGTTTACTACTTTAATAACAACATAATAAAGATGCTGATAACAACAAGGTCCAGAAGCACACCATTGCTGATTTTGAGATAGTAGCATCTGTCAATCTTAAAGTGAACCATCTTTATCAGTGGTGTGTCCCTCTGCTGCATATATGAACATTTGAAAAAAGATGTGTCTCCCATTTCTCTGATATTCACTTACGTATGGGCCCAAAGCACAAATTTTTATTGCTGTAGGAATGCTCACTGGCTACACTGATGCCCTTTCATAAAAAGCTGGAAGATCTTGCAGGAATGTCCCACTGTAACCTCATGTTCCATGGTTTGAGCATTCCAGTCTGTAAAATGGATACTGAGGATTTCAGGGTGTTACCAACCTCAGTACCAAACCAAAAATTGATGTTCAAGGCAACAATGTACATTTCAAAAATGAAGTTTGTAAAATGTTCTCATGAATTATGAATCAGTATTTAAAGTAATATATCCTCCTCTGGAGTTGTTGGAGGCACCATTCTCTTCATGTCATTTTGAGGGACACCACAAGTTGTTATTTCCCCACAGTTTGTAGATACCTCGAAAATCTATGGCCCAAATACATAGGTGGAAGGTAAATATCAGCCTCCCAGCACAAAGAATGAAACTACTAGATAAAGCTCAAAACACATACACTTAACAAAACTATTAGATTTCATGGCTGAGGTGAACACACAGTTTAATCTGAACATCAGGCCAGAGAATGTTCTTAATAAACATAATGATAACGCGTATTAAGGTGTATTGAGATAGGTCATAATATTGTGTTTGTGTGGTACATTTAGTATCTGTTTTTTGTATGTTCTGGTTATAGTTTCACATTAATACAAAGTAAACAGCAGTCAAAAAGATGGTCATTACTGACAGACCTGGCCGGCCGAAGTGGCCGTGCGGTTAAAGGCGCTGCAGTCTGGAACCGCAAGACCGCTACGGTCGCAGGTTCGAATCCTGCCTCGGGCATGGATGTTTGTGATGTCCTTAGGTTAGTTCGGTTTAACTAGTTCTAAGTTCTAGGGGACTAATGACCTCAGCAGTTGAGTCCCATAGTGCTCAGAGCCATTTGAACCATTTTGACAGACCTGTAGTCTGAGGACCTAACAAGTTTGTGATCATAGACAGAAATAAAGAAATTTATTCTACAAAAAGGCGCCATTATCACTAATCTGTATATCAAAATTTTGTAGGTTAACATTAATAATAACAATAATCCTAAATAACATAAAGTGGGTACATTTTTTATAGGAAATATAGGATGATGAGATTTGGACAAAAAACAAGTCATACGAAACTGGTGATTTGCCTGTAAGTTTTATTTTCACAAACATATATTTTTCTCAAAACTTTGTGTCTGTGCTTTGGGCCCTTATGATTCTCAGTGCCTCACTTCTTCATAACAGTAACAATTGTTATCAGCAAGATGCAACATCTTCCATGGGTTTCAAAAAACAACGATCTACAATAACAGCATTAGCAACTTTTTTCCATGAACTACTGTACAGGCTGGATGATGGAAACAAAGTTATAGGGACTTTCCTAGATCTGTCTAAAGCATTTGATTCTATGAATCATGCAGTACTGTTATCCAAGTTAGAAAATTAAGGGATAAGAGGAGTAGCTCTAAAATTACTAAGTTCTTATCTCTGTGATGGAAGACAGTGCACAAAACTAAATTATAAGAATGAAAGTAAGATCCAAACAGTAAAGTCAGCATACAGAACTCTCAATTGTGGAGTTCCCCAAGGAAGTATACTTGGACCATTCTTGTTTATAGTATATATTAATGATATAACACGGCCACAAAACTCCAAACTAGTGAACCGTGCTGATGATACATCTTTTATTAGCTGGGGCTGTACAGAGCGGGCAGCATTCCAAAGCAACAAAGAGAACTTTGAAATGATCACAGAATATCTAACAGTGAATAAGCTTACACTGGATAAGGACAAGACTGTAGTAATCAAGTTCTTGCTACATTTTAATAATACTCATACTCAATCACTTCCTACAGTTGAAACATCTGACAAACGTAAGTTTTTAGGCATATTGATTGATGAACATCTCACATGGAAAGAGCATATCAACTCCACCTGTAAAAAGGTTTCTAGTAATATTTACTTACTAAAACGTCTTGCAAATATAGTAGCTCCCCTTGTCCTTAAACAAGTGTATTATGGGTTAATACACTTACATATGCAATATGGGATCGAGGTCTGGGGTGGGGCACCCACTGTCTATATGGATTGCATTTTCAGGCTTCAAAAGAGAGCAGTTAGGATAATTGCTAATATAAGCAAATGCCAATCCTGTAGGGACTATTTCAAACACTATAAACTACTGACTGTTTACTCATTGTATGTATTTAAGACCATAATGTTTGTAAAGAGAACGAGGAAAATAGTGTAAAGAACAGTGACACACATAATTACAATACTCAAGCCAAAAGTGACTATCATAGGATACGGACTAACAAGAAAGCTACACACCACAGTCCATATGTAACTGAGAGACAATTCTATAAGAAGTTGCCAAAAAATATAAAGCAACTCCAAGGCAATCTTTTCAAGGGCAAGTTGAAAAATATGTTAATAGAAAGGTGTTTATACTCATTAAATGGATTCTGAGCTGCAGCACGGTTAGTTTATTCTTTTACATACTGCAGTATATTAGTGGTGGTATTGTTATAATTGGCTAATTGATGTATATAATCATTATATGTATGGAGTGATATATAATGTGCCAATGTGTTTATAACATTATTGCATGAAATGATATACAATGTGCTACTTGATGTATATATTCATTCTTGGAATGACATGATATTCATATAATTGTACAAGAAATGACAATGTCCAAGACTGTAAAGTTAACATGGACAAATAAACATTATTATTATTATTATTATTATTATTATTATTTCTTTCTTTTCTCAGACGTTATGTCTGGTCAAAAATGGAAAGCGACGCAGACCTTGATCAAGCATGACTTCCTTTTAACTGTACGGTATATGTTATATTGCATTTAGGAACTTTCGGGTAATTGAACATGTATCAATAATTACAGATTTCTGTAGTTGTATATATAAGTTTGGATGTAGCTGTATTGCGTTGATGTACTGGTGGATATTGTGTGGTATGACTCCTGTAGTTGATAGTATAATTGGTATAATGTCAACTTTATCCTGATGCCACATGTCCTTGACTTCCTCAGCCAGTTGGATGTATTTTTCAATTTTTTCTCCTGTTTTCTTTTGTATATTTGTTGTATTGGGTATGGATATTTCGATTAGTTGTGTTAATTTCTTCTTTTTTTGGTGAGTATGATGTCAGGTTTGTTATGTGGTGTTGTTTTATCTGTTATAATGGTTCTGTTCCAGTATAATTTGTATTCATCATTATCCAGTACATTTTGTGGTGCATACTTGTATGTGGGAACGTGTTGTTTTATAAGTTTATGTTGTAAGGCAAGCTGTTGATGTATTATTTTTGCTACATTGTCATGTCTTCTGGGGTATTCTGTATTTGCTAGTATTGTACATCCGCTTGTGATGTGATCTACTGTTTCTATTTGTTGTTTGCAAAGTCTGCATTTATCTGTTGTGGTATTGGGATCTTTAATAATATGCTTGCTGTAATATCTGGTGTTTATTGTTTGATCCTGTATTGCAATCATGAATCCTTCCGTCTCACTGTATAGATTGCCTTTTCTTAGCCAAGTGTTGGATGCGTCTTGATCAATGTGTGGCTGTGTTAGATGATATGGGTGCTTGCCATGTAGTGTTTTCTTTTTCCAATTTACTTTCTTCGTATCTGTTGATGTTATGTGATCTAAAGGGTTGTAGAAGTGGTTATGAAATTGCACTGGTGTAGCCGATGTATTTATATGAGTGATTGCCTTGTGTATTTTGCTAGTTTCTGCTCGTTCTAGAAAGAATTTTCTTAAATTGTCTACCTGTCCATAATGTAGGTTTTTTATGTCGATAAATCCCCTTCCTCCTTCCTTTCTGCTTAATGTGAATCTTTCTGTTGCTGAATGTATGTGATGTATTCTATATTTGTGGCATTGTGATCGTGTAAGTGTATTGAGTGCTTCTAGGTCTGTGTTACTCCATTTCACTACTCCAAATGAGTAGGTCAATATTGGTATAGCATAAGTATTTATAGCTTTTGTCTAGTTTCTTGCTGTCAATTCTGTTTTCAGTATTTTTGTTAGTCTTTGTCTATATTTTTCTTTTAGTTCTTCTTTAATATTTGTATTCTCTATTCCAATTTTTTGTCTGTATCCTAGATATTTATAGGCATCTGTTTTTTCCATCGCTTCTATGCAGTCGCTGTGGTTATCCAATATGTAATCTTCTTGTTTAGTGTGTTTTCCATTGACTATGCTATTTTCTTACATTTGTGTTCCAAAAGCCATATTTATATCATTGCTGAATACTTCTGTTATCTGTAGCAATTGGTTGAGTTGTTGATTTGTTGCTGCCAGTAGTTTTAGATCATCCATGTGTAGCAAATGTGTGATTTTGTGTGGGTATGTTCCAGTAATATTGTATCCATAATTTGTATTATTTAGCATGTTGGATAGTGGGTTCAGAGCAAGGCAGAACCAGAAAGGACTTAATGAGTCTCCTTGGTATATTCCACACTTAATCTGTATTGGCTGTGATGTGATATTATTTGAATTTGTTTGGATATTAAGTGTGGTTTTCCAATTTTTCATTACTATGTTTAGGAACTGTATCAATTTAGGATCTAGTTTGTATATTTCCAATATTTGTAGTAACCATGAGTGGGGTACACTATCAAAAGCTTTTTGGTAATCAATGTATGCGTAGTGTAGCGACCTTTGTTTAGTTTTAGCTTTATATGTCACCTCTGCATCTATTATCAGTTGCTCTTTACATCCTTGTGCTCCTTTGCAACAGCCTTTTTGTTCTTCATTTATAATTTTGTTCTGTGTTGTATGTGTCATTAATTTCTGTGTAATGACTGAAGTTAATATTTTGTATATTGTTGGTAGGCATGTTATGGGGCGATATATTGCTGGGTTTGCTGTGTCTGCTTGATCTTTAGGTTTCCGATAAGTTATTCCTTGTGTAAGTGTATCAGGGACTGTGTATGGGTCTGCAATGTAATTGTAAAATAATTTAGTTAGATGTGAATGTGTTGAGGTGAACTTCTTTAGCCAGAAATTTGCTATTTTATCTTTTCCAGGGGCTTTCCAATTGTGAGTAGAATTAATTGCTTGGGTGACTTCATGTTGCAAAAATATCACTTCAGGCATTTGTGGTATCATCTTGTATGTGTCTGTTTCTGCTTGTATCCACCGTGCATGCCTGTTATGTTGTACCGGGTTTGACCATATGTTGCTCCAGAAGTGTTCCATGTCTCTTATGTTTGGTGGATTGTCTATTTTAATGTGTGTGTTATCTATTGTCTGGTAAAATTTCTTTTGGTTTGTGTTGAATGTTTGGTTTTGTTTCCTACTATTTTCACTTTTTTTGTATCGTCTAAGTCGTTTGGCCAATGCTTGTAATTTCTGCTTCTTTTCATCTACTTACTCTATCGCTTCTTGTTGTGAGATTTTACCTAACCTTTTTCGTTTTTTTTCTGACATTTCATTTCTTATAAATTGTGTTAGCTGTCCGATGTCTTTTCTCAGTTTTTCTATTCTGATCTGTAGCCTGTGTTGCCATGCTGGTTTTGTGGGTTTCTTCTGTGTGTTGGTTGGTTCTGATCTCTGCCTAGTGTGTATATTTAGTGTAGTGAGTGCTCCTATATAAACCAGTAGTTGTATCTCTTCCATAGTTGTGTTTTCATTTATTTTGTTGTGTATGATTGTGTTGATAGTTTTTATTGTTGTTTCGAGTTATTTGGCGGTCTATGCAAGAATTGTCTAATGTCTGTATTTGTGTCTTTGTATTCTATATATGTCAGCTGAAATTTTTCTTCTATATCTAACATGTGTGTCACTTCGTGTTCTATTTGTGCTTGTTCTGGTGGCTGTCTTAAGATTTCGTTTCCCTCTGATTGTTTAATTGATGCATGTTGTTCTTTGTTTGTTTGCTCTGGGATGTTTGAGTCCATTACTGTATTTTCTTCTTCTTCTGATTGCACATTATTTTGTTCCAGTATTCGTTGTACTTGTTGTTTGATGTTTTCTAATTCTGACTGGGATATCCTGTTATTTTTTATTATTACACGGATCTGATCAGCTAGTCGTTGTTCTGTTAAAAATTTATTATTATTATTATTATCTACATCTATATCTACATGGTTACTCTGCAAATAACACTTAAGTGCCTGGCAGAGGGTTCATCGAACCATTTTCATACTACATCTCTACCATTCCATTATCGAATTGCGCATGGGAAAAAGGAACTCCTAAATCTTTCTGTTCGAGCTCTGATTTCTCTTATTTTATTATGATGATCATTTCTCCCTACGTAGCAGGGTGTCAACAAAATACTTATGCATTCGGAAGAGAAAGTCGGTGATTGAAATTTCATAAATAGATCTCACCACAAAGAAAACCGCCATTGTTTCAGTGACTGCCACCCCAACTCGCGTATCATATCAGTGACACTCTCACCCCTGTTGCGCAATAACACAAAACGAGCTGCCCTTCTTTGCACTTTTTTGATGTTCTCCGTCAATCCTACCTGGTAAGGATCCCATACCATGCAGTAATATGCCAGCAGAGGACAGGAAGTGTAATGTAGGCTGTCTCTTTAGTGGGTTTGTCGCATCTTCTAAGTGTTCTGCCAGTAAAGCCTTCCCCTCAATATTATCTATATGGTCCTTCCAATTTAAGTTGCTTGTAATTGTAATTCCTAGGTATTTAGTCAAATTGACAGCCCTTAGATTTGTGTGATTTATCATATACCCAAAATTTATTGGATTTCTTTTAGTACCCATGTGGATGACCTCGCACTTTTCTTTGTTTAGTGCTAATTGCCACTTTTCACACCATACAGAAATTCTCTCTAGATCATTTTTAATTGGAATTGATCATCTGATGATTTTACTAGATGGTAAATTACAGCATCATCTGCAAACATTCTAAGGGGGCCGCTCAGATTATCACCTAGATCATTTCCATAAATCAGGAAGAGCAGAGGGCCTATGACACTACCTTGCGGAATGCCAGATATCACTTCTGTTCTACTCAATAATTTACCATCTATCACTACAAAATGTGACCTCTCTTAGAGGAAATCATGAATCCAGTCACACAACTGAGACGATACTCCATATGCATGCAATTTGATTAATAGTCGCTTGTGAGGAACGGTATCAAAAGCCTTCTGGAAATCTATGAATATGGAATCGATCTGAGATCCCTTGTCGACAGCACTTATTACTTCATGGGAATAAAGGACTATCTGTGTTGCACAAGAACAATATTTTCTGAATGCTTGTTAGTTATGTATCAATAAGTCATTTTCTTCAAGGTGATTCATAATGTTCGAGTACAGTATATGCTATAAAATCCTACTGCAAATTGAGGTCAGTGATATGGATCTGTAATTCAATGGGTTACTCCTATTTCCCTTCTTGAATATTGGTATGACCTGTGCTACTTTCCAGTCTTTAGGGACAGACCTTTCATCAAGTGAGCGGTTATATATGATTGCTAAGAAAGGTGCTATTGTGTCTGCATACTCTGAAAGGAACCTGACTCGTATACCATCTGGACTGGAAGAATTGCCTTTCTTAAGTCATTTGAGTTGTTTCACAACACCTAAGATATCTACTTTTATGTCCCTCGTGCTAACAGCTGTTCTGGTTTTGAATTCTGGAATATTTACATCATCTTCTTTCATGAAGGAATTACAGAGAAGTGTATTTAGTAACTCCGCTTTAGTGGCACCATCATCGATAACATTTCCATCGCTATCGTGCAGTGACAGTATTGACTGTTTTTTGCCACTGGTGTACTTTACATACGACCAGAATCTTTTTGGGTTTTCTACCATATTTTGAGACAATGTTTCATTGTGGAAACTATTAAAAGCATTTTGCATTGACATCCGCACTGAATTTTGAGCTTCCGTGAAACTTAGCCAGTCTTGGGAATTTTGCATTCTTCTGAATTTGGCATGCTCTTTTTGTTGCTTCTGCAACAGTGTTCTGACGTGTTTCGTGTACCATGGTGGATCAGTCCCATCTTTTATTAACTTATGCGTTATGAATCTATCTACTGCTGTCGATACTGTATCTTTGAATTCAAGCCATATCTGGTTTACATTTACATAATTAGCTTGGAAGGAATGGGGACTCTCTCTTAGGAAGGCATTAAGCGAATTTTTGTCTGCTGTTTTAAATAGATATATTTTGCATTTATTTTTAGTGGTTTTGGTTGATATGGTTTTGAGCCTTGCTACAATGACCTCGTGTTCACTAACCCCTGTCTCCGTCATGACGCTCTCTATTAGATCAGGTTTATTTGTATCTAAGACGTCAAGTGTGTTTTCGCAACCAGTTACAATTCATGTGGGCTCATGTACTAATTGTTCAAAGTAAGAGAAAGCATTTAGTATAATTTTTAGTACATTATTAAGCCTCTGAAGAAGAACACTTTGTAGAACTCCAGAAAAAGGTGGCGACCACATTTGACTTATAAAATCAGGTATAATTCTAATACCCGATGTTAAACTGAAAGAAATTTCCAGGGGTAGTTGTGGACTCCGACTATTGGTTATAAACTGTAGATCTTTTACTTAAAAAAAACTTCAAAAAGGTAGGAAGTTAAGGAGATGGTACCAGGATAAGTTGAAAGAACCAGAGGTTTTTGAGAGTTACAGATGGACCATTAAGCAACAATTGACTGAAATAGGTGAAATGAATACAGTAGAAGACAAATTGGTAGCTTTGAGACATGAAATAGTGAAGGCAGCAGAGGATTAAATAGATAAAAAGATAAGGCCTAGCAGAAATTCTTAGATATCACAGGAGACCCTGAATTTAATTGATGAAACGAGAAAATATAAAAATACTGCAAATGAAGCAGGCGTAAGGGAATATACATATCTAAAAAATGATAGTGACAGAAAGTACAAGATGACAAACAGGAATTGTTAGAGGACAAATGCAGGGGTATAGAAGCATACATAACTAGGTCTTCATAACTGACCTCAGCAGCTAGAGACTGCTGTTATGTGTGTGTGAGTTGCAGTTGTACGAATGTGTGTGTCTATTTCTGATGAAGGCCTTGTTGGCTGAAAGCCTACTTTGTGACAGTCTTTTTGTTGCATCTATTTGCAACTCAACATCATTGCTACAAAGTGAGTAGCAACTATTCTTTTCATAATGTTGTCATATTCCATCCTGGATTTTCCATTGTTTGATTTTAACCAGGGGAAAGATAGATATCATCTACAGGAAAATTAAAGAGGCCTTTGGAGACAACAGAAGTAACTGTATGAATATCAAGAGCTGAGATGGAAAACTGGTACTAAACAGAGAAGGAAAAGCTGAAAGGTGGAAGGAATGTATGACGTGAGTTCAGTAAGTAACGCAACACTTTTTTTTTCTGGTCAAATTTGGTTTAAAAAATGTGGAATTTGTTGCAGGACATCATGGGATATTTCTTCTCCAGCCCCTACAGTTTCATGAAGTTCTGGTGGTGGTGCTACACACAGCCTTCAAAATGGTGTCTGTAACAGAGGTGTATTACAAGCAGAGAGCTGTCACTGAGTTTCCTTTGATGGAAAGCCAGAGCCTCACAGATATTCACAGATATTCATAGGTGCTTATAGAATGTCTTCAGAAACCTGGCGGTGACAAAACCATGGTGAGTCATTGGGTGAGGCACCTATCATCATCGCAACAAGGTTACGCAAACTTGTCTGGTCTCCCTACCCCCCAGACCTCGCACCTTCTGACTTCCATCTGTTTGGCCCAATGAAGGATGCACTCCATGGGAAGCAGTACATGGGTGATGGGGAAGCTACTGATTCAGCAAGACATTGGCTCCAACATCAACCAGTAGAGTGGTACCAAGTGGGAATACAAGCCCTCCCAGTAAGGTGACGTAAGTCTATTACATTGAACAGAGATTACGGTGAAAAATAGGGCTTTGTGGCCCTAAGAGTGGGGGATAATAGAGTGTACTGGAATCCTGAACAAAACCAACCTGCTGTCGGAGAAAAAATGTGTTGCAGCACTTATTGAACGCCCCTTGTATATAGAGACTATATGACAGAAATGAACTTGGAAGGGAAGAGGAAGTAGATGAAGATGAGGTGGGAAATATTATACTGCAAGAAACATTTGATAGAGCACTGAAAGACCCTATGGAATAGACAAAATTCCCTCAGACATCTGGCAGATGTCAATACGGTAATCAAATACTTGCCATACCTGTCCCAGTATGGCATTTTTGACTGTGGCAGATGCTTCCCGTATCCTCTCCCGGAGCTGTGCTACATCATGTGGTAGAGGCATACACACACCAGATCTTTAATGTGCCCCACAGAAAAAAGTCACACGGAGTGAGATATGGTGATTAGGTAGGCCATTTCATGAAACAGCTGTCTCCTTCTGTAACAGGACCAATCCATCGATGTGGCAGCTCCGTGTTCAGGTACCCATGAACTTCACAATGAAAATGGAATGGAGCCCCATTCTGCTGAAAGGTGAATGGAGAGTCCGATTGCATTTGAGGTATCAGCCATTGCTGCAACATGTCCAAGTAGGAATATCCAGTGACAGTGCTCTTGGTGCTCCACATTCACTTCACTCACACTGGGACATTCTCTTCTCTTTGCTGGGCACAAGCAACCCATTGCAACGAATTCGTTGTGCCAGTGGTAAATGGCCTTCCTTGTTGGTGGCTTCTTACTGTACTTGGTTCTAAAGATCCGTTGAACAGCTGTAACACACTTGTTTTTGTCGAACTCCAACACACAGAAAGCTCACTCTGCACCTGAACTCGCCATGTTTGTGACTAGCGGTGACTATCGGCAAATTACCAAACTACTCTGTGGCGGTATAAGTGAAAAATGTGAAAAAAATTTTCATGGTTTCTCTTCAAAGTGACACATGTATGATATCTGTACAATGTTTGGTTCTTGTGCAATAAATAATTGAAAGTTTCCCCAGACTTTATGTACACCCTGCATAAAATGAATAAAGTGAACACAAGTGTGTCAGGAACATTTACAAATGGGTGTCAGGTCTGGAAATGAGAAAAATATCTGGAGTTAATGACAGGAACATCATTCATTCATTCATTCATGGCACATGAACAAGTGGAAGTAGTTGCATTTTGTTGTTAATGATCATTTAATTAAGCCGGCCTCAGGGAAGATCAGTTTGGATTCCGTAGAAATGTTGGAACACGTGAGGCAATACTGACCCTACGACTTATCTTAGAAGAAAGATTAAGGAAAGGCAAACCTATGTTTCTAGCATTTGTAGACTTAGAGAACGCTTTTGACAATGTTGATTGGAATACTCTCTTTCAAATTCTGAAGGTGGCAGGGAGCGAAAGGCTATTTACAATTTGTACAGAAACCAGATGGCAGTTATAAGAGTCGAGGGACATGAAAGGGAAGCAGTGGTTGGGAAGGGAGTGAGACAGGGCTGTAGCCTCTCCCCGATGTTATTCAATCGGTATATTGAGCAAGCAGTAAACGAAACAAAAGAAAAGTTCGGAGTAGGTATTAAAATCCATGGAGAAGAAATAAAAACTTTGAGGTTCACCAATGACATTGTAATTCTATCAGAGACAGCAAAGGACTTGGAAGAGCAGCTGAACAGAATGGACAGTGTCTTGAAAGGAGAGTATAAGATGAACATCAACAAAAGCAAAACGAGGATAATGGAATGTAGTTGAATTAAGTCAGGTGATGCTGAGGGAATTAGATTAGCAAATGAGACACATAAAGTAGTAAAGGAGTTTTGCTATTTGGGGAGCAAAATAACTGACGATGGTCGAAGTAGAGAGGATATAAAATGTAGACTGGCAATGACAAGGAAAGCGTTTCTGAAGAAGAAAAATTTGTTAACATCGAGTATAGATTTAAATGTCAGGAAGTCTTTTCTGAAAGTATTTGTATGGAGTGTAGCCATGTATGGAAGTGAAACGTGGACGATAAATAGTTTGGACAAGAAGAGAATAGAAGTTTTCGAAATGTGGTGCTACAGAAGAATGCAAATGTGGTGCTACAGAAGAATGCTGAAGATTAGATGGGTAGATCACATAACTAATGAGGAGGTATTGAATAGAATTGGGGAGAAGAGGAGCTTGTAGTACAACTTGAGTAGAAGAAGGGATTGGTTGGTAGGACATGTTCTGAGACATCGAGGGATCACCAATGTAGTATTGGAGGGCAGAATGGAGGGTAAAAATTGTAGAGGGAGAGCAAGAGATGAATACACTAAGCAGATTCAGAAGGATGTAGGCTGCAGTAGGTACTGGGAGATGATGAAGCTTGCACAGGATAGAGTAGCATGGAGAGCTGCATCAAACCAGTCTCAGGACTCAGAATAACATACAATTGAGAATCAACTTGATGTTGGGTCTTTATAAATTTTTCTCCTTTCCAACCTTCCTAAACCTATCCTTCTTTCATCCTTGGTTAAGGAACTAGCAGATTTGAAAGCTACAAGTACCTCTTCTTAAGTTTTTACAAAAACAATGAAAGGGAAAAATTGGTACAAATAGTCCCACTGTTTCCAACAATATTTATTTACTTTTGCATGAATTTGAACTAATTCAAAACCTTCCTGAGGTGGCAAGAACAAAAAAAGTAGTTAGGTGATAAATCAGATGCATGACATTACTTGGACTTTTCTCTGTCAGTCAACTTCCCAATGTGTTGTGTGTAGCCAACATTGTCACAATTAAGAATGTTGCAATGTTTTTAATTTATTTTCCTGATTGCATCAGTGAATTGTGGCAAGCAAAATGTGGTAGCCTTTTCAGCATTACTATTCTTTGATCCTCTAAAGCAATGGTTGCAACATGCCCAGTGTAACCAAAGGAACAAGTGATCATTTCCTTGGAAATGCTTCACAAACTGACCAGTTTTGTTGGTTTTGATTCATGATGATGATGATGATTATTAGTGTTTTAGGGCGCACAACAGCGAGGTTATCAGCGCCCGGGTTTCGATTCATCTTGGACGTCCAGACAGTTGACTGCTGATTAGTTTATGGCTCATATGAATATATCCAAATATCCAAGTTTTACTTCCTCCTATGATGTTGTATACAGAATTTCCATTTCCTCGATCAAATTTTCTGAACATTTACTTACACTAATTAACAGGAGCCTGTTTCCGAGCTTGAGTCAAGTTGTGCAAAATCCATCAGGAACAGACCTTTTCCACAGGTAACTGTCCACACAGAACTGAATGTACTCTCTTTTTCAATGAGCCACCTGCCATTCAGCCTGCATCATGTTTTGCACAGCACCAATGTTTTTCAGACCAACAACTGATTTGGGTCGACTTGATGAAATTCAGTATAGGTGGAAGAACAACCATGGCAAAAGGTCTGGATGTGGTTGCTTACTAAAAGATGACAATTCAGGGTGTTGTTCTTGAGTTAGTCCTTTACAAAAATCTTAAAAAAATCATCCAAAGGAAACCTTCACATGAAATTTCCATTTTTTCACAGAACTGTTTCTTCAAATGTTTTTTCGTAAACAGACTACATGGCCAGTTTCTGATCTGCCACTGTTTTAATGATAATAAATGACAAATTTAAAGCAATGTCTCACATCTCAATAACCCCATCCACTAATTGTCTGTAAAAACTGAAGGTACAGCACATTCTCCTATAATTTGTTTATCGGTGATACTTATGCTTTCTGAAGGTCAATACAATGTATCATAGAATTACTGTTTTTTACATGTGCAAATTTATGTGGACTCTAAAATACAGAAGATTAAGAGATAAACAGATGGAAGCACTTCTTTTTAGATGCATCAGACAAACTGAGAAGTGCTTGGGGTAATACATGCAGAGAAAACCAACTTATAAAGTAAAGAACATTGTTCATTCACTGATGTTGCCTACTTTGGCAGTATTACCAAGGTCAACCGATAATGCATGCCAATCGGTGTGAGGCAGTAAGTGTGGGTCAGCACCCACACGAGCAGCAGGCACATGGAGGACGTCTGACAGCCACCCCTGTAAAGCATTAGAACAAAGCTATCATTAGACATCAGTTTCTTAGAAAGAAGTTGGGTAGGTACTTACAAATTAGTGTTTAAATTAGATTGTTCTTTTTATTCTGAGCCCAGGAAGATCAGTCAACAATTAATCTAAGTATTGTCAAAAACAAAACAGAAAACCACCTTTATGGCAAGTGATGAGTAAGTCATATCTTAAATATTCCAAGATATATAAGGACAGACAAAGATTTTCAATGAAATACTTTGAATATGAAACATATCTAATGGAAAATGTTCACTAAGAACTACTGCTAATGTAACTCTAATTGTTGTCTTTATAGTCTTCAAAGATTCTGGTCATTGCAACCTACAAAAGCTGCACATTTATAATGAAACACATCATATACTAATTGAAACCCTAGATTTTAACCATTCCTTTTTTGTATAGGCCATTCAAAACCTTCCCAGCTGCATTATGAGATGAGGAGCTAGGATTAGAGTCATGTACAGCACAGGTTTCAGCCTGTCCAGCCCTTGTTTCTCTCACTGGCATATACAGGCCATGGGTTAACCCTGCTGTTGAGGCATAGCAATGCACATTACCCATATTGAATCTGACAGGAGCTTTCTTGCCACATGCAGAGTCTTGACCCCAGAAAATGCTTTCACACACTAGGAATAACATGTTCACACATAACCCAGCTAGCTTTTCAAGCTGTGGACTTGCACAGGACAGCAACTGAATATTACGTGGATTGGTATGAATTATTAAAGATAGTGCTAATAACACAATTATTGTGAAACTTTGTATAAACTTTTGTAATGATGATTGTCAACAACAGTATAAATTTCAGATTGTCCCTATACTAATTTTTTATGTATAAAAAATTACCTAAAATACACAATTTATGGCTTTCCTTGAGAAATAACTACCTGGGGTGTTATGTTACTATGTTTTGTGTTGAAGTCAGTGAAGAATTTAAATTAAATGCCTTACCTTTAAATATTGGAATGAACAACATTTTGGTCAAAACATCAAAATATTTTGTAATAACTTCAATTTCAGACCGCTATTGTTATTTGTAATGGCCAATATTCTTTTTATTTGTTTTGTTGTCTGAGTGGATGAGTGAATGAATGTGGCATGCATGTGAAGTATGAATCATTGAAATAGTGAATGACTAAGTGTGAATGAGCATGGGAAATAGATACGCAGCCTTGATGTAAGTCACACACATGGGGGAAAATTATGACTGTAAAGCAGCCAGGCTGCTAGGCATGGCTGGGTGGGCTGAAACCTGCACCATGCAGACTCTAGATGGGAGCATACCAATCAGTTCACTCTCTGTATCTGCTGAGGCTTCACACAACAATGATTTCATGGACAAGTGATGAGTTCTCATTGATGAATCTTGTTCTACAGGACCCAGTGTAATTTCTTCAAATTCTACTGTGGGAATAATTCTTTGCTGATAACCTTGTGACTTGAACAACTCTGTTTCTCATTAAGTTTCTATCTACAGTGATAATTTTCTTATAGTTAGGATGGCACTTTTTGTGAAACTTGTCTTTGTACCTACATTCCCATAGATTTTGGGGCTTGACATCTACATCTACATTTATATCTATACTCTGCAAACCACTGTGGTGCACATGACAGAGGGTATGTCCCATTGTTCCAGTTATTAGAGTTTCTTCCTGTTCCATTCATGTATGGTGTGCAAGAAGAATGATTGTTTGAGTGTCTCTCTGCATCCTGCAATATTCTAATCTTATCCTCATGATCCTGATGTCAGCAATAAGTAGGGGGTTGTAGTATATTCCTAGGGTCACCATTTAAAGCCAGTTCTTCAAACTTTGTTAGTAGACTTTCTCAGAATAGTTTATGTCTATCTTCAAGAGTCTGCCTGTTCAGTTCTTTCAGTGTCTCAGTGACACTCTCACACAGGTCAAACAAACTTGTGACCACTCATGCTGCCCTGCGCTGTATACATACACAACCCCTCTTAGTCCTGTTTGGTACAGGTCCCACACACTTGAGCAATATTCTAGAATCAGTTGCATGAGTGATTTGTTAGCAATCTTCTCTGTAGACTGATTGCACTTCCCCAGTACTCTACCAATAGTCCAAAGTCTGCCACCCACTTTACCCATGAATGAGCCTATGTGATCAATCCATTTACGATCCCTACAAAGTGTTACACCCAGGTATTTGTATGAGTTGGTCGATTCCAACAGTGACTCATTGACATTATAGTTATATGATACTATTTTTTGTTTTGTTTTGTGAAGTGCACAATTTTACATTGTGGAACATTTAAAGCAAGTTGCCAATCTTTGCACCACTCTGAAAGCTTATCAAGTTTTGACTGAATATTTATGCAGCCTCTGCCAGACAGTACTTCATTATAGATAACTGTATCATCTGCAAAATGTCTGAGGTTACTGTTAATATCATCAACAAGGTCATTAGTACACAACATAAACAGCAAGGGCTTCAACTCATTTCCCTGGGGCACATCCAAAGTTACTTCTACATCTGAGAATGATTCTCCACTTGAGATAACACGCTGCATCCTCTCCACAAAAAAAAAAAAAAAAAAAAAAAAAAAAAAAAAAAAAAAAAAAAAACTTCAATCCATTCACAAATTTCACTTGATACATCATGATGCATCCTACTTAAATGCATGTCTGCAGGTTCTTGTAATTAATAATGGTCCATTTTTGATAATCAGCTATAAACCAAAAACTTTGATACATTTATCACAAAGGATTATGCATTTTTATTTAAGATAGATAACCAACTCTAGTGTAACTGAAAGTTGTTTGTTATGAAACTTACTGGTGTCAGAAATAGAGGTCACTGAGTAAACAGAAAATGAAAATTCATGTGTGAAATCCTTGGACATCCTGATAATAGTCTGATAATTAACCAAACAGCTTCATTTGACTTACTTTGCACAGCTATAATATAACAAGTAAAAATAGTTTCCATATAAATTTTACATCAATATCTAGAGAGCAATGCAAAGTTTATATGGCATTTATTTTTGTTTTTAGTATTATAGTTGTAGACTGCACTGTTTATCCCATGTTTGGTCTTGTTATTAATGATGAATACTATTAGAGAGTAAATGCAAACAACAAATACCGTTATGGAATTAGTGAAATGGCACATAAGTGTAAGAATTCATAGCTCCATGAAGATGCTTCTGTGAGATGTTTGCTTATCAATTTTACCAAATATTCTTATTTCTATAGAAGAAATAGTCTTTTATTCTTAACTGCCTGGTCCCCAAAAGATTAATCAATAGAATGGAGCTGAGTGAAATTATGGAAAAGTATGTTATCTGCAGGTTGAGAGAGATTTGTAAGTACAAAGCAAGCTAAATGGAGCATTTTTGTTAATTTAGTCTTGTGCTGATGCCACCTCAGTACATTACCTGCTCAGATGCCCAAGAATTTGCGTATTATAATAAAAGTTAGATAGGAAACTGTGAATCTCTAGCTATTCAGAAACAAGCTAAGAGACTACTTTATTAGCAACTCCTATAATTTCTCAAATAATTTGGGTTTGAAGTTGTTAATTCTGATAAATATTAATTTTATTTGAAGATGGTTTTAACTTTTCCAGTATGTAGACAGTTTCATGTAGTAAGTGTGAAAGCGGCACTGAGATGCTCAGCCAATCCCAGTGGCAGATGCTGCAAGAGGTGTGCTCTATGGCACAGTGTGGTTTATTGTTAAACTTCTGAAACTTTATGATCCAGAAGAGTCAGGCAGTACATTGCTTCCTCATACTTATATCTTGCACAAATACCATGAAGATAAAATTAGAGAGATTTGAGTTTGCACAAAGGCTTACTAGCAATCTTTCGTCTTGCAAATCTTTTGTGTCTGGAACGGATAAAGGGGGAAGTGATACTGGCACACAGAGTACCCTCCGCCACACACTGTACGGTGGCTTATGGAGCATAGATATAGACTGCTCACAGTTTCTTCTGACATCACTAAAGTGCCTTTCTTAGAAGTAGCTGGCTTTCTCCTAAGATACTGTAATATATGTCAACTAATGTACGAGGATTTGCTGAAAAGTAAGCCTCCCAATTTTTTATGTGAAAACTCTTAAAGCTTTTTAAATAAAACAAAATTTCTTAACATTCTACATCTTCATTCTTCATGTCACCATAACAGTTTCTCAGCATACTCCCCTAGTGACAAACACATTGCTCCCAACAGGAGACCAATTAGCTGATACCGTCACAGTAGAATGTTTGACTTCATTGATGGAGCCATACCACCACCTCTGCTTCTATTGCTTCATCATTATCAAAGTGAAATCCTCAAAGGTGTTCTTTAAGTTTTGGAAACAGATGAAAATCAGATGGTGCCAAGTTGGGACTGTATGGAGGATGATCAATGGCAGTGAACCCAAGGCACTGGATTGTTGCACTTGTGGCAGTGTCCATGAGTGGTCTGGCACTGTCATGCTGAAAAAGAGAGTGCTCCATGTGTGGATGAATTCTTTGAGTTCAAAACTCGATTACATCACACTGTTTCTCATGCTTTGCCATAGTTACGTTACACACTGTCATGTTACATGTTACAATTTGGAGCCCGCTAGTGGTAGACTTCTGCTACCCTTCTTGTAGACAGGTGTGACCTGTGCCTTCTTCCAAGAGCTGGGCATGGTTTTTTGCTCAAGGGATCTATAATAGATTGTGGTTCGAAAAGGGGCTAACTCAGCTGTGAATTCAGAATGGAATCTGACCGGGATTCATTGGGGCCGTGGAGCTTTATTCAATTTTAATGATTTCAGCTGTGCTAATACTTTTATTGCGCATCTTTTTAGTGGTATGAGGATTAAATTGGGACAATTCACCTGGACTTTTCTTTGTAAAGGAACATTTGAAAATGAGTAAGCATTTCACATTTTGCTTTGCTACCCTAAATTTCAGTTTCTGTCTCATTTGCGAGGGACTGGATACTAAATATGGCACCACTAACAGCCTTTACATATGTCCAGAATTCCTTTGGGTTCTTGACAATATTCTGCTGCAGTAGTCATTGAATGCGCCACACATTGCGCTCTTGACAGCCAGGTGTGTTTCATTCAGCATCTCTCATTCAGCGTCTCTCTATCTATAGCTCTACAATTTGTTTTACACCTATTATGCAGTAATCTTTGTTTCTTTACAACTTTCTTTACAATGACTGTATACTGTGGAGATTCCCTCCCAGTACCAGCTGTTCTACTAGGTATATATCTATTCAGTGCATGGTCAACTATTCTTTTAAACTTGAGCCAGAATAAGGAAGGAAATGATAACTATACAAAGGTGGGAGAAACAGAAACATTACAAGGAGCTAATAGAGGAAGCCAAAGAGCACTGTATCCATCACTAGAAAACACAAATGTGCCAAAAGTAAAGAAATATAAGTAATTAGATAGATAAAAATCTACTCGCCAAGCACACACATATAATGGGTATCAGAGTTTGCAAGCTTTTGGAGCCAGTGCTCCTCTTTCTGGCAGAAGAGCTGATGGGGAAGGAGGAGCAGCGAAGGAAAATGACTGATGAGGTGTAGGGAAATGAGTAGAATTTGGAAAAGTCACCCAGAACCCCAGGTCAGGGGAGACGTACCAGATGGGATGGGAAGGAAAGACTGGTTGTTTGGGACTTCACTGGATGAGATTTGGAAACCTGAGAACTTAAACATGAAAGATAGGATAATATGCAAGACAGAGATTACTGCTAAAACATGACACACAATTTAATAAGAGGAAAAAGCAAAATAGAGGCGGTAGGGAGATAGTGAATAATAGACAGCTCTGAAAATGAAAGATGTGTGAAACTATAAGGGAGTGGAGAAAGGAATAGTAACAACGAAGGAATGCTTCGATCAAAGAAATCAACACAAATTAAGGCCAGGTGGGTGGCGAGAACCAAGGATATGTTGTAGCACCAGTTCCCTCCTGCAAAGATCTGAGAAACTGCTGTCTGAGCAAAGAAGCTAAATGGCATGTGAGGTGAAACAGGCACTGAGGTCACAAATGTCATGTTGTTTAGCCATCTGCCTCCACCCATTCTACCTAACTGATAACTTTATGATAGTCATGCCGATGTAAAATGCCAAATGGTGTTTGCATAACACTCTGTATTATCTTGGTGTTGAATGTGTAAATCAGCTACTTCAACAAGGCTATGACTACTGAAAATTATGCCCTGAAATGTGATCCACTCTGTCTGAGATTTCACCCACCAGACCTAGAACAGCTTTTCATCACCCTTCCAATCTCCAAAACATCCTTGTCAGAGCCTATGCTCCTTCTGCACAGTTCTTCCTACCCTATTCAGCTTAAAGCTGGAGCTCTAGTTCTTTCCCAAAACAGCTATGACAACTTACAACTGCAGTATTGATTGTTGCTGTGGCTACCCTCTTCCTGTGTCTGTCCTGCAGCCTTTGAAACTGAAGCCCTTTCTTCACTTTCCCAAGATCATCTAACCTAAAAAAAAAAAAAAAAGCCCAGTCCATTCCAATCAGCTCCCACCATCTGTGTAGCCACCTCCCACATGTAGTGGATACCTGACCTGTTAAGAAAAACTTGAAATTCCACCACCCGATGGCACAAGTTGAGGAATCTGCATGGTTGCAGAACCATCTGAGCCTTTGATTCAGACCCTCTGTTTGGCTCTGTACCAAAGGTTCGCAACTAGCCCTGTTGTCGATAGTACATATGGTGAGCTCTGCCTTCATATTGCAAATAAGACTAACTGTCTTTACAATGTCACCTAGCTGCCTCAAACCACAGAGAATCTCTCCTGATCCATAGTGACACGCATCTTTAATACTGGCATGAGCCACCACCTGCAGTTGGCTGTACTCTATGCATCCAAAAGGACTTGTTCCATATCTGGAATGACTACTCCCAGTGTGCACACAGAGTGCTCACTGGATTTCTTCCCCTCCTTGGCAACCATATCTCTAAGGGGCGCCATTATGTGCCTCACGTTGGAGCTCCCAATTACCAGTAAATCCACCCTATGTTAATGGCCAGATCCTGTGGGCTGAGAGACTTCCACTGGAACAGGACGAGCAACTGCCAGGTAATATCTTCACCTACTGCCGATGTTTCCACAGGTCCACATGAAATGAGAGATGGCTGTGCTTGCCACCTGAAACTCTTGGTGTATGGGGCTACATCGGCCAGGAACCAAAAGATGGCATGTGCAGAAAAATAACATATACGGTATACACCTATCACCATCATATGACCAAAGGTCACTAATATCAAACTTTATTGATAGTGAAATATTAATTAACAATGAATGATCAAGTAACACTAACTCTGTTTCTCAGTTATTTGACCATGGAGAGTGCAGGATTCTGATAAGCAGAAACCTCCATTTGTATTTATGTCACTTGCTAGTTTAATCACAACAGCTTCCTTAACTGTACTATCCCAGTAACTGAAAGTGCACACCAGAATCTCTGTGTTGTTATATCCCATTGGATGACAGGTACCAATGCAGTGATCTTCAGTCACAGAGTTGCTGGTAGGTGTCGTAACTTTATGTGATGCTTATGCTTTAAGCACCAACCTTCCACAGTCTTTATGGGCTGACCAATGTGCGACATGCCAGAAATGCGCAATGTATGGTAAACACCTTCCTTATGCAATCCAAGATCATTCTTTAAAGACCCTGAAAGGACTGTGTCTTAGATAGTGTTCAAAAACCACAGGTCACATCATTTTCACTCAGTATACTATCAGTCCTCTTGGAAATACTACCTGCACAAGGAGAAAAAGTTGTAAACTTAGATGCCACCACATTATTCTCATCACTCACCTGATTCATGGTTGGTGGATGGTGCAACATGCATATGATCTGTCTCTCACTATATATTTTCCGATGAAAGGTAACTTGAAGGTGGGCTAACTCAACCTGTGATGAAGCAAGCTGGGATTTTTTACTTCCTCTCATGTTTTGCCATCTGCCTCCTTAAATTCATTTTGGCCCTCAGTCTTAAAGAATATCACACCAGGTCTAATTCTGTGTATGTAATTAATTTCCTAAATTGTTTTGACTATTCCTAGTTAATATCTTTTGTTATGGGATGAAATCAGTAATTGTTTCATGACTCAAATTCTATTGTTGACTTATAAACAAATATAAATTCTGTATTAATTATAAACATGTGGAAGAAAAACTGCTAGGATTCTTAAAGTATTTATTTGGCTCTATCCAAAAACATATTAGCAAAGACAGCCTTTAATTAATTCCAAAGTAATTACCAAGTTTGTCAAAAGAATTGTTTGTATTACTATATCTGTTAATTTCATTATTTAAACAAATAATTTGACCTAACCTTTGAGATAGAAGGAACTGTTGAAAAGAGGAATTTTTCAATGCATTCAGTTAATTGAATGAGTTATGTTTCAATTGTAATTTCTGTAAATTAAAGATCAAACAATGTATAATTTCAGTACCTATTATTGTGAGGATCTATAATGGCCCAATTTTTTGTCCTGAGTCAGTCAGTCCATGGCCGATTTTCAGAGGGACATTATGTACTGTTTCAAGTGGAATTAGTATAACACAAATAGGCCATGTGTTAAAACAAGGACAGTGTCTGTTCAATTTATTTGAGAGATAGTGTCACACATACGGACATACCTTATTCTTCTGCAAGAACTGTGAATTGTTAGATGTTCAACAGCAAACTATTGTAGCAATATGCTGAAGGTTTGTCCACAACCTATTAATGAGGCTTAACATTTACCAATAGTGAACTGGCCATATAACTGTGTAATATGGGGGGGGGGGGGGGTGAACAGTGAAAGTAAAGAACTGTGAAATGCAACTCTGCAACTGCTGGCTACATCATTTACAGTAGTCAGTGTTGAACTCCCCCCCCCCCCCCCCCCCCATTTTTCAGCCAGTATAACGGTGCAGTACGTTGACACCAAGGATTATCAACGAAGAAATAAAGCAGGTGAACATCACACTGGCAAACTTTTGACATGACAGAGGCCCCATGAACCAAGGTATGAAATATCCATTCATGCTGAACAAGATGCTGCCAACTAATAGCCTGAAGATACAAATTACTTTTAGTTGATTTCCTAAAAGTGGCATGTCACAACACACTGTCGTCCTTCCTCCTTAGCAGCCCATCAAGCAAGGGAAGCTACCCATCCTTTCTCACCTCTGTGGTGAAACAAATGCTCAGACGGAGTGAATTGATATATCCTAAAAAGCTGTGCAAATTCTCACTGCAAAGAGACAAAATAACAAAAGTACCATCTATGTATGTAAACACAATATTATAAAGGTGATGAATAACCTGATGACACTGGGTGCAAACTCAGTTTAGCCTGTGATCATGCAATGGAGACAACAGGAGAACTCCATAGAAAGAAGGACTGAGAATGTAGACATCAGAAACAGGCCCCAGATAGAAAACATAGAAAACACTGAAGAAACTTGATGGTTGGAATAACACATTCAAAAATTGTGGACTAAAAATAAGTAAAACAAAGGCAGTAGAAATGACCATCAACAGTCAAGGAACAACCTTAAATGTATTTATAGGAGTCAAAGCAGACTCTGTGTCCTGTTTCAAGTATCTAGAAAATATGATCTCGAAAGACAACACCATTAAGCAGGAAGTACTCAGCAGGGCACAGAAAGCATCCAGCTTTTACAGTCAAATCAGACATCTTCTCTGGAACAATAAAAAGCCACGAAAAGCAAAAGTGACCCCATGTCACACATATTTTGTACCAAGCCTGCCTCAGCAGAATTCAGGCAACAGAAATGAGATTCATTACAACTATGATCCAAACAAGGGAGGAGGACAAAATCAGGAATAAGGTGAATAGAAAAGTAGCTGGCGTTGAGGTTCCTGTTACCTGTGTCATAAAAAAAAACTGGCTTCAGTGATATGGGCACATAACGAGAATGAAGAGCGAAAGACCTGCCAAAAAGTATTTCAGCCTGAACCTCATAGGAAGAAGATCTTAGGGAAGACCAAAAAAATGCTGGATAGAGACTGTAAGATCAGATGTGGAGGAGGGAGAACACAAATGGGAAGTTGTCCTGGAACAGAAGATGTATGAAGATAGGAGGACTAATTATAAGACCTGACTTGCAAAATCAGCTGACTTTATTTGTGGATGATTTGTTGATAGCTAAATCAACCTGGCAAAAACTTATAAGGTTACTAGCTTGTGTGCTGGAAGCTTTTAAGGAGGCCAGAGTAACCGTGAACTTGTAAAAATTGCATTTCTCATTTTACCGCATTTAGAACAGATATGTACAAGCGTCAAGGACTACAAGTGAACTCAAGAGTGTCTTGGTCTCACTTAATTTTTCTGCTGGATCAGTTGAATGCTGAAGCATTGTTGAACGTGCTGCGCAAAAATGTATCATGGCAGTGGACCAATGAGTGTCAAGAAGTGTTCAATGATACAAAGAGAGCATTAAAGAATTTGAGTTTATTATTCATCTGGAGTTTGATGATGGATGTATCCTCGGCTGGACTGAGTGCATGTCTGTTTCAAACGAGGATAATTGGTGGCATACTGACATTTTACCCTGTAGCATTCACCAGGAGGACCTTGTATCCATGTGAGTGATCTTTTATCAGTACAGAGCAAGAAGCACTGGCTGTGGTTTGGGCTTTCCACAAATTTAACTATCATCTGTATGGATCACAAGCAATTGTATTCGTGATCACCAAGCTTTAACATTTTTCCAAACTTGTAAGTTGTTACATTCAGGACTTGTAAGACGGATATTCACTTTACAGGAGTATAGCTTTAAGACTGTATATACTAGTGGACAGGAGAACATAGTTGCAGATGCTTTACCTTGATTGCCAGAAAGGCTCTATCAGGAAACAGCTGTAGAAGAACAAACAGAGTATTTTACTATTTTGATAATGCAAGATCAATTGAATGGAAGATATTACTTCGAATTGTTCCCTAGTATGGCTGGAATGCAAGAACAATATGATCGATTGTCAAATTTCAGCAGTTACTTCAGTGGCAACAGGTCATAGTATCAGACAATTGTCCTCAGTTTATTTCAGCAGACTTTCAAGGTAATGGTATTCAGTATGTTACTACTGCTCTCTTCCATCCACAATCTAATGGGAAGGTTGCACTTTTTGTAAGAACCTTTAAGAGTCATGGACAAACTGCATTCTTGCCACTCCCAGGAACAAGCCCTTATCACTGATAAAAGTTTCTCTGGCTTCCAGCCGCGTCAAATGGTTTAAAATCCACGAGCTTTCAGCCGAGTACTCCTTGGCCATCGTCAAGTGGTGACTGTCTTCTGGTTGCTGTTGCCATCCTTACATAGCTGCACTGCCTTCCGTGATGTCACTGGCACCCGCTCTGACACCATATATGGTAATGTTTGCATTGTGTGGCCGCTGTGCCCGCTTAAACCTTTTGATGGCTGGATCCCACACTGTGCTTAGCTGCAGGCCGCCGTCTTTATTGAGCGTGTTGTCACAAATTTTTATTTTGATCACTTCTTGTATTGTGCTATCCCAAAAACTGTTAGTCTGTATGATAACACAGGCCAATGAAAAAAATTTTTTTTTTACTTTCATAGCTGATGTTTATAGATTTTTATGAGGTGAATCCAAATCTAGCCTTCATTTTTTTTTGTATCACTCAGTTTTTTGAGCAATATGCCTTTTTCTATACAGTATAAAAATCCTTTGCTGTACGGTAAATGGGAAAATTAATGAAATGCTTTGTTACAATGTAAGCATGATTTGTATTTACAGTAAGCTACTTAAAACAATGATATGTGTTAATAGGGGTTTCACTTGTCAGCTGGAATTTTGTATTTTTGAACATAGCTGCTAAGGTTCAGTGACCATGTCAGATTATATTGTAACAAATAAGCTTATTTGTTACAATATAGTTTGTATTTTCTTTCTGTTTCTTCTTTGGAGCTTCTTGTGTAGCATTTTCTATGATGAGTCGCTTTCTGAACTTCTCGGTGAAGTGACCAACAGTAGTCCCCCATCATGTTGGCATTCCAGTGGCCTTGGCAGTGTTTTTCCATCAATTTAATGTCCTGGTGGGAACACTCTCCTTGTCTGGATGGCGGACAGAAGATTAGGGTAACTTATTACCTTCTTGTTTTTCGAATTTTGACCTGTAATATCAACACTGCAAAAGTAGCAATCATTGGAATGGAAATGAGCATTTGGCATCATTGGCCGGGAGGCCCCTTACTGAAATGATGATGAAGACAACACAACACCCAGTCCCTGAGCGGAGAAAATCCCCGACCCAGCCGGGAATCGAACCTGGGCCCCTTAGGACAGCAGTCCCTTTTTGGACAATTTTATCAGATCTTCAACACACACATAACATACCTTATGCGGTGCCCAGGATTTATATTAATGACCAAGTTTAGAACTTTTTCACAAAGTCTATAATGTTTCTTTGGTGTTTTTTTTGCCAGCAAATGTGTTTCAGCAGCGCTACCAACGTCATCTACATTCATTACACCTCCTTTTTCAATTATTTTAACTATATAAAAGCTTCCAGAATGAAATTCTCACTCTGCAGCGGAGTGTGTGCTGATATGAAACTTCCTGGCAGATTAAAACTGTGTGCCCAACCGAGACTCGAACTCGGGACCTTTGCCTTTCGCGGGCAAGTGCTCTACCATCTGAGCACGACTCACGCCCGGTACTCACAGCTTTACTTCTGCCAGTATCTCGTCTCCTACCTTCCAAACTTTACAGAAGCTCTCCTGCGAACCTTGCAGAACTAGCACTCCTGAAAGAAAGGATATAGCGGAGACATGGCTTAGCCACAGCCTGGGGGATGTTTCCAGAATGAGATTCTCACTCTGCAGCGGAGTGTGCGCTGATATGAAACTTCCTGGCAGATTAAAACTGTGTGCCCGACCGAGATACTGGCAGAAGTAAAGCTGTGAGTACCGGGCGTGAGTCGTGCTTCGGTAGCTCAGATGGTAGAGCACTTGCCCGTGAAAGGCAAAGGTCCCGAGTTCGAGTCTCGGTCAGGCACACAGTTTTAATCTGCCAGGAAGTTTCATATCAGCGCACACTCCGCTGCAGAGTGAGAGTCTCATTCTGGAAACATCCCCCAGGCTGTGGCTAAGCCATGTCTCCGCTATATCCTTTCTTTCAGGAGTGCTAGTTCTGCAAGGTTCGCAGGAGAGCTTCTGTAAAGTTTGGAAGGTAGGAGACGAGATACTGGCAGAAGTAAAGCTGTGAGTACCGGGCGTGAGTCGTGCTCAGATGGTACAGCACTTGCCCGCGAAAGGCAAAGGTCCCGAGTTCGAGTCTCGGTCGGGCACACAGTTTTAATCTGCCAGGAAGTTTCAGTTTTATATAAAAGCTGTTAAATTCTTTAAAAATAACTTAATTTAATAAACTTAACTGTAAAATGTGAAGAAATGGTGAGTGATACAGTATTTTAAGTATCATATTTGGATTTCCCACCCTAAAAAACATAAGAATGAGGTATTTTCAGCAAAAAAGTTTTTCCATCATTGGCCTGTGTACTAGATGTCTCGTCAAAGGCAATATGATGACCATTCTAATGCATGCTCTGCTACCACTGATTTCTCTGGGTACTGTAGACGGAAACATATATCGTGTTTTACACAGTGCTGTTCAATGGTATGCACAGTCTGTCCAATATAGAACTGTCCATGCCCATATGGTATTTTATATACTCCTGGTGTTCTGAGGCCTACATCGTCTTTCACAGGCCTCAAGAGTTGTCGAATTTTTGCTGAAGCCCTGAAGACTGAATCGATTTTATACCTCTTTAGGAGCCAGCTTATCTTTCCTGTTATTGAGCCACAGAAAGGCAAGAATGCAAACTTCTTTGAGTCCTCCTCGGAGTCTTTCTGCTTATGCATTTTCGGAAAGATAGCTTGCAAAATCTGACGGTTGTTGTAGCCATTTTCCTTGAACACTTTCTGTAAGTGGCTCAGTTCCTTCAGCAAGTTTTCAGAATCTGATACTGTTTCGACTCAATGCACTAAGGTGCTCAGAACAGAACATTTCTGCGACAGATGGTGATAGCTGTTAGTGTGCAGATATCGGTCTGTGTGGATGGATTTCCAGTAAACGCTGTGGCTGAGACACCCATTTGCTTTGCGGCAGACGAGGACATCAAGGAATGGCAAGTCACCATCTGTCTCTATCTCCATCATGAATTTGATGTTGTCATGGATGTTGTTGATGAGTTTCAAGAATTCTCCCAGCTTTTCATATCCATGAGATCAGACAACGAATGTATCGTCGATGTAACGATAAAAGCAACTAGGCTTTTCAGGAGCCATGTCTAGGGCAATGTTTTCAAAGTACTCCATGAACAGATAGGCTATAATTGGAGCAAATGGGCTTTACATTGCAGCGCCACCCGTCTGGTTGAAATATTCTCCAGCATACAAGAAATACGATGATGTCAGTGTATGCTTGAATAAATCCACAACACTGTCATCAAATAACTGGGAGAGCAGATCTATACAGTCTTTAATTGGAACGCATGTGAACAATGACACTACATCAAAGCTAGCCAGAATATCCACTTCTCCAAGATGCAAGCATTTAATTCTGCTGATGAAGTTGGCTGTATTCTTGATGTGGTGCACACAGTGACCAATGAGCAGGGTAAGGAGGTTGGCCAGATGTTTCGCGAGTCTGTAAGTCTGCAATGCAGTGGTGCTCACATTGGGGCATAGAGGAGTGTTCTTCTTGTAAACCTTTGGAAGGCAATACAATGTAGGTGGTCAAGGTGCCCGAGGGAGGAGATTTTTCATGAGATTCTCTTCCAGCGAAGACGTCTTGAGAAGCTCCAATATCTTCCTTATTATTCTTGAAGCTGGGTCCTTTGACAGTTTTTGATATGTCTCCTCCTCCAGCATCAACCGAATCTTCATGTTATAGTTGGCTCATTCCATAATGACGGCTGCATTGCCCTTTTCAGCTGGCAGGACTATGAGGTGTGGATCATTGTGGAGTTCACTAAGACCATTACACTCAACTCTTGTCATGTACGAAGTCGGTGGCTTGGATTTAGAAAGAATGCATCTCGTTTCTCGGCGAATTTCCTATACAGTTTCACTGGACATCTTGTAAACTCCTTGTTCCACACCACTTATTGTGTCAGCAAAAGGAATACTCTGCAGCAATGGTGCATAATTAAGTCCCTTCTTGAGAGCTGACATGGCACCCATGTCAATGTTTCTTGTCGTCTTGTTGATAACGATGTGTTCTGTTGTTTTCCGCTCAGCTCCTCGCTGTTGCTGTGGAAGCCAGCTGAATTTCCCTTTCTGCCTTTCCATGGTTGTCCTCTGTGATGACTTTTGTTGTGCTACTGTGGCTGCATCAATCCATTCCCAATCCAAATCCGAGAGTGACTCTGACAACCACAAGTGGACGACGATTAGCTTGTGTCCATTAGTATCCAACTGCTTTCTAGTACAATGTATCCTCTCTCGCAACAGGGCGAAGCTGACACGACAAAATATTCTCTTGGCAGCAGCAGTGTTAATATGGTGGTTCACATAGGAAAAACGTAGAATTGTCTTTTCTTCATGGCAGCGTAATAGAACAGCTAGAGACCTTAATAAATTAGCCTTCTTAATATGCAGCTTCCCCAGGCGTTTTATGCTGCACCATGTTTCCTCCCCATAGAGGTATGTAATATAGGACTGCATAGTTTCATGGTGATATCTCCTAATAAAAGTTTCTCAGGCTTGCAGCTGCATCAAGTGGTTTAAAATCCATGAACTTTCAGCCGAGTACTCCTCGGCCATTGTCAAGTGGTGACTGTCTTCTGGTTTCTGCCGCCATCTTTATATAGCCGCGCTGCCTTCTGTGACATCACTGGCACCCTCTCTGGCACCATATTTGGTAATTTTTGCATTATGCGGCCGGCGTGCCTGCTTCAACCTTCCGATGGCCTGGTCCCATTCTGTGCTTAGCTGCAGGTCGCCATCTTTATTGAGCATGCTGTCACAAATTTTTATTTTGATCGCTTCTTTTATTATGCTATCCCAAAAACTGTTAGTCCATGTGATAACAGATGTGTCATCAAATGCAATACGATAACTGTTTCCCAATGCATGCTCTGCTACTGCTGATTTCTCTGGGTACCATAGACGAAAACATCTCTCCTGTTCTACACAGCGCTGTTCAGTGGTACGCACAGTCCATCCAATATAGAACTGTGAAACTATGCTCTCTTAAGCCCTTATCACGTTTCTGTCATACTGTTCTCTGCCACCTGTTCTCTGGCAGGTCACCAGTCAAAATCCTTCAAGGATGTTGCCACTGCACTCTAATGCATCTCATGCACCCATCATGGAGTTCCTACATTCTGACACGGTGCACCAAGCTCAAGTCTAAGGACAAAATATTATTCTGGGTGTTCAGTGAGTGTCATTACTGGGAACTGGACTTTGGGTAGATCCTTTTACCATGTGTGGGGCTTGTCTGCGCTCCGGCTGTGGCATCAGAATCAAGTGTGTTTCTCTTGGCAGTTTGATCCTGCTGTTGACTGTTTGTTCATAGATACTGAACGTTGCAGGACTCCACAGCAGCAGCCATCCTCACCTTCCCCATGCCCAGCACAGTATCGTCGCCAGGATGAGTCACCCATGGACATCAATATGGAGCCTCTGACACCACTGCTGGTTCACAAACCCTGCTGAAGAGGTTTGTGCTGCTGCATCCAGGCACCTTCCTAGACACTCCAAAGGGCCCATCACTGGTAGCAGATGCTTCAGCAGCAGCTTCATAGTTGTTGGGCACGGCCATGTACTCTTGTGTCTGGTTTTTAGGCTAATGCTCCCTATCACTTACAAAGTGCATCCTGTGGTGTGGATGTGGATCTGCCATTGGTCACCACCCCACACCCCATTTCCTCTCTCTTCAGACATGTCTGCATCCATGCCTCCACCCTCCATTGTTGGTGCTTGCCATCACATTGAATGGTGTGCACTGGCTTTAAATGGAAGGCTAAGGAAAGGGTAATGCCTTCGAGAAGCCTTCGACAGTGCCATCTCCACGCAACTATTTACATAAAGCACTGAGAATCTGGACTCAGTCTGGTGTTAGCCCTTGAGCCAGCTTCCTCAAGTTCGTACGTCACTTCAATTACTGTGTTCTTAGTATACGTCAGTCACTGGACTTGGACTACTTCTGAGATTTTCTGATAGAACTTGAGTCTGGTACGAGTCGTATCACCAGGACTAGTGCATTCATGAGTCTCGTTGCTATTTTTTTGCTGAATTAAGACTCCTTCAGCAATAAAGCTAAGTGTATTCCTATAATTGGTTTCATATCTGCTTGAAGGTTCATCCCCTACAGCAGCAGAACTCCAGATGCAAAAGATTGTTTAAGATCTCTAGAGTATGCAATCAGTGAAATTTCTAGAGAGAAACATTCTATTACTAATATAATAATTCCCATGGTAAAAAGAAATGCAGAATAAAGTTGACCATTGCAGCTTAATGGTTCTTTAGCAAGGAAACGTAAAGAAGGTATGTATGTAAGTCTTTTTCCTTGAAATTAGTAATTAATTTATATAAAAAATAACTGATGAAATTCTTTTTAAGTTCTTATTGGAGAAATGACTGAGGGTATTCAAAAAATGAAGAGCATGTCAATCCTTGGTGTTAGCGTTATTGGATTCCTACTCCTTAAACCCAGTTGCTAAGGCTGAAGTTGTGAGTAAACTGAATAAGATGACAATAGTGAAAAGGAATCTTCAGATCCTGGGATAGGTGGTGCTGCTTCAGCAGTAAGGTCATAATACTAACAACGTAATTTAACATAAAGAAATCTAATCTGATAAAACAAGTACAATAATAATGATGATAATAATAATAATAATGATGACAATAATAATAATAATAATAATAATAATAATAAATCCCGTGGAGGCCCGGGAAAAGAATAGGCCTGCGGTATGTTCTGCCAGTCGTAAAAGGCGACGAAAAGAACAAACCACTAATAGGGCTAACCCCCCTTTTAGTGTGAGTAGTTGGTTCAGGACAGAACTAAAGAAGCTTCGGACAAGCGCCGTCATGGTCGGGGACGTCGCTTGAACCCTATGCCCGCCCACAATGGTAACGACACTGCTAGCCAACTGGAAAATGATTTAAATCCAAATAGAGGTGTTTTGCAGGATATGCTTCCTGCAACCACCCTAGAAGGAAAACAAAGACAGAGGATGAGATGGTCAGATGAAGTTAACAGACACCTCATGTTCTGTTATTACCAAGCAACAAACCTAGGAACCAACACAACTGGATACAGATCACAAGTATACACAACATTTATTACCAGATACCCAGAATTAAAATTTTTAACAGAACAACGACTAGCTGATCAGATCCGTGTAATAATAAAAAATAACAGGATACCCCAGTCAGAATTAGAAAACATCAAACAACAAGTACAACAAATACTGGAACAAAATAATGTGCAATCAGAAGAAGAAGAAAATACAGTAATGGACTCAAACATCCCAGAGCAAACAAACAAAGAACAACACGCATCAATTAAACAATCAGAGGAAAACGAAATCTTTATTTACTAATTCGTAAAACCCACTCCCCACAGTTCTAAATAACATGTGCCATTATTAGTTATAATCTGAATTTTCAGACTACATTCTTGGCATTCGACATTGACTTATCGATATTGTGTCGTCTGATTAATCTTCGATATCGATATTTAGTACGCGATTATATCTAATATCGATATTAATCTCTCACTGTTCCACGTGTCCTGAGGTACCTTAATTGAATATACGTCAAGAAAGGTACTATGGTTGCGCGCCTTTGAAAGATAATACTTTGGCTGTAGCACCCGGCTGAGTCCATACTGGATCTCGTCAAGCTCGTATTTGGTGTGTTTTGGATTATAACGACATTGTAACTTACATCCTATAGATGAACGCTGTCCCAAACCACCAGCGCATTGGGATCTGTCGAAGAGGTACACTCTATTGATATTAAATGACAGATACTGAATTAATGGTGTACAAATATTTCAGGATACGTGTGACGCAGGACAAGTCCCAGTTTGTACGAAGTCAATGTACTATGAAGGGTAACACACTGTGAAATTAATGATAAGGTGGTATTGGGAACAGAGTGGTTTTGGTTTGTGTCTGCCATCGACAAAAATTTTATTAAACACCTTCACAAGTTTCTGAGAGCTTCTGGAACTTCTCGTTGTCAATAATTTACAAATTAACCATGAAACATGGAAATGCGAGTGACTATTCGAAACATGCTGATTACCTCGTAAAAAAAGAAAAACAGTACTCATGGGCAGAATAAGAAAAATGAAAAGGCCTGACACATGTGAGAAAGAATTAAAAAGAGATTAGTTTCACTGTCCAACGCCTGTAAAGCATAAAAGATTTGCTAGCTAGTTATTTTAGGAGATTTCTTTGCCAAAGAAGAATGTCCCCAAATATCGGAAATATGCAGACGAAATATATTCTGGTACTGGTACAGCCATATTCCTGTTGGTATTTTTTCTTGTTGTACTTAGGTACTTTCCGTACTACATACCGCTACATAAGTAATGAGTACGAAGGGGGCAGCTTCTCACTCCAAAGAACGAAAAGACAGCGATAGTTTCCAAATTTGCAGTGAATGAACAAATTGAACACACAAATAATCCGTCTGCTGGAATGCCTGCCGCAATAAACACGATACCTTGACAACAGGGACATCTATCGAGGCTTTCGAGAATGCCAAAGTACTTCCACAGTCTACTAAATGAAGTCACGAAACTCTCTGGTGCGAAAGTTGTTCCCGTTTGTTAGCTGGCGCGACACTAACGCTCCAAGCAGTGAGAAAGCAGTCAGTCACACAAGTCGCAGTGAAAATGTTTGTTTCTAATTATTTTCTAATTAATTAACGGAATAGTTGTTATATTTGTGCGTTCTACGAGTTACTAAGTTACCAAGAGACGTGAATTATCGTGAAATACAAGCAAAACAGCCGAATCACTCTGATTCAACTACATGGGCTACAACTCAGTCATGAAGAAATACTTACGAATATGTCGATATTTGCAGCTTATTCCGCTGAAAGCAAGAGATTTTAAGACACCTCTCATGCACGAGAAGCATATATTTCTGTAGTTGTCTGTTGTTATTAGCATAGGCACTTTAACTGAAGCTTAAATTTTATGGAGTCTATTGAATCGCTCATTCCTACACTTCATTCGACTTTCTAATACAAGAACACTTTTCTAAATGTAATTACTTATGCTTTAAAAGCGGATGTGTTGAATATTCCTGTCGTTTGTGGCTCAGATTTAGCAACAATTGTGGAATCGGTTTCTTCTGTTTTGGAGAATCAATTTTATTGCTTTTGGCCATTTATTATCGAATCTGTGTGGTCTTCCCGTAAGCTACAGTTGTGGTGGCTTATGTAGGTATGACATTGCGTATAGGTGTCCTAAGTTCCACATTCACTGATTTAACTGAAAGTATAGCAAACAAATCTCTGTTTTCTTGGATAGATATGTGACGTCTTTGTGTAAAAAGTAAGATCTTCTGGTGTTTACAAGCAACTTTCGGTTATTAAAGGAATACGACATTATTCAGTAAATGTCGTACGTTACGAGAGAATCGTAAATAGACTATCCTGTACTGGATTAGATTAGATTAATACTTGTTCCATAGATCATGAATACGACACTTTGTAATGATGTGGAGCGTGAAAGGTTAATAAAAGATGTCTGTACAAGATATTACATTACACAAAATATTGCATGACACTAATGTTTAAGTGGTTGTTGTTGGTTTTTTCCCTTAATTTATATCTAAAAATTCAGCCAATGAGTAGAAGGAGTTGTCATCTATAAATTCTTTTAATTTATTTTTAAATGTTAGTTGGCTATCTGTCAGGCTTTTGATGCTGTTTGGTAGGTGACCAAAGACTTTTGTGGCAGCATAATTTACCCCTCTCTGTGCCAAAGTTAGACTTAACCCTGCATAGTGAAGATCATCCTTTCTCCTGGTGTTGTAGATATGCACACTGCTATTACTTTTGAACTGGGTTGGATTATTAACGACAAATTTCATAAGTGAATATATATACTGTGAGGTTACTGTGAGGATCCCTAGATCCTTAAATAGATGTCTGCAGGATGATCGTGGGTGGGCTCCAGCAATTATTCTGATGACACGTTTTTGAGCAATGAATACTTTTCTACTCAACGATGAATTACCCAAGAATATGATGCCATACAAAAGCAGTGAATGAAAGTAGGCATAGTAAGCTAATTTACTGAGATTCTTATCACCAAAATTTGCAATAACCCTAATAGCATACATAGCTGAACTCAGACGTTTCAGCAGACCATTAATGTGTTGTTTCCAGTTTAACCTCTCATCAATGGACACACCTAAAAATTTTGAAAATTCTACTGTTTCGTTCCTCCCAGGGTCCTTAGGGAACTAAATAACGACTAATGTGGGGTTATTTTTTAGTTATTGTCGTTCGTTATGGTACTACATACACTTCCTATTATAAAAACTACTTTACGAATATCTGAACGTCAGTATTCGCAGTAATCCGATGTCGTATTTAGTAGTGTTGCTTGCTGGTCGCTTGTGGCGCTCCTATCGCTGTGGGAACAAAAACGAGACGGAGTGTCGCAACTGTTATTTTAGACTGTGGAATATCTTTGGAAGGAGCGCAACCACAGTACCTCTCGTGAAGTATGTACAAGTAAAAGCACAGTCTAACATAACAGTCGCGACAGTTCGCCACGATTTTGTCGCCTACCGCGCCAGCAGCGCCCCAAGTGGCCAGTAACTTAAACTGTGAGTTCGGCGCGATCGTGAAAGCGAATAGTGGTTGTTTGTTTTGATTTCTACAATGGTTTTTACAAGCGAGAGCTTTTGTTGCGCAATAAATTGCAGCAATGACAGGAACAAGACACCACAGCTGCCTTTTTTTTTTTAGGTTTCCTAAGGATCCTGAGACGTATATACCATCATGTTACTAAACTGTATCGTCAGGATTCACTTGCTAACTACATGTGTATTAATGATTAATGTTTCGTTTTATGAGCTGAAAATGGCTCGTTAATAGCAGACGAGGAGACCTTGCTTGATCCACTTAGAATAATATAAAGATGAAGGTCGTACTTGTGGCAAAAGGCGACAACGACAAACACAGTAGGCCTACAGAACGATAAATGAGCTGTCGATCGTTTTTGGATGTAGAGGTACATGTCTGTGCTTCTTACGTGTGAATCTGTGTGTTTATATTCTTTTGATATCAACGAGGTGAGCTGCAATTCTATCCAATGTCACAAGTGTTTCTTCACGAATGTGTTGTAGCTAGATTAGATTAGATTAGTACTAGTTCCATAGATCATGAATACGACACTTCGTAATGATGTGGAACATGTCACGTTAATAAAAGGTGTCTATACAAGATATTACATTACACAAAATATTACATGACACTCAATATTTTTTTTGGTGGGTGTTGGGGAAATTGACCACTTACTATATCCAAAAATTCATCTAATGAGTAGGAGGAGTTTCTATTAAGAAATTCTTTTAATTTCCTATTAAATGCTATATGGCTATCTGTCAGACTTTTGATGCTATTAGGTAAGTGATCAAAGACTTTTGTGGCAGCGTAATTTACCCCCTTCTGAGCCAAAGTTAGATTTAACCTTGAGTAGTGAAGATCATTCTTACTGCTAGTGCTGTAGCCATGTACACTGCTATTACTTTTGAATTCGTTCGGATTGTTAATAACAAACTTCATAAGTAAATATATATATTGTGATGCTACAGTGAAGATTTCTAGCTCTTTAAATGTCTGCCAGATGATCTTGGATGAGCTCCAGTAATTATTCTGATTACACGCTTTTGTGCAATGAATACTCTTTTACTCAATGATGAGTTACCCCAGAATATGATGCCATACGAAAGCAGAGAATGAAAATAGGCGTGGTAAGCTAATTTACTCAGATGTATATCTCCAAAATTTGCAATGACCCTAATAGAATAAGTAGCTGAACTCAAACGTTTCAGCAGATCCTCAGTGTGTTTTTTTTCCAGTTCAACTCCTCATCAATGCATACACCGAGAAATTTTGAATATTCTACCTTAGCTACCGATTTCTGATCGAATTCTATATTTATTAATGGTGTCATTCCATTTACTGTGTGGAATTGTATATACTGTGTTTTGTCAAAGTTCAATGAGAGTCCATTTGCAGAGAACCACTTAATGATTTTCTGAAAAACATCGTTTACAATTTCACCAGTTAATTCTTTTCTGTTGGGTGTGATAGCTATACTTGTATCATCGCCACTCGATTCATGGTTTGTGTACATACGTGCGCTTATTTTAGGATCATTTTTAGAAACTTATATGCCTTCTGATACTACACAAACCATTGGAGGCAAGAAAATAACTGAAATATTTCGTAAATTACGTAGGAAATGGATGCGAAACAAACATGCTTACGACGCGTCTGATGTTCACCTTACTCGCCGCTTGGAGCGCTAGTGTCGCTCCATCTGTCGACTGTTACGTTGGACTGTGGTAAAAGCGAGTAGCATTCATCTCACGCTAGGCGAGGAGAGCCGTACGTCATAGTGACGTAGGCACGCGTTATCATGAGTTTCACGAGTTGTCCTATCGACTGTTGTGTGCGTCTTGAATCTGCATTGTTATTTGTTTATGTGCTTTCATTGTCCTATGTCCGGTGTTGCTAGGGTATACGTCGTTCTGAACATGGGCTCTAACGGAGATGAGCAGATCCACGAAGATAGTCTGAAAGATTTCACTATCTTTCTTAGTTGATTTACAACACGAAGGCAAAATTAAACGGAACTAGATGGTTTAATGTTTCTAGCAACATTCGGAATTATCTTCAGAACCACTTCAATTTCTCAGTTTAACGTTTCTGCCCACATGAATTATGTACAAATCATTGGATTTTATAAAAATACGTAACACTTTTATTTCTTCCTATTTCACGTTTTTATCCACATGATTTATTCAATATTAATCGGATCGAAAACATGACTAGACACTTTTTAAACTTTCGTTATGGTTATGATTCCTTCATTCAGATATTCGTTACGGTCACGAAACACGCAATAACATCCCACATTCTTTGGATTGCAGCTTAATAGTTAATTACTTCACTTTTCGGTCCACACGATTTATGCACCATTCATCGGATTTATAAAGAATGAAAGCTTTTTTTTTTATTTATTTCGTTATGGCTCCTTCGCTCAGACAATTATGTTCATGATACACAATAACATTTAACAATTCATTCAGTTGGGATGAGCATATCACACAACTCCTGCCACTTCGTTTGTACACATGTATTTACATTTAGCTTTGACGTTATAGGGACAACTGCAAAGATCGATGTATGTACTCATTTAGTCGATTTAGGTTATTTGCGTCACGATGACGTAGCGTTACGTCATTATGACGTAAGAGTTCTCGTCACCTAGCGTGAGATGAATGCTACCCGGTAAAAGCACGTCCGCGTTCTGCAGCAAGACAACGCTGGCTGCGACTAAAAACAAATGACTACCGGCCAGAGTCTTTCGGCTCCTAGAGAGCGGCTAGAGCGCGGTGTTGCAGTACCTGGACGGAGAGCTGTACGACGCCGTGGCGCACGAGCTGCCAGCCGCAGTCCAGCTGGTCGTCGGCCTGCGCGTGGTAACGGCCGTCGGTCCACAGCGCGGCCTGGCCGCCCTCGCCGCCCCCGCGCTGCGCCGTCACCAACGCCTCGCCGTAACTGCCCGAGAAGCCCGAGATCCACTCCAGACGGCGGTCCGACCGTGCCAGGAACTCGCTCTGCGCAGCATAGCGGCGCATGTTACAGGAGGTGTACAGTGCCGTACAGCGGTGGTAAACAACATATTATCAAGCAGCAGTAGCATGCACCAATGTAAAACTAGCATGCTTGGATCTGCAAATGGTTAGTACAAGGTTATTCGTGAGCACCTTCAGGGTTCCAGAACACAACTGCGCAAAAACTGCTAGACGTAGAGAAAACAGACACATATGACATATCAGTGATTAAGGCAACTAGTAACAACACTAACTTATCTAATTTTTTTTTCAATTAAAAAAAATGGTTCAAATGGCTCTGAGCACTATGCAACTTAACTTCTGAGTTCATCAGTCGCCTAGAACTTAGAACTAATTAAACCTAACTAACCTAAGGACATCACACACATCCATGCCCGAGGCAGGATTCGAACCTGCGACCGTAGCGGTCGCTCAGCTCCAGACTGTAGCGCCTAGAACTGCACGGCCACTCTGGCCGGCTTTCCAATAAAACTACATTTATTTAAATTTCTATGTTCGTTTTTAAGAACGAGTGTAACTTTATTGTGCTATCTGTGATCTCATGCGAATGTAAGCTTTGTGTACGGGATGAATCACCTAAAACTTGCACCACATATATTGCAGAAATGGAAAGTGCTACTGATGTGTGGTTTTCACAGAATGGATTGGTAGTCAGGGGCCTGTATTGCTAGCCAATAAACAGGAATGTCTTTTTGAGCAAACATACACTTTTTTAAAATACAGCAATGCCTATTGACGTTAACAGACTAAAAGTAGAGTAAATTAGGATGTCAGTGGTGTTTGTTGCAGGATTCTAGTGCGAGTCGTTTACGGGGTATCGTATTTTGAAAAGTTTCCACACCGACACTTCTTTGTGCCATTCAGCCTGCGTAATTGCTAGGTGAGATGTTATGTTTGCTTACAGTGTGCTTGTGTGTTCCTTGAGTGCCTTGTAAATTCTTAGTCAGTTACGAGGGGCGTTTGAAAATCCCATGCAAAAATAAAAACTACTTACATGTTTGGGGTAAACCGTTTTTATTTTTCGACATAGTCTACTTTTAGACTTATACACTTCGTCCAACGCTGTTCTAATTTGTTGATCACTTCCGAATAACAGGAATTGTCCAAGTCTGCAAAATAGCTATTAGTTACTGCAATCACCTCCTCATTTGAATAAAATCTTTGTCCCGCCAGCCATTTCTTCAAATTGGGGAACATAGTAGTCCGAGGGAGCCAAGTCTGGAGAATAGGGGGGATGAGAAACGAGTTGGAATCCTATTTCCAATAATTTTGCGACCGCAACTGCTGAGGTGTGTGCTGGTGCATTGTCGTGATGGAAAAGGACTTTTTTAAGGGCCAATTGCTCAGTTTTCAAACGGTCCAACAACGATGAATAATATGCCCCTTTAATAGTTTTACCCTTTTCCAGATAGTCGATGAGGATTATCCCTTGCAAATCCCAAAAGACAGTCGCCATAACCTTTCCGGCCGAAGGAATGGTCTTCGCCTTTTTTGGTGCAGATTCTCCCTTGGTAACCCATTGTTTAGATTGTTGTTTGGTCTCAGGAGTATAGTAATGTATCCATGTTTCATCCACAGTGATGAAACGATGGTTAAAGTCCTGCGGATTGTTTCTGAACAGATGCAAACCATCCTTGCAACACTTGACACGATTCCATTTTTGGTCAAGCATGAGAAATCGCAGAACCTATCTTGCGCATAGCTTTCTCATGTGCAAATGTTTATGCAAAGTTTATGTAGCCATTCATTCAAGATGTCCACAGCACTAGCAATCTCACGCACCTTTAACTATTCTGTCATCCATCACCATATCATGGATTTTATCAATGATTTCTGGAGTCGTAACCTCCACAGGGCGTTCAGAACGTTCAGCATCAATTGTGCCCATATGGCCACTCCGAAAATTTGGAAACCACTTATAAACTGTTCTAATCGAAGGTGCAGAGTCACCGTAATGTTTATCAAGCTTCCCTTTAGTCTGCTGAGGCGTTTTGCCTTTCGTAAAGTAATGTTTAATCACCACACGAAATTCTTTTTCGTCCATTTTTTATCAATCACTCGACTCGATTCACACGAATGCCAAACACAAAGAAATAGACCAATATGGCTGAAACTTGGTGTGCGTTCTTTCCAAAGATGCTACTAACTAAACATGAACTCGATACTCGCCGGTGGTGCCATCTCTCAGACTTTGCACGGACTTTTCAAATGCCCCTCGTAATGTGTGACAGTCCAACCAGTAGCTCGTGAGTTGTCGATGGCATTTACCAATGCAGAAAAAGTGCGGAGAGTGTAGGAAGAATGCAGTTCATTCTTGTATGGTGTATGCGGCAAGACATCCCAGTAGGTGTCAACCATCTCGGCAGTTATTTATCAACCTCTTCAACCAGTTCTCTTCATATTACCAACTGCTGCACGTGCTCCATCCTGCAAATTTAGCACAAAATGCTTTTTGATACATAGAAACAACTAATTCCGCCCATCGATCGTTGTAATTTTTTGCTCTTCCATTTTCAACTAACTATTTAAATTCTTTCTGCATAGTATTGTAACATCGTTTCGTAGCAAATATGTTGTACCTGTCACTTACGCGAATTGAGAATTCTCATCCCTCTCTTCTGTAGTTCATATTCATTTTAGAGGATTGTTACGATAGATCGCTAGACTGCCTCATTTTGTGCAAACAGCCAGTGGACCTGTGAACGTCCTTCATACCAGGCGCAAATAGCGAAGGTAAACAGTGCTGACACCACTACTCCGCCGAACTCAGAGAGTTGTGCTGGCCGAAAAATGCCGCACTGCAGTGCTGCACGTGTGAAGTCTGGTATGCGGTGGCCGGCCCTGCTTTACACTCTTACCTTTATTTCAAATTGCCGACTCCTTAACTCCTCAGAATACAGTTTTTATCAATTAATCCTTTCTTTTCATCGTGTTGTGCCATAAATTTCTTTTCTCGCCATATAGACTCAGTGCCTGTCTATTAGTCACTCGGTTTGTTACACTGAAGTGACGAAAGTCATGCGATAGCGATACGCACATATACATACAGCGATCGTATTACGTGCAACATCTACATCTACATGGTTGCTCCGCAATTCACACTTAAGTGCCAGGCATAGGGTTCATCGAACCATTTTCATACTACTTCTCTACCATTCCACTCTCGAATGGCGCGTGGGAAAAAGGAACACCTAAATCTTTCCGTTCGAACTCTGATTTATCTTATTTTATTATGATGATCATTTCTCCCTCCGTAGGTGGGTGTCAACAAAATATTTTCGCATTCGGAAGAGAAATTTCGTAAAGAGATCTCGCTGCAAAGAAAACCGCCTTTGTTTCAGTGACTGCCACCCGACTTGCGTATCATATCAGTGACACTCTCACCCCTATGGCGCGATAACACGAAACGAGCTGCCCTTCTTTGCTATTTCTCGATGTCCTCTGTCAATCCTACCTGGTAAGGATCCCATACTGCGCAGCAATATCCCAGCAGAGGACGGACGAGTGTAATGTAGGCTGCCTCTTTAGTGGGTTTGTCGCATCGTCTAAGTGTTCTGCCAACAAAGCGCAGTCTTTGTTTCGCCTTCCCCATAATATTATCTGTGTGGTCTTTCCAATTTAAGTTGTTAGTAATTGCAATTTCTAGGTATTTCGTCAACTTGACAGCCCTTAGATTTATGAGATTTATCGTATACCCAAAACTTATTGGATTTCTTTTAGTACCCATGAAGATGAGCTCGCACTTTTCTTTGTTTATTGCTAATTGCCACTTTTCGCACCATACAGCAATTCTCTCTAGATCATTTTGTAATTGGAATTGATCGTCTGATGATTTTACTAGACGGTACAGCGTCGTCTGCAAACATTTAGGGAGGCTGTTCAGATTATCACCTAGATCATTTATATAAATCAGGAACAGTAGACGGCCTAAGACACTATCTTGCGGAACGCCAGATATCACTTCTGTTCTACTCATGATTTACCGTCTGTCACTACGAACTGTGACCTCTCTGAGAGAAAATCATGAATCCAGTCACACAACTGAGACGATACTCCATATGCACGCAATTTGATTAATAGTCGCTTGTGAGGAACGGCATCAAAAGCCTTCTGGAAATCTAGGAATATGGAATCGATCTGAGATCCCTTGTCGACTGCACTCATTACTTCATGGGAATAAAGAGCTAGCTGTGTTGCACAAGAACGATATTTTCTGAATCCATGTTGGTTATGTATCAATAAGTCATTTTCTTCAAAGTGATTCATAATGTTCGAGTACAGTATATGCTCCAAAATCCTACTGCAAATTGAGGTCAGTGATAGGGTCTGTAATTCAATGGATTACTCCTATTTCCCTTCTTGAATATTGGTATGACCTGTGCTACTCTCCAGTCTTTAGGAACAGACCTTTCATCAAGTGAGCGGTTGTATATGATTGCTAAGAAAGGCACTATTGTGTCTGCATACTCTGAAAGGAACCTGACTGGTATACTATCTGGACTGGAAGACTTGCCTTTCTTAAGTGATTTGAGTTGTTTCGCAACACCTACTACTATGTCACTCATGCTAACAGCTGTTCTGGTTTCGAAATGTGGAATACTTACTTCGTCTTCTTTCGTGAAGGAATTATGGAAAACTGTATTTAGTAACTCCGCTTTAGTGGCACCATCATCAGTAACATTTCCATCGCTATCGCGCAGTGATGGTATTGACTGTTTTTTGCCACTGGTGTATTTTACACATGACCAGAATCTCTTTGGGTTTTCTACCATGTTTTGAGACAATGTTTCACTGTGGAAACTATTAAAAGCATCTCGCATTGACATCCGAACTAGATTTCGAGCTTCCGTGAAACTTAGCCAGTCTTGGGGATTTTGCGTTCTTCTGAATTTGGCATGCTTTTTTCGTTGCTTCTGCAATAATGTTCTGACGCGTTTTGTGTACCATGGTGGATCAATCCCGTCTCTTATTAACTGACGCGGTATGTATCTATCTACTGCTGCCTATACTGTATCATTGAATTTGAGCCATATCTGGTCTACATTTAAATAATTAGCTTGGAAGAAACGGAGACTCTCTCTTAGGAAGGCAACAAGTGAATTTTTATTTGCTGTTTTACATAGATATATTTTGCGTTTATTTTTAGTGGTTTTGGTTGATATGGTTTTGAGCCTTGCTCAATGACCGTGTGTTCAATAATCCCTGTATCCGTCATGACGCTCTCTATTAGGTCAGGATTATTTGTGGCTAAGAGGTCAAGTGTGTTTTCGCAACCGTTTACAATTCGTGTGGACTCATGAACTAATTATCCAAAGTAATTCTCAGAGAAAACATTTAGTACAATTTCGGAAGATGTTTTCTGTCTACCACCGGCTTTGAATATGTATTTTCGCCAACAAATCGAGGGTAGATTGAACATTTATAACTTTATGAGTGGAGTACTTATTTGTAATGAGATTCAAGTTTTTTTTTAACCATTCAGCTATTATATTATCTGAGTGGGGGGGGGGGGTTTGTAGAAGGAGCCAATTATTATTTTAGTACGGCTGTTGAGTATAACCTATACCAATAGTAATTCGCAGGAACTATCTATTTCAACTTCACTACAAGATAAACTACTATCAACAGACACAAACACACCACCACCTACTTTATTTAATCTATCCTTTCTGAACACGGTTTGCGCCTCTGTAAAATTTCAGCAGAATCTCCGGCTTTAGCCAGCTTTCTGTTCCTTTAACGATTTCAGCTTCAGTGCTTTCTATCAGCGCTTGAAGCTCTGATACTTTTCCAACGCAACTACGACAGTTTACAACTACAATACCGACTATTGCTTGGTCGATTCTCTTCGTTTCTTTGCCTTGTACCCTTTGAGACTGGAGCCCTTTTTGATCTTTCTCGAGACTATATTACCTAAAAAAAAACGCCCAGTCCACGCCATACAGCCCCTGCTACCCGTGTAGCCGCCTCCTGTGTGTAATGGCCATCTGACCTATTTAGCGGAACCCGAAACCTCACCATCCTATGGCGCAAGTCGAGGAATCTGCAGCCTACACGGTCGTAGAACCGTCTGAGCCTCTGATTCAGACCCTCCACTGGGCTCTGTACCAAAGGTCCGCAATCGGTCCTGTCGACGATGCTGCAGATGGTGAGCTCTGCCTTCATCTCGCTAGCACGACTGGCAGTCTTCACCAACCCAGATAGCCGCCGGAAACCAGAGAGAATCTCTTCCGATCCATACCGACCCACGTCGTTAGTGCCGACTTGAGCCACCACCTGCAGTTGGCTGCACCCTGTATCCTTCATGACATCCGGAAGGAGCCTTTCCACATCTTGGATGACTACCCCCGGTATGCACACGGAGTGCACATTGGCCTTCTTCCCGTCCTTAGCTGCCATATCCCTAAGGGGATCCATCACCCGCCTAACACTGGAACTCCCAGTGACAAGCAATCCCACCCTCTGCGCTTGTCCGGACCTCTCAGGAAGACCGGCCACTGACGCAACAGGCGAGGCCGCCCTTGCTGGCTCAGAAGTACAGTGGGCGGTACCTCAAACCTGTTACAGAGGCGTAAGGGTACAGCCTTGCGGCCAGCACCAACTCTCGCCTTCCTCCCAGGGATTCGCTACCCCGCCACGGTTCGCCAATCATCGTCAGGCAAGTGTCGATCGGCAGGGACGACCGAATCCGAGGGCGCAGTGGCATCAGAGATCCCAGGTGATGCTACAGATTCCAGAAGCGCCAAAACGCTCGCTTCGGGTGTCCCAATGTCACCCCGGCCCAGGGCAAGTCTGGAGCCTGTCGACCACGGCCAACACAGCTTCCAGCTGTTTACGGACGGTGGCCAATTCCCCCTCAATCCGTATACAACAGGAGTAGTCCCTATCCATCCCTTACAATTTTTTCCTCTCTTTTATCTCACAAGCCGTTCAAAACAAACAGATGACTGACGACTACGCGAATTTACATTATACGGGTACTAAAATGCGTTGGTGCAACTCTCAAATATTATTATACGCCCGAAATTTGTGAATTAAACTATGCAAGTACCCAAAAACACGCAAAGAAATTAAGAATTAAACTATGAAACAAATAAGTGAGAAGAGTACGACTTGCTGCTGGCTGCTGCTTATCCACCGACTTCAGGGAGCAAGTTAAAAAAAGCAGTGCATTGGCGAAGCTGTCATTTGTGCTCAGGTGATTCATGTGGAAAGGTTTCCGGCGTGGTTATGGTCGCACGACAGCAGTTAACAGACTTTGAACGCGGAATGGTAGTTGGAGCTAGACGCATGGGACATTCCATTTCGGAAAACGTTAGAGAATTCAGTTTTCCTAGATGTCACATCGTGAAGAGCGTGCCGTATATACCAAATTTCAGGCATTACCTCTCACCACGGACAACGCAGTAGCCGACAGTTTTCACTTAAGAATCGAGAGCAACTGCGTTTGCGTAGAGTTCTCAGTTCTACTGGACAAGCAACATTTGCATGAAACAATCGCAGAAATCAATGTGGGACATACGACAAAAGTATCCGTTAGGACAGTGCGGCGAAATTTGGCATTAGTGGGCTATGGCAGCTGATGATGAACGTGAATGCCTTTGCTAACAGCACAACACTGCCTGCAGTGCCTCTCCTGGGCTCGTGGCTACATCTGTTGGACCCTAGATGAGTGGAAAATCGTGGCCTGGTCAGAGGAGTCTCAATTTGAGTTGGTAAGAGCTGATGGTAGGCTTCGAGTGTGGCGCAGACCTCACGAAGCCATGGAGCCAAGTTCTTAACAAGGCACTGTGTAACCTGGTGGTGGCTCCGTAATGGAGTGGGCCATGATTACATGGAAGAGACTGCGTCCTCGGGTCCAACTGAACCGATCATTGACTCGAAATGGTTGTTTGGCTATTTGAAGGTCATCTGCAGCCATTCATGGACTTCATGATTCGGCCATCTAGATCGCCCGACATGAATGCATCGAACATTTATGGGACATAAACTAGATGTCAGTTCGTGCACAACATCTTACATCGGAAACACTTTCGCAATTAAGAATGACTGTAGAGTCAGCATGGCTCATTATTTCTGCAGGGCATTTCCAGTGACTTGTTGAGCCCTTGCCACGTTAAGCTGCTGCACTATCCTGGGCGACACAACATTAGGGGGTATCGTACGACTTTTGTCACTACAGTGAATTATCGCTGTATATACGTAACAGAAATTGTGTATCTGCAGGAACACTGCACACAGGCTAGTGTCCCGCTGTGTTTAACATCTTGCGGCAAATTCAGTAGAAGTCTAGAACGGTTTATCATCAAAAACCTGCAGTACGGAGAGGTATTTATCAATGGATGTATAAATTCAGACGGAAAATGTCGTAGGGCGCTAATAATCTCGCCGTTGAGGGTCTAAATCCACACCCACACATACACATGCCCGCATCTCGTGGTCGTGCGGTAGCGTTCTCGCTTCCCACGCCCGGGTTCCCGGGTTCGATTCCCGGCGGGGTCAGGGATTTTCTCTGCCTCGTGATGGCTGGGTGTTGTGTGCTGTCCTTAGGTTAGTTAGGTTTAAGTAGTTCTAAGTTCTATGGGACTGATGACCATAGATGTTAAGTCCCATAGTGCTCAGAGCCATTTGAACCATTTGAACACACACACACACACACACACACACACACACACACACACACACATACACATACACAAGCACAGGAGATAAAATGTGGCAGAACTTCCTACTAAATATGTCGGAAATGTAGGCAAGTCTTTTGCAAGGAGCCTCAGGATGTCGACTATCGTTGCCAGTTGTGAACACGCCAAGCCACGAACAACAACGTCTTAACATCTTCGTAAGCAAGTTCGACTGTGTATGTGTAAGAAGATAATACAATGGAAAACCTTCAATGAAATGAGAACCGATGTCACGCAGCATTTGCTGTAAGAATAAAATTTCCAATCACTGTCACGGATGTATATCTGTGATAAACAGTATTCATTATTTCTATTTTACCTGCAACTAGGCCTTGAAATCGTTGTATTTCATATCTCTAGAAAGTGTTACAGCTAGGTATTTGTTTGAGCTGACCGATTTCAAAAGTAACTCGTTGGTTTTGTATTCATAGGATAATGCCGTTTTCCATTTTGTGTAGTGCACAGTTTTATGCTTGTGAACATTTAAAGCGGATTGCCGATCTCTGCAACACTTTGAAATCTCATCAAGATCTGACTGATTTTTTGAGACAGTACATGATTATAGATAACTACATTACCTTCTGAGATTGTTATTCATATTATCTGCAAGGTCATTAGCCGGCCGGAGTGGCCGAGCGGTTCTGGGCGCTACAGTCTGGAACCGCGCGACCGCTACGGTCGCAGGTTCGAATCCTGCCTCGGGCATGGATGTGTGTGCCGTCCTTAGGTTAGTTAGGTTTAAGTAGTTCTAAGTTCTAGGGGACTGATGACCTCAGAAGTTAAGTCCCGTAGTGCTCGGAGCCATTTGAACCATTTTGCAAGGTCATTAATATGCAACACGAACAGCAAGAGTGCCTTGGAGCATTCCTGAAGCTACTTCTACCTCTGTGGTTGACTCGACATCCAAGATGACATGCTGCATCCTCCTCCACAGGCGTCCCCTCTCGTGACGTGGAGTACAGAGTTTTTATTCATTAAAGAATTCACATACACGTCTAGAAGTTTGGTTGAAACAACAGTCAAGATCGCAATAACATTTGTTTATTATTACCGATTTCGGCTTACGTTAAAGCCATCTTCAGATTTTTTGGCCTGGTGTTGAAGGCTCCTCAGTTTTTCACATGATATCACGATCGTACATGTAATAAATTAATGTTATTGCGATCTCGACCGTTGTTTTAACCGTTGTACAACACCAGATCGATGCGTTCCGCGGACAATGTTGACTAAATTTATGAACGTCTTGAAGTACATAGGAAGTAAATATCCAAATTATCCATTAGTTATAGGTGGAGGCTTTAATCTATCATCCATTGACTGGGAAAATTTCACGTTTATCACAGGGGGCAGAAGCAAAGATTCGTGTGAAATTATTCTAGGGGCGCTCTCAACATACAACCTTCAGCAATTGGTTAGAACACCAACCTGATCTTTTTGAAGAAGTTAATCTAGAAGAAGGTATTAGTGACCATAAAGTCGTTGTGGCTTCTATGTCAGTGGAAGTTGCAAAAACAAAACAAAAACAAACAAAAAAAATAAACAGCAGCATAGAGTTTTCTTGCTTGGGAAAGCAAATAAAAGTGTCATTAATGAATATCCCCATAGTCAGCTCCAAGCATTCACCGCGGGACACAAAGATATTGAGCATCTTTGGTCGGAATTTAAAGGTATTGTCCACCATGTGTTAGAGAAGTATGTGCCTAGCAAAAGTATACATGAGGGAAAGGATCCACCTTGGTACAACAAAAATATTAGGAAGTTGCTGAGAAAGCAGAGAATTTTTCACAGTCGTTTTAAACGTAGTCACTGCCCCGCTGACAAACAGAAATTATGCGAAATGAAAGCCGCTGTCAGAAGGACAATGAGAGACTCTTTTAACGAATTCGAAAGCAATATTTTATCTGCAGATTCTAAAAATAACCCCCAAAAATTTTGGTCGTACGTAAAATCTATCAACGCTACAAATACACCCCTGGAAATTGAAATAAGAACACCGTGAATTCATTGTCCCAGGAAGGGGAAACTTTATTGACACATTCCTGGGGTCAGATACATCACATGATCACACTGACAGAACCACAGGCGCATAGACACAGGCAACAGAGCATGCACAATGTCGGCACTAGTACAGTGTATATCCACCTTTCGCAGCAATGCAGGCTGCTATTCTCCCATGGAGACGATCGTAGAGATGCTGGATGTAGTCCTGTGGAACGGCTTGCCATGCCATTTCCACCTGGCGCCTCAGTTGGACCAGCGTTCGTGCTGGACGTGCAGACCGCGTGAGACGACGCTTCATCCAGTCCCAAACATGCTCAATGGGGGACAGATCCGGAGATCTTGCTGGCCAGGGTAGTTGACTTACACCTTCTAGAGCACGTTGGGTGGCACGGGATACATGTGGACGTGCATTGTCCTGTTGGAACAGCAAGTTCCCTTGCCGGTCTAGGAATGGTAGAACGATGGGTTCGATGACGGTTTGGATGTACCGTGCACTATTCAGTGTCCCCTCGACGATCACCAGTGGTGTACGGCCAGTGTAGGAGATCGCTCCCCACACCATGATGCCGGGTGTTGGCCCTGTGTGCCTCGGTCGTATGCAGTCCTGATTGTGGCGCTCACCTGCACGGCGCCAAACACGCATACGACCATCATTGGCACCAAGGCAGAAGCGACTCTCATCGCTGAAGACGACACGTCTCCATTCGTCCCTCCATTCACGCCTGTAGCGACACCACTGGAGGCGGGCTGCACGATGTTGGGGCGTGAGCGGAAGACGGCCTAACGGTGTGCGGGACCGTAGCCCAGCTTCATGGAGACGGTTGCGAATGGTCCTCGCCGATACCCCAGAAGCAACAGTGTCCCTAATTTGCTGGGAAGTGGCGGTGCGGTCCCCTACGGCACTGCGTAGGATCCTACGGTCTTGGCGTGCATCCGTGCGTCGCTGCGGTCCGGTCCCAGGTCGACGGGCACGTGCACCTTCCGCCGACCACTGGCGACAACATCGATGTACTGTGGAGACCTCACGCCCCACGTGTTGAGCAATTCGGCGGTACGTCCACCCGGCCTCCCGCATGCCCACTATACGCCCTCGCTCAAAGTCCGTCAACTGCACATACGGTTCACGTCCACGCTGTCGCGGCGTGCTACCAGTGTTAAAGACTGCGATGGAGCTCCGTATGCCACGGCAAACTGGCTGACACTGACGGCGGCGGTGCACAAATGCTGCGCAGCTAGCGCCATTCGACGGCCAACACCGCGGTTCCTGGTGTGTCCGCTGTGCCGTGCGTGTGATCATTGCTTGTGCAGCCCTCTCGCAGTGTCCGGAGCAAGTATGGTGGGTCTGACACACCGGTGTCAATGTGTTCTTTTTTCCATTTCCAGGAGTGTAATTCAATACCTTCCCTTGCTAACTGTACGGGTAATGTAACGGATGATGATAAACAGAAGGCCGAAATTCTAAACCTAGCTTTCAAAAACTCGTTTACGATAGAGGACTGCAGCACCATTCCCCCTTTCAACTATCAAACAAACGAAAGGATGGCTGACATAATGTTTAGTGTATCTGGGATTGTAAAACAGTTAAGATCCTTAGACGCCAGAAAGGCATCTGGCCCAGACGGTACCCCCGTAAGATTTTATGTTGACTATGCTACAAATATAGCACCATTCTTATCCGTCATCTATCAGAGATTATTCGAACGGCGGAAAGTTCCACGGGACTGGAAGAAGGCCCAGGTCATAGCAATCTATAAAAAGGGTAGAAAATCGGATGCACATAATTACCGGCCAATTTCACTCACATCGATTTGTTGTAGAATCATGGAACATATTTTGTGTTAAGACGTAATGACATTTCTAGACTCTGAGAAGCTCATCTTCAGAAGCCAGCACGGTTTTAGGAAACAGCAGACATGCGAGACACAGCTGGCTCTCTTTGTGCATGATATACAACAGGCTCTATATACTATCACTCAGGTTGATGACATATTTCTCGACTTTCGAAAGGCGTTAGACTCAGTTCCGCACTGTCGCTTGCTACAAAAAGTGCGCGCTTACGGTCTATCCAATGACATATGAGTTTGGATAGAAAGTTTTCTAGCAGACAGGGAGCAGTATGTCGTCCTGAGCGGAGTAACTTCAACAGAAACAAGAGTAACTTCAGGTGTGCCCCAGGGCAGCTTAATAGGTCCTCTGCTTTTTACGATTTACATAAACGATCTGGTTGATGGTATTGACAGCGGCCTTAGACTGTTTGCCGATGATGCTGTAGTCTACAGGAATGTAGTGTCACACGAAAGTTGTGAACAAATCAATGAGGATTTGCAGAAAATAAATGCGTGGTGTATTGACTGGCAGTTATCTCTCAATATTAGTAAGTGTAACCTACTATGTATAACAAGGCGAAAATCCCCATTAATGTATGACTACAAAATAAATGATCAGTCTTTGGAAGCGGTAACATCAGTCAAGTATCTGGGAGTGACTATTCGAAATGATCTCAAATGGAATGATCAGATTACACAAGTAACGGGTAAGGCGAACTTTAGATTGCGTTTTATTGGTAGAATCCTGAAGCGATGTAGTCCTTCAACAAAGGAAATAGCTTACAATACGTTAGTTCGCCCAGTCTTAGAGTTTTGTTCGTCTGTATGGGACCCTTACCAGTAGGGCCAGACTCAAGAAATTGAGAAGGTCCAAAGAAGAGCGGCAAGATTCGTGACTGGTACGTTTAGCAATCGCGAGAGCGTTACAAATCTCATAGAAAGTTTGAAGTGGGACACATTTGCAGATAGACGACGCGCTAAACAGAAGGGGCTGCTCTCTAAATTCCGAAATCCAATCTTCATCGAGGATGTAGAGCATATATTACAACCACCAACTTTCAAATCGCGTAATGATCATCATTCAAAGATAAGGGAAATAAGAGCTCGTACTGAGGCGTTCAGACAGTCGTTTCTCCCTCGGGCGATCCGCGAGTGGAACAGGGGGGGGGGGGGGGGAATATGACTTTGGCGCGAATTGTTCCCTCCACCACACACCGCTTGGTGGCTACCGGAGTATATATGTAGATGTAGAAGTGATTTCCCGCCATTCTGCTAAGCCCCTCCTTTAGTGAATCGTAGCATTACATTAATTTAGTTCTTCTGGCATGGCACATCTCGAAACTGACCAACTGATTTATGTCAAAAATGATAATTTTGGGTTCTTGCACCCCTCCCCCGCTCCTCCCGTCTACGGAATGTCTGCGAAGGCTACTGGGTCTTCCTAGCACAGATTTCGCTGGATATGCCCTGCGATACCGCTTTTGATAACAGGTGTAGGCATCGTACTGTGTCAGACGCTCTTGGGAATCTATGGGTAGGTTGGTTGATTTGGGGGGAGGGGACCAAACAGCGAGGTCATCGGTCCCATTGGATTGGGAAAGGAAGTCACCCGTGGCCTTCCACGGGAACCATCCCGGTATTTGCCTGAAGCGATTTAGAGAAATCACGGAAAACCTGAATCGGGATGGCCAGACGCAGGTTTGAACCGTCGTCCTCCCTAATGCGGGTGAAGTGTGCTAACCACTGCACCAAATCGCTCGGTTGGGAAATCTCCCAGGTAGATGCCGTGTTTCTTGACTTCCGCAAGGCGTTCGATACAGTTCCCCACAGTCGTTTAACGAACAAAGTAAGAGCATATTGACTATCAGACCAATTGTGTGATTTGATTGAAGAGTTCCTAGATAACAGAACGCAGCATGTCATTCTCAGTGGAGAGAAGTCTTCCGAAGTAAGAGTGATTTCAGGTGTGCCGCAGGGGAGTGTCGTAGGACCGTTGCTATTCACAGTAGAGGCCGTCAACTGTCATCGTATTCCCGCTCGTTCTCGTAAGCGAGACTGAGCAGCGAGAATGCTGCCTGCGAGATTTTCGTGTTCCGAGAGCGCGGTCTCGATAACGAGGCGACCCGACGCTTTCGGCTGCCCACCTGCAGCGCCGCCCGTCGCATGGGGCCGTTCCGAACGCGGCTCGTACTGTGTGCGGCTGTCCGAGTTACAAGTATACTGGTAAGGAACATGAACGTGTGACATGTCACAGTTGTGCTCGTATGTATGAATGCATTTTGGGAGATTTAAGACAGATTTCGGTCGAACGAATCAAAACTGAGACATTCGAACAAATCCAGTCCACGTAATTATAAAAGTAAGGCTGCCAAAGTTTCCTGTAAAAGTGCTATCTGTGGTGGCATTCAGGTCACTCAGAAACTGTCATGTAACGGCGACAAGGGAAATCGTCAAACCTTATGATAAAGTAAGAGATAACGACCGTAAATTATTTTCTACATGAAGATGCCCTTATCGTGCCGTCAAAGCTAAGCATTAACACGAAGTCATTTCTTGCACTAGCAAGGAAAACTAGCCACCCACTTTCCTGCCTACCATAGATATTAACGTTGAATTTTGTGTGTGTGTGCGTTTTGTACTTACTGTTGCTTTTAAAGTGACGTCTCATTTTACAAATGTTTCCTATTTCGTGTGTAACAGCGCACACGCAAGATTTCCTTTCGCGGAATTAGTTTTGAAGTTTATTGCCTTTATGCTTGTGTTTATTTCTTCCTCTTTATTTAGCTATTATTCCACTGTTTATTCACTCTCCGACGACTTAATTCGGTTCATTGTATTTATTACGATCTCCGTCAGCATTAAAGATTGCCGTCAACTAGGGCAAGGTTGTTAACATATCTGTTTCAGTGTTATTTTGTAACGTTTACTATCAAAGCTAATTGTGTAACTTTTCTGTTTTATTTTTATTTTGTTGTAGGCCCTAGTTCTATAAACGATATTTCACTTTTGCAACAACGCTGTACAGGTAGAATGTTCGAGAAAGCAGGTGCTTTGGGCTTATGAACAGTCTTTCGCAGGCTCTGTAGCTACATACTTGCAACGCTTGAAGGAAACGACCACCTTCTGAGGTGCTCCACTTTTCAGGTCATAGGTGCTTAATGTATTAATCACTGCACGTAGTTACCGTTTGTTATCGTTTGATACCCTTCTGTTAACCATCACTGCCTTGCAATTTTATTTTTATATGCTGTGTTTTCTGACTGAAAATATACAAATCACAACAACAGACACAAGAAAAACTACAAAAAGCCGGATCCACCTGTTGCTAAAGCTGAAAGAACCTTAAGATTACTGTGCTTGAACTCAACAAAGAGAAATGCGTTATGGAATGATGTTCTGAGGTAACTCATCACTTAGAAAGAAAATACTGATTGCACAATAGAGAGCAGTAAAACTACGATGTTCAGTTATGGAAATCATGTAGGCACAATAATCTTCAAGGAGGTTGGCATTTTAACTGCGCCGTCAAAATACATATATTTGCTAATGACATTCGTTACAAACAGCCCATCACATTTTGAGAAGAACAGTGTTGTCCATAGGGAGAACACTAGAGGGAAAAAAGATCTTATCCATTGTTAAAGCTGTCAGTGGCTCAGAAAGGAGTTCAATATGCAGCAACAAGTATCTCTGATTACTTGCCCAATAACATAAAATGTCTGGCAGGCAGCAAAGTAAGTTCAAATCGAACTTAAAAATTAAAATGCCTGGCAGGCAGCAAAGTGAGTTTTAAATCGAACTTAAAAATCACAACTCCTGGACAACTCCTTCTGTACCATTGAAGAATGTATATTGAAAAGGTGGTAGCCAGAGAAAAAAAGACGCTCTTACCACATCATTTCCACAAAACAACCGTTCAAATGATCTATCGAACATTTAACTAACTGACCAACCAAAGACTGTTGTACCAGCAGTCGTACAATAGCACCCAAAAGAAAAACGATTTAAAGCAGCAGCTGAGGATGTGATCCACCTGCTAAACAGCACGTAGGAATACATCCGTTATTTAGTGAAGAAGTAGCGTCTTATACAAAACCAATTTTCTTCTACTCAAGCGATGTAAACGACCGTAGTACACAATAATAAATTCATTTTATTAAAAGAAAGTGTACATATTCAAAACGAATAATGTAGAATATAGTATCGCAAATTAATCTGAAACCTTAATTCAGCAGTCACATTTCTGAAGATATTGCACTGCAGTTGAGTCTGTTCTCCTGTTATTAGCATAGTTATACAACAATTTACATTACTTAATATGAAGTATGTAATATCCACTGCATAATTGTGCAGTCATTACTTATCACTTCTCAATATTATATTTGATTACGTACGCACCTCAGAAAACCAGTTGTCAGTTGCCTTTGCTTCTGTGATTCAAATTTAGCTTATTTGGTTCTCTTATTGTTATGGATGATGAGAATATCATTAACGCGATCGGAATCTAGATAACTTCTTTTGTGAGTCAGTACCAACCCTGCCTTACTAAAATTTCTTTCACTCGAGGCACTACTGGCAGGTACACAGAAAACCTCTTTGCTGAGTTTCGACAGGGCACACGAATTTGTTTTCCACCATGAAAGAAGGTCTGTGGACTCATCGTTTGGACTCTCCATGTTCATATATTTCTCAACCTCATCTTTCCATTTTGAGGTGAATGTTCGACAATTTTGAAATTTTTTTGTGGGAGAAGGCATGACGTCTTTGGTTACGTTCGTATCAACAACGTTATTTAACATTTTTCGGACATCTTGATGAATTTTTTCTCGTCTTTCTTCGGGAAAAACTAATAGTTCCTTGAAACAGGGATGCAAGAACGTTGCCACGTAATGAATACTGTTTATATACAGTTCTGCCCTTTTCTTTAGCTTATACATTGTCTCATCGTCGGTTCCAATTTCGCAGAGACCTATCAGTTTAAAATCCACAGCACTACAAATGGTAGTGTTGGCTCATTGTCTCCTTCCAAATCGTCCATGGCCTCTTTGAAAACCTTCACAAATCGAATAACGCTTTCCACAGTCGCATTCTGATACGACGTCATCATCTCGTGTTTGTTTGAATCACGTAAAACGGTCTCTATTTGGTCTTTCTGTGAATGGAATGAGTCTAACATCATGCACACACTGTTCCACCTGGTTTCTACATCACGGTGTAAGGTTTTATCTAATCTCGCGACTAAGCCAGATCGCTTCATAATGCCTACTAGTTTACGGACAGTCAGGATGGAGTCATACACTGCAGGAATCTCATCCATTAAGAAACCTTCATTGAATGTGTGCCTCAGTGCTGTATTAATACAGTGCATCACACATGGGAGTCGTTTGTGTGCTTCTAGTGCTTTCTTGATGTTAGCTTCCTGATCTGTAACGAAAGTAACCTGTCTTAGTTCCGAGGACGTTATCTACAACTCTGCCATTTGTTCATATATTTCCGTAGTGATATCGCGTGACCGCTACGGTCGCAGGTTCGAATCCTGCCTTGGGCGTGGTTGTGTGTGATGTCCTCAGGTTAGTTAGGTTTAAGTAGTTCTAAGTTCTAGGGGACTGATGACCAGTGCTCAGAGCCATTTGAACCATTTGCACCAGTCTTGGCAACATCAGGAAACCTCGTAGTTAAGAGTACACTGTTTTTTGGTTTCCATTTGTCCGTCGACTCAATATAGCTGGATGTGACGTCAGGTAATGGATCTTACGATAGCTGTCTGTCCACAGATCGCACGTCATTGAACACTGGTTTTTACCAATTGCGTCTTTCACTACTGGAATAAGTTCACTCCTGACTTGATCAGCCAATTCCTTAATATGTCGTGCTACATTCCTTGGGGAAGGTAGCACGTCTTGGGCGGTGATTTGTCCATATTTTGCTCCTGTATCAGTTCTTGAGCTAAGCTTATGAATCCTTCACCACTTACCATATTAAATGGTCGGAGGTCTGTTGCACACATTAAAACACATTTGTCCCTAATAGAGATTTTATCAGCACTGGCAGCTGCAACGTTTGACAAGTGTCGATTATCCTTACATTTATGTCTGTTCCTTCCAGTTGTGTTTCCTTTGTAAGCAAGCAATGCTCCACAATTTCCATTTTGGCACTGAACGTAACCAACTGGAAGATGTGCCTCTCTTTCAACAACCACCTGAGACAGTCGTAATAAAAGCCTTCATGTATGTTTCACGAAGACAATTTTTCTTTTCGTTCGCGGACACAACAAACGTATCAATTCATTAAAAAATGCTACACAAACGAAGCGATTAGATTAATCAAATACTTTCACCTATCGAATTCGCAAGCTCTCTTCTGTAATTATTTAGTAATAACTGAAGGGCTTACCTTAAATTTTTCCCAACTGGAACTGCCACTCCTTACTCCCACTTTATTTATCAGAATGTACGTCCCATCAGCAAGTTTCTTCAACACAACATCTTTTGTGATGGTAGTCATCGCATTGGTCCCGGTTCCGGAACCACTCATGCTGAGTTTAGTCCCTTGACAATTTACTGCCTACCGCTACGTTACGATAATGGGAGTCTCTCGGCCAGCTCGCGCTCTCGCAGTCTCGAAGCGGCACGTGTCCTATTCGACAATCCTCGTCTCAGCTCGTTTCGTAGCGTGACGTCAGTCATCCCCACCTGACGCGTCTGTGCCAGCGACAATGAGCCGCGTACTCAGCGAGAAGCGAGCGAGACTCAGCAGCGTTTTGACGTGCTCTAGTTCACAGTATACATAAATGACCTTGTGGATGACATCGGAAGTTCACTGAGGCTTTTTGCTGTAGTATATTGAGAGGTTGTAACAATAGAAAACTGTACTGAAATGCAGGAGGATCTGCAGCGAGTTGACGCATGGTGCAGGGAATGGCAATTGAATCTCAATGTAGACAAGTGTAAGGTGCTGTGAATACATAGAAAGAAAGATCCCTTATCATTTATCTACAATATAGCAGGTCAGCAACTGGAAGCAGTTAATTCCATAAATTATCTGGGAGTACGCATTAGGAGTGATTTAAAATGGAATGATCATACAAAGTTGATCGTCGGTAAAGCAGATGCCAGACTGAGATTCATTGGAAGAATCCTAAGGAAATGCAATCCGAAAACAAAGGAAGTAGGTTACAGTACGCTTGTTCACCCATGCTCGAATACTGCTCAGCAGTGTGGGATACGTACCAGATAGGGTTGATAGAAGAGATAGAGAAGATCCAACGGAGAGCGGCGCGCTTCGTTACGAGGTCGTTTGGCAGTCGCGAAAGCGTTACGGAGATGATAGATAAACTCCAGTGGAAGACTCTGCAGGAGAGACGCTCAGTAGCTCGGTACGGGCTTTTGTTGAAGTTTCGAGAACATACCTTCACCGAGGAGTCAAGCAGAATATTGCTCCCTCCTACGTATATCTCGCGAAGAGACCGTGAGGATAAAATCAGAGAGATTAGAGCCCACACAGAGGCATACCGACAATCCTTCTTTCCACGAACAATACGAGACTGGAATAGAAGGGAGAACCGATAGAGGTACTCAAGGTACCCTCCGCCACACACCGTCAGGTGGCTTGCGGAGTATGGATGTAGATGTAAATGTAGAGAAATGCTGAAGGTGAATATCTGGACTGCGCGGCCTCCTGGCTCTACTGACAAGGGAACCTCCCCATCGCACCCCCCTCAGATTTGACTACAAGTTGGCACAGTGGATAGGCCTTGAAAAACTGAACACAGATCAATTGAGAAAACGGGAAGAAGTTGTGTGGAACTATGAAAAAAAATAAGCAAAATGTACAAACTGAGTAGTCCATGCCCAAGATAGGCAGCGTCAAGGGCAATGTAAACTCTGAAGCGCCGTGGTCCCGTGGTTGGCGTGAGCAGCTGCAAAACGGAAGGTCTTTGGTTCAAGCCTCTCTCGAGTGAAAAATTTTTTATTTTCAGACTATTATCAAAGTTAAGGCACTCAAACATAATCAACTTCGCTCTCCAAAATTCCAGGACATGTTCAGATTTGCTTGGACACATGCAGGATTTGACGGTCTACACACGCAAAAATTTGAAAACGTTAAAAACATATGTTTTGACAGAGCACAGGGAAAACTGTGCGACTGTGAAACTGTTGCATTCATTTGTTGTAGTTCATGTGACAAACTCTTATGTTTTCATCACTTTTTTGGGAGTGATTATCACATCCACAAGAAAACCTAAATCGGCAAGGTAGTCTAATCTTTTTACCCATTCGCCAAGTGTACAAGTTAGATGGGTCGACAACATATTCCTGTCAGGTGACGCACATGCCGTCACCAGTGTCGTATAGAATATATCAGACGTGTTTTCCTGTGGAGGAATCAGTTGACCTATGACCTTGCGAGCAAATGTTTTCGGTGCTCATTGGAGAGGCACGTCCTTTCGTCTACTAATCGCACGGTTTTGCGGTGCGGTGGCAAAACACAGACACTAAACTTATTACAGTGAACGGAGACGTCAATGAACGAACGGACGGATCATAACTTTGCGAGAATAAAGAAAGTAAAATTTTCACTCGATGGAAGACTTGAACCAAGGACCTCTCGTTTCGCAGCTGCTCACGCTAACCACGGGACAACGGCGCTCCCGAGCTTATAACATCCTTAATGTTGCTTATGTTGCGCATGGACTACTCAGTTCGTATATTTTGCCTATTTTTTTCGTAGTTCCACACAACTTCTTCCTGTTTTCTCGATTGATCTGTGTCCAGTTTTTCAAGGCCTATCCACTGTGCCAACTTATAACAAAATCTGAGGGGGGGGGGGGGTGCGATGGGGAGGTACCCTTGTAAGTAATGCTTGTTTCCTAGTCAGTATAGTACAAATAATGGAAGAAAAGTTAATTAAAAAAAACTGGTAGTACTATTGTGCATACTTTTGACACTGTTTTGGCTGCGAGCATGACAGATGTTTGGTGAGGAGCAACCTCTGGTTCCGCAGTTGCTCATGCTAACCACGGGACCACGACGCTCCTGAGCTCACATTGTCCTAAATGTTGTCTACGTTGCGCATGGACTACTCAGTTTGTATATTTTGCTTATTTTTTTCATAGTTCCACACAACTTCTTCCTGTTTTCTCGATTGATCTGTGTTCAGTTTTTTCAAGGCCTATCCACTGTGCCAACTTATAACTAAATGTGAGGGGGGTGCGATGGGGAGGTTCCCTTGTGAGGCGCCAGAGGCGGTGGTCCGGCGGCCGCGCGCTGCTGCGCTGCGCTTCACCCACCTGGTGCTGGTCGGACGAGGTGACGAGGTAGGCGTCGAGCAGGTGCCTGGGGTCTCGCATGAGGCTGCGCAGCCTGCGCACGCGCGCCTCGGTGCCCACCCTGGCGGCCGGCTGCGGGTCCTCCGCCGTCGCGGGGCACGCCCGCCGCCGCACCCAGTCGGGCGCCGCAACAGCCCCTGCCGGCCGCAACCCGCAACACGCACCTGCGGGCAACGGACGCAGTTCGCTCGTCAGCCGCGTCCCAACCGTGCGCGCCGACTACACGGCTGCGCTACAGAGCCTGTATAGGGAGAAAGTGGCCAACCGGACGATACGGCGGCCATTTTTCTGCCAAACTGCGGGCGGGACTTTAGGATGGCCAGTAGTGGAGTACACACTCACCGAATCAAAAGCACAAGACCATATGGCGAAATCATTTGTTAAATGCCTTTCTTTACAGCTATAATATACTCATAGTAGCCTACTATGTACAGCACAGGAAAATTTCATACAGATGAATGAAAGTCGTAAGCAGTTGTTTACTTCTGACATGCAAAAAGTGTGAGACGTATTAGTACTTCTTGTCACGTCTTCAAGCTTTTCGCATGTCACAAATAAACAACTGCTTACGACTTTCTTTTACTGAATACCTCTCGTAGATAACAAACGAAAAAGATTACAAAAATCAGGTAATGTTAAATGTAGGCTACTGTAATAACGACCAAATATAACAAGAAAACTACCGTATCGCTTCTACCCCACAGTAAGTAGGCCTATTAAAAACTGTCTTCAAGAGTACCTACAATTATTTACTACGCATAACGTTTCAGCAACGACGACAACTGCGGAAAACGTTCTTACAACTTGCCTGCGTCAACAGTCAGGCAATAATACTGAAACCAAAGTAATGCCTAGTGTTCTGATTCGGAACGAAATAAAGTTTGACGCTATAAAGTCGAATGAGCATAACAACAATTACAGGAACTTTCCGTTTCCAGCAAGGACTGTCAGATATTGGCTTCAGAAAAGCTTGTGATGCTACCAGTATGCACGAACTGTTAAAGAAATAAGAGCTTAAAAATGCAGTAAATTGTGATAGGCCTACCTGTTTTGCGTGACTAAAAATATTTAAGAAGACTACGAAACCCACCTTCGCCTCTATTGGAACAACCAAATGCAGCACAACCTGACATCGTTAACGAACGTCTGCAGAACGAATTACAGATGTCAAAAACAATACTGTACAATTACTAACGTGTTTACTTCAAACATGTAGGCCTACCGACTTCATCACAGAACGCTTCATTATTTCAACTCGTATTTAAGATCGCAAACGCTGATTACGTACTAAAAACGATATACAACTAAATCGAATATGCATGCACAACGCATAAAAAGTCTCTCAATAATTCAAATACCTTTTAATCGTTTCCAAAAGTTCTCTGAACTTCAATTCCATTCAAAAGCACGGCGAACATAGGAAGAGCGAGAGACGTCTGGCAGAAAAATGGCACCAAAGCTAATCAACCAATCACGAGCAACTTCACCTATGGCCACTCTCTCCCTATACAGGCTCTCTAGGCTGCGTCAGGTCTCAAGAACGCACATTTCATGCACAGCCGCCCGATGTGGCCGAGCGGTTCTAGGGGCTTCAGTCTGGAACCACGCGACCGATACGGTCGTAGGTTCGAATCCTGCCTCGGGCGTGGAGGTGTGTGATGTCCTTAGGTTCGTTAGGTTTAAGTAGTTCTAAGTTCTACCGGACTGATGACCTCAGATGTTAAATCCCATAGTTCTCAGAGCCATTTGAACCATTTGAAGACTCATGCTCATAAATTAAAGATAATTGCAGAATGTGGTGCCACATAACGTGTGTTGTTGTTGTGGTCTTCAATCCTGACATTGGTTTGATGCAGCTCTCCATGCTACTCTATCCTGTGCAAGCTTCTTCATCTCCCAGTACCTACTGCAGCCTACATCCTTCTGAATCTGCTTACTGTATTCATCTCTTGGTACCCTCCACGCTGCCCTCCAATAATAAATTGGTGATCCCTCGATGACTCAGAACATGTCCTACCAACCGATCCCTTCTTATAGTCAAGTTGTGCCACAAACTCCTGTTCTCCCCAATTCTATTCAATCTTCTATTCTCTTCTTCTCTAAACTATTTATCGTCCACGTTTCACTTCCATACATGGCTACACTCCATACAAATACTTCCAGAAACGACTTCCTGACATTTAAATCTATACTCGATGTTAACAAATTTTTCTTCTTCAGAAACGCTTTCCTTGCCATTGGCGGTGTACATTTTATATCCTCTCTACTTCGACCATCATCAGTTATTTTGCTCCCCAAATAGCAAAACTCTTTTACTACTTTAAGTGTCTCATTTCCTAATCTAATTCCCTCAGCATCACCCGACTTAATTCGACTACATTCCATTATCCTCGTTTTGCTTTTGTTGATGTTCATCTTATACCCTCCTTTCAAGACACTGTCCATTCCGTTCAGCTGCTCTTCCAAGTCCTTTCATGTGTCTGACAGAATTACAATGTCATCGGCGAACCTCAAATTTTTTATTTCTTCTCCATGGATTGTAATACCTACTCCGAAATTTTCTTTTGTTTCCCTTACTGCTTGCTCAATATACAGATTGAATAACATCGGGGATAGGCTACAACCCTGTCTCACTCCCTTCCCAACCACTGCTTCCCCTTCGTACCCCTCGACTCTTATAACTGGTCTGGCACAACGTGGCACTACACAAAACTGGCGCTAATAGCATAGGCACATAGGGAACACACACGACACAGATCTGTAAGTGCACGGTTTTGGTGATAAGTTGAGGAAACCGTCCCGAAACACATGTGCTACAAAACGGCACTGTTTCCTGGGCATGTACCCCGACATCAGTGTGGAATATGATCACCATGCACATGTACACAGGCCGCAGGCACAGGCACAGGTCGAGCAGCTGCTGGGGTACAGCCTCCCATTCTTGCACCAGTGGCTGTCGGAGCTCCTTTAGTGTCGTAGGGGTTTGAAGACATGCAGCGATACGTCGACCGAGAGCATCCCAGACGTGCTCGATGGGTTTTAGGTCTGGAGAACAGGCAGGCCACTCCATTCGCCTGATATCTTCTGTTTCAAGGTACTTCTCCACTGTAGCAGCTCGGTGGGGCCGCGCGTTATCATCCATCAGGAGGAAGGCGGGACCCACTGTACCCCTGTAAAGGCGGACATACTGGTGCAAAATGACGTCCCGAAACGCCAGACCTGTTACAGTTCCTCTGTCAAAGACATGCAGGGGTGTACGTGCACCAATCATAATCCCATCCCACAGCATCAAACCACGACCTCCATACAGGTCTCTTTCACGGACATTGAGGGGTTAATATGTGGTTCCTGGTTCACGCCAGATGGAAACCCGGCGAGAATCACCTGGACTCGTCCGTAAACATAAACTGGGACCACTGTCCCTGACCATGTACTGTGTTCTTGACACCAGGCTTTACGGGCTCTCCTGGGACCAGGGGTCAGTGGAATGCACGTTGCAGGTCTCCGGGTGAATAAACCATGTCTGTTCAGTCGTCTGCAGACTGTGTGTCTGGAGACAACTGTTCCAGTGGCTGCGGTAAGGTCCCGAGCAAGGCTACCTGCAGTACTCCGTGGCCGTCTGCGGGCACTGATGGTGAGATATCGATCTTCTTGTAGTGTTGTACACTGTGGACGTCCTGTACTGTAGCGCCTGGACACGTTTCCTGTCTGCTGGAATCGTTGCCATAATCTTAAGATCACACTTTGTGGCACATAGAGGGCCCGTGCTACGACCTGCTGTGTTTGACAAGCCTCCAGTCGCCCTAGTATTCTTCCTGTTATAACATCATCAATATGTGTTCTTTGAGTCATCTTCAACACACATTTACCATTAGTACGTCTGAAAACGTCTGCACACTTACTCGCTGCACCGTACTCTGACATGCACCAACACACCTCTGCGTATGTGGATTGCTGCCAGCGCCACCGTGCGACGACCGCAGGTCAAATGCACCGCATGGTCATACCCCGAGGTGACTGAAACCCGCAAACCGCCCACCAGAGCGTTGTTTCACCATGTATCAGCATTATCCTTAATTTATGAGCATGAGTGTAGATAACCTTGTGGGCAGTGGCGGATATATATGGGGAGCGCGCGGCGCAACCCCCCCCCCCCCCCCCCACCACCACCACCAGAATGAGATTTTCACTCTTCAGCGGAGTGTGCGTTGATATGAAACTTCCTGGCAGATTAAAACCGTGTGCCGGACCGAGACTCGAACTCGGGTAGAGCACCTGCAAGCGAAAGGCAAAGGTCCCGAGTTCGAGTCTCGGTCCGGCACACAGTTTTCATCTGCCATGAAGTTTCATATCAACGCACACTCCGCTGAAGAGTGAAAATCTCATTCTGGAAACATCCCCCAGGCTGTGGCTAACCCTTGTCTCCGTAGTATCCTTTCTTCCAGGAGTGCTAGTTCTGCAAGGTAAGCAGGAGAGCTTCTGTGAAGTTTGGAAGGTAGGAGACGAGGTACTGGCAGAAGTAAAGCTGTGAGGACGGGGCGTGAGTCGTGCTTGGGTAGCTCAGATGGTAGAGGACTTGCACGCGAAAGGAAAAGGTCCCGAGTTCGAGTCTCGGTCCAGCACACAGTTTTCATCAGCCGGGAAGTTTCAGAGTGGTCAGTTGTTTGTGAAGTATTAATAATAGTAATTCATAATAATTTCTCAGTAAAACTATTGTTACGAGACTCGTAACAATATTTTTGCTAATAACGTAACAATAATTTCCCATACCTAACTCGTAATTCGAGTTGGGGATGGGAAACTGTTGATGCATATATCTCCGGTAATTATGACTTTCGAGAAGATTCCTAAAAACGCATTGTTACTGTATAGACCCTCCATCGAATGCACTAGTAAGGAACGGAATCGACAATTAAAGTTCCACACATGCAGAAATTGCCAGATGACGTCATCTTTGCCGTATGATACATCTTGGCTTGTCGCTTTCACAGTAGGTATTTGTTAATACTCCTTAAAAGTCTGGAAGCGAACATTCTGGCAGTGAATGTCCTCGAAACAACCGAGCCACGTATGTAAGGGAAGCAGAGTCGCTGCCAGGTAGTCAGTTTGAAAGCTACAATCGTCGCGGTAAATTGGAAGTGATAAAAACTGAGCAACTGCGATTATTGGCTATTACCGCAGACTTCAGTCAGTGTTGTGCTTAGTGATATTAGAAATACGCGGAGTGTGACCGTGTGTGTTTTACTGCTAAGTGTACTAGTGTTGCATTTTTCAGTGCGAATAAAGTGTTTATTCGAGAATAATTGGGCCGTGCGGTTCTAGGCGCTTCAGTCTGGAACCGCGTGACCGCTACGGTCGCAGGTTCGAATCCTGCCTCGGGCGTGGATGTGTGTGATGTCCTTAGGTTAGTTAGGTTTAAGTAGTTCTAAGTTCTAGGGGACTGATGATGACCACAGATGTTAAGTCCCATAGTGCTCAGAGACATCTGAACCATCTTTGAAACCTGAAAACGCTTATATTTTTCCCACTTTCGAGCACAAGAGGGGACGGGTTGGAAACAGACAAGTGCACGATAATCACTTTGAACAGTATCCATGGCTGGTCTTCTCACAAGTTAAAAAGCGACTTCTTTGCATTAACTGTTCAATTTTTGTGAATAATAAAATGGTTGGAGGAAAGAAATCCATCATGGCCAAGAAACTTGTGACGGAGCCACTAAGTAAGTTTGCCAAACTTACTGGTAAAGATGGTGACCTTGAGATCCACTCTAGGCTCAAATACCACGTTGAAGCGTCAACAGATGCAACATTATTTTTGGCGACACGAGACAACCGCGAACTTGAGGTCATAAATCAACTGTCAAGACAGAGAATGGTTAGCATTAGGTAAAACAGAGATCGTCTTGTATCTATAATAAAACAATCATATTTCATGGAAAACGAAATATTTCTCTGAGGGGGCATAGACATGATGGGAGTCTATTAGAAAACGAAAATGATCGTGAAAGTATAATGGGTAACGAGGGAAACTTTAGAGTTCTTCTAAGATTGAGAATTGACTCTGGAGACTTGTAACTAAAATATCACCTTGAGACCAGTAAAGCGATCGCTACTTACGTAAGTAAAACAACGTGTAACAAACTTATTTCATGCTGTGAAGCCGGCCGAAGCGGTTCTAGGCGCTACAGTCTGGAACCGCGCGACCGCTACGGTCGCAGGTTCGAATCCTGCCTCGGGTCTTGGATGTGTGTGATGTCCTTAGGTTAGTTAGGTTTAAGTAGTTCTAAGTTCTAGGGTACTGATGACCTTAGCAGTTAAGTCCCATAGTGCTCAGAGCCATTTGAACCATTTGAACCATTTGAACCATGCTGTGAAACAGTGATGTTATCGAGAGTATTGGAGGAAGTCAGAGAGTCTCGTTATTACAGCATGATCTTCGAAGAGACTACGGACATAGCGCACATCGCCCAACTGAGTTTAGCTACAAGATATGTTGATGGTGAGGGCAAATTACACAAAAGATTTTTGGGTTCCGTTGACATCCATAAAGATAATGATTGTAGTGGAAACATTGACGATGAACCTCAAGAGAGTCAAGACGAAGAGCGTAGCGTTACTGGTGAAGTATTAGGTATTAGGATTCTAAGGAGAATGGAAAGCCTTTCTCTGTCACTGGAGATCTATGTGGGTATAGGCTGTGATGGTTTCTCAGTTAATATGTCGGAATTGAAAGGAGCTGTGGGTACAATAAAAAAGAAAGCTATCAGCGCGCAAGTATCACCGTGCTGAAGTCATTCGCTCAACCTCGTTGTCTCTCGCAGCTGCAAAGTTACAAGTGTGAGAAACTCACCTGGTGCTATTGAAGAAATAGTATCGTTCTTTACAGCGTCTAGCAAGCGGTTTGCAACATTGAAGAGTCGCCTAGAACACACGCTGCAATCACATTGTCAAACGAGATGAGTTGAGCGACATGATGCTGTTAATCAATTCGCAACTGATCTTGGAACAGTTTGCAAAGTTCTTAAAGAAATATAGTGTTGGAGGGATAGAACAACGACTGCCAAAGCCAATATTCTCCTTCGAGCTCTCTCTAGTTGCGAGTTTATCATCACTCTGTTTACACTGATTGACATTATGAGGATAACATACGAGGTGTGGCTAGAAAAAAACCGGACTAGTACTGGTGAAACAATAAAACGAATGCAATAAGGCTGCAAGTCGCGTGGCCTGTCACGTGACTCTCGCTCCGCCTACTGCTCGAGTTTCATCTGCCTCCTGCACTCAGTCTGCCCGTGGCGTCTGTTTTAAGTAGTTGACGTTTTGTCTGTGCGTCGGAAAATGTTGAGTGTACAGAAAGAACAGCGTGTTAACATCAAATTTTGTTTCAAACTAGGAAAATCTGCAAGTGAAACGTTTGTAATGTTACAACAAGTGTACGGCGATGATTGTTTATCGCGAACACAAGTGTTTGAGTGGTTTAAACGATTTAAAGATGGCCGCGAAGACACCAGTGATGACACTCGCACTGGCAGACCATTGTCAGCAAAAACTGATGCAAACATTGAAAAAATCGGTAAACTTGTTCGACAAGATCGCCGTTTAACAATCAGAGCAGTGTCTGAGTTAACAGCAGTTGACAAGGAAAGTGTTAGGCAGATTCTTCATGAAAGTTTCAACATGAACAAAGTGTGTTCAAAAATGGTTCCAAAGTGTCTCACAATTGAACAGAAGGAACGCCGAAGAATGATTTGTTCTGACATCCTGGAAAACATTGAAAGTGATCCCACCTTCTTACAAAATGTTATTACTTGCGATGAATCGTGGTTTTTTACTTACGATCCCGAAACTAAACGCCAATCGATACATTGGAAAACTCCTGGTTCTCCACGACAAAAAAAAGCACGAATGTCAAAATCGAAATTCAAGGCAATGATGATTGTTTTTTTTGACATCAAAGGGATTGTGCACATTGATTGGGTACCAGAGGGACAAACAGTGAATCAGCATTACTACATTAGCGTCCTGGCTACCCTACGTGAGCGAGTACGGAGAAAACGGAACGATTTGTGGAGAAAAAAGTCATGGATCCTTCACCAAGACAATGCCCCAGCTCACAGTGCGTTGTCAGTGAAGACGTTTTTGGCAAAACACAACATTCCCATCTTAGATCATCCACCCTACTCACCAGATTTGGCCCCCTGTGACTTTTTTCTTTTCCCTAAAGTCAAGTCAGCTTTGAAAGGAACTAGATTTGAGACTGTTGAATCAGTAAAAGAAAAAGCGACGGAAGTAATGTATGGACTTACCGAAAATGATCTGCAGCATTGCTATGAACAGTGGAAAATTCGTATGGAGCGGTGTAGAGACCGAGGAGGAGAGTACATTGAAGGAGATAACATGAAATTGTAAATAATTGTAAATAAATGTTTTTTCCAGCATCAGTCCGGTTTTTTTCTAGCCGCACCTCGTATCCAGTCGGCAAAATCTTAAAAGACCCTAGCTTGGACGTCGCGATGGCAAAAGTAAAATTAGATTCGACGCTCAAGGTGTACAACGGCATGAGAGCTAATGCTGATAGCCACTTGGCTCGTATTGCTAAAGGGGCGAAGGCAGTTATGGAAGACTGCACTGAACAGATATTCGCATGTTGTGCGGGGGCAGTTGAATTTAGTGAAACTAAACTTCTAATTGTTGTTGTTTATAGGTCCCCTAACTCCGACTTCAGAGCGTTTCTGCTTAAGCTAGAGAGGGTTCTTGATTCACTTTGAAGGAAGTACAAGAAATTAGTTATATGTGATGACTTGAATATTAATTTTGTGTATGATAGTGCAAGAAAAAGGATGTTGGTAGATCTCCTAAATTCATATGATCTGATGCAGACTGTGTTTTTTCCAACTAGGGTGCAGGGGAACAGTAGCAGAGCCATAGACAATATTTTTATTCATTCTTCATTACTAGATGGGTGCATTCTGGTAGTAAAGGCGTGAATGGTCTTTCAGACCATGATGCACGAATTTTAACACTAAAAGGCATTTTTACTCAAACAAATGTCATATTTAATCACAAACTATGTAGGAAAGTTAATCCAACAGCAATAGAGAGTTTTTTAAACCTTGTCAAGGAACAAGAGTGGCAGGATGTTTATAGTGCCGATAACATAGATGATAAATACAATGCTTTCCTTAACAAATTTCTCATGCTCTTTGAGAGTTGCTTTCCATTAGAACGCTCTAAACGGGGCACTAGCAGTAGTAGGCAGCCCGGGTGGCTGTCTAGTGGGATAAGGATATCTTGTAGAACAGAGCGGGAATTATATCAAAATGTTAGAAGTAGTCACAATCAAGCTGCAGTAGCCCATTACAAACAGTACTGTAAGGTGCTTAAAAATGTTATTAGGAAGGCAAAGAGTATGTGGTATGCATATAGAATAGCTAATTCACAGGATAAAATTAAAACCATATGGTCAGTTGTGAAGGAAGTGCTGGTCAGCAGCACAAGGTCGACGGTATAAAGTCAGTTCGCAGTAAAAATATTTCTGTTACTGATAAATCAGATACATGTACAGTATTTAACAATCATTTTCTGAGCATTGCTGGTGAACTAAATAAAAATTTAGTTTCTACAGGGAATCATATAACTTTCTTGGCAAATGCCTTTCCGAGATTGATGTCTGAAATACTCCTCTGTGATACAGGCAAGAGGGAGATTGAGTGAATAATTAAATCACTGAAGACTAAGGACTCTCAAGGTTATGATGAAGTGTCTAGCAGAATATTGAAGTGCAGTGCTACACATGTTAGCCCTGTATTTAACCATATTTGTAATTTTTCCTTTAGGAATGGTCAGTTTCCTGAGCGATTAAAGTACCCAGTAGTGAAGCCGCTTTATCACATAGCTGCGAAGCATGAGCATTAGCTAGGGGTAACCATATTCCCTCTTAACTGTTAAGATATTGTGTAAGAGTGATCCTGGTTTCCTTACACATACTTTCAAACGAGTATAACCGGAATTAGAATGAAATGAACACCCTTAGCTGCTTACAGGCGTTGACATACGTCAACGGGGAGAGATGAAAATGTATGCCCCGACCGGGACTCGAACCCAGGATCACCTGCTTACATGGCAGACGCTCTATCCATCTTTTTATTTTCAGATCTCATTTTGTTCGCTTTTGTTCGTTGCATCTGGTCGGGGCGGACGTCGTAAGACACCCGTTTCAATTCGTCGTTGATCGGTTTACTCAGTTTTTTAATTACAGAGGGCAGCTACCCCTCTGACCGAACACGCTGAGCTACCGTGCCAGCATCCATCTGAGCCACCGAGGACACAGAGGATAGCGCGACTGCAGGGATTTATCTCTGGCACGCCTCCCGCGAAACCCACATTCTCAACGTATTGTGCCGCACTACATTCGTAGTGCCCCCGCCCATTAACTCGTTACTCGCGGCGCGTTGCCGATTCCCGTAAGAGTTCGGGCACTGTTCGCGCATTCGCACAGAAGAAGAAGATGGTCAAGTGGCCGTACGAGGGGCGTTCAGAAAGTAAGCTCCGATCGGTCGCGAAATGGAAACGACTATGAAAATCCGATAAAGCTTTGCACAGATGTGTTGGGTAGTGTCTCTAGTATAACCCCAATTAGCATCACGTCGCTCTTCTCATTTCTGAGCTCGCAGTGAGTGCGTAAAGATGTCTAGAAAATAGTGTCTGCCGCCAAGTACGAGGGCCTGGTGAGAAATTTCGCCTGAAGCTATGCAGCTAACATTACATAACTGTCGTGCTGTTTCGTCTTCAAGACAATTCTCAGCCGCATTCTGCAGGGGCAATGAAGATGCTCCTGCATCGTTTGCAAATGGAAATGTTAGATTACCCACAATACAGTCCGCAATTGTCTCCCCCTGAGTTTCATCTCTGGTCACATGAACCGCTGTCTTTGACGACAACATTTTGACACAGACAACGAGGTGTAGGCCAGCGTGGAGAATTGGCGGAAAGCACTGGCGGCTGCCTTCTATGATGAGGCTATTGAAAAGTTGGTACAACGCTATGACAAAAGTCTAAGTCAGAACGGCGACTACGTAGAGAAGTAGCTGAAAGGTGTAGCTAATTGTTACAAGTAAAACATTTCTGATGTTCACTGTGGTTTCAATTTGGCAATCAATCGGAGCTTACTTTCTGAACAGGCCTCGTATATATATGATGTATTTTCGACACTATTGTATGGATAATGACTAGTTACGGAACCTTATCATGTTCTGCAACTCTACTGTCTTTCTGTCCATCAAATGTGCTCTCTTCTCTTGCTTTTGCTTAACTTTCGGGGATTAGTGTTCGCCAGTGTTGTACAGTAGGAAACAGCGAGATCTGCAGCAGGAGCAGTGCATACTGATGCGCGCAGAGCTGCGGGGAATTCTCGAGGAGTCCTGTGAGCTTCCAGTGAGCGTGCGAGGTCGCGTCCCCCCCTACCGCCGCCGTGTCGCTATCAGCGCAACGTGTCGGCACGTTCTAGACGGACGTGGCGCCAGCCGATCAGCGGACGGACAATCAGGGGAGAGGCATCGGCGAGCGGCTGGCGAGCTTCCAGCAGCTGCGGGCGCCGCCGATTCCTCGAAAGGCGCTCCAGCAGTGTTCCGAGGCTCCAGCCGGCCGCTGCCCTGCCGTGCGGGCGCACCTTGACACTATAGTCCACGTCCTTCGTAAGCCGCGTATTTTAACCTCGAAAATCCTAATAATAAGACACTCGCAAAGATTTCAGAAAATTCGAACAATCAGAGATGAGGTAGCAAGACCAAGAACGCGTGTCCAACTGCCAACGTCCATCCAAAGGAACATATCTTCACAGACTTTCTTTTACTGCCGACGTGTTACAAGGTTATAATGCGTGTGCTTCTACCTTATGCCGTATTGCCACACTGTCTGATCCGTTATTCCCTTGTCACTCAGCGTATTGTAAGATATTCTGCAACTACTGTTCGAGCTTGTATTTGACTTTCATTATACGAAGGGCAGAAATGTGTAAATCGTTAAGGACGAAAGTTGAGTTGAAAGAAATTTTTTACCGCAATTACACTACTGCCCATTAAAATTGCTACACCACGAAGGTGACGTACTACAGAAGCGAAATTTAACCGACAGGAAGAAGTTGCTGTGATATGCAAATGATTAGCTTTTCAGAGCATTCACACAAGGTTGGCGCCGGTGGCGACACCTACAACGTGCTGACATGAGGAAAGTTTCCGACCGATTTCTCATACACAAACAGCAGTTGACCGGCGTTGCCTGGTGAAACGTCGTTGTGATTCCTCGTATAAGGAGGAGAAATGCGTACCATCACGTTTTCGACTTTGATAAAGGTCGGATTGTAGCCTATCGCGATTGCGGTTTATCGTTTCGCGACATTGCTGCTCGCGTTGGTCGAGATCCAATGACTGTTAGCAGAATATGGAATCGGTGGGTTCAGGAGGGTAATACGGAACGCCGTGCTGGATCCCAACGGCCTCGTATCACTAGCAGTCGAGATGACAGGCATCTTATCCGCATGGCTGTAACGGATCGTGCAGCCACGTCTCGATCCCTGAGTCAACAGATGGGGACGTATGCAAGACAACAACCATCTGCACGAACAGTTCGACGACGTTTGCAGCAGCATGGACTATCAGCTCGGAGACCATGGATGCGGTTATCCTTGACGCTGCATCACAGACAGGAGCGCCTGCGATGGTGTACTCAACGACGAACCTGGGTGAACGAATGGCAAAACGTCATTTTTTCGGATGAATCCAGGTTCTGTTTACAGCGTCATGATGGTCACATCCGTGTTTGGCGACATCGCGGTGAGCCCACATTGGAAGCGTGTATTCGTCATCGCCATACTGGCGTATCACCCGGCGTGATGGTATGGGGTGCCACTGGATACACGACTGGGTAACCTGTTGTTCGCATTGACGACACTTTGAACAGTGGACGTTACATTTCAGATATGTTACGACCCGTAGTTCTACCCTTCATTCGATCCCTGCGATACCATACATTTCAGCAGGATAATGCACGACCGCATGTTGCAGGTCCTGTACGGGCCTTTCTGGATACAGAAAATGTTCGACTGCTGCCCTGGCCAGCACATTCTCCAGATCTCTTACCTACTGAAAACGTCCTTGTCAATGGTGGCAGAGCAACTGGCTCGTCACAATACGCCAGTCACTAGTCTTGATTATCTGTGGTATCGTGTTGAACCTGCATGGGCAGGTGTACCTGTACACGCCATCCAAGCTCTGTTTGACTCAATGCCCAGACGTATCAAGGCCGTTACTGCGGCCAGAGGTGGTTGTTCCGGGTATTGATTTGTCAGGATCTATGCACCCATATTGTGTGAAAATGTAATCACATGTCAGTTCTAGTATAATATATTTGTCCAATGAATACCCGTTTATCATCTGCATTTCTTCTTGGTGTAGCAATTTTAATGGCCAGTAGCGTAACTCTCTGTCCACAGGCGGGATTGGAAGGACGTTAGGAAAAAGGTCGGGTGGTATCACATCTGATTTGTAGGTATTACGAAGCAGGCGACCCCTCCAATACTGCGAGTGTGACGGGCTAGAAGGATACACTATAGTTCAATTCTTTTATCTCGGCGGCTCGTGCATGCCCGCCCAGACGCTGGAGATTGCTGCGTTGCCAGTTGCACACGACGCACGCACCCATAGAAGCAGCGCCATAGTATAGCATAGTTCGCAAGCATACGTGTAGGGAGGAGCGCGCAGTTCATGAAATAAAGCCACCACGGCCGCATTAACCCTTTCGCTGCTACAAAGACGTGCTCCCTGCATTCCGCGCTGTGGGCGATTTTGTCACTGCACTGCTCGCCTGTGCAGACACATTGTGTTCCGACTGCTTTGACACTCTTTATCATTCGATTCCACAAAAACTATTTGGCTCAAAAATTAGATTTTTACCTATCTTCTTGACTGATACCTTCCCCCCCGTAAATGACTTAATTTTGTTTCGATGTTCAACGCAGTTATTATGCAGCATTAAATATAGTAAACCTCTGCACGAAATTTTGAAGAGTTTGCAGAGGTAAAAGTCCATAGAGTATACTTTCCGTATGGTCGATTTTAGTTGCCACAATGTTGAGAATGAAATGTGGACAAGATACCTATATATTTCATTTAATTTAAGTACCACATAAGTGTCGTATGTAATATTGAGAAATATTCCACCTTTCGCGACTGTAACAAAAGTTTTACTTACACTGGGCACGTTTGGCTTTATTTTAAAGCACTTCAATCAATCAAAAGGAAGTAGACAAAATACATTAAACAAAACTGTGGACTTACAAAAACATTAGGACCTGAATATACCGTGTGTCAGTGAAGTGCTCAGAGCTATGTCAAATATAATTTATTTGCTAAAACACTGATCAGCCAACACAAACGTTGAATATTGTGCTACCGCAGCACAAAACTACGAAAGGTGACTTGGCAATGGAGGACACAAAATACAGTCCTCTAATGATGCTTCAAAAGAGAGAAACGCGTCTGGTCTAAATAAGTCGCTTATTACAGTTGCAGAAGAGGGATATATTTCAATACCATTGGTAAAACTGCGACTATGGAACAAAAACAAGAAATAGAACATGAATACCATTGTGTATGTGCCATACCTTTCACCGGTGGAAGTGCTTTAAAATAAAGCCAAACGCGCCGTGTGTATGTAAAACTTTTATTACAGTCGCGAAAGACGGAATATTTCTCAATATTACATACGACACCTATGTGGTACTTAAATTAAATGAGATATTGTTATACAGTAAATATTGTATGAAATTTAGGTATCTTGTCCACATTTCATTCTCAACATTGTGGCAACTAAAATCGACCATACGGAAAGTATACGCTATGGACTTCTACCTCTGCAAACTCTTCAAAATTTCGTGCAATGGTTTACTACATTTAATGCTGCACATCAAAACAAAATTAAGTCATTTATGGGGGGAAGGTATCAGGCAAGAAGACGTGTAAAAATCAAATTTTTTGGCCAAATAGTTTTTGTGAAATCGAATGATTAGTGTGTCAAAGCAGTGGGAACACCATGTGTCTGCACAGGCGAGAAGTGCAGTGATGACAAAATCGCGCACAGCGCGGAATGCGGGGAGCACGTGTCTGCAGCAGCGAAAAAGTTAATGAAGAGGCAAAGCACTAGAAATTTCATTCAAACGAATAAAATTCGTGAAGTAAGGCACTCCAATATCGTTTTTAAATAAAGAAAATAAACACCACACAAGGTTTGAACTCATAACCTTTCCGTTGGTAGCCCAACACCCTAACCGTTACGCTACCTCAGCTCCTCGAACAATGTAACTCCATAAGGACTCTAACCCTCACGCAACTAATTATAAACACTGTTGGTATGACTATGAATTACTCACGCTTCGTCGAAGTACAATAGGAAATAAACAATTACCGCTGTTCTTTATTGCGAAAAAGCAGTTCGTGAGATTGAAACAAACACCTTTCCTTGCTATCGCCTGAATTAGGAGTCTTATTGCTTGTTTGGTTTAATTAATTAATATAATATGAAGCAATTGGTATAAAGAATGCTTTTTCCAAACTTTCTGTAAAAGAAAATCTGCTATCAAGACATTGCTTTTGTTCTATTACTTTATTTATGACTGAACATTTCTAAAACTGAAGACACTCGTCCGTGGTCTGCACTGCTGTCGAGATCTGGCAACGTCATTCTCTGTTCGTTGGCTGACTGTGTTTTGTGACGTCAGATGCGCAGAACGAACCTAAACTCGGCCGCCAAGATATATGACGCGCACTTTAGCTAGGGATAAGACCCGAGCTACATCGCACTTGCGCACTGCGGCAAACAGGGCGGGCGGGCGGTTTTCCACCCCACCTAGTGAGTTTAGCATAATCTATCGTGGAACAATAAATAGTCATTATTCTTGCGCTAATTGTGTTTCAGTATTATCAAACAAAACCTCTGGTGGGCCACTTTCCTGATTCACCATCCTGACGAAAGAAGTAAATCTGAGTGACAACGACAATTCATAACTATAGGTAACATTTTCTAGAATATCAAAGCTCTGAGGTGCGTTCCATATTATATGTAAATTGAAGGTGGAAAGGTGAAGAAAGGAAATTAAAGGGAAGGGATTCCGATACCAGCTGCATCAGGATATTATGCAGAATCAACGGCCACGAGTGAAAATGTGTACCAGACTGGGTTTCGAACCCGGGATCTCCTGCTTACTAGGCAGGTGCGTTAACCACTACGCCACCCGGACACGGTGTTATCGCAACTGCGTGGACTGTCTCGGCACGCCTCACGGCCGAACCACACTCCCATCGGAAGCCACCTATCTGCAGTCCCTGTCCGTTTCCCCCACGCTCGCTGCTCTGAGATTCCCACAGGAGGTCGGACGTACTTGTGCATCCGCACTGAAGAAGGTGGGTCCATTACCCAGGTAGAGCAATCAAATTATATGAATGCGTGGTCTCTGTTTTTTCGGACATGTCCGAAAGAACAGACACCACGCAAAATCGAGGTGTACAACTTTGCTTCCGCCGTTTGCCGATAGGTGGCGACAACGGTAAGTAGCGGTCGAAAGAAACAGATCACAGATGTCAGGCAGTTAGCTTCGACCTCGGTCAACATAACCTCATTCATACATTAGTCGATTTTGGTCTGCATTATAAAGTTGTTCTTGATTGAAAATGTCAGTCTGCGAGCCTAATTCTCGTCATTTGCGGGAGATGTTACTGTTTTATTTCAATATGAAGAAAACAGTGGCTGAGCATCATCGAATACTCTCAATTACGTATGGTAAGGACGCTATTAGAGAAAGAACGTGTCGTGAGTGGTTTCAACGCTTCAAGAACGGTGATTTTAACGTCGTAGACCGGCATAGTGTTGGAAGAGAGAATGTTTTCGAAGATGCAGAATTGGAGACATTGCTGAGTGAAGACTCGCGTCAAACTCAAGAAGAATTGGCACGATTAGTGGGAGTGGCACAGCAAGCCATTTCAAAACGTCTCAAGGCTATGGGCATGATTCAGAAAGAAGGAACTTGGGTCCCGTGTGAGGTGAAACCAAGAGACGTTGAACGACGTTTGTGTGTTTGTGAACAGTTGCTTCAGATGCAAAAACGGAAGGGATTTACCATTGCATTGTGACCGGGGACGAAAAATGCGTTCATTACGATAACCCTAAAAGCAAAAAATCATGGCGATATCCCGTCCATGCTTCCACGTCGACGGCCAAACCGAATATTCACGGCTCCAAGATCATGCTCTGCTTTTGGTGGGACCAGCTCGCCGTCGTGTACTATGAGGTGTTAAAAACCAAGTGAAACAATCAAAGATGCTCGTTATCGACCGCAATTAATGCGTTTGAGCAGAGCATTAAAAGACAAGAGGCCGCAATACAGCGAGAGGCACGATAAAGTGATTTTGCAGCACGACAACGCTCGACCCCTATCAGTGTACATAATCTATATGCGTCGAAACGTTTATTACAGTAACTTGGAAAAAAAATAATTAAATTGGAGAGAGACATTTTGAGATTTTTGGTAACAATGTTTTCTCTTTGTATATTACATATAGATATTTGTATAATGTATCTTAAAAATATAGACATATTAAAGAACTATGTACCTAATAACACTCCCGTATTAGAATTCAACGTTGTGTCAAAATTTCAGAGCAATCGGTCGAGAACTTTCGGAGATTAACGATTTTGAACAAACCAGCATTTACATTTTTATGACGTTTTCCCTTGTATTACATGTATACCAGACGGCGTTCCAGTAGGTATACAAAAACACTTGAATATTCGAGCGCAACGTTGTGTCACAAATTTAAAGCAATCCACGAAGAACTGACGGAAATTTGACATTTGGAAGAAATGAACATCTACGTTTGTACTTATATAGAAACTGTAAATGTTCCTAATCGCAAACCTCCGGGAGTTTTTCACCGAATGCTTTGAAATTTTGACTCAATGTTGCATTGGAATCTACTTGCGTTTTTTATATACCTATTTCTTTAACGTGCCAACGCCGTTGCAGCAGTGGCAACACCGGTTCCCGTCAGATCACCGAAGTTAAGCGCTATCGGGCTGGGTTAGCACTTGAATGGGTGACCATCCGGTAGGTTGAGCGGTTTGGCAAGCGGGGTGCACTCAGCCCTTGTGAAGCAAACTGAGGAGTTACCATACGGTGGGAGAGCGGTGTGCTGATCACATGCCCCTCCAAAACCGCATTCAATGACGCCTGTGAGCTATATATATACACTATGTGATAAAAAGTATCCAGACACCCCCAAACATAGGTTTTTCATATCAGGTGTATTGTGGTGCCACCTACTGCCAGGTACTCAATATCAGCGAGCCATTAGACATCGTGAGAGAGCAGAACGGAACGCTCCGCGCGTCTCACGGACTTCGAACGTGGTCAGGTGATTGGGTGTCACTTGTCTCCACACTCCTAAACATCCCTAGGTCCACTGTTTTCGATGTGATAGTGAAGTGGAAACGTGAAGGGACACAAAAGCGTACAGGCCGACCTCGTCTGTTGACTGACAGAGACCGCCGACAGTTGAAGAGGGTCGTAACGTGTAATAGGCAGACTTCTACCCAGACCATAACACAGGAATTCAAAACTGCATCCGGATCCACTGCAAGTACTATGACAGTTAGGCGGGAGGTGAGAAAACTTGGATTTTATGGTCGAGCTGCTGCTCATATGCCACACATCACGCCGTAATTGCCAAACGACGCCTCGCTTGGTGTAAAGAGGGTAAACATTGGACGATTGAACAGTGGAAAAACGTTGTGTGGAGTGACGAATCACGGTACACAATGTGACGATGCGATGGCAGGGTGTGGGTATGGCGAATGCCCGGTGAACGTTATCTGCCAGCATGTGTAGGGCGGTGGTGTTATGGTGTGGTCATGTTTTTCATGGAGGGGTCTTGCACCCCAAGTTGTTTTGCGTGGCACTATCACAGCACAGGCCTACATTGATGTTTTAAGCACCTTCTTGCTTCCTACTGTTGAAAAGCAATTCGGGGATGGCGATTGCATATTTCAGCACGATTGAGCACCTGTTCATAATGCACAGCCTGTGGCGGAGTGATTTCACGACAATAACGACCCTGTAATGGGCTGGCCTGCACAGAGTCCTGACCTGAATCCTATAGAACACATCTGGGATGTTTTGGAACGCCGATTTCATGCCAGGCCTTACGGACCGACATCGATACCTCTCCTCAGTGCAGCATTCCGTGAAGAATGGGCTGCCATTCCCCAAGAAACCCACTGACATCTGACTGAACGTATGCCTGCGAGAGTGGAAGCTGTCATCAAGGCTAAGGGTGGGCCAACACCATATTGAATTCCAGCATTACCGATGGAGGGCGCCACGAACTTGTAAGTCATTTCCAGCCAGGTGTCCGGATACTTTTGATCACATTGTATGTATGTATATACACACACCTCTGAAAAGACACTTTTGTGAGGAAGCAACGTTGTGACAAAATGTTGAAAGCAATCGGTCAAGAACTTTTGGAGATACACGTTTTTGAACAAACGAACATTTACATTTTTATTTCTTTAGATAATCTTAGTCCCACTCAACAAATTCTACAACGGAGTTGCAAAGCGTTCTCCGGAGGTTCTGCGTGCAGTTAGTTACCTGGATTTCAATCTCATTAACAAGCAACGCGGCTAATTGTATGGCACGCTGCGCTTTCGGCGTGATCTCATTTCTCATTAAGAGCGTGAGTGCAGCGCTCATGTGGGAACTGCTTCCAGGAACAGCTGAGAACGCGCGCTGGAACAGACGGGGCCACAGTTGTAGGCAGGCCTTTTCCTCTCAGGACACGGCGATTTATTTCGCCCTCAAAAAAAGTCGCCCACGGGCTCTCGCGTTTCGCGTTTCAAATATCGTCTGCCCGCAGTCAGACGTCAGACGCCGTTCTGCGCGGAACGTTCCTGGTGGCGTTTAAGCCCGCTACCGCCTTCTGCTGGCGTCCGTATTTCGGGAGTGTTCCTCACAGAGGTAATAAATCATTACACTCTGCGCTGGCGCTCTTCTGGAGACCACGTGGAACAAAAATTACCTCTTACATCACAGCTGGTGTAGGAAGGGCGAATAATTTATTGTCGGCTGCTAACCAAGCAATTCATAAAGATGGTCCAGTTTGTTGCTGCTAAAAGATTATAAAGAAAGGAGTGTTCCAGAAGTGATTAATGTTCCGCCAGTTTGCCAGTTAGCACATCTTAAGTTACCACGCAAACTCTGCGACGCTGAGTAGCCAGAGCGGCAGAAATCTGTCTAAATTCTCGAAGATGCGTTGTGTGGACACAAGAGGATAACTACAGAAAGGCGCGTGGTAATGATTAAGACTCTGGTTATTTATTCGGGAGAAGTTGGGTAAAACTGTCTGTTCGGCCGCCCATATTTAGACTTTTCGTGTTTTCTCTGAAGCACGTAAGGCGAGCGCCGTGGCCAATATGCTCCTCATCCTCGTCCAATCACATCTCGCCCTCCGTCTGTAACGTCATATACGTCGATGGGACGTTAAACTGTACTTTCTCTTACGGAAATTTTCTCACGTAACAAGTAATTACTTGTTGCTCGATGCAATTGAGAAAGTCGAAGGGGCGTTCAGAAAAGATTCCATTTGAGGGCGTTGCTGCAGCGTATATGCAACGTAGCACGTCTTCGATGCGTGTATATAAGCACCGACGTGTAGGCAAGGCATTACATCTATATGGATACTCTGCAAATCACACATAAGTGCCCGGCAGAGGGTTCATCGAACCACCTTCACAATAATTCTCTTTTATTCCACTCTCGAACCGTGCGTGGAAAAAAAGAACACCTGGATCTTTCCGTACGAGCTCTGATTTCCCCTATTTTATCATGGCGATCGTTTCTCCCTAAGTAGGTCGGTGTCGACAATATTTTCGCATTCGGAGGAGAAACTTGCTGATTGAAATTTCGTGAGAAAACTCAGCCGCAACGAAAAAAGCCTTTCCTTTAATGGTGTCCATCCCAAATGTGTATCATGTCCGTGACACTCTCTCCCCTATTTCGTGATTATACGAAACGTGCTGCGCTTCTTTGACCTTTCTCGGTGTTCTCCGTCAATCCTACCTGGTAAGGATCCTAAACAGTGCAGCAGTACTCCAAAAGAGGCCGGACAAGCGTAGTGTAGGCAGTCTCTGTAGTAGATCTGTTGCATCTTCCAAGTGTCCTGCCAATAAAACGCAGTCTTTGGTTTGCCTTCCCCACACCATTTTCTATCTGTTCATTCCAATTTAAATTGTTCGTAGTTGTAATCCCTAAGTATTTAGTTGAATTTACGGCCTTTAGATTTGACTGATTTATCCTGCAACCGAAGATTAACGGATTCCTTTTAGCACTCATGCGGATGACCTCACAGTAGACGATAAACGGCAGCATAATCTGCAAGCAAGTTCAGACCGCTGCTCAGATTTTCTCCTAAATCGTTTACGTAGATAAGGAACAGCAGAGGGCTTATAATACTGTTCGTGTCTTTCCGACGTGCGTGCGCCAAATGCAGAAACGCGAACTATGACGACGCGTTAATACCAAACGCGTCCAAACAGAACCAAGATGCACATAGTCTTTTCTTGGCTGCCGATGGACAAACACCGGTAGATATCCTTTGGAGAATGAAGAATATGCACGGGGCAGCACGGCTGTCAAAAACCAGGGTTATGGAATGGTGCGCCAAGTTTCGTCTTCTTTTATTAGAGTCACAAGATCAATAACAACAAAATACATGGAAATCGTGCTTTACTTTAACCTCGTACAGTTTTGCTTCATATTAGCGAAGTTGCTAAATTTCAGGCAAAATCTTTTATTAGCCGTAACTCTGTAAGTAAACATTTGCGGACCTATGTTTATGTGGACTTGTTTCCTTAGTTTTACTTGCAGAATAACATATTAAAATATTTCATATCTTTGTGAATCACCCTCTGTACGTACAACAAAGTACAAATGAACGGTTGCAGAGCATACAGATAACTCGCTGAGGTCCTGGCTTTGAATGTGAGGTGCCTTTCATTACTCAGTCCTGGCTTTCTCATCCCATTCAGCAAGTATCTCTAATCTCTGTTGTCTAAAGCACAATGCATTTAAAGAAACTCGTACTTGTCACGCTTGAGCAAAAGAGTCGGCAGCTAAAAATTTACGTGTGTGAAGATGGTGCTGCAAATCGGAAGATTAGGGTTGAACGTTCTGACAACGAGGAAGTCATTAGAGACAGCGCGCAAGGTAGGTCAGGGCAAGGACGGTTCAAGAAACCGTTCAACCAGTGCTCTAGCCACCCACTCAAGTCCTGGCTTTGAATCTAATTTGCCTTTCGGTACTCAGCGCTCTCTTTCACGTCCCTTTCAACAAGTATCTCTCATCTCTGTTGTTATGTCGAATCTGACATCAAATGGTTCTCCTAATGCGTTCACGGAGAGATTGGCGAGTTTAAGAAGGACGCCGCTTTCATAATTCTCATGCGATCAATTATTTATTAGCTGTACCATCAGTTAGTAATGACTGTGATGGCCTTACACTGTCACCTCCAGCAAGTGGACGAGCTATGTTACCTCCAGTAATTGCGCTGCGTGCTAGTCCAGTAGAGCAAAAATCAGTTTTGTGGTACGTTTTTAATAACGTTACGGCTACGCGAATGGTCCACTGTGATACGGTTTTCAACAGGTCTTGAGGAGAGTACGTGGTTTACAGAATAAAAAGTATAGGGTGCTTTTTAAGAAAGGCGTATTACTGTTCATATCTTGGCAACGAACAAAATTACAAGAAGGCAGTCAACCTAATTAATGTCCCCGTGGTAGCTAAAAAACACCAGTTTTTCTCGCAGAAGGAGCAGGCATAGCATGTATGAAGGAAAAAACCGCTATAACAGCTGCTGTTCTCGAAGAGACCAAGATGTTGCTCCATTGTAGCCTTCCCTCAGTCTAGTTACTGCAATAATCGCCTGTTTTTCATTTTTTCCTTTACCTTGAACGTCGTCACACGTCATTTTTCTTCCTTTAGATTCTTGAGAAACTTGGTCTGGCCTTGAACAAAGCACTCACGTTTCTTACTTACATTATCCTTGGAATTTTCTCTCGGCCTGTATAGGTGACCCATCAGACATATTGTTCATTGCCGATAAACGGAGATTACGTTTCTTACTCTGCTGGAAATTCCCGCACAAATACTAAAAAAAGCGAATGTAAGGAAGTCAAATCCTAATGCTCGCTGTTGTATCTTCTGCGGCATGCCTTTTATGACGATCAAATACACAGCGGGACAGGTTAATTTCACAAGCAAAGAAAGGAAATTAAACAATGGATTACCTCAGGGGTCAGTATTATGCCCTATACTTTTCAACATTTATATTTCTCACATACCTGAATCCGGCGCAAGAAGTTTGAATACGCTGACGATCTAGTACTTGCGGTTTAGCACAAAGAGTTCAGAAGTGCTAAAAGCACTCTAGGTGACGATCTCAACAAAATACATAAGTAATTCACCATGTGGAGACTCATACAGAATCTCTCTAAAACCTAAGTCAGCGGTTTCCACTTAAACAACAAAGCTGGAGATTATTAAATGGAAGTCCGTATGGACGACACAACGCTCCCCTACCAGAGTCACCCAAATTATCTTGAAACAACTCTTGATAGGACTCTACTTTTCAGGAAGTATCTGGAAAAAACTTACAAATTGAGCACACGAAACAACAATCTCCAGAACCTCTGCAGTACTAGCTGGGGAGCATCAGCAGATATGTTTCGAACTTCGGTGCTCAGTTTAATGTTTTCTACGGCTGAATATTGTGCTTCGGCGTGGCTGAACAGTCCTCACGTAAATAAGACAGACACTCAGCTTAATAAACCTTGAGAATCATTTCCGGTTCCATAAGAACTACTCCCTTATGATGACTTCCAACACTTAGCAACATAGCTCCTCCTCTGTTAAGAAGAGAAGAAACTCTGCCGTATGGCTGTTCCAAAATAATGAATACTCTTCGACTTCTCATCCATGAAGATATTCCCGGGTTGAGAAAAAAACAGACTTTGTTCCAGAAATCCAGCCCTGCGACTGGCCCAGCAGCTTGCTGATAGCAACTTCACCATTGACGGCAAATGGCGTGGAATCTGGACTACAAATACTCTACCTAAAGTGCGGCAGAGACAGCAAAGGACTTGGAAGAGCAGTTGAATGGAATGGACAGTGTCTTGAAAGGAGGATATAAGATGAACATCAACAAAAGCAAAACGAGGATAATGCAATGTAGTCGAATTAAGTCGGGTGATGCTGAGGGAATTAGATTAGGAAATGAGACAATTAAAGTAGTAAAGGAGTTTTGCTATTTGGGGAGCAAAATAGCTGATGATGGTCGAAGTAAAGAGGATATAAAATGAAGACTGGCAATGGCAAGGAAAGCGTTACTAAAGAAGAGAAATTTGTTAACATTCAATATAGATTTAAGGGTCAGGAAGTCGTTTCTGAAAGTATTTGTATGGAGTATAGCCATGTATGGAAGTAAAACATGGACGATAACTAGTTTGGACAAGAAGAGAATAGAAGCTTTCTAAATGTGGTGCTACAGAAGAATGCTGAAGATTAGATAGGTAGATCACATAACTAATGAGGAGGTATTGAATAGAATTGGAGTGAAGAGAAATTTGTGGCACAACTTGACTAGAAGAAGGGATCGGTTGGTAGGACATGTTCTGAGACATCAAGGGATCACCAATGTAGCATTGGAGGGCAGCGTGGAGGGTAAAAATCGTAGAGGGAGACCAAGAGATGAATACAGTAAGCAGATTCAGAAGAATGTAGGCTGCAGTAGGTACTGGGAAATGAAGAAGCTTGCACAGGATAGAGTAGCATGGAGAGCTGCATCAAACCAGTCTCAGGACTGAAGACCACAACAACAACAAAGTGCGGCGTCTTACTGGTCCTCTACATACACCCAAGGGCTTTGGACGCCCGTGGCACGAGTGGAACAATACGTATACATCGCATTCGAACAGGTCGCAGAGTGTGTGGCTACAACAACCATCACAAATGGTGTGAGCAGTCCAGCCCAAACTGTCCGTGATTGTGGAGCATCTAACATGACCGTCCGGCACATTGCCGAACAGAGTAATTTGAGAGCTTATCTATCTTGATCCAAACCGACTTTTTCATCGCCACAGCATCAGACCTTGACTGGATAAGGAGATTGGGCATTAGAATATAACAATAGTTTTTAATGTTTTATCTGTATTTATGCCTCTCATGCATTTTTACGTATTCTTCACTGTATTTCATGTGCAGTGCTACACGCTAAATAAATAAATATCCAGCTAAAGAAATGAGATTAGTGTGAAGTGTAAAGAATACGTAAAAGTAATTGTAGGTGAACTGAGGAACAGATTGCGGTTCTTCTAGTGGGTTCTGGCAAGTCTGGCAAATTTACGAAGGAAGACGCTTTCAGAATTCTGATGCGACCAATTCTTGATTTCCGTGGATTGCTTAAGGCAGATCCTGCTATGGGTCGTTTGTAAAGGACACAGCCGATTTATTTCCCTACCATTCCCCATCTGCAATGACCTCGTTGGCGACTCGACGCTCAATCTCTCCTTCTTTCTTTCTTAAACTCGGATTCAAACTCTGGGATCGCTACAATATTACACTAGAGGACGAACTCAACAAGTACTAAGACATCCAGCGTGGTTTGTCATCGATGTAGCTAGAACGATAGCTTTGTGCAAGTACTCAAAGACTTTATGAGTACAAGAAAATGCGCCCAGAGAGAGACGAATTGCTTTCGAGAACTTTAAGTCGGAAAATTATGAAAACTATCGCTTTATGTTGATATTAAATTAATTCTGCTGTCTACAATATATATTTCGCGTTCGCTTCTTAAAGGAAACACAAGAGAAAACGGGGATATGACCCACATAAGAGGCATTCAAAGAATTATTTATCCTACACTCCTTTTTCTTCGTTTTATGTCTTCAACTGTAAGGCTATGTGTTCGGTCTTCCTCTTGTGGGCGATGTAGATGGTGCAGCTGGTATCCTCCATGATCTGGTTGATGTATTCTAGTCTCGCTCTGCCTCTTGTGTTATGCCCCTCTTCTGTCCCTTCAACGATACTTCTAATGACAGCGTTACAGCTCAGCAGATGACCAATCCATGTGATCTTGTTGTGTTGGATAGGTTCCTAGACATGGCCCCTGTTTTTCCAATCTTTGGAGCACCTCTTCATTTGATACCGTGCCTGCCCAGGCTAGTTTCAGTATTCTGCGGTAGCACCATATCTCGAAGGATGTTATTCTGTATTTTTCTGCGTTCATGTTTCACCTCAGTACAGCAGAACACTCCAAACAAATGTCTTTATGCTGACTTTCCTGAAATGTTTCTCTGTGGAACTGGATATAAAAAGTTTTTTCTCTTGTTAAAAGCAGCCTTTGCCTGACAGATGCAGCTCGCAATATTCTTCTTGGATTTACCATCTGATGTAATTTCACTTCCTAGGTAGGCGAAGGATTCGACTGTCTTCAGTCTCTCACTGTTATCTGAGCAATCAACAACGGTTTTTTGTTCTACTCGCCACTAAGATTTTCGTTTTAGGTTTATTAATTTTCATGGTATATGAAGAGCTGAGGCTGGTTTACATCTGGACCAGCATCTCTTCTAGTTGTTCTGCATCTTTACTTGACACTGCGGTACATTAGCAAATTTCAACACCTCTGTTTCCTTACCAGAAATTGTTATTCCTTCTAGGGTAAGATAGAGCTAAATGAATCATTTCAACTTTTTGGGCCCCAAAGGGATAGTAAATATTTTACCACGCATATTAAACTGCATTGGTGAATAGATCATAGTTAATAGTTTTGTATGATAAAGGTACACTGCTTTAAGATTTATTCTTTCTCATTGTAAACAACAAAATTTAAAATGTTGAATCAATGGAAAATTAAAAATTTGTGTGGCTATTTGAATCGTAAATGGGGCTACTTGAATCATTTTGAACTGTCGTACAATTATATACAATATGGAAGACTACACTTTGTAACTGTTCCGGTAGTCGTGACATGCATTTCCCACAGCGGAATTGCTTACGACCAGCAGCCCCCCCCCCCCCCCCCCCCCACACACACACACCTCTCACACACACAAACATTTAGTGAAACCATGGCTTGCACTTATCGCACGTGTTCCATTCCCCTTTCTTCACAGATCTAGGGTCGTAATATTTGATGCTGCAGAAACCACAAAGTACGTTTTTTCGCCGGCCGGAGTGGCCGTGCGGTTCTAGGCGCTACAGTCTGGAACCGAGCGACCGCTACGGTCGCAGGTTCGAATCCTGTCTCGGGCATGGATGTGTGTGATGTCCTTAGGTTAGTCAGGTTTAATTAGTTCTAAGTTCTAGGCGACTCATGACCTCAGCAGTTAAGTCGCATAGTGCTCAGAGCCATTTGAACCATTTACGTTTTCTTCCTCCGACTCAACTGCAGGTGATGATGAAGATGAATCCTCGTCTTCATTTGAATGTTTCTCTTGAACATCCAGCGCATTTCTGTAACCCTCGTTCTTCTTTCTTTGCGAATTTTCAAAAAGCAATTTTCTCTTTCCTCTTGTAAGGTTGATATGAACTGGTGAAGTCAGATGGCAAGCAGAATTTTCTCTCTCCTCGCACGTGTGGTATCGGTGGTTTTCGTTGGGGTTGGCAAAACAGAAGAAAATGTTGAAGCTGATGTTGCTGAGCTCTGACTATCAGAATTTCTGGGAGGATTAGGAGGAGATGCAGGGCCTGGGTTAACTTCTGGTTCTGTGGCAACAGAACGGGACTCATCAGTCTACACTCGGAATGTCGAAGAAGGAAGGAATTTGTGCGACTGTACTTTGTTTGGATTGAAGGGAAAATTCCTGTGCACTCAAATCCCTTCACAGAGTTTGCTACATTAGCTCCACGTCTCCAGGGGACGTCGAAAATTTAACCAAAAACAGATTTTCTGATGGAGGCTGAGGGACTATTGTGTGTAATTAGGCTACAAGAACACTTTAATAAAGAAGAAATAATGCGTTCTATATTCCGTTTCAGAAAGCCCCGCGAAGACTGATACACAGAGCCCCATTCCCTTACTTCGAAAGTAAGCAGTTGCTCAGATTTATAACAGGCATTGCTAGTTGCTCAGTTGATAGAGTTGCTGGATTCTGTCAAACTGGTAGCGGGAAGATTTACAACTAGCATTCATGTATTTCAACAACGGACATTATTTTAAACAGACTTAATACTGCATGGCGGACTGTTGTAAGCAATACTGTCTTACCTCTTCTATTTGCTTCTGCGTTATTGCTGTCTGCATTAGATCTATTTGGAGAAAAGCTCTTTTGCCGCTTGTGCACGACTTGTCTAGCGACGTTCTTGTAACATAATGGCGTCCGAGATGCGGGCACGGACTAAGCGGTAGAATGTTTTCTTACTGCTATCCATATAGCCCCATTGACCCTACTCTATAGCTTCTACTTTCTGTCAGATTTCACGTATTGCCCTCTGAATGTATCCACTAAACAAGAGCGGAGATCTTTCACGATTCTGTTGTACACCCTGCTTGGTAGTAGCTTCTTCTTGATGTTCTACACACCTTATGACACATCTTCTCTGTACAGTCGCTACACTATTACTCTGGACTCATACTTTATGCCACTTTCTCTCGTCATCTCAAAAAGCTGTCGCCAGTCTACCCCGTCAGATTATTTTTCTGAGGGGACGAAGGCAATACATGTGTCCTGAGCCTTCTTATGACTTTCCTCAAGAATTAATCGTAAGCCGCTTCTCGTGTGTCCTGACCCCCTTCTAATGCCAAACTGGTCGTCCGCGACCATTGTATCTATCCTGTCTTCGATCGTTCTTACAGTTAAAGAGGTCAAGGTCCAGGAAGCCTATGTTGTCACACAAAGAGCCACATCTGTTTCCATATCATTTGTTTCGTACTGTTGGGAGCTCCCCGGTTTTGTTCATATATTTCTTCCTATACAATATTCGCGAATGCAACGAGAAAGAGGAAATTTAATTAACGGTACGAAGCACACTTCGCAATTTTCGGACATTGTCTTATGGGTTTTAATTTCGCTTTAGATAAAAAAAACGAACTTCGAAATAAATATTATTTTTCGTCGATCTATGGGGGGGTGTAGAAACGCTCAACTGAAATTATAGTATATCTATGCAGCTTTTGTAAGGTTTGCGAAAAAACACGAGTCTAACTTTATTGTTGAAGTTTCCGTAATATTTTACAAATGGTTCAAATGGCTCTGAGCACTGTGGGACTTAACATCTGTGGTCATCAGTCCCCTAGAACTTAGAACTACTTAAACCTAACTAACCTAAGGACACCACACACATCCATGCCCGAGGCAGGATTCGAACCTGCGACCGTAGCAGTCGCGCGGTTCCGGACTGAGCACCTAGCACCGCTAGACCACCGCGGCCGGCCAATACTTTACAAGTACATTATATCTGTTGCTAGCGGTTGCATGCTCACCACCAATATAATCCTTGTGCCATGTTCTGAAATGTCTCCGGTATTCAAGGTAACGGTGTGAAATTGCTTCCAGCTCGTGACTTCAGAGATTATACAGGCACGCCATGTGGTTTCGTGTTTGAGGTCAGTTGGCTCTCCTGTAGTCGTAGTTATTTAAGAGCCCTGAAGAGCATGCTGTTGGTATTGTACTGTTTGTAATGCGATCTTATTGTTTTTTGTAACCAACCAATCAGTCACTGTCTCCGAGACTATTTCGATATCTAACGCTGCGGTTGTGTTCATGCATTTATTTAATGACGTCCATCGACGTTCCTGCAGCTGTTTGAACATTTGTTGTTGCTCCTCCACGGTATATCGATGACTGTACCATTCTGGGTCACGTAGCAGTATCAAACCTGAGGCAGAACAAAGTTCACTTCGTAGTGAATGTCTATGAGAATAAGAAAATTAGTTGCCGGCCAAGCTGTCACAGACTGGGTTCTCTAGCAAAGACAATGATAATTTTTCAGCTTTGACCAACGTTTTTTGCAGTGAAAAAATGGAAACTGAAGTGCGAAATGTCCATTTAGACATGACATAGCATATTTATTGAGCACAAAACGTTCTCCGAAAACAAATGTCCTTAGATACGAGAACAGTATAAAGTCAGAGGTTGCTAAACAGTGCGAACTAACTGGATGTCGCAACGATTACAACTTAAGACTGCTCTTTTCCCTTCCCGGACAGGTGCATTGCTCAGCAGAAAGATTATATAGGTTGACTCTCATATAGAAACTAACAGCGACCAGCCACTTTTTATAATACTATTTATTTAATAAATATCGCCGTTACCGATATAGAACTGACAGGTTCATCTTTAGACGGCTAGTTCACCTTTACATTAGCTTTCGCCTTTTGTTTTCGCATCTGCTGAAACTTCCTTGGGGCGGTGGCACCCTACAACCAAAACAAGATGCGAGACAATGTCTTTTTAACTGTAATTGTGCCTCGCATCGATTTTAAGTGACGTAAACAATTTACTTACGATGAAAAACAAACTACTTACGATGAAAAGTCGGCGCCATTATATTCCAGGAACATAATGGCGCAGAATTTTCATCAGAAGCAACTGAAACATCTTCCCTTTAATAATTTGTTTACATCACTTAAAATCGTTGCAATTGCACTGCAGGCCATCATGGAGGACATGCTACGCGGAACGTGGAAGCAATTAGATTACCGTCTAGACGTGTGTCAAGCGACCAAGTGTGCACATTTAATAAATATCGCCGTTACCGATATAGAACTGACAGGTTCACCTTTAGACGGCTAGTTCACCTTTACATTAGCTTTCGCCTTTTGTTTTCGCATCTGCTGAAACTTCCTTGGGGCGGTGGCACCCTACAACCAAAACAAGATGCGAGACAATGTCTTTTTAACCGTAATTGTGCCTCGCATCGATTTTAAGTGACGTAAACAATTTACTTACGATGAAAAACAAACTACTTACGATGAAAAGTCGGCGCCATTATATTCCAGGAACATAATGGCGCAGAATTTTCATCAGAAGCAACTGAAACATCTTCCCTTTAATAATTTGTTTACATCACTTAAAATCGTTGCAATTGCACTGCAGGCCATCATGGAGCGACCAAGTGTGCACATACATATTGTGATTTATGCATCAAAATCTTGGACAGTTGCCGCTGCTTATGCTGTAAGGTTTGCCCACATGAAGTAATGAATCCATTTATTATTAATTTCTAAAACAGCACCCTTCATTTATAAACTTCCCGTATTTTTTCTTACTCTACAGCTGTGAGGGAAGCCTATTCCATAGTATTAACGCTATAAGTGTTTCTAGTGGTGCATCTTTTGTTTTAATTAGTAACATTAGTTCTTAGATGTAACGGTTTTGACTGCATTGACTCAGACGCTACCGGTGAAAGCCACACAGCCCGCACGTCACCCAGCATGGGTGTCACTAAGGTGAACAAAATATACTTCCCAGTGTTTTCTTCCCAACAGTTTCCCTGCTCAGCTGTGAAATCGGATCCGTTTCCGGGAGCCCCAAACGTCTTCCCAATGCAAAATGGCGAATTTATTAGGACGCCTGCTCTTGGTGGGTAGCCACGTTTAGCAGAATGTCACTAAGCTTCCTCTCCTCAGTCCATATTTTTTTTATTCAACGTAAACCGTGCGGCTTTCCGGGCTAATGGAGAAATTCGATTACAACCTGATTGGAAAACTGTGCAACAATATGTTTTCTAGTGCGACTGGGCGAGCGATCTTCGTGAAATCTGATCGCACCCTAATGGCCACTGTTCACTCGGACTGGGTGAAGCTTTGTACTTATTGTTATGGAGATAGTGATTGACACTTACGGTACCATCAGTTCACGTCAAGATGTCGGGAAAATTTACTGCTCCAGTAAACGCAGAGGTTGGGTCTAATGTGTGTAACCGTGCTTCCAGTAGTCTATACACACAGAACCGTCCATATGGTGTACAAAGTGCCGACTCATTATTGAAAATCTGATATGTCTCCAGTCTTTAAACATGGCGCTATATTTTGTGGTTCAAGGGAAACAGATCCAATTTTACAGTAGGTCAGGAAAGCTGTTTAACAGTTAAGAAGAGCTGCAGAAAAATCGCGGCTGCCATGATGAAATAAGTTTAAGTGTGAGCTAACGGATGATGTACGAGAAAAGCTACGTAGTGACAATACAGGTAAAAAGTCAAATAACTTTCAATATATCACATGCAAGCCGCTTGTTCAGTTTCTACTAATCCGTTTAAAATCACACTACTGGCCATTAAAATTGCTACACCACGAAGATGACGTGCTACGGACGGGAAATTTAACCGACAGGAAGAAGATGCTGTGATATGCAAATGATTAGCTTTTCAGAGCATTCACACAAGGTTGACGCCGGTGGCGACACCTACAACGTGCTGACATGAGGAAAGTTTCCAACCGATTCCTCATACACAAACAGCAGTTGACCGGCGTTGCCTCGTGAAACTTTGTTGTCATGTCTCGTGTAAGGACGAGAAATGCGTACCATCACGTTTCCGACTTTGATAAAGGTTGTATTGTAGCGTATCGCGATTGCGGTTTATCGTTTCGCGACATTGCTGCTCGCGTTGGTCGATATCCAATGACTGTTAGCAGAATATGGAATCGATGGGTTCGGGAGGGTAATACAGAACGCCGTGCTGGATCCCAACGGCCTCGTATCACTAGCAGTCGAGATGAGGCATCTTATCCGCATGGCTGTAACGGATCGTGCAGCCACGTCTCGATCCCTGAGTCAACAGATGGGGACGTTTGCAAGACAACAACCATCTGCACGAACAGTTCGACGACGTTTGCAGCAGCATGGACTATCAGCTCGGAGACCATGGCTGCGGTTACCCTTGACGTTGCATCACAGACAGGAGCGCCTGCGATGGTGCACTCAACGACGAACCGGGGTGCACGAATGGTAAAACGTCATTTTTTCGGATGAATCCAGGTTCTGTTTACAGCGTCATGATGGTCACATCCGTGTTTGGCGACATCACGGTGAACGCACATTGGAAGCGTGTATTCGTCATCGCCATACTGGTGTATCACCCGGCGTGATGGTATGGGGTGCCATTGGTTACACGTCTCGGTAACCTCTTGTTCGCATTGACAGCAATTTGAGCAGTGGACGTTACATTTCAGATGTGTTACGACCCGTGGCTCTACCCTTCATTCGATCCCTGCGAAGTCCTACATTTCAGTAGGATAATGCACGACCACATGTTGCAGGTCCTGTACGGGCCTTTCTGGATACAGAAAATGTTCGACTGCCCCCCTGGCCAGCACATTCTCCAGATGTCTCACTAATTGAAAACGACTGGTCAATGGTGGCCGAGCAACTGGCTCGTCACAATACGCCAGTCACTAGTCTTGATGAACTGTGGTATCGTATTGAAGCTGCATGGGCAGCTATACCTGTACACGCCATCCAAGCTCTGTTTGACTCAATCCCCAGGCGTATCAAGGCCGTTATTACGGCCAGAGGTGGTTGTTCTGGATACTGATTTCTCAGGATCTATCCAGCCAGGTTGCGTGAAAATTAAATCATATGTCAGTTCTAGTATAACATATTTGTCCAATGAATTCCCGTTTATCATCTGCATTCCTTCTTGGTGTAGCAATTTTAATGGCCGCCGGCTACCGTTCGGTTATAGGTAAGAAACAAACATGACAAGTCACTTCACAAATGCTGTTAATGTGTAAAGCGGAGCAATGATGGAAGCGGCCGCCGCGAGTTATGCAGGAAATGCGAGATGCTGTGTCGACAGCTGGTTTTCAAATGGCCAATGACTGAAGTGCGGCAGGAGACGTGTTTTGTAGGCCTGAATCCAAACTCATGTACTAAACTGACGACAACTTCGTGATGTGTAATGTATTCTTGGAAGCTGTGGTCAGCAATCTGAGGTAGAACTAAAATCACGATCGCTTTGTTCACGGCTGTTAAAGCTAACCTCTACGAGATAAGTCAAGACAGAAAAAGTCCATTTTCAGCGCTAAAAGTAAACAGTAATTTCTCGCTATCATTCATTCGTTACCTGAAACTATCCTCGCACTGGCTTAACGAGCTGTGCGTTGCCAACCGATGAACAGTCCCCGTTGGCACTTAGTTACAGGCAGATTCCAGACCAAAAAAGAATAATAGCCAGAAAAGTAGGAGCAAGTAAAAAAGTCAATATAATGATGAAAATGACGCACTAGATAATTAGAAATAAAAAAATTACATTCAAACCAATTAACTAAATATAAATGGTAATCAGACATTTTAGATTAGGTTTAGAAATAAAAAAGATTTACGACGTCTGACGAGATTCGAACCTACGACTTTTAATTTGGTTAGTTAATACGTTAACGATTGCGCTAAACTCGTTATGTTCCTGGGTGTACTCGCCCATTCGCAATGATAAATTGCATCCTTCGTTAATTCAATTTCACGCGACGTCTTGCGAAGCTTGTCTAATGTAAGCCCATTTCTGTGATTATGATAACCGCATATGTGACGTTGAATCGCGTCTTGTGAGGAAGTATCCAGTAGTGTTTAGTTGGCGCTGTATATGAAACATGTGTACTTCAATATGATTGTTATGTGAGTGTGTTGTTTGTGGTGCGGCTATCATGTATGATGAAATACGAAATAAAAGTGCGAGATCTATCATTCGGGGTCCAAACACATCAAGGCAGAATGCCGGACAAGCTACCTAATTGTTGCGGCAGTTTGGCTACGGTGAAAAGTTCAGGCGTGACGTGGAGCGCTCTGATTGGAGCTGCGCGGTGTGGGATCCTTACCAGGTGGGATTGACGGAGGACATCGAAAGGGTGCAAAAAAGGGCAGTTCGTTTTGTATTATCACGTAGTAGGGGAGAGAGTGTGGCAGATATGATACGCGAGTTGGGATGGAAGTCATTAAAGCAAAGACGTTTTTCGTCGCGGCGAGATCTATTTACGAAATTTCAGTCACCAACTTTCTCTTCCGAATGCGAAAATATTTTGTTGAGCCCAACCTACATAGGTAGGAATGATCATCAAAATAAAATAAGAGAAATCAGAGCTCGGACAGAAAGATTTAGGTGTTCGTTTTTCCCGCGCGCTGTTCGAGAGTGGAATGGTAGAGAGATAGTATGATTGTGGTTCGACGAACCCTCTGCCAAGCACTTAAACGTGAATTGCAGAGTAGTCATGTAGATGTAGATGTAGAACCAGCTCGAACGTGTAAAGTGTCAACTATCAAGTTATTTTATTCAGACTATAGTTTCCTTTCCTATAATTTCCGATCCACAAATGTGTACCTTTTCATGCTTCCTAATCTTACAGTGATTTTGCGAAATATATGAGATGGAATGAACGCGTAAGGACGGTAGTAGGGTAGGCGAATGGTCGATTTTGGCTTATTGGGAGAACTGTAGGGAATTATAGTTCATCTGCAAAGGACATCGCGTGTAGAGCACTTGTGCGACCCATTCTTGCGTACTGCTCGAGTGTTTGGGATCCGTACCAGGTCGATTAAAAAAATGCATCGGAGCAATTCAGACGCGTTCTGCTAGATTTGTTGTCGGTTGATTCAATTAAGACGCACGTGTTACGGACGTGCTTCATGAACTCAAATGGGAGTTTCTGGAGAGAAAACACGTTCTTTCCGTGGGACGCTATTGAGAAAATTTAGAGAGGAAGCATTTGCAGCTGACTACCGACCGATTATGCTGCAGCCAACGTAGATTTCGATTTTTGTTGTTGTGGTCTTCAGTCCTGAGACTGGTTTGATGCAGCTCTCCATGCTAATCTATCCTGTGCAAGCTCCTTCATCTCCCAGTACCTACTGCAACCTACATCCTTCTGAATCTGTTTAGTGTATTCATCTCTTGGTCTCCCCCTACGATTTTTACCCTCCACGCTGCCCTCCAATACTAAATTGGTGATCCCTTGATGCCTCAGAATATGCCCTACCAACCAATCCCTTCTTCTAGTGAAGTTGTGCCACAAATTTCCCTTCTCTCCAATTCTATTCAATACTTCTTCATTAGTTATGTGATATACCCATTCTTCTGTAGCACCACATTTCGAAAGCTTCTATTCTCTTCTTGTCTAAACTATTTATCGTCCACATTTCACTTCCATACATTGCTACAACCCATACAAATACTTTCAGAAACGACTTCCTGACACTTGAATCTATACTCGGTGTTAACAAATTTCTCTTCTTCAGAAGCGCTTTCCTTGCCATTGCCAGTCTACATTTTATATCCTCTCTACTTCGACCATCATCAGTTATTTTGATCCCCAAATAGCAAAACTCATTTACTACTTTAAATGTCTCACTTCCTAATCTAATTCCCGCAGCATCACCTGATTTAATTCAACTACATTCCATTATCCTCGTTTTGCTTTTGTTGATGTTCATCTTATATCCTCCTTTCAAGACACTGTCCATTCCGTTCAGCAGCTCTTCCAGGTCCTTTGCTGTCTCTGACAGAATTAGAATGTCATCGGCGAACCTCAAAGTTTTTATTTCTTCTCCATGGATTTTATTCCTACTCCGAATTTTTCTTTTGTTTCCTTTACTGCTTGCTCAATATACAGATTGAATAACATCGGGGATAGGCCACAACCCTGTCTCACTCCCTTCCCAATTTCGTTTAAGGATCGCGAATACAAGATAAGAGAAATTAGGAGTTGTACGGAGGTTAGGTGGTCTTTTATCCCTCGTTCTATTCCTTAGGAAAGAAAATGATAGTACGTGGTACGTGATACCCTCCGCCACACACCATACGTTGGCATGCGCGGTGTTTGTGTAGATGTAGATTAAAGATAAATGAGATTTCATCTCATCTCTGATTTTTGAGTATTTCTTGTTAATTTCCCTGTGGCACAAGGAACACTATCGGCAATTCCAAAGGCCATTTTTTGTCGAGGGATTGTTTTTGGATTGTATCCATTTAAGAATGTTTAAGCGAGTCGTACGTCTAGGGGGACGTCACCCTCCGACAACATTTTTGATATCAGGTGACAGTGAGCAAGAGTGCTTGAAATCTTTTTGGAAGTGAAAATGCAAATGTAGAGGTTTGCTAATGAGCACACTCTTAGCCAAGTTCTTAACACCTCCATCAGTTAGCTGCCGCGTCTGATTTTCCGACCAGAACACGACCGACTGCGTACTAATGACCGTTGCCGAGAACCTGTATCGCTCCTCGCGGTGTGACAGATGCGCCGCCCGCCGTCACGCGTGGCTGGCAGAGGTGAGTGTGACGTCACAATATGCCGCGCGGGTCCTATTTGCGGCCACCCGCGGCGGTCCCTTTGATGTGGGCGGCGGCAGGCGGCGGTCCGGTGTCGCCCGCTGCAGGAATAGACACTTACTAAGGCGCCCCGCCTACGGTGCGGTGAAGGAGCGCCGCGCGAATTTCGATGACAGCCGCACGGCGTGTTTAGACATAGCCCCACATCTCACGTTCCGCTCTCCACTCTGAAATGAATTTCGCAGCCAAACTATTGCACAGTAGATATATTCAGTTAACATGCATATTCTGCGTCTTAATGGTGGTCTTGATTTACGGAATGCTTATGGTTGAGTGTTTCATCTGAAAGTAAGCTACAGACACCTCAAAAAACAAACGTATCACTTTTTTTGAGAGTAGGTATCTTGAAAACGAGACTTCAGTACCATGGGCGTGATAAAGTGGTTGTATCCTCTGCTGCTACTTGGGCAAATGTGTATTGCAACATGAATTGCTTCGTTTGTTAACATCAAGGTGGTGTGAAAGAGCGCCACGCCCCTTCTATGTGAACTGCCCGCGCAGCTCCGTCAGGGCTTCTGGAGGAATTGACGAGATAACAGACCTGGGGCAAAATGAAGTCTCGCCGCCCAACGGCGACGCCAAGCTTCCTACGGTTTTCCGGGGTGGGAATGTTGCTATTGGAGAAACAACAGCTATCCGGCTCTCTCTCTCTCTCTCTCTCTCTCTCTCGCTCTCACACACACACACACACACATGGTGGTCCATTGATCGTGACCGGGCCAAATATCTCACGAAATAAGCGTCAAACGGAAAAACTAAAACGAACGAAACTTTTCTAGCTTGAAGGTGGAAACCAAATGGCGCCGCTATGGTTGGCCCGCTAGATGGCGCTGCCATAGGTCAAATGGATATCAACTGCGTTTTTCTAAATACGAACCCCCCTTTTTTATTACATATTCGTGTAGTACGTAAAGAAATATGAATGTTTTAGTTGGACCACTTTTTTCGCTTTGTGATAGATGGCGCTGTAATAGTCACAAACATATGACTCACAATTTTAGACGAACAGTTGGTAACAGGTACGTTTTTTAAATTAAAATACCGAACGTAGGTATGTTTGAACATTTTCTTTCGGTTGTTCCAATGTCATACATGTACCTTTGTGAACTTATCATTTCTGAGAACGCATGCCGTTACAGTGTGAATACCTGTAAATACCACATTAATGCAATAAATGCTCAAAATGATGTCCGTCAACCTCAATGCATTTGGCAATACGTGTAACGACATTCCTCTCAACAGCGAGTAGTTCGCCTTGCGTAATGTTGATTGGTTGGTTGTTTTTGGGGAAGGAGACCATACAGCGAGGTCATCGGTCTCATCGGATTAGGGAACGACGGGGAAGGAAGTCGGCCGTGCCCTTCGAAAGGAACCATCTCGGCATTTGTCTGGAGCGATTTACGGAAATCACGGAAAACCTAAATCAGGATGGCCGGACGCGGGATGCCTTCCGTAATGTTCGCACATTCATTGACAATGCGCTGACGCATGTTGTCAGGCGTTGTCGGTGGATCACGATAGCAAATATTCTTCAACTTTCCCCACAGAAAGAAATCCGGGGACGTCAGATCCTGTGAACGTGCGGGCCATGGTATGGTGCTTGACGACCAATCCACCTGTCGTGAAATATGCTATTCAATACCGCTTCAACCGCACGCGAGGTATGTGCCGGACATCCATCATGTTGGAAGTACATCGGCATTCTGTCATGCAGTGAAACATCTTGTAGTAACATCGGTAGAACATTGCGGAGTAAATCAGCAAACGTTGCACCATTTTGATTGCCATCGATAAAATGGGGGCCAATTATCCTTCCTCCCATAATGCCGCACCATAAATTAACCCGACAATGTCGCTGATGTTCCACTTGCCGCAGCCATCGTGGATTTTCCGTTGCCCAATAGTGCATATTATGCCGGTTTACATTACCGCTGTTGGTGAATGACGCTTCGTCGGTAAATAGAACGCGTGCAAAAAATCTGTCATCGTCCCGTAATTTCTCTTGTGCCCAATGGCAGAACTGTACACGACGTTCAAAGTCGTCGCCATGCAATTCCTGGTGCATAGAAATATGGTAAGGGTGCAATCCATGTTGATGCAACATTCTCAACACCGACGTTTTTGAGATTCCCGATTCTCGCGCAATTGTCTGCTACTGATGTGCGGATTAGCCGCAACAGCAGCCAAAACACCTACTTTGGCATCATCATTTGTTGCAGGTCGTGGTTGACGTTTCACATGCGGCTTAACACTTCCTGTTTCCTTAAATAACGTAACTGTCCGGCGGACGGTCCGGACACTTGGACGATGTCGTCCAGGATTCCGAGCAGCATACATGGCACACGCCCGTTGGGCATTTTGATCGCAATAGCCATACATCAACACGATATCGACCTTTTCCGCAATTGGTAAACGGTCCATTTTAATACGTGTAAGGTATCACGAAGCAAATACGCACTGGCGGAATGTTACGTGATACCACGTACTTATACGTTTGTGACTATCACTGCGCCATCTATCACAAAGCGAAAAAAGTGGTCCAACTAAAACATTCATATTTCTTTACGTACTACACGAATGTGTAGTAAAAATGGGGGTTCCTGTTTTAAAAAACGCAGTTGATATCCGCCATCTAGCGGCCCAGTCGGGAGACTACCGCCTGAAGCCTGGACGCCGTCAACTTGGAACCTCCGCTCCACTGTTGACTACCTTCTGCCGACGGTCACCTCCCTGGTGAGTCGTGAGTTCGAGCCTGGGCCAGCCGGTTGCCCAGCTACCCTCTCGCCATTCTCTGGCCTGTGCGGGCCTGTATTGTTGCCTCCCATCGCCCGGGGCGGACGCGCGGCATCGTTTTCGGTCTAGCCGGGAGCCACGGTTGAAGTGCAAGGAAGGTAACGGGGAACAGACCACGGATTACAGAAGAAATACTTCAGCAGATCGACAGAAATGAGCAGGGAAATTCAGGAATACAGAAATACAAGTCACTTAAGAATGAAATATACAGGACGTGCAGGGAAGCTAAGGCGAAATGGCTGCATGAAAAATTTGAAGAAATCGAAAAATAAATGAATGTCGGAAGGACTGACTCAGCTTATGCGAAAGTCAAAACAACCGTCTGTGAAATTAAAAACAAAGGCCGGTGACATTAAGAGCGCAACGGGATTTCCACTGTTAAATTCAGAGGAGAGAGCCGATAGGTGGGAAGAGTACATTGAAGGCCTCTTTGAGGGGGGGGGGGGGGATTTGTCTGATGTGATAGAAGAAATAGGAGTCGATTTAGAAGAGGTAGGGGATCTAGTATTAGAACCAGAATTTCACAGAGCTTCGGAGGACGTAACATCATATAATGCAGAAGGGATAGATAACATTCCATCAGAATGTTGCAACAAAACGACCCTTCACGTTGGCGTGTAGAATGTATGAGTCTGGCGATATACCATCTGACTTTCGGAGAAATATCAAAAAAATGTTCAAATGTGTGTGAAATCTTGTGGGACTTAACTGCTAAGGTCATCAGTCCCTAAGCTTACACACTACCTAATCTAAATTATCCTAAGGACAAACAGACACACCCATGCCCGAGGGAGGACTCGAACCTCCGCCGGGACCAGCCGCACAGGAGAAATATCATCCACACAATTTCGAAGACAGCAAGAGCCGGCAAGTGCGAGGATAACACTGTTCTACACAAAAAAAAAAAAACTTTTTTTCTGTTTCTGATAAAAAATATTGTGACCCCAGTTGTATTTTGAGTGCTGAATTGAAAACTGTTTTTGGTTTTATTCTGTCAGGGATAGTTTATGAGTAATCGCAATTTTATTTCTCTTTTCAGTTTCTGATATAGTGCAGCAAACGTGAGGTGAAATTCGACAAACAAATGCACATCTTTATGATGTTATAAGTTCATCACATTAATGGAGGGTGGGATCTAACATATAACACAGTAACCTATGTGTATACACTTTGAAGCATTTATTTGACATGAGAAATTGCAGAAAATTGACAAACAACTGCCTTGTAATGCACATCACTTTTTTCTCTTGTATTGTGAATCTTTCTTCTCTCGAATGATATTCCAGCAATAATCTGCTAACATAGAAGGTACCCACTTCATAGCGCCTTTCTATGGTAGAAATATCTTTCCCCATGTTCATCCGATACGTCACTACAACTCTCTGTGAAGTAGTCCAGATGAAAGTCCATCATATGTACCTTCAAAGACATATTGCACCCCAAATCCTGATATGCTTTGATCATATCCTTCACAATTGCTTTGTAGTTAGTAGCTCTTTTTCTTCCGAGGAAGTTTTCCGACACCATCTTGAAACAGTCCCATGCGGTTTTTTCTTTATCAGTTAAACACGCTTCAAAATTTGCATCTTTCTGCAGCTCCCTGATTTGTGAGCCCACAAATACACCTTCCTTTATTTTTGCAGCTGAAAGACGGGAGAAATTGGTAGCTAGGTATGCAAACCCACAGCTTGTTGGATCCATGGCCTTCACGAATTGTTTCATCAGGCCAAGTTTGATGTGAAGCGGTGGAAGTAGTATATATTCAGGAGCTACCAGACTTTCGCCAACTTTCCATCTCCGCCTAGGCCATTTCTTTTTCACGAAGTGAGAATTTTGGTCTCGACTATCCCACTCGCAAAGAAAACAGGCATACTTTGTGTAGCCTTGTTGCATTTCCAGTACCATAGCAATTACCTTGAAATCTGCACATTTTTTCCATTTGTGTTCATTGTATTTTAATGAATTTAGCATCCTTTGTACGAATTCGTAATTCTCTTTCGTCAAACTACCGTAAGCTACTGGAACAGAGGGTATTTTATTTCCGTTATGGAGCAAAACACCCTTCAGACTTGTTTTCGATGCATCTATGAAAAGTCTTCACTCCTGTGAAAATAAGTGAAGTTCAGCACTTTCACCAGGCCAGCAACATCATTGCAAAATGTCAGTGCTTCGTCAGTTGAAAAATAAGAAATAAAGGCATGTTCTCTGTACCTGAACACACTGATTTTAGTACTTTGGTGCAGTAGATTATACTCTTGTAATCTTGAACCAAGCAGGTGCGCCTTTTGTTTACTTAGCCCTAGATCACGTACTAAATCATTTAAATCTGCCTGTGTTAACAAATGTGGCGATGACTCACTTGTGCAGTGATATAAAGAATCATCATCTGTGATTTCTTCAGTACTACTTATTTCACTGTCACTCGGAATTTGATCTCGAGCTCTTGAAGGTACTGGAAGGTTGTCCGAATGCCGCACTGGCATTCTCGCTGAAGGCAGATCTGGGTAAACAATGTGCCTCTTCGACTTTTTGTTTGTAAACCCCTGAATTTTTGTTAGACAGAAATAACAATCAGTAACATGATCCTTAGGCTCCCTCCACACCATGGGAACAGCAAACATCGCCACATTCTCTTTACCTTTCCACCACTGAATTAGTTTGCAGTAACATGTAGCACAACAGAAATGTGGTGCCCATTCTTTATCTTGGTCTCCACCTCTACTCCAAAGTAATGTTTGTATGCTTTCTTTATGACTGAAGAAATTTTCTTCCTATTTCTGGCAAACGTGAACTTCCCACAGATGTAGCAGAAGTTGTCCGGCTTATATCGACATCCACGACGACGTGGCATTTCTGCAAATTTAAAAATAGCATTTTGGTAATACACCAGTATTAACTTAATAGTAGGGAACTAGAGGAACGCTGATGTGTAAAAACAAGCAGTCGTTTTACCTTCAGCACCAGGCTCAATCAGTTTACACACAGGAACTAAAAGATTCAACAGTGCTCGGAAATATGACACACAGTTACTTGTCAGCCAAAACACCCACTCGTTAAGACTGACACAAATTGCGGCTAACACCACTGTTGTAAACTCGATGCACTTGCCCCTAGGAGGCGTGAAGCTTTACTGCCGAGGCAGCGACCGGCTGTCGCCGTTCGAGTTAATGAGATGTTTCAGGTGGTCTTAATGACATAGGTGTGGCGGGGGTAACCTAATGATGTCTGATTCTTCCCACCTGCTGTTGCACAAGAAATTATCACTTTCTATCACTACTGGATGCGGCAACATACCCGTATTTCTCCAAAACATCTCTGTGTTTGCCATGAATTGTGAATATATATATATTACATAAAAAGTATCCCTGACAACGATTTTTTGTTTACATATTTGAATTTCCCACGGTAAAATGGTCTAGAAGCACATACTTTGTCAGAAATAGAACCCATGTCGAACAGTGTAATTGCACAATCAGCGTAACATCTGATGCATCTAAGTTTCTGGCAAGGATAATATATAGAAGAATGGAAAAGAAAATTGATAATGTGTCAGATGACGATCAGTTGGCTTTAGGAAAGGTAAAGACACAAGAGAGGCCATTCTGACGGTGTGGTTGATAATGGAGGCAAGACTAGCGAAAAATCAAGACACGTTCTTAGTATTGGTTGACCTGGATAAGGCATCCGATAACGTCAAATGGTGCACGACGTTCGAAATTGTGAGAAAAATGGGGTTACCTACAGGTAATGACGGGTGTTACACAATATGTACAAGAGCCAAGAGGGAACAATAAGATTGCAGCAGCAAGAACGAAGTGCTCTGATTAAAAGAGTTGTAAAACAGGGATGTAGTCCTTCGGCCCTGCTGTTCAATCTATGTAGGCCTATAGAACAAGCAATGACTGATATAAAAGAAAGGACTCATGGGATTGAAATTGAAGGTAAAAGGATATAAGTGATAAGATTTGCTGATGGCATTGCTATCCTCAGCCGGCCGGAGTGGCCGTGCGGTTCTGGGCGCTACAGTCTGGAACCGAGCGACCGCTACGGTCGTAGGTTCGAATCCTGCCTCGGGCATGGATGTGTGTGATGTCCTTAGGTTAGTTAAGTTTAATTAGTTCTAAGTTCTAGGCGACTGATGACCTCAGAAGTTAAGTCGCATAGTGCTCAGAGCCATTTTGCTATCCTCAGTAAAGCGCAGTCATGAAGAGTTTTCGTCGGCTATTATTATGCTCCTGCCACTCAGAAAATATTCGTTTATGCGGATATACGAATTCAGTTTTGCAATTGCCACCATGTTCTTGAAAATTGTTAGTGGTTACCGCCTGGTTCCTCTAACACAACTGTACTCTCTTATCAGTTTTTTTTCCATTATCTACTGCACCCTTGTTGTTGTTGTATAGCGCCATAAAACTGGATATCGTGAATTCCAATCATTGTGCAGCTGTTTCATGTGAAAACGTGCCAGGCAGTTGCTGGTACGCTTTCGCATGAATCAGCTGCACGATTGGAATTCACGATATCCAGTTTTATAGCGCCATACCGATAACTTCGTTGATTTGAAAAAAGCGTATGGGGCCTGAAGATGGCGAAATGAATTGCCGAAACTGGTTGCTTTCAAAAAAAAAAAAAAAAAAAAAATTAATCTTGAAGTCTACAACTGATGGCAACGTTTATTGAATTGAGAAGTACGTACCAGCCGTAACAGACCAACAGAGATATAACTGTAATTCTGTCGACAGCAGTTGTTCAAATGGTTCAAGTGGCTCTGAGCACTATGGGACTTAACATCTGAGGTCATCAGTCCCCTAGAACTTAGAACTACTTAAACCTAACTAACCTAAAGCCGTCGGCACACGGACCGTGCATCCGAATGTTGAGCGTTGAGCGTGCCGAGTTTCTGACGTCATGGCGTGGAATAGCACGTTCGGGAGTCTTTCCGAACGTGCAGAGCAATATTTGGCATGTCAGATATTCTGAGCGTGCGTCTGAGCGTTGACCAATGAGATGGCACAACGCTACCTACGTCTCACGCACGCCGTCTCCCTTCAGTACAGAGTTGTGAGGTGCCATATTGGCATTCATTTCTAGCCTATATGTATATATACGGTTCCGAGCACCAGAAAATTGAAATCACTGCAAAATCCGTTGTTAACTGTGTGATTCGTTCCAATAAAATAATGAGAAACATCATATTCGTGGCAAAAGAATTATTGTAACTTGCCTATTGTGAGAGCAGGCTATTTGAAGGCAGCATCACACTGAAGATCCACCCAAAACGCATTGTTCTTGGTACAATTTGTTATAATTAAATATCAGTTAGTAATATAGCTACGATTAAGGTTTTTAGCAAGTGGTAAGATACTATGATTTGCAACGAAAGCTGCGATGTTGGTTTAGCGTAATGAATAGCGCCACTGTCAATAGTGAGTTTTTTTTGTTGGGGCGGTGGTTCGCGTCCTGACACAACCAATTTTTTTCCTGACATTCGCGTTTTTATTAGGTTCTGATACTTTCTTATTAGTTTAATATAAGTATAGACTATAATATTTGATGTTATGTAAATATAAGTTCACCTTTTTTTGAGGGGTGACTTTGTTCGATTGGCTTCATCTACAGGACACCTTGCGCTACTTGTGTAAAGCTATTTTGCTCCTTTTTCTTTTACGCTACGTAATTCACGCGTTGCAGAGATTCTGCTACTGGGTAGGAACAGTGATCAAGTAAGACTGACCTTGGGGTTTCAGTATAATGTGGGAATGATGAAATAATGTTTATCTTATGCCGAGAAGTATTCCAAATTTGTACCGCACTGTTTGTAATGGAACTATTACATGTCTCTGTCCTTACTGATTGGACGTGGTACTTTCGTTTTCGTGGACGATGGAGGAAATGTGTGTTTTAATAGGGCTAACGTGGGAATTTTACGCGCACCCGTTGAGTAAACAGTGTGGTTTACGAACTAGAAACATCCCTCAACTGCCGCTGGAGTGCGCTGCGATCGCGTATACCACGTTGGGGCCCACGTTCCGTATGCACAAGTCGCATCATTCCAGAGCGTTCAGCAGCACGTTGAACTTGGCACGCTCAACGTTAACGTTCGACAGCACGTTCCGTGTGCCGACGGCTTAAGGACAGCACACACATCCATGCCCGAGGCAGGATTCGAACCTGCGACCGAAGCTGTCGCGCGGTTCCAGACTGAAGCGCCTAGAACCGCTCGGCTACAACGGCCGGCAGCAGATGTTCCATAGACGTTGCACAAGCGTTTGTAAATAATCCCCACAGTTTCTTTCTCCGCAGTGAGAAATTCAATGACGCCACGTTGCTTGTAACGTACATCACCTACAGACGCCATTTTGAAACTGTCCTGCAGCTACGCTATCTGTCGGAAGTGACGGAAACTTGGCGCGCTCAATCAGGAGACTTCAAATAATACATACCTAACGTCAACCGAGAGAAAAAAAAATGCGATGCATTACTTTCTGAGCAACCCTCGTAAAAATCCGTTGTAACTGGCAACCTGTTCTATCAGCTCTAACCGCCATCCGTGCAGCCACGGCGAGCGAGGAACAGGGACAGCTACCTGGGGACAACCGCGGCGGCACGACAACAATAATATTTTGAAGCCCCTTCAGGCCTGAAGAGAAGCGCGACGGATTTGAGCAACGAGGATGCTGAGGCCTTGGCTGGTATATTTGTAGATGGCAGCTGCAGTTGCAGGTTTGAAGTAAGTGCGGACGCAGCAGTTCCGGTTAGGTCGCGGCGCCGATCCCAGACCTCAGAAATATGGGCACGGCGCGAGGCGAGAGCGCCTTTGCTGTCACCGCCGCCACAAATACGCTCGCCTGGCACCTGCGAAGGGGGTTGGGTGAGAGAGGGGGGAGGGGAGGGGAGGGGAGGAAGGCCGCCAGGCGAAGACAGCGCGCCTCGCGGCGCTTCGTTTCGACTCAGCGCCTGCCGGCCAGATGGTATGCGGCGATTGTAGGTGGCGTACAGGAGCCGAGGGCCAACCGTGTTCGCCACTTAACTGGCTGCGCCGAGCTGCCAGGTAGGGTGGAAAGCCGTCGGCACACGGACCGTTGGATGCGCCGAGTTTCTGACGTCATAGCGTGGAACAGCACGTCGGGGAGTTTTTCCAAAGGCGTAGAGGGATATATCTAGCACGTCCGTTTGAACATTGATCAATGAGATGGCAAAGCCACATACGTCACATGCACAACTGATTAACTTACAAAACCTAACAGGGTGTACACTCCAGAAACCATTAAGTAAAAGTGTGAGGGGGCTCAACCTAGTATCTATAGATCACTTCAGAGAAATTTTGGGAAATGTAAACTGGAGAGATGTATACAGGGTGGTCCATTGATAGTGACCGGGCCAAATATCTCACGAAATAAGCATCAAACGAAAAAACTCCAAAGAACGAAACTTGTATAGTTTAAAGGGGGAAACCAGACGGCGCTATGGTTGGCCCGCTAGATGGCGCTGCCATAGGTCAAACGGATATCAACTGCATTTTTTTTTTAAAAATAGGAACCCCCATTTTTATTACGTATTGGTGTAGTTGGACCACTTTTTTCGCTTTGTGATAGATGGCGCTGTAATAGTCACAAACGTATAAGTACGTGGTATCACGTAACATTCCGTCAGTTCGGACGGTATTTGCTTCATGATACATTACCCGTGTTAAAATGCACCGTTTACCAATTGCGTAAAAGGTCTATATAGTGTTGATGTACGGCTATTGTGATCAAAATGCCCAACGGGCGTGTGCTATGTATGCTGTTCGGTATCCTGAACGACATCGTCCAAGTGTCCGGACTGTTCGCCGGATAGTTGTGTTATTTAAGGAAACAGGAAGTGTTCAGCCACATGTGAAACGTCAACCACGACCTGCAACAAATGATGATACCCAAGTAGGTGTTTTAGCTGCTGTCGCGGCTAATCCGCACATCAGTAGCAGACAAATTTCGCGAGAATCGGGAATCTCAAAAACGTCGGTGTTGAGAGGAATGTCGTTACACGTATTGCCAAATGCATTGAGGTTGACGGACATCATTTTGAGCATTTATTACATTAATGTGGTATTTACAGGTAATCACGCTGTTCGCATTCGGGAGGACGACGGTTCAATCCCGCGTCCGGCCATCCTGATTTAGGTTTTCCGTGATTTCCCTAAATCACTCCAGGCAAATGCCGGGATGGTTCCTCTGAAAGGGCACGGCCAACTTCCTTCCCCATCCTTCCCTAATCCGATGAGACCGATGACCACGCTGTCTGGTCTCCTTCCCCAAAACCAACCAACCAACCTAATCACGCTGTAGCAGCATGCGTTCTCAGAAATGATAAGTTCACAAAGTTACATGTATCACATTGGAACAACCGAAATAAAATGTTCAAACGTACCTACGTTCTATATTTTAATTTAAAAAACCTACCTGTTACCAACTGTTCGTCTAAAATTGTGAGCCATATGTTTGTGACTATTACAGCGCTATCTATCACAAAGCGAAAAAAGTAGTCCAACTATAACATTCATATTTCTTTACGTACTACACAAATACGCAATAAAAAATGGGGGTTCCTATTTAAAAAAAAAAACGCTGTTGATATCCATTTGACCTATGGCAGCGCCATCTAGCGGGCCATCCATATTTTTTTACGGACCTTGCATAGCGCCATCTGGTTTCCCCCTTCAAGCTAGACAAGTTTCGTACTTTGTAGTTTTTCCGTTTGATGCTTATTTCGTGAGATATTTGGCCCGGTCACTATCAATGGACCACCCTGTATAATGAGCCAAATGATAAATGTAGCATATTTCTTGATAAATTTATACCCCTTTTTGAACATTGTTTTCCAAAGAAAATTACTAAATGTAACACCACAAACTTTTCAAAGAAACCTTGTATTACTACAGGTATTAAAGTGTCTTCAGAAAGAAAAAGAAAACTGTATGAGACAGCAAGAACTAGTAAATATCCAGAAGTAGTTTTATATTATAAAAATTATTGTAACATACTGAGAAAAGTTGTAAGGAAATCAAGAAATATGTATGTTAGAGAAGAAATTAACAACTCCAGCAATAAAATCAAATCAGTATGGAATGTTGTTAGAAGGGAGACAGGAAAAGTAACCACTGGGGTATGTAGTGTTACTGTTAAAGAGAATGAGACCATCTTAACCAACAGTACACAGGTAACCAATGTATTTAACAATCACTTCTTAAGTGTAGGAGAAAAAATTGGTGAGAATAGTTCAAAAGAAAAAGCCAGGCAGTACATGGAAGAGTCGGTTTTGAAAAATTTTAGTCAGATTAAGTTTCATCTAACAACCTCTTGGGAAATAAGGAAAACTATTAAATCTTTGAAAAATAAATGTTCTGTTGGAGTAGATGACATCTCTAACAAGTTATTAAAACAATGTGAAGCAATTACAGCTGATGTTTTGAGTCACATATATAATGCATAACTGACTCAGGGTACTTTTCCAGACAGGTTAAAATATGCCCTTGTCAGGCGTCTCTAAAAAAAAAAAAAAAGGGGGGGGGGAACCACAGATGGCAATAATTACCGGCCAGTAACCTTACTTACAGTATTTTCAAAAATCTTTGAGAAAGTAATGTACAATTTCAATTTTACTGTAAATACCGTTTATTTTCATGTGACGGATAGGAGGATGACCATGTAGGTAGGTAACACGGGCCATTTACATATCCTCACTCAGTTTCCAGACAGTTCACTGTTTCCGAAATCTAGAGGCGTCTTTTAAGAAACTGATCTCATACACAAACAACGCAATCTAAGTGAGATAACGGCCAATAGGTACGCAACACAGCTGACATAAAAGTAATGTGGTGGCGATCGTAACTGACCAAGGTTACTAGGACAACTACCGTAGTCTACACTTATTTAGTATAGCCCACGGTAACCTGAGGTACTTTTACAACTCTTATCGTGAGCAAAGAGAGCTATTTCTGTTTCTGTGGTTGAGGCTAAATCAATTTCTGTCTTATATCAAGTAGACGAGTAGTGTTGGCAGACTGCTGCTTCCAATTCCTATTTAGCTCAGTCTATTACAATAATGTCTAGTTTAGGAAAAAGACTGGGTCCGTATCCTAGCCTGACACACGTTTTCTGTTCTGTGGTAAGTTTTACGAAAGCAGAGATTAAACATTCAGTCTTGAGTATTTCATCGAGTCTCGTAAACCCACTGAATTCTCTGGCAATCCTTCGAGGACAATGGGATAGCAGCCGGACATGACGTATTTGGGTAATGATAACTGAATGACTGAAAACTACAGCTGTATTGTAACCAAACGTCGTTTAATCAAAACATGCTACCAGTTTCGACGCCAAATCCGCGCGGAGTGGCCGCGCGGTTTAGGGCGCCGTGTCACGGATTGCGCGGTCTCTGCCGACGCAGGTTCCAGTCCTCCCTGGGGCATGGGTGTGTGTGTTCTTAGCATAAGTTATTTAGGCAGTGTGTAAGTCTAGGGACCGATGAGCTCAGCAGTTTGGTCCCTTAGGAATGCACACACATTTGAACAATTGAACATTTTTCGTCGCCAAAAAGCGTCGTCAGGCCCCAAGCATAATCTGCCATCAATGCAGAACGACAATGACGAAGGCCAATGGAGTCTTGAAATGACAACAATACAACTTATTAAGCATGTGCAGCCAAGAAAGTCGAGTGCAGTGAGCCCACCAATGCTTGTTACTGGAAGTTTCCATCTGAAGATTACGTTGGTCTTTGCCACTGTGGAATGTTGATGGTAGATTACGCTTGGGACCTGAAGAAGACGCTTTTTGGCGTCGAAACTGGTAGCGTGTTTTGAATAAACGACGTTGGATTACAGTTGTTGGTTTCGGTCATCATTATTCAAGTACCCACCGAGGGAGTCTGGTATCTTGCCGTAAGCTTGACAGCCATGTATGGATCGAAAGTTCGAATTTTGTTACTTTTTTTGGAGAAAGTACCTTTCGTGGTGGGGGCCGAGAGCTTTTAAGGATGTGGCCACGGAGCAGGAAGCCGTCAATACCTGCGCAACGTGAAGCGGCCAGGCGCGTGTTCATGCCGGGTGCCGGCAACTTTCCACTGTGCGCGGTTCCGCCCGCCGCCCGGGCCCGTCTTTTGTGGGGGACGGGTCCGCCACGGGCGGTCGTTGCCCCGGCGACCTGCTGATCGTCCGATGCGGTCGAGTACTCGGCTGGCGCCCTTCGCCATTCCGCTGCGGCTCCGCCTGCCGACCGCTACAGTGCCAGTAAGGCCCACGTGACCGGAAAAATCCTTCCAGATACAACAATCGAAACACTCTTACTCCCCATAACCACAAAGTACCGGGTGATCAAAAAGTCAGTAGACATCTGAAAACTTAATAAACCACGGAATAATGTAGATAGAGAGGTAAAAATTGACACACATGCTTGGAAAGACATGGGGTTTTATCAGAACAAAAATAAATAAATAAATAAATAAATAAATAAATAAATTCACAAAATGTCCAACAGATGGGGGTCGTTTGGTGATTATCGTGTGCTCATACTCCACTTTCGTCATGCTTGGCCTCTCAGGTCCCCAGACCTCAGTTCGTGCGATTATTGGCTGATGCTGAAAGACAACATCCGACGCCAATGCCTCACCCTAGCTCCGGACATGCTTTACAGTCCGGTTCACAACATTATTCTCCGACAACAGCTATTGTTGAGGAATGATGGTGCACATATTGAGCATTTCCTGTAAAGAACATCATCTTTGCTTTGTCTTACTTTTTTTATGCTAATTATTGCTATTCTGATCAGATGAAACGCCATCTGTCGAACATTTTGTGAACTTTTGTATCTTTTTGGTTCTAATAAAACCCCATGTCATTCCAAGCATGTGTGTCAAGTTGTATCTATTATTTACATTATTCCGTGATTTATTCAGTTTTCAAATTTATACTGACTTTTTGGTCACCCGGTACTTACCACCAACGCAAGACTGCTGCTACAGATGTAATACGGGCAGTATATTGTCTGCATCTGTGCATGACACCCTTTCTTATTCTTGATTTCAATTTCAGCCGTACGATGCGGGGAACAAAATACAATGGGCTCTCATTTACCCGACCCCCATTAATCCGTTTCTCTGGCCCATCCAAGTGGGTTTTAGGGTGTGTTGCCGCAATCACTAAAAACGGAACCCTGACAGTGACAGGATCACAATGTTATAACCGAATGAAAAATGTTTCAGAACAAAAACAGTCGCCAATACAGACAGTGCCCTATGCGGCTTGTATCGCGGTTTTGTAAGCCTGGCCCTATCTGTACTGCCACGGCGGAACCGGCTGGCGTGCTCAAAGTCAACTCCATGGTTTAGATGTTTCATGACGGAAGGATTATGTATCCGGCTATCTTGTTGTCCACTTTACATTATATGTGGTTTTATGACTGATGGGTCATATATCCAGCTACTTTTACACAACCTGATGATGGCCCAAAAGGGCGAAACACGTTATTGATATTAAATAATTTCGCAGCCGAGACTGTTTTTGTTCTGAATCACTCATCAAAACATATTAGGCTACTTTCCGTTGATCGACAGTGCTCAAACTTAACAAGAAGTAAAGTTTCACACTGCAAGTAAAGGAAAAGATACGAAAATTGATAATCTGTAATTACATCAACGAAAGACATAATTATTATTCGACGTCAGACTTGAAATGAAAACAATCAGTAGTTCCGCATTCAGGCTAACTGGGCCCCAACGGCAAAAGTCTGACATCGGGCAAACAATGACTTCATTGGTCACATGACGTGTTTCGGAATTTATGCATCATCAGATATCCAGACTAGTTTGCGAATGTTTGTTTCACGTACACCTTGGAACGCCATATCCGCGTGCAGTAATCGCTCCTGGGTATCTGATAATGGATAAATTCCGAAACGCGCCATGTATGCAATAAACTCCTTTCCTTGCCTGATGTTCGACTTTCAACGTGGCGACCCAGTCAGTCATTTCTGTCACAAAAATGGTCGCCCACCTCCTGCAGGAATTTGTGCCACATTTATATTATTGAAATTAAAACATACTCGAAATTATTGAAATACCTGGGACCCATATCTTGCCAATATCAATGTAGTTAATAGGCAAAAATGGTCGAGAATCTCAATTGCCGAAATGGGTCAACTGTCTGTATAAATAATTAAGTTTGTACGGAACCTTCAGTGCGCAAGTCCTGCTCGCACCGAGCCATTTTTTAAGTACGGTAACTGTACACTGGAAATGAGCGTTTGGCGACATTGGCCGGTAGGCCCCTTGCGGGGCAGGTTCGGCCGCCTAGGTGCAGGTCTTACTACATTCGACGCCACATTGGGCGACCTACGAGCCGGATGGAGATGAAATGATGATGATTAGAACAACACAACACCCAGTCCCTGAGCGGAGAAAATCCCCTACCCAGCCGGGATTCGAACCCGGGCCCGTAGGACGGCAATCCGTCACGCTGACCACTCAGCTATCGGGGCGGACACAGTAGCTGTACAGAATTTGATACTCCGAAAATAACAGCATTAACAATAGAGGAAGGAGATCATTACATTTAAATTCCGCCAATCACCGTACGTGGATCATGGCACCGTGCCAGTGAAGAAGTTAACACTGGGTTGAACAGTACCGTCATGCGCCGTGTCTTACGAGTGTAAAAAGACGTTAAAAGGGAATAAAGTGGACAAATAATTATATGGACTGCATAGAATAGATAGAGGAGAACCATTAAAAAAAAAAAAAAGGTGCTGAATTTGTTATTGGAATGTGAACGGTGTCAAACTGGAAGAACAAGTGGAAGAAAATTGAACACTTTTGTTTCAAAAGGGTGAGTTCTGACGACGTAATTACCGTCGTTTGATGATCGACAGACAATGAAGATAGTGATGATGGAATATCTCACTAAGAAAGAGAGTACGCCACATGCAGCGGCGACAACGCAACTGGGCAAAAAACATTATGATAGTTGAAACAGAGGGCGGGAAGAAGTTCGGTCGAACTAATGCTAATGAAAAGCCTGCGTCATCCCGTTGTTCATAAACGACGTATCTGGCTGAAAAGAAACTTAACCATTTATTTCAGTGTACAAAACTCGCTACTTTCTTTCTTTCGATATCTCGTCAAAATGTACGTGAGAATAGTGCATAATTTGTGTTTGTGCATATTTCGTCAAAATTTAAGTGAAAATCATGTATAATGTGTGTGTGTGTGTGTGTGTGTGTGTGTGTGTGTGTGTGTGTATGTGTGTGAGAGGGGGTGGATCATGGCGGCGGGAGCATTTATTCATGTCATACTAATTTTTTCCCCAATTTCTGGATTATCAGAATTCTGAATAAAGGAGATGACCTACAGTCCCATCCAGTCCGTAGAATCTAGCTCTGCTGCTTCCGGTAACCTGCGTCTCATCCAAAACCCACGCCGCATACAGCGTACCTATCACCTACCCTCGCACTTTTGTGACGAAGTTTGTATGGATGATTAATGTGACTGTACCATCATAATACACAGTGACACGAATTGTGTAGTATACTGCGTTTACTCAGATATCGAAATATTGTCAGATTTCCCAATAGTGACTTCTGATTCTGTATTTTGTACCCAAAATTATAATTTGGAAGAACTGTACGTCAAGCTACCTCTGCATGTCTATTGTTAGGTCTGAAGAAGGTCATCGAGGAGCGAAATTAATAACCTGATTAACAAATATGTGTGATCCGTAACTCGATTTGTAATAGAATAAAATAAATTTCTGGATCGATGGAGAACCTTACAGCAACTATGTCGCACCTCGTGTAACCTTGCAGTCTTTGGAAGAGTTCTATCACATAGTTAGCACAACATTAGGTTTCCTCGTCCCTATGCACTTTTGCATTTATCTTCGCTCTCAGCTGGTGCCTTTATTTCTCGCTCTTTTTCGGGCCAGTTAACTTATTTTTCAGATTTGTTTCTTTGTAAGCAGCTGTCATACAGTTTTGTTCATATGTCACTAAACCAACTGGACAGGTGCGTTATTCTACAAGAATTGTTGTTAATTCAGTCTTAATAATACTGGAATTGCAGTAAGAGCCCTATTCCTTAATACAACTATTATTATCATAATTAATATTAAGAGGGAGAAACACTTCCTTATGTTCTGCAAAATTGTAATTATTTTGTCACGAACCGGCTTTCGGCTTCTCAGACTATCTCCAGGAGCCGAAAGCCGGTTCGTGGCGAAATAAGCATAATTTTGCAGAACATTAGGAAGTGTTTTTTTCTTCATAATGTTATTACTATGTTCTACGAAGCACCGACGGAAAATTCGGTAAATATTGCGAGGGTAATCCCAAAAGTAAGGTCTCCTATTTTTTTTATAAGTACAGAACTCTGTGTGGCACTTGGTCACGCTGTTATGAAGAGTGCTTCACGCTTGTGTGTAAACATGCGCACGCCGCGCTGAGGCGCTCAGTCTTGGCTTGCAGCCGTTGAGAATGGAGCTCCCGTCGGATGTTACCGCCAAGTGCGAATTGCGTGCAGTTATTCGGTTTTTGAACGCAAAGGGCACTGCGCGGATTGAAATCCATCGCCAATTGACGGAAGTGTACGGTGTGTCGTGCACTGATGTCAAAAATGTTCGTAAGTGGTGTAGAGAGTTTGCAGCTGGCCGGATTGAAATTCACGACGAACAAAGGGGCGGGAGACCGTCAATTTCTGAGGAGACAGGGTTGAAGGTTGAGCAAAGCATGCGTGAAGATCGGTGTATCACCCTGGATGATCACTGCACGTTCGTTCCTGAGGTTTCCCGAAGCACCGCTCACAGAATTTTAACGGAAACATTGAACTACCGGAAGGTGTGCGCAAGATGGGTGCCATGCATGCTGACTGAGGACCACATGCGGCAACGAGTTGATGCTTCCCGCGCATTTCTTCATCGCCTTGCAGCCGAACAGGACAACTTTCTGGACTCAAGGCGGCATCTTCTTCGCCAAAGCCGCAGAAATTCAAACAAACACAGTCTTCCGGTAAAGTCATGACAACCGTTTTTTGGGTTCGGAAAGGGGTATTGTTGGTCGACTTTATGCCCACTGAGACCACAATTAACGCTGACAGGTACTGTGAGACTCTGAAAAAACTCAAACGGTCAATTCAGAACCGGAGAGGAGGAAAGTTGAGCAAGGGCGTACACATTCTCCTTGACAACGCTCACCCACACATCGCTCGGCAAACCGTTGCTCTCCTGCAACAGTTTCAGTGGAACAGAGTCACCCACCCACCCTATAGTCCTGACTTGGCGCCCAGTGACTATCACCTGTTCCCTAGGTTAAAAGATCATATGGCCGGAAAGCGATTCAGCTCCGACGACGAGGTGAAAGAAGAGGTTCATAACTTTCCGAACAGATTGGCGGCGAGCTGGTATGACATGGGCATACAAAAACTGCCACAGCGTCTACAAAAATGCATTGACAGAAATGTTGATTGTGTCGAAAAATAGCTAAATGTTCAAGCTGTAAACTGATGTAAACCATTGTAGAAATAAACAGGTCTATGTACTTATAAAAAAATAGGAGACTGTGGTGTCACCGCCAGACACCACACTTGCTAGGTGGTAGCCTTTAAATCGGCCGCGGTCCATTAGTATACGTCGGACCCGCGTGTCGCCACTGTCAGTAATTGCAGACCGAGCGTCACCACACGGCAGGTCTAGAGAGACGTCCTGGCACTCGCCCAGTTGTACAGCCGACGTTCATAGCAGTGGTTCACTGACAATTACGCTCTCATTTGCCGAGACGATAGTTAGCATAGCCTTCAGCTACGTCATTTGCTACGACCTAGCAAGGCGCCATTACCAGTTATATTGAGCTTATTATAAAACCTGTACCGTGAAGAGCGATGTACACCAATTATGGATTAAAGTTAAGTATTACATCATCTACGTACTTTATTTGCAATTCTCAAGACATTGTCCTGTTCCAGACCTCACGCCAGTCTGCGTGTAATTAAACGCGTGCAATTCGGCCTCCTCTAGCAACCCGGTGTTGGCACTTCTGTCAACATTTCAGAGACCTTACTTTTGGGATTACCCTCGTAATATTTACTGAATTTTCCGTCGGTGCTTGGCAGAACATAATAATAACATTAAAAAGAAATCGTAAATGTATTCAGCTCACGTATTCTCCGCATTGTAACGTTAACTGTACACTGAGGTGGTAAAACTCACAGGGTACCTTCTAATATCGTGTCGGACCTCCTTTCGCCCGAAATGATGCAGCAACTCGACGTGGTATAGACTCAATAAGTCGTTGGAAGTCCTCTGCAGAAATGTTGAGTCATACTGCCATAACTGCGGAAGTCTGGCCGGTGCAGGATTCTGTGCACGATGTGACCTTTCGATTATATCCCATAAATGTTGGACGGCATTCATGTCGGGCAATTGGGTGGCCAAATCATTCGCTCTAAGTGTCCAGAATGTTCTTCAAACTAATCTCGAGCAACTGTCGCCCGATGAAATGGCGCATCGTCATCCAACAAAATTCCATCGCTGTTTGGGAACATGAAGTCCATGAATGGCTGGAAATGGTCTGCAAGCAGCCAAACGGAATTATCGGTTCATTTGGACCACAGGACCCAGCCCACTCCGTGTGAACACGACCCAGACCATTATGGAGCCACCACCAGCTTGCACAGAGCCTTGTTGACAACTTGGAGCCACGGCTTCGCGGGGTGTGCACCACACTCGAACCCTACCGTCAGCTCTTACCGACTGAAACCGGGACTCATCTGACCAGGCTACGGTTTCCCGGTGTAGGGTCCAACCGCTATGGTCACGAGGACAGAAGACGCGCTGCAGACGATGTCGCGCTGTTATCAAAGGCACTCGCCTTGGTCGTCTGTTGCCGTAGCCCGTTAACGCCAGATGTCACACTGCCCTAGCGGATACGCTCGTCGTACGTCCCAAATACGAGGTGCGACAATAAAGTAATGAGACCTTCGACCATAAATATAATAGACTGGCCCTGACGTCATTTTCGTGGCTCCAGCATCTCTGGGCTAAAGTCACGTGAATGTTGGCAAAACATGGTTGTTTCGTGTTGCACTTATAGCTGTACTCAGCGTTTTGTCGGGGGAAGTGGCATTACATTTCACGTGTGTTTCTATGATAGTGCAGATGCGTTTATTGAAATCTGCTGAAGTGACTTTTATATGTTTTTTTTTACACTTGAAATAGAGTATCACGTAAATTAAAGTGTTGAAAGTGATGCCTGTAATGTCAGACTCTTATTACATTTTGGAAAGTATCTGTGATAATTCGGTTACAGAAGTAAGTATAATTGTTTCTCGTTCCTACTCATAGGTTCCCTAAGGATGAAAACCGAAGACAGCTTTGGATACAGGCCCTGAAACGGAAAAACCTTAACCCATCTGCACATACGCGCCTTTGCTCGAAGCACTTCAAATGGTTCAAATGGCTCTGAGCACTATGGGACTCAACTGCTGTGGTCATTAGTCCCCTAGAACTTAGAACTACTTAAACCTAACTAACCTAAGGACATCACACACATCCATGCCCGAGGCAGGATTCGAACCTGCGACCGTAGCAGTCGCACGGTTCCGGACTGCGCGCCTAGAACCGCGAGACCACCGCGGCCGGCCGAAGCACTTCGCGGAGAAGTGTTTTGATAAGTTAGTTATTATTTATAATGTATATTTATAATTTATATTTACAGTGTCTGTCATTTTGAAACCTAGGCTCCAAAATTATTTTCTGAAACTTCAAAGTCTCACCTTTCATCTAAAATATCATTTTTTTAAACTGATAGTTTAAACTTTTGTAAAAATAGTGGGAACTGAACCTTTGAAGTGCACCTGAAATTGATACTCTAAAATGGACCTGCTCCTAAAGTCGACAATTTTGCCACCTGTATTTGACATAATTCCCTTATCCCACTTTCTTTTATAAGTGACTAGAGCTCAAAACGTGGCGAATCAAATGTTTAGAGTTTTGACACGAGCCCACTCTTACTGTTTAAAAGAATTTTAACGACATTTTACTTTAATTGATAGTTTATAGTAATTTCGTCCCGCTGCCCACCAGAGTGGCGTTAGATGTATTTGTTAGATTTTATAAATGGTACTGTGAACAAATCCAGGTAAAATGTAGTTCTGGCATAATTTTTCGCAAATAAAAAAGTAATTTTTGTTGGAAGCGTTTGGCAGTCAATTGAGAAATGGGGGGAAAATACGATACAAACATAGGATGGCAGAATGCAGATTTGAAATCCCGCCACGTTTTGCCAACAGTCACGTGGTTTATGTTGGAGCCACACCAGCCCTATAGCTTCTGCACAGCAAGGCCAGTCTACTAGTATCTATGGTCGAAGAATGAGACTGATTTTCTTTGCAAGATGTGGCAACCGTGCAGGTTTGCGAAGGCACAATATCTTTGACCTTGGTCTATAAGCTGCTTCTAGTCCAAGTGGCACATCGATGCAACTGCTCAGTCGTGAGTTGTGCTGTAATGAGTTAACACGTGTTTGTGTCTCTCGTCACGGAAATGGAACTGCATAATATTGCGCAACAGTATGTCATTTCTTTTTGCGTTAAATTAGGTGAAAACGCGACGACAACTTACGGTAAGCTTCAGAAGGCTTTTGGAAAGGAGGTTATGTCAAGAGCTCAAGTTTTTCGTTGGCATAAAATGTTTAGTGAAGACAGAACGAACATTGAACATGAAGACCGCAATGTACAACCATCAACCTCACGGACGGATGTCAACTTGGCCAGGGTGCCTGAACTCGTACGATCTGATCGAAGATTATCAGTGAAAATGATTGCAGAAGAACTAAAAATCAATCGAGAAACGGTTCGTCTAATAATAACTGAAGATCTTGATATGAGAAAGATTTGTGCAAAAATGGTCCCCAAAAATCTCACATCACAACAGCGAGAAACACGGAAAAATGTGGCAGGCGATCTGTTACAGCAAACGGAAATCAATCCAGAATTGTTGTGCCGTCGTATCAATGGTGATGAAAGTTGGTTTTTTCAGTACGATCCAGAGACAAAACTCCAAAGTTCGCAATGGTGCTCAAAGGGAACACCCAGACCACAAAAAGCTCGCATGTCAGAGTCAAAAGTGAAATGCATGGTTGTGTGCTTCTTTGATTCCAAGGGAAATGTTTATAAAGAGTGGGTGCCTGCTGGACAAACAGTTATCCAATATTACTACAAAGAAATTTTAGAAAGACTTCGTAAAAGAGTTCTTCGTGTCCGTGCCAACATCGCTGATAATTCGATTCTGCATCACGATAATGCGCCATCCCATATTGCTCTGTAAGTACAGCAAGTTTTAACCTCAAAGCCGGCCGGAGTGGCCGAGCGGTTCTAGGCGCTTCAGTCTGGAACCGTGTGACCGCAACGGTCGCAGGTTCGAATCCTGCCTCGGGCATGGATGTGTGAGATGTCCTTAGGTTTAAGTAGTTCTGAGTTCTAGGGGACTGATGACCTCAGAAGTTAAGTCTCATAGTGCTCAGAGCCATTTGAACCATTTTTTAACCTCAAAACAAATTTCAGTATTACCACAGCCACCTTATTCGCCAGATATCGCTCCGTGCGACTTTTTTCTATATCCAAGAGTCAAAACGGCGGTCAAGGAGCACCATTTTCAAACAATTAAACAACACAAGATGTCCAAAAACCTGTGACGGGGGTCGTAGAGGATACTACAGAAGATGAGTTCCAGAAATGCTATCAGCAATGGCAGAAGCGCTGGAAAAAGGGTGTGCTATTAGAAGGGAACTACATTGAAGGAGACAACACTAAACTTGACTAAAACGGTAAGCAACATTTTTTTTCACATCAGTCTCATTACTTTTTGTTGCACCTCGTAGATCTCCGTAGATCTTCCGAACGACTGAAAAAAAACGCAGGTGACGACTGAATATAAGAAGGGTAGATGGACGGATCCTCAAAATTACAGACCAATATCCTTAACAACGGTTTGTTGCAGGATTCTCGAACATATTGGCTCTGAGCACTATGGGACTCAACTGCTGTGGTTATCAGTCCCCTAGAACTTAGAACTACTTAAACCTAACTAACCTAAGGACACCACACACATCCATGCCCGAGGCAGGATTCGAACCTGCGATCGAACATATTCTCAGTTGGAATATAAAGAATTTCCTTGAGACAGCCGGCCGTGGTGTCTCGCGGTTCTAGGCGCGCAGTCCGGAACCGTGCGACTGCTACGGTCGCAGGTTCGAATCCTGCCTCGGGCATGGATGTGTGTGATGTCCTTAGGTTAGTTAGGTTTAAGTAGTTCTAAGTTCTAGGGGACTGATGACCACAGCAGTTGAGTCCCATAGTGCTCAGAGCCATTTGAACCATTTTTCCTTGAGACAGAGAAGTTGCTGTCCATGCATCAGCACGGCTTTAGAAAGCATCGCTCCTGCGAAACGCAACTCGCCCTTTTTTCACATGATATCTTGCGAACCATGTATGAAGGGTATCAGACGGATGCCATATTCCTTGACTTCCGGAAAGCGTTTGACTCGGTGCCCCACTGCAGACTCCTAAGGTACGAGCATATGGGATTGGTTCCCAAATATGTGAGTGGCTCGAAGACTTCTTAAGTAATAGAAGCCAGTACGTTGTCCTCGATGGTGAGTGTTCATCGGACGTGAGGGTATCATCTGGAGTGCCCCAGGGAAGTGTGGTAGGTCCGCTGTTGTTTTCTATCTACAAATGGAAATGGCTCTGAGCACTATGGGACTTAACTTCTGAGGTCATCAGTCCCCTAGAACTTAGAACTACTTAAAACTAACTAACCTAAGGGCATCACACACATCCATGCCCGAGGTAGGATTCGAACCTGCAACCGTAGCAGCCGCGCGGTTCCGGGCTGAAGCGCCTAGAACCGCTCGGCCACAGCGATCCTATGACTTTTTGTCACCTCAGTGTAAACAGATTAAGAACGTCTGGTCAGATGTAAGAGGTGGCTCGAATGCCCTGACCTTAACATATAAAAGAAATGAAAAGAAAACAAGAAATGAATAAATATTAAGAACCTTCGCTAGCAAATTTGTGTAAAGCAGAACCGCTCTAGGTACCGTATCATACAGTTGTTCGTTAAAAATTCCCTTACGTTACGTAGGAAAGTTTTCGGCTACGAATTTCTAAGTGTATCTGACAGTAAGGGAAAAACTTAAGAGGAAGCGAAAGTTTATAGAAAAAAATCGAAAACGCTAGCGTGTCAACATCACGGTGACCGTCGTGTTCCGAGTAGTGTGAACCAACCTGATGGTTGACACCACCTCGCCGTTCAATGATGTGGCATTACTGCTGTTCCGATCACAAAACCACAAAAAGGACTGGGTGCACTCCCTCCTGTCTTCTATCCTTTTCACTTCAGAACTATTGCTGCATCCCCTTAAGCTGCAGTATTCAGAAACGGCCCATTTCATAATAAGTACGTGGCCAATTATTTTATGTGCTATCGACAGCTACGATGCCATAACATGGGTCCGCTCTACTAGGCTGGCACTACGAGAGACGCCGACGACAGCGCCCTCTAGCCGGTGCTGTCGAGGTGCACGAGCTCCGCGAATGCTTCAGCCCATTTGATCAGGTGCAGCCAGCCAGGACACTTCGCTTCAACTTCGCACCACCTTGCAAGTTATGTAATATGTTTGCATATGTTATCCGCTAGTAAAGGTGCCTTAACTGTATCTGCAGTATCGAGAGATTAGTACCTTTTCTTGTTCCTGTTCCTTACCCACGCCCCGCCTCCCAGGCGGGATACAAAATTTTATTTCTTCCATTTGTTATAATCATTATTAGGCATTTTTGTCGTCGATCCCTTCAGGACGTCTTCGTTTGTCACTCGATCAGTCCATATAATCTTCAACACGTTCCTTCAGCACCACACTTCAAAGCCTTCCGATTTCCACATTCAGCTGTGCTCCCAACATAGTTTCCCCTCACCCTTTTTCCAAGGCAACGATTTTTATTTTTGAATGTTAATAGACGTTTCGCTAAGGTTCGTTTTACATTGAACGAGAAGGGGATGTCGCATCAACGTATGGCCATCAACCGTCAAAAGAGGAAGGTAGGAATTTTTACGTCCGACGACTTCGTGGTTACTGTAGATATACAGAGGATAGGCAAAATAATGTGAACACCTGTAATAGCATGGGAATGGTTTATTAATAAGGGGTTGGACCCAATTTGTCCGTAATACAGCTGCAATTCTTCTTGAAATACTGGCATATAATCATTGTATAGTCTCCGGTGGAATGTTATACCATACTTCTAACAGAATCTCCTGTAATTCCTGTACTGACGAGGGATGCAGAAATCTGCTCCGGAGTCTGCGCTCCAATACCGCCCACAAGAGTTCGATAATGTTCAAGTCCGGGGACTGTCCTGGCCAGGGAAGATGCTGCAGTTCAGCTGCACGTTCCTCATACCACGACTGTGCTCTCCTGGCTGTGTGAATGTGTGCATTATCGTCCTAAAATATGGTATCATTGTTGGGAACATCATTTGAATCACGGGGTGCACCTGATCACTTAATCGTTGGCTGTAACACGGCCTTTGAGAGTAATGACGGGACCAGCAGAACACCATGATATGGCTGCCCACATCATCACACTTCCACCTCTGTGCTTAACCACTTGAATTAATCAATCAGGACTGTAGGCTTCTTTTGGCTTTCTGCAGACGTAAACCCGGTCAGATGTTGGAAATAACGAAAACGTTGACTCGTCGGACTATATGACGTGTTTGCACTTGTCAGTCGCCCAGGATTTCTGCTTCTGACACCACGTTTTAACCTTCTTTGCATTGGTTGTCGTCACTGATCGTTTCGGTACAGCAGCTCGTCCATGAATGTTCGCTTTATGGAGTTCTCGGCGGACAGTGTCGACAGATACGGGGTCTCGAAGACGGCTATTGAAATCTGCAATCAGTTTAGCAGCCGTAGTTTTGTGTTGTTTTGACAAAATTCGTCTTAGCGCACGACGATCTCTGTTATTTACTTTTGATTTACGTCACTATTACGTTTACATCTAGTATAGATTTAAATGTCAGGAAGTCGTTTCTGAAAGTATTTGTATGGAGTGTAGCCAGGTATGGAAGTGAAAAAAAAAATGGTTCAAATGGCTCTGAGCACTATGGGACTCAACTGCTGAGGTCATTAGTCCCCTAGAACTTAGAACTAGTTAAACCTAACTAACCTAAGGACATCACAAACATCCATGCCCGAGGCAGGATTCGAACCTGCGACCGTAGCGGTCTTGCGGTTCCAGACTGCAGCGCCTTTAACCGCACGGCCACTTCGGCCGGCTGGAAGTGAAACGTGGATAATAAATAGTTTAGACAAGAAGAGAATAGAAGCTTTCGAAATGTGGTGCTACAGAAGAATGCTGAAGATTAGATGGGTAGATCACATAACTAATGAGGAGGTATTGAATAGAATTGGGGAGAAGAGGAGCTTGTGGCACAACTTGACTAGAAGAAGGGATCGGTTGGTACGACATGTTCTGAGACATCGAGGGATCATCAATTTAGTATTGGAGTGCAGCGTGGAGGGTAAAAATCGTAGAGGGAGACCAAGAGATGAATACACTAAGCAGATTCAGAAGGATGTAGGCTGCAGTAGGTACTGGAAGATGAAGAAGCTTGCACAGGATAGAGTAGCATGGAGAGCTGCATCAAACCAGTCTCACGACTGAAGACCACAACAACAACAAGAATATGAGTGGACGATCAGAACGTGTGTCCTCCAGAAAAAGGAAATTTATTAAACTGGATGTCGCGAATTTATATAAATATATTATGACTTTTGAACACCAAATGGTTCAAATGGCTCTGAGCACTGTGGGACTTAACTTCTGAGGTCATCAGTCCCCTAGAACTTAGAACTACTTAAACCTAACTAACCTAAGGACTTCACACACAGCCATGCCCGAGGCGGGATTCGAACATGCGACCGTAGCGGTCGCGCAGTTCCAGACTGCAGCGCCTAGAACCGATCGGCCACTACGGCCGGCTTTTGAACACCATTAAGGTAAATACATTGTTTGTTCTCTATCAAAATCTTTCATTTGCTATATACCTATCAGTAGTTAGTGCCTTCAGTAGTTAGAATCTTTTATTTAGCTGGCAGTATTAGCGCTCGCTGTATTGCAGTAGTTCGAGTAACAAAGATATTTGTGAGGTAAGTGATTGATGAAGGGTATAGGTTATTGTTAGTCAGAGCTATTGTTTTGTAGGGATTGTTAAAAGTCAGATTGCGTTGTGCTAAAATATTGTGTGTCAATTTAGAAATGATCAGAGTAAGCAAAGAGTAAACAGTCTCAGTACGTTCAGTTTCAGTCTGGGGTTTGAAAATCAAGTAACGTAGAAATTTTACCAGCACAGTCATTCTTTACATTCAAAGGGGAAGTTTCAATATCTCACGAACTATAATAGGTAGCTAGTCCTAACACCCACAGCGATTTTTTGCCTGACATGAGGGAAAGGTGTACCAACTTTGGGTGAAATCGGTTCAGTTGCTTAGGAGATGTGGAACACACACACACACACACACACACACACACACACACACACACACGCACTTTTGTAATATGTGTGGATGAACGATCAGGATATGCCTATTTGTGTACTGCCAAATCTGATAAATATTTTTCTACCTGGTAATATTTCTCTTTTCCGTGTTCTTTGTTTGATGGAAAATCTATCACAAGAGATACATTAACACTTCACGGAAGAATAGCACTCGTAACAAAAACGAGTAGGATAAAAGATTACAAATACTAACAAAGAGCAGGTGAGCCTCGGATAGTGACAGAAATGTATCACACAGCCACCTCCCCATGAACGCAGTGTCTAATTAGATTCTCGCTTAAGATGGTGGAAACTTCTCATTCAGTTCTGTTGATGGTTAGCGTGAATGGCACGATTTGAATTCCGGTAGCGCATGCTTTACGTAATATGACGTAACATTCTCGTTCGTTCTGAGAGATGTCTCACAAAACACTACCGAACGTCTCGTTGATAACAAATAATTCTTCCCTCTTAATCGTTTTCTTCGCGGGTTTATATCACTTGTAACTGGAAATCTGCCAGCAGTGTTCAGACAGGCAGTGCCCCACCACAAAAATAACTTTGGACATAAAGCCAAATTATCGACACAGCCTTATAAATCCTCCCTTTATTCCAGCGACAGCTCACAGTTGCAACTGCGTACTATTACTCCTACGATCAAAATTGAGCCTAGGATATAAAGAATTTCCTCCGGTCAGGGTGCATACGCCTCCATCGCCAAACGGATGGATCTCTTGTACAGTGTACACAAAAGCTACCTTTTTCTGTCCGTTGTAATAACACGGACGTAAAGCGGAGACTGCACCGCTCCTAGGACGCACCGCCACAGTTCCCTCTTGTTTTTAATCTTCCGCTGATAACACGACAACGTGAGTGCACAATGCCTCCTCCTCCTCCACCGCTCCTGGTGCTCCACATTTTTACACGGAAACACACGTGACTGCAGACTATTCAGCACACTTGTGGCTGCCGTGGATTGTCCTACTGCACTGCCGGTCGCGTGTACCACAGCACACAATGCAGGGTGTTTGCCCACTGCAGCAGCGCCGTGCGTATTCAGCCGCATGTAACGTTTCCAGCACGCTACTGTTGTAGCGACACTTTATGAGTCCGCTGTTTCACAATCTGCCACAGACTTCAGCGCTCTGAGTACACGCTGAAATTCAACGACTGTCGAGAGAGGTAATTCTGTTGAATATTTGGAGAGAGGACGTGTAGTATTTTACTACCTCCATTGGGCCCAGGGAAGAGAGATTATAGCTAGAATAAAATAACTTCATGGTTGACATACTGCAGTGACTGGGAGCAGCGTTGCTCTGTCCGGAGTAAGACTGTTGATCTTTTTAAAAATATCGGGAATCAGATATGTCGATATTTTAAGAAATATCATTACCAGCCCTCGATAGATCGTCAGATAGCATCGATAATTCGAAGTAAACAGATATCGACTTACCGGCCTATAAAAATATCGGCTCCACATTGTAAATATACTGCCAGTTTTAGAATTGTATATTTTAGTATTGATTTATTATTACATATTCTGTACACGAACAGGCCAGCAGCCTGCCTATCCCCCTTAGAGCAAGAATTGAAAGAAACGCACTTAATTAAAAAAAAAATTTTAGCAGATGAAAACGTGTATTACAATTGTTTCTACTACCAGTCACTTTTTTATTTTAAGTGTAATCTAACACAATACAACGCGTTTCGAACATGTTCTGTTCATCTTCAGGCGTTTATACATACAGAGAAATATTACTTAAAAATAAACAGTCTTAAACTAGATTAATCTAGAACTCTTTTCCCATTGTTTGTTACTGTAGCGGCTGGTGTGGCGTTTGGGGGGGGGGGGGGCAGTGGATGGGTAGAAATCGAAATCAGTGATGTCTTCCGCTGGTTTTCTTCCTTATGGTTGACTATGTATGATATCACAGCCTGTATAGGATTCAGATAGATTTGCATCAGTTATGTTTTACGAAAATAGTGTGAAAGGCTTTTATATGACAGTTGATCACTTACGATTGCATCATCTTGCTGCTTTACTTGCATCACTGGTGTAATGGCGGAGCTGTTGCTTAACATTACACTATTGCACATTGTATTTTGTCACTGATTGCCAACGTAATTCACTGCACAAATTGCTTCGACATACATGTAAACATTATGCACACAACACAAGATGGAGGACTGTAGCATTTGGGTCTGTATCGATTATCGAGGTTTTGTATCGATTTTCTTGGTACCGATAGATTTGTAGCCAATTATTTACATTGACACATCTTCAACCTATTGAGTCAGAACTGGCTTAAGACTGTTGAAGAATTTTGAGTTTTTGAATTCGGTTATCTCATTAAAAATGTTATCTCCATGCTTTGTAAAAATGTATGAAAATGTCAATTTCTTCCATGATATTCATTCTTTTACTTTTTCCTATTTTGTGTAAAATTTGGAGGTGGTCTTCGATTTTCAAAGGGTGGCCTGTGTCTTTAATGTGAGTTGCTACTACTGATTTGTTACATTTATCAAGCCTGTAGCAGTCTAAATGAACTTTGAATCGGGTTCTGAAATTTCTGCCTGTTTGCCCGATATAATATTTATTACATTGACTGCAGGTAATTTTGTAAATGCCAGATGTATCAAGACACGTACCAGGCGGTTTTATATTGTGAATAAGCTTCTTACTTAGGTTCTTGTTAGTGCTGAAGCTGATTTTTACTTATGTGTTTTTGTATAGTCTTGCTGATTTGTCAGATACTATTCCAAGATGTGGCATTCTTACATATTTGACTGCTGGGGCACTGGTATTGATTAGAGCAGGATCATATACTATACTTTTTTGGTCGATTGTTGTGTTATTAATAAACAACTGTGCACAGGTTGACAATTATTCGCCCGGGTTCCCGGGTTCGATTCCCGGCGGGGTCAGGGATTTTCTCTGCCTCGTGATGGCTGGGTGTTGTGTGATGTCCTTAGGTTAGTTAGGTTTAAGTAGTTCTAAGTTCTAGGGGACTGATGACCATAGATGTTAAGTCCCATAGTGCTCAGATCCATTTTTGACAATTATTCAACTATATGAAAAAGAAGTAAATTAATGCAATTTTGTCATATGATGACATGTTGGAGACCGTGGCTGTTTTTGAAGACAAATGTTGATGTTTTTAGGGCAGCAACCAGCCACAAATTTACTTTGAGTTCCTTTATTCAAAGGAAACCGTTACCGGTTTCGAATCGTTGCGATTCATCATCAGACGGATTTACACGCTTTCTTTCTACATTTGGTGTGTTTTTATAGATAAATTGTCGTGAAACGTCGGCTTCGACTGATTGTTTCTATAACGTTCATCCAATCGATGTAAATGCATTTCACCTGCATCTTCGTTGTTGCACACGCAATAGTTCTCACTGTACACTTTAGATTTGTCGCTGAGATCATTTCCACCACGCACCACATGTTTTGGTACATACAAAGAGCTCTTTGTATGTACCAAAACATGTGGTGCGTGGTTGAAATGATCTCAGAGACAAATCTAAAGTGTACAGTGAGAACTATTACGTGTGCAACAACGAATATGCAGGTGAAATGCATTTACATCGATTGGATGAACGTTATAGAAACAATCAGTCGAAGCCGACGTTTCACGACAATTTATCTATAAAAACACACCAAATGTAGAAAGAAAGCGTGTAAATCCGTCTGATGATGAATCGCAACGATTCGAAACCGGTAACGGTTTCCTTTGAATAAAGGAACTCAAAGTAAATTTGTGGCTGGTTGCTGCCCTAAAAACATCAACATTTGAAGTAAATTAATTACAAATCACGGCGCGCACACACTTTATTCAACATGCAAACGTCACTGCAGATATTCGGATTTAGGTTATGAGAAGTTCGATATGCCTGCCATCATTGGTGATGATGTGACGCAGACGAATAGTGAAATTCTGCATGGCCCGCTGAAGTGTCGGAACATTCATGCTGTCGATGACCTCCTGAACGGCTGCTTTCAGCTCGGCAATGGTGTTATTGCTGTACAGCTTGACTTTAATACGACCCCACAAAAAGGAGTCTGGAGAATATGGCGGCCAGTCGAGGCCCATGTCAGTTGTCTCTGGGTACCCCGGAGCCAGAATGTGGTCCCCAAAGTGCTCCTCCAGGATGTCAAACACTCTCCTGCTTCTATGGGGGTGGAGCTCCTTCTTGCATGAACCACATCTTGCCACTTTGGATAATGGGGATGAAATCATCTTCCAAAACCTTCACGTGCCATCAAGGAATATCGCACCGATTATTCCGTGACTGGACACTGCACACCACAACACAGTCACCCGCTGAGCGTGAAGAGACTTTTCGATCGCGAAACACGGATTCTCAGCCCCCCAAATGCTCCCATTTTGCTTATTGACGAACCCACCCAAATGAAAGTGGGATTCGTCGCTAAACCAAATAATGCAGCGCATACTAATTCCCACCATGCCCCGTGGCAACCGTACAGTTTGAACGTCCGAAGGCAAAAGGTTCACAAGTTATGACGGTTTTATTTCATATAGTTCACTAATTGTCACCTTGTACGAGGGCCGTTCAGAAAGTAACCTCCGGTTGATTTAAAAAAATACACCAAGTTAAATAAAAATATTTTAATATATACATCTTACAACTACATCTTTGCACTATTTTTCTACATAGTCTCCATAGCGATTGAGGCACTTATCGTATCTCTTCACAAGCTTTGAAATTCCTTCTGCATAAAAATCACCCGCTTGTGCCTGGAGCCAGCCTGTGACCGCATCTTTGAGCTCTTCGTCGTCATCAAACCGCTGTGACCCGAGCCATTTCTTCAAATGCATGAAGAGGTGATAATCACTTGGCGCCAGGTCTGGGCTGTAAGGTGGATGGTTGATAACGTCCCACTTGAAAGACTCAAGAAGGGCCGTTGTTCTGCGAGCAGAGTGAGGACGGGCGTTATCGTGCAAAAAAACGATACCGGAAGTCAGCATACCACGGCGTTTGTTCTGTATAGCCCGTCGTAACTTTTTTATTGTTTCACAGTACACGTCTTGATTAATGGTCGTACCACGTTCCATGAATTCAACCAACAACACCCCTTTGGCATCCCAAAACACCGTTGCCATCAGTTTTCTGGCAGAAAAATCTTGCGAGGCTTTTCTTGGTTTGGTAGGCGAATTTGAATGTGCCCACATCTTTGATTGTTCTTTTGTCTCAGGGTTAACGTACTTAATCCAGGTTTCGTCACCGGTCACGATTCTGTTTAACAATGGTTCTCCTTCGTCCTCATAACGTGACAGAAAGTCTAATGCAGAGGCCATTCTTTGAGTTTTGTGGTGGTCGGTAAGAATTTTGGGCACCCATCGTGCACAGAACTTACGGTAACCCAATCTTGCTGTCACTATCTCGTACAAGAGAGTCTTAGAAATCTGTGGAAAACCAGTAGACAACTCCGACATTGAGAAACGTCGATTTTCACGAACTTTTGCATCAACTGTCTGAACGAGTTCGTCAGTCACCAATGATGGTCTACCACTCCTCTCTTCATCATGAACGTTTTCTCGTCCACTTTTGAATAAACGTACCCATTCACGGACAACTCCTTCACTCATAACTCTCGGTCCGTACACGGCACAAAGCTCACGATGAATAGCTGCTGCAGAATATCCTTTGGCTGTAAAAAACCTTATGACAGCACGCACTTCACATTTGGCGGGGTTTTCTATTGCAGCACACATTTCAAACTGCCACAAAAACTAAACTAGCGCAGGTACGACGTTCACTCGACCACGGCTTGATGCCGACTGACCTGTTGAGTGCGTGAACGCACAGATGGCGTCACTACTCCCCCCACAACCCGCACTGTGACCAATCGGAGGTTACTTTCTGAACCGCCCTCGTATATGGTGCATTGTTATGCAATACTTCATTCCAGTTAATCTCTCATACCTTATTTTCATAATATATCATTGCTTCCATGTTGAAAGGCAAGGCCTTGCCGCAGTGGATACACCGGTTCCCGTGAGATCAGCGCAGTTAGGCGCTGTTGGGCGTGGCCGGTACTTGAATGGGTGACCGTCCAGCCGCCATGCACTGTTGCTATTTTTCGGGGTGCACTCAGCCTCGTGATGCCAGTTGAGGAGCTACTCGACCGAATAGTAGCGGCTTCGGTCAAGAATACCATCAGACCGGCTGGGAGAGCGGTGGGCTGACCCCACGCCCCTCCTATCCACATCCTCCTCTGAGGATGACACGGCGGTCGGATGGTCCCGGTAGACCACTCGTGACCTGACGACGGAGTGATTTTTTTTTTACATGAAATAAACCTTTTCTCAAGCTGATGTAGGAGAAATACGTGGTGAAGCTAAACGCTGTACTTGCTGTTGGTATCGATGAGCGCCGATTACGTCAGCATATCCCCTCGCACGTCTCCACCCGCCGCAAAGACAAGTATTGTCATTTAGATTTTCGTTCACCACTTTCAGCTACTGTTGTTGAGGAATGACGATGTGAAGAAGAGGGATACTAGTTGCGATAAAAATTGTTTTTTAACACAACTGGTGTGCTATTTCTTCACTTAGGAAATCTCGCTATTCCATTCACACCGCCAACCCCCAGTGCAATCGGACTCCTTTAGCGCCACCTATACGTGCTTCACACAGTCAAAGAGAAAGACTGGACACGACGCGAGCCCAAAAAGTAGTAAGACTCCTTCACACATGGAAAGTAAAATCATGTTCTACTACAATTCCAAAAGAACAATTTCAAACATTTACCGAAAGTTGAGAAAAACATAATATTAAAATAAAAACAACGCCATTCGATATTGCCATTTTGATATCGACATCTAGATATATCGGGCAAGAAAATATCACCGACGTACACTCCTGGAAATTGAAATAAGAACACCGTGAATTCATTGTCCCAGGAAGGGGAAACTTTATTGACACATTCCTGGGGTCAGATACATCACATGATCACACTGACAGAACCACAGGCACATAGACACAGGCAACACAGCATGCACAATGTCGGCACTAGTACAGTGTATATCCACCTTTCGCAGCAATGCAGGCTGCTATTCTCCCATGGAGACGATCGTAGAGATGCTGGATGTAGTCCTGTGGAACGGCTTGCCGGTTTTGCACCTGGCGCCTCAGTTGGACCAGCGTTCGTGCTGGACGTGCAGACCGCGTGAGACGACGCTTCATCCAGTCCCAAACATGCTCAATGGGGGACAGATCCGAAAATCTTGCTGGCCGGGGTAGTTGACTTACACCTTCTAGAGCACGTTGGGTGGCACGGGATACATGCGGACGTGCATTGTCCTGTTGGAACAGCAAGTTCCCTTGCCGGTCTAGGAATGGTAGAACGATGGGTTCGATGACGGTTTGGATGTACTGTGCACTATTCAGTGTCCCCTCGACGATCACCAGTGGTGTACGGCCAGTGTAGGAGATCGCTCCCCACACCATGATGCCGGGTGTTGGCCCTGTGTGCCTCGGTCGTATGCAGTCCTGATTGTGGCGCTCACCTGCACGGCGCCAAACACGCATACGACCATCATTGGCACCAAGGCAGAAGCGACTCTCATCGCTGAAGACGACACGTCTCCATTCGTCCCTCCATTCACGCCTGTCGCGACACCACTGGAGGCGGGCTGCACGATGTTGGGGCGTGAGCGGAAGACGGCCTAACGGTGTGCGGGACCGTAGCCCAGCTTCATGGAGACGGTTGCGAATGGTCCTCGCCGATACCCCAGGAGCAACAGTGTCCCTAATTTGCTGGGAAGTGGCGGTGCGGTCCCCTACGGCACTGCGTAGGATCCTACGGTCTTGGCGTGCATCCGTGCGTCGCTGCGGTCCGGTCCCAGGTCGACGGGCACGTGCACCTTCCGCCGACCACTGGCGACAACATCGGTGTACTGTGGAGACCTCACGCCCCACGTGTTGAGCAATTCGGCGGTACGTCCACCCGGCCTCCCGCATGCCCACTATACGCCCTCGCTCAAAGTCCGTCAACTGCACATACGGTTCACGTCCACGCTGTCGCGGCATGCTACCAGTGTTAAAGACTGCGATGGAGCTCCGTATGCCACGGCAAACTGGCTGACACTGACGGCGGCGGTGCACAAATGCTGCGCAGCTAGCGCCATTCGACGGCCAACACCGCGGTTCCTGGTGTGTCCGCTGTGCCGTGCGTGTGATCATTGCTTGTACAGCCCTCTCGCAGTGTCCGGAGCAAGTATGGTGGGTCTGACACACCGGTGTCAATGTGTTCTTTTTTCCATTTCCAGGAGTGTATATTTTCTGCGGAAGTATCGCTATGTCGATGTATCGATATTTTATCACCAGCCTTAGTTTGGAGCCAATCACAACTGACGAGGCTCTGCACGGAGCAACAAAAAAGGCAACACAGCATAGAACAGCACAGAGCACGTGACGTTCGGGAGGGAAGTGCGATTCGCTGGCGGATGGCACCTAATCAGTCGGTTCGCTGGAACAGTCACTGAGTTATTGTAACGAAAGTATAGGTACGGCTCGTACAGAGGATTAAGGCAATCATTTTTCTCTCGATCCTCGCGTGGAATAGCAAAGATCATTTTTTTCGGTGTTTGACGACTTACTGGCGGTGAACAGTAGCAACTACATATTCCTTTACAATCCAACAATCGCATAAAATATTTCTGTGTTCAGTCACTTTTAATGTCCGCCCCCGGTAGCTGAATGGTCGGCGTGACGAATTGTCAATCCTCTGGGCCCGCGTTCGATTCCCGGCTGGGTCAGGGAATTTTCTCCGCCTAGGGACTGTCATCATCATCATCATCCTCATCGACTGCAGGTCGCCGAAGTGGCGTCAAATTGAAAGACCGGCACCCGGTGAACGGTCTGCCCGACGGGGGACCCTAGCCATACGATTAAATAAATAAAGTCACTTTTTATGGTCTATGTAATGATCGTTAGCAGAAAGCTCTGTCAAAGTATGCCGAAGATCGCCCCATGTACTAATTGACTGGCAAGACTTTTACCGCAGACTATTGAAAATAACATGTCGAAAGCGACAAAGTAACAGGAATATTTGGTGCGAGTTTTTGACTCTGTTAAATACTGTCTTTAGGAAAGGAAATGACACTCTGTTACAACGTACCCTCGACATTCACTGTACTGTTGTTTCCGGAATATGTTTGGTGTGGCGGAGCAGGTGACGCATTAAGCCTTGCTCATGTATACACATCGGCAATGTCCCTACCTCGTCTGCCATGCATTTTGACTCCACACGCGCGTTTATCTCCACAATGATTCTGCCGACGTAGTCTGACAAAACATTTACGTGCAGGATGACTCAAGTCTACCAATAAGCTTTCAGTGGCTGATCAGGACTGTTTTTTGAGCGTTTAGATTTAACGAGCTCTTGTTCCGCAGCGAATCTGGATGTTTACAGTGCTTACCTTTAAGCCTGTACTGCAGTGATAATGTAGTTGCCCACCGGTGCAAGTCCAAAGTGTGTGGATCATCTTTCCAAACATATTCTTTGCGAATTTCGTAAAGTTCGCTGCTGGCCTTCTTCTGCAAGCATTAAATCTGACAACGGTAGAACGCTATCGTGCATCACGCTAACGGAAATTTAGAAAAGGGAGTGTGATGTTGCAAACAATTGCGATACGGTACGGCACGGAACGGAACAATGTGAAGGTTAGTGGTAGTTAATAATCACTCCGACGAACTAAGTTACGTAATTAATTGTTTGTTTCTTCCCAGGTAAGTGTCGGTAAACACTGAAATCCAAGCGCCGCTATAGGAGCCTAAATGAAATGACCACTTATGAAGTGGATTATCGTGCCGTAATCCGTATTCTACGTTTGAAATCGAACAACGCGGCAGCAGACCATGTTGGATCAATCTTCTCATTTTGAGAGTACTGAACGGCGATCTGTTTTAATTGTAAAATACCATTCAATAGTCAAGATCGCATAAAAATCCACTTTTATCCACTTGACACCTTGCGCGTGAAATTCGGTGTAAAATGAACATATTTTATAACAAAAATATTTCAAGACCTGAGGATGACACCAAAGTCTGTTGAAATCGGTTGTCTTAAATAAAGACTCATTTTATGCGATCTGACAGACCGGCGCAGCAGCGGAAACGTTGCAGTCGATGACGTCACCATGGGTGATTGCTGGGTGTATCAATGCGAATCCGAGAATAAAGAAGCAAAGCAAGCAGTGGAAACGCCTGGGTCCACCACCGCTCCAACCATTACAACCGCCACGAAACGCATGTACCGTATCGTAGGCATAGGAAAAGACGACTGGTTAAAACTGGTTCGGTATTTTAGTTTTGAATAACCGGTATATTTCGGTATTTATTTGGTGTCGATTATAACAGGTTTTTTTCATTTTTTACTAATAACTCCCTAAAAAGTCTAGCATATCCGTTTGCCATAGCACCGGTGCTAAAGTTGTGGGGTTTTAAATTAAACTTTTTTTTTAAACGAGTGATGTTTATTCATAAAATTTCCATTGCTTTGAAATATTGGGAGAAACAATTATTGCTATTTTAATAACAACGACGAGAGTTAGGAATAGAGAAAAACACATGACGTAACAATTGGTACAGTATTGTAGTGCCAGTAAGGTACCTGTTGCGGCGTGGCGTGGCCTTTTAGGCATTACACGAGTACGTGCAATGTGCTGGACTTGACCCACCTGGTGCCGCCCAGGTGGACGAGCGGTTCTAGGCGCTACAGTCTGGAACCGCGCGACCGCTACGGTCGCAGGTTCGAATCCTGCCTCGGGCATGGATGTGTGTGATGTCCTTAGGTTAGTTAGGTTTAAGTATCTCTAAGTCTATGGGACTGATGACTTCAGAAGTTAAGTCCCATAGTGCTCAGAACCATTTGAACCATTTTTTGACCCACCTGGCCTATACGGCAGTTTCTCACGGTCGTCGTCAAACATCGGTTGTTTTGCAGACTGACACCATGCCTAGTTGTGGTAGCAATGAAGAACAATGTTTTTTTTTTTTTTTTTTTTGCTTTAAAAAAATAGGAGGAGGTACCACAGGATCGCGTCATAATATGAGGAGAAAACGTCCACAATGTCCCTTGGAAGAGAAAGTAAATTTGTTGGACATGCCCATAGGTTTATTATCATGCCATAAACTTGAGATAATAGCTTGAACCTTAATTTTGTGGTTGCTTCCGGCCGAAAAATTGATACCACACGAAAGTGACGGCTCAGGGAAGACATCAACTAACCTTTTGTTCTCGTTGTCGATACGTCGTCTCTTTCATCTTCGCTACCTTTGTGTGAGATGAGACCGATTTCTGCACCACTCTGAACAAGATATCGATCGACATCTCCTACTCCTTCAGCTTCATCAGAATTTTTCAGTCTTTGTTCGAAGTCTACGTCTATTACTTCGAAACAATAATAAAAGAAAACGTGAAATCTGTTATTTCAGAAATCGGTTATTTCCAGCTGTTTTAACAGTCACGTTGAACTAGAGCCGGTATAACGGAAAACCGATTGTTCCAGCTAAAACCGTCATCTGTAAAGTATTACGGAGACGCTTCAGGAACTCAAATGGGAATCCATGGATGCGAGGCGACGTTCTTTTCTAGGAAGACTATTGAAAAAATTTAGCGAACCAACATTTGAAGTTGACTGCAGAACGATTCTCCTGTCGCTAACGTACATTTCTCTTAGGGACCACGAAGATAAGGTACGAGAAATTAGGGATCTTACGGAGGTATATAGAAATTCGTCTTTCCCTCGCTCTGTTTGCGAGTGGAACAGGGAATGAGTAGCAGTGGAACAAGGTATTCTCCGCCAGGCACCGTGCGATGGCTTGCGGAACATGTACGTAGATGTAGATGAAGCTCATCGGGTGAGATGAAACTGTTTTTGAGATAGCTATTGTGTGCTGCTGACAGATTATGGTCGTAAAGGGGGAACTGCCGCAGGAGCATACTACGGGAGGCTGTCAAAACGAATCTGTCAAAGAGGGTGTTTTTGGTCCATGGCAACGCCCTAACACACTCTGCAAACGGCGCAATCACGCACACTGCTTGTTTGGGCAAAAAAGGTTTGCCTCGTGTCCGATATTCTCCTTACGTGACATCCAGTAAGTTCTTCCTCTTTTCTCGAGGACGTTCAAAGGTTGCTGAGGTATAAACAGCTCTAGCGACTGTCAGAAACAGTTGTAGGAGTGCCCGATGAAAACCGATGGTATGGCGTTCGAGAGACTAGACTGCTCTTCAGGAGAGGTCGCAGACATAGCAGACATCGGCGTTTCATTAGTTGTTCCAGAAGTGGTCCTCAAAATTTTTCTAGCATCTGTAAAGTTTCCTGAGCCACACGTTTGGTAGTATACTGTAGGCTCTGCACTTTTCAAGGTGATCTTGTAAACGAGTAGTCACTGCATTGTGATGTATGGTTCCGCAGTACTAACACGTGGCTTCTGTTTTCTGTTGTACAATTCCCACATTTCCGAACAATGACACACACTGAAGAAAGCTGGTCGCATACTAACGTTCCGTACTTTATATATCCTCTGTCAGTTTCTAGACGGTTCAACGCTTCCGGTGGCTAGCGCAGTCTAGTAAGAAACTGAGCGCATACGTAAATGAGCCGGCCGCGGTGGTGTCGCGGTTCTAGGCGCGCAGTCCGGAACCGTGCGACCACTACGGTCGCAGGTTCGAATCCTGCCTCGGGCATGGATGTGTGTGATGTCCTTAGGTTAGTTAGGTTTAAGTAGTTCTAAGTTCTAGGGGACTGCTGACCACAGCAGTTGAGTCCCATAGTGCTCAGAGCCATTTGAACCATTTTGAACGTAAATGAGGTAAAGCCTAGTTTACACGACGACATTCGGTTGCGCCACTCGTTGCGTGGAATGAGTTGACGCAAGTGGTTTCATCTATGTTTATTTATTTCATTAACAGTACAGAGTAACCAAATGGTTCAAATGGCTCTGAGCACTATGGGACTCAACTGCTGTGGTCATAAGTCCCCTAGAACTTAGAACTACTTAAACCTAAGGACATCACACACATCCATGCCCTAGGCAGGATTCGAACCTGAGACCGTAGCGGTCGTGCGGTTCCAGACTGTAGCGCCTTTAACCGCTCGGCCACTACGGCCGGCACAGAGTAACCCACCGCCTTGAAATGTAAGGTGGGTCGTATGGTTCTGAATGTAATAGCTAAGACTTCTCGTTATTACAGTCTTATTGGTATACAGTTGTTAATGTTTTTTTTTTTTTTTTTTTTTTTTTTTTTTAATGTAAAGCACGTGTATGACTGTAGACACGGCGACACCAGTATACACTTCAGTTTCGTCGTTTTGTGGGTCCCTGAGTCGTGTCTGAAATGAAAGTTTTGGCAGCTGCACGTCGCACGGGTTGTGATGGAGTTAAAGCCTGTTGCTTGGAATCGCTGCATAAGAAAAAAATAAGAAACGTGTTTCGATTCGTGACTGGACGAAGAAAAGACGTCAGCTCGGTTGCTCAGCATCCTTGCTGAAGTAATTTATAGCGGAAGACCCAAGAAGTTCTTTTAATTGTCTTAGAATGTCACCAGAACTGTTCACGTGTCTTATAAATAGAGTTAATTATGCGATAAGGAATAAAGGTACTGTAATGCATAAAGCACTGTCGCCAGAACTGAAATTGCATATCGTAAAGCATACATTACAATTGAGAACACTCGGCATGCTATAAGTTACGGTTTTAGTTGGAGATGACGCTGTTTTAGTAACACCAATAATTATTAACATTAACAGTAATAATTATTAACATTAGCGACAATAATTACTCGAAGCAGGCCGCGTTGAGAAGAGAATGGTTTGCAAAGTACTCTCTTGAAGATAGATCTGTACAGTGGCAATATTTCAAAATTCTAACATATGTGAATAGGGAGCACTACAGCGAAGTTTTAAATAGCTTAATACTGAATAAAGAGTGCAGCTTCTTGACTTTGTGTAGCCTTCCCTCCTGTCAACAATATTCCTTAACAAACAGTTGGCCAACTCCAACAATGGGATTTTAGTCTGGTAGACGAGAGCATTGCCACAGTTAGAATTACACTTGCCTGTATTTTTCTCAATTCAGTTGTATATATGCTCCTAACTCAATAAATTTTGCCCCGCAGCTCAGATATTGTCAAACCATCTACGTTATGATCGCACATGACGGTCTCAGCGGCAGCAATATGTTGCTTATTTTTGTAATCAGCTTCACTGAAATCCCACAAAGACCTATGCAAAGCATAGATATCCAAAAAGCGAACATTATTCTCAGTTTCCCACTTCATATTTCAGTTTGTCTACAGTCTACACTCTACGAACACACATAACCTCAAAACTCATGCCACTAGGGTCGCCAAAGTTGGAACACACCGTAAGTGTTTAGTTTCACCGACGAGTTGCGCAAACGCGCGGCGCGCATGCGCAGTGGCCGGTAGCGCACTGCCTGCTACCTAGTGTCGTCGTGTAAGGTAGGCTTAACGCTCGATACGTATGCAACACACCTAACTCACAGATACTGCGGGTAGGAGCTTGACTGACCAAGTCTACTGGGAAAACTATCGCAGTCCGCGCTTACTTATGATATTCTACGGTAGCCTACTGTAGTTTTGCAACTCTATTAGGTCCACATCGATAGCATAGAGAAGTTTCGTCAAAATGCGCTCTGAGATGGCCTTTGAATTGGCATTTCAGACCACGCGTTTCGCCGCCGCGCCAGACTGCTCGGTGTGTTTGCCCTGCGGGCCTGATTACACGGCTGCGGGAGGATAGTTACTCTGCTTTGGTGGGGGGAGGGGAGGGGAGGGGGGGTGGGTGGGTGAATGCAGCAGCTGGTCCGGCGCCAGGCTCTCGCATTTCTCTCCGCCTGCACAAACAGCCCGCTGCGCGCTCCCACGGCTGCGGTCCCCGTGGTTTCCACGTGCGGTTTGCTCCGTCTAATATGATTCCGTAGTCACACTGCTCACTCACTGCTCCGTCAAACTACTACTCTCAATTCCGTAGTCACACTGCTCACTCACTGCTCCGTCAAACTACTACTCTCAGTTTACTTTGGAGCCTAGTATTACGTTTTTCACACGCCATAATTGTCCCAATATTTCACACGATAACACAGAAAAGCACAATTTGAAGAGGAAAATAAGAAAACACATTAAAATAGCACTGAAAATAAAATCCAATTAATTGGAAGCGCGGCTGCGTAATACTTGCTGCAACTCTACATGCATGCCACAACTGTTTTACTGTACAACAATGAAAAAGTACAACTACAAAGGAAATTCTCTCTACAATTACACGCTAGCAATGAACAATAACTGCACTAATTACTCAAAATACAAGAAAAAAATCAGAAGATTCCAGTGAGGTATCCTCGGCTAAGGGTCGACATATGAAACGTCCCTTTAGGAAAATTATGAATGACTCTGCTGGTAAACCTCTTCCGTTATTTGATTTTCATACAGCTGAGCAAAACTGAACGTACTTCGACAGTTCTCTCTTTACTCATTCTGATCATCACTAAACTGACACAATATTTTCTTAGTGCAACGCAATCTGACTTTCAATAATCCCTACAAAAGAATGGCCCTTACTAACAATAGCCTATACTTTTCATGAATCACTTACCTCACAAAAATCTTCGTTACTTGAACTATTGCAATACAGCGAGCGCCAGTACTGCCAGCTAAATAAAAGATTCTAACTACTGAAGGCACTAACTACTGATAGGCATAACTAGCAAATGAAAGATTTTGATAGAGAACAATGTATTTACCTTAATAGCGTTCAAAAGTCATTATATATATATATATATATATATATATATATATATATATATATATATATATATAATTTTGAGACATCCAATTAAAAAATTTCCTTTTTCTGTCGGGCACACGTCCAGATCGTCCGCTCAAAAGTCTGGCATCTCTCTCTCTTTCTCCACATCCACCACTGCTGCAGGCTACGCGCTGTTCACATCCAACTGCCCAACACTACACAAGCGAATATTCCAACAATGCCAACCAGCCACAGACTGCACACAGCACAGTCAGGGATTTTCATACAGAGCTCTACGTCGCGTTATCAACATAAAAACCTAAAAGGCCTACTTAACTACATGTTAAACCTTTAAAACCAGCAAGGTAAGATATAAGAAAATGATGAAGAACCAAGTGGCACACCATCACTGGAGAGTTGCAAGACTTTATAATTAATACACTGGACTCGCATTCGGGAGGACGACGGTTCAATCCCGTCTCCGGCCATCCTGATTTAGGTTTTCCGTGATTTCCCTAAATCGGTTCAGGCAAATGCCGGGATGGTTCCTTTGAAAGGGCACGGCCGATTTCCTTCCCAATCCTTCCCTATCCCGAGCTTGCGCTCCGTCTCTAATGACCTCGTTGTCGACGGGACGTTTAACACTAACCACCACCAATTAATACACGATGCGGACTTTAACACACAGACCCGCAACAGTGGCTCTGATCTGACGGGAGTCGCGTCCCAAATGTAAGGCCGTGTCCTACGTAAGCGTCAGACACGACAAGCAGTAGCATCGGACGAAAAGCTAGTTTGTCCTGCGTGCGAGCGACCATCTTGCACTACAAGATGACTGTTCAGAACGAACCAGCGGTTTCTATAAAACGGCGCCCATAAATTGTAGAAAACTGTAGTTGGAGAGTAAGGCTACAAAATTAGCTTTACTTAGGAAAATAAAGCGGAAAGGAATGCTGTGCGTGAAATTTATAAAGGGCGGAATCTTCATGGATAATTTTATAGTTCGTATCGTCAGCTACGAGGATCACCAGATAATTTCTTCGAATACACGTGAATGAGCAGAGGTGCATTCGACTATCTCATCAATAAATTAAAGACGAATGGTTTTTACATGATCGAAAGCTTTTAACAGCCAATAAATGCGGAAGAATGACTGACTACCTTAAATATTAAATAATGACATTACCACCCTAGCGCCAGCTGTGGTGTAACGGTAGCGTGTGCGGTTTGAAATAGCGGTTGATATGAGAACCTGCGTTGGGTTCCTGCTAGATCTTATATTTTAACTTACTCAGCTACAGTTTTATACAAAGTTTTATGTATGCTGTTTACACTTCATCGCTAAGTATATTTTTAACGTGTTGCGTAAGTACTTGATCTTTAAGCGTACACACATTTATCCTAGTATATCACACACATTAAACTCCTAATAAAATATAATGAACGACCGCGAAATTTTACTGATGTTTGAATAAATGTAAATAGTCTGTATAAGTGAGGCATACAAAATTTTTGAAAAGAAAGTTCAAACGTTTTGTGAAATGATTTGTCTACAAGTATGAAATAAAAAATATTAGAGAAACATTTCATGCACCTCATTTTCTGTTCACGATTTCGAGCATCCTTTAAAGGCACGTCGATTGTGTCTCTGATCTATTTATTTCTTTTACACAAATAATTTCACAAAATATTTGACCGATTTCTTTCATTTTTTTTTATTTTCAAGTTTTATTCAGAAAACATGACCTTACTGATACCTCATTAGCCCAACGTCTTCTGTTCTCGAAAATCCTAACTTTGGTACTTGATTCGAAGGGAGCCTTTTTGACATTTAAATATCTCACCAATGTATCTTTTTATGTGCAAAATAGCTAGGCCTTGAATAGACGAACTTTTTGACACTTCATTTACATTGCTTGCAGCAGTTTTCTGGTGAATTTTTCCGCAACTCAGTAATTAAGGGAGCTGGAACGCCCTATCCCGACAATGTTAAATTTAGTAACTTGGCTTCCCTGTATTTCAGGAACCACTGTAGCCATTCACATGACACTTTTACAGGACATTAAACTGTATGTTTTCAGTCTTCTGAACTACAATAATTGCATTTCAGCCACTGCTTTCGAAAATAGAATTTTTTAACTACATGGTTAAAATTTTGTGTACGTTATAGTAAATAATTTTAGTTATACATAACATTATGTTCTTCTTTTTCTTTAGTAGACTCAGGATATGTATGTTATTACTCCTTGAAAATTTGAATACCCTACTCGTAGTGGTTTCTAAGATTCAGGGAAAAATGCAACAGAAAATTTAAATTTTCAGGAACGGCTTCTTAAGTTTCAAAAGAGTGTAATTCACTTAATATATGCTTATTTTTTTATTTTTAGTCACGTGAAGTACCCTGCACCATACTGTATGTCATCCTCTTGATCTTTTTCCAAGTTTTTTCTTCTTTTCTTCTTTCTGGACTCCTCAGTGGCCAGCTGTGCTGCATACTCTGCTTTATCAATGCTAACCTTGTCCATCCGTTCAAGTTCTCTGATGCAGTTTGCTTCAGGATTAATTCCCATATGCTGTAGCACTTTCACCCTTCTAATGTTGCCATCATTAAAAGCAACAACAGCATCACTTACCCCCACTTTAGTGTCTTCATTCCAACAAAACCATTTTTTGGTAAGCGAGTCCATATAAGATTATTGAACGACTCACTGGGATTTTGAGTCTGACCATGCAGACACTTCTTCAGTAATTCAGGATTTGCCAGGTCTCTGTATATAGGTTTTATGATATCAATGACTGCTGCTGGGATGGAATGTTTACCGCTGTATGAACTGTTTGAGTACTGGGCATTGCGGTAATTGCACCATGAATCAGGTCCAGGAGGGCAATGGTGGTGTACTGGATTTTCATCAGTTGACAGTCTGTGGAAGAAGGTAGCCCATACTGCCTGCTTCATTTTCAACAAATCGTCAGTATTATTTCTAATGGCCATCCCATAATATTGCTGTAGTTAATCAATCATTTTGTCTGTCAGTCTGCCTCTTATGGTTTTACCATCAGAAAGTTTCTTGTCTCTCAAAGTTTGTTTCAGCTTCCTCAACCTGGTGCCCATCCTCTTCTGGACATGACCAACACATTCCAATTTATAACATAGCATTCCACAGCCTTCTATATAAATAATTACCGATTTTATTACATCTTGAAGTAACGCACGTAAAAATTTAACATTTTCAAACGGTGTAGATTATACTTAAAATAAAATACTTCCCATATGAGTTTATATATATATATATATATATATATATATATATATATATAAAAAACTCATATGGGAAGTATTTTATTTTTAAGTATTATATACACTCCTGGAAATGGAAAAAAGAACACATTGACACCGGTGTGTCAGACCTACCATACTTGCTCCGGACACTGCGAGAGGGCTGTACAAGCAATGATCACACGCACGGCACAGCGGACACACCAGGAACCGCGGTGTTGGCCGTCGAATGGCGCTAGCTGCGCAGCATTTGTGCACCGCCGCCGTCAGTGTCAGCCAGTTTGCCGTGGCATACGGAGCTCCATCGCAGTCTTTAACACTGGTAGCATGCCGCGACAGCGTGGACGTGAACCGTATGTGCAGTTGACGGACTTTGAGCGAGGGCGTATAGTGGGCATGCGGGAGGCCGGGTGGACGTACCGCCGAATTGCTCAACACGTGGGGCGTGAGGTCTCCACAGTACATCGATGTTGTCGCCAGTGGTCGGCGGAAGGTGCACGTGCACGTCGACCTGGGACCGGACCGCAGCGACGCACGGATGCACGCCAAGACCGTAGGATCCTACGCAGTGCCGTAGGGGACCGCACCGCCACTTCCCAGCAAATTAGGGACACTGTTGCTCCTGGGGTATCGGCGAGAACCATTCGCAACCGTCTCCATGAAGCTGGGCTACGGTCCCGCACACCGTTAGGCCGTCTTCCGCTCACGCCCCAACATCGTGCAGCCCGCCTCCAGTGGTGTCGCGACAGGCGTGAATGGAGGGACGAATGGAGACGTGTCGTCTTCAGCGATGAGAGTCGCTTCTGTCTTGGTGCCAATGATGGTCGTATCGTGTTTGGCGCCGTGCAGGTGAGCGCCACAATCAGGACTGCATTCGACCGAGGCACACAGGGCCAACACCCGGCATCATGGTGTGGGGAGCGATCTCCTACACTGGCCGTACACCACTGGTGATCGTCGAGGGGACACTGAATAGTGCACGGTACATCCAAACCGTCATCGAACCCATCGTTCTACCATTCCTAGACCGGCAAGGGAACTTGCTGTTCCAACAGGATAATGCACGTCCGCATGTATCCCGTGCCACCCAACGTGCTCTAGAAGGTGTAAGTCAACTACCCTGGCCAGCGAGATCTCCGGATCTGTCCCCCATTGAGCATGTTTGGGACTGGATGAAGCGTCGTCTCACGCGGTCTGCACGTCCAGCACGAACGCTGGTCCAACTGAGGCGCCAGGTGGAAATGGCATGGCAAGCCGTTCCACAGGACTACATCCAGCATCTCTACGATCGTCTCCATGGGAGAATAGCAGCCTGCATTGCTGCGAAAGGTGGATATACACTGTACTAGTGCCGACATTGTGCATGCTCTGTTGCCTGTGTCTATGTGCCTGTGGTTCTGTCAGTGTGATCATGTGATGTATCTGACCCCAGGAATGTGTCAATAAAGTTTCCCCTTCCTGGGACAATGAATTCACGGTGTTCTTATTTCAATTTCCAGGAGTGTATTTTTGTTCGGAAAATTGAAAATTTTATAATGAGATAAAAATCCGAAAACGCGAATTTTTTTTCTGTTGTAACTACCCTAAGTTTTCCGTTATTATCCTGATTATTTCAAACAATTAAATGTTTTCATGCAAAACTAGACCTCACGCTAGTCACTTTGGTACCCTGTTTACCTGTTGCTGTCTCTTTGTTTTGCTATGAAAATTCGGACAAAACTTCATTGTGTAATTTATAGGCAGTCTTGTTTCCGCTCTTCTCGCACGTTTGACAAAAACGTATCGAGTGTTAATCATACGATAAAATAGTTCTTTCTGCGTACTGTCATTTCAAAAAGACGTCGTTTCGATATCCTGAACCGTTTATGAGATACGATGAGTTTTACGATCACTTGATTCCCGATGCAGCGGAAAGGAATCGGACGCGCCACGAGCGACCTGTCCGTGGATATAATAACCGATATTTCAAGAATGAAATGAGATACAACTCCGTTCTCAACTTTAAATACAATTTAGATATATTGGTTACATTTCATACGCAATAATGTATGGCCAAAAATGAACAACACGGAGAGTACACGCAATGTGATTTTATCTCTGCAAACTCATGAAAATTTCGCGGAGCCATGTACTCAGTTTCTTGCAGCACAGTAACTATGACAAACAACGAAAATAAATTCGGAGCTTTATCGAGAAAAGATATCGAGTTGTAAGATACGGAAGAATCAAATCTCATCGCCGAATAGTTTTCTTAACATCGGACGATAAGTATTTCATAGCTGCCGTCGCGTCCGCTCCACTGCTTTGCCGAGAAGACACGTCACTGTCGTTCTCTGTTGGACGTGCTGCAGCGACAAGATTCAAACACGTCTGCGTTCGAACGTCGCCAGCTGTAGCGGAGGACAGGCAGCGCCGCGGGCGTCGCCCACGTAGAACACTTCCGTAACCATACCTGCGGTGGTATTTCGTCGTCTGAAGCTGTCGCTCGCTGTCGGTTGCTTCTGTCGCTTAATAGGACGTGTCCTAAGGCCCGCTTTGCATTCAGCGACAGGGTTCAAGGAAAATAATCTGCTGGGCTAAGTGAGAGGAAGTCTTGGCCTGACAATGTTGTTAAAATTTCTTTATTACAAAAGGTAAGGCTCAGAAATGACAAACACTATTTCTACAACTTCTGACTTCATTCAGAAAACAGTATCAACTCTCGAAATGCTTGCTCTACAGGAATTCTACCCACCAAGAGACCAGGTCTTTACACGGGGATTGAGTATGCTCCCACGACACAACATGCGAAAGTCGCTCGGCAAGTGACTAGGGTTCCAGCAGCTGGGCTGCAAGTACTGCAGGTAACTCTGCTTGGTCCTGACTGGCTTCTCTGTTTGGCTGTCCGTGTTGATGCTGCTACCAACTTCCTACTCCGATTGCAGCGGACATTTCGGTGCGTCCTGCTACCGGGTTTTGGCGTGTTGTCTAAGGGCCCTCACTATCTCATTGGTTCTAATTGTGCACTATTCCTCTGAGGCTGAGTGGTGGTGGTGGTGGTGGGGGGGGGGGGGGGCGGGAAGAAGGCGTTTGTCTTTAAACCATGTCTTACGCCTGCCACAGGCTCTATATGACATATATATTGAAGCGCGAAAGAAACTGTTATAGGCATGCTTATTCAAATACAGAGATATGTATGCCGGCCGGTGTGGCCGAGCGGTTTTAGGCGCTACAGTCTGGAACCGCGCGACCGCTACGGTCGCAGGTTCGAGTCCTGCATCGGGCATGGATGTGTGTGATTTCCTTAGGTTAGTTAGGTTTAAGTAGTTCTAAGTTCTAGGGGACTGATGACCTCAGAAGTTAAGTCCCATAGTGCTCAGAGCCATTTGAACCATTTTTGAACAGAGATATGTAAACAGGCAGAATACGGCGCTTCGGCCGGCAATGCCTGCATATGGTGTCTGGCGCAGTTATTAGATCGGTTACTTCTGCTACAATGGCAGGTTATCAAGATTTAAGTGAGTTTGAACGTGGTGTTACAGTCGGCGCACGAGCGATGGGACACAGCATCTCCGAGCTAGCGATGAAGTGGGGATTTTCCCGTACAACCATTTCACGAGTGTACCGTGGATATCAGGAATTCGAGAAAACATCAAATCTACGTAATCGCCGCGACCGGGAAAAGATACTGCAGGAAGGGGACCAACGACTACTGAAGAGAATCGTTCAGCTCTACAGTTGTGCAAATCTTCCGCAAATTGCTGCAGATTTTAGTGCTGGGCCATCAACAAGTGTCAGCGTGCGAACCATTCAATGAAACATCATCGATATGGAGTTTTGGAACCGAAGGCTCACTCGCGCACCCTTGTTGACTGCACGACAGAAAGCTTTAAACCTTGCCTGGGTGCGCCAACACCGACATTGAAGTGTTGATGACTTGAAATATGTTGCCTGATCGGACGAGTCTCGTGTCAAAATTGCCGAGCGCCCCTCAACCCAAATCATCATCATCATCATCGTTTCAAATTGTATCGACCAGACGGACGTGTACGGGTATGCAGACAACCTCATGAATCCATGGACCCTGCATATCAGTAGAGAACTCCTCAAGCTAGTGGAGGCTCTTTAATGGTGTGGCGTGTGTGCAGCTGGAGTGATATGGGACCCCTGATAGGTCTAGATACGACTCTGACAGGTGACACATACGTAAGCATCCTGTCTGACCACCTGCATCCATTCATGTCCATTGTGCATTCCGATGGTCTTCGGCAATTCCAACAGGACAATGCTACAGTCCACACGTCCTGAATTGCTACAGAGTGACTCCAGGAACACTCTTCTGAGTTTAAACACTTCCGCCGGCCAGCAAACTTCCCAGACATGAACACTATAGAGCGTATCTGGGATGCTTTGCAAGTGCTGTTCAGAAGAGATCTCTACCCCCTCGTACTCTTACGGATTTATGGACAGCCGTGCAGGATACATAGAGTCAGTTCCCCCCAGCAGTACTTCAGACATTAATCGAGTCCATGCCACGTCATGTTGCGGCACTTCGGTGTGCTCGCGGGGGCCTAACACGTTGTTAGGCGGCCGTACCAGTTTCTTTGGCTCTTCTGTGTACGTGCTCCTTCCCAAAACTCCCTCCCTTTATTGGTCTCTTACCCTCGCTCCATGTCTGCAGTTACTTCACATTTGTTGTCACAGCTTACAGTGTTACCTCCATACATTACTGTAGCCACCCTGGTGCTCTCGTGCCGGCCGCGGTGGCCGTGCGGTTCTAGGCGCTCCATTCCGGAGCCGCGCTGCTGCTACAGTCGCAGGTTCGAATCCTGCCTCGGGCATGGGTGTGTGTAATGTTCTTAGGTTAGTTAGGTTTAAGTAGTTCTAAGTTCTAGGGGACTAATGACCACAGCAGTTGAGTCCCATAGTGCTCAGAGCCATTTGAACCATTTTTGGTGCTCTCGTCAGGGTTCTGCTCGATGCATTTAGGAGCCTCTGACGTTTCATGTCAGCTCCGTCCAAAGTCTGGCTGTTATCGCGCCTAGGTGACCAGCATCTCTCGTCTCGTAACTTTACCTTTGGTATGTTTCGAACTTACAAGACTGGGCCGTTTCCGTGGGTGCTACACTGGATACAGCTCGAATGACAGATACAAGTGCGTCATTCCGTGCAACTTCAATTGTAAGCCGGAGTTTATCAGTCGCAACGACTGTCAAGTGGTGGTGTCTCTGTGCCACAGCAACCCAACACCAAAGGTGAGCCGACCGTGGTGTCCGAGCGGTTCTATGCGCTACAGTCTGGTACCGCGCGACCGCTACGGTCGCAGGTTCGAATCCTGCCTCGGGCATGGATGTGTGTGATGTCCTTAGGTTTAAGTAGGTCTAAGTCTAGGGGACTGATGACCTCAGATGTTAGGTCCCATAGTGCTTAGAGCCATTTAAACCATTTGTAATTAGTCCAACCTTGTCTTTCGGGTCCTACCGATAAACCCAAGCCTGCCACCTAGCTTACCTACGAGTGAGCCTATGTGATCTTTCCATTTCATAACCCTCTACATTGTTGCAGTGTCACACTGTACAGCCTTTTCCTGGAAGTAGGGCTTAGCAGCATCGTCGAAGCATAGGAGCGGAAGACGGTGCAAGAATGATGTGGGACCAACACCTGACATCACCTCCACATATTTTGAGATAAACCACTCTGTGAGCAATAGGATCTGTCAGAATGAAAAATAAGTCTGTAATAACCATTCTTGGCCAACGGCCTTGCCGCAGTGGCAACACCGGTTCCCGTCAAATCACCGACGTTAAGCGCTGTCGGGCTGCGCTAGCACTTGGATGGGTGACCACCCGGTCTGCCGAGCGCTGTTGGCAAGTGGGTTGCACTCAGCCCTTGTGAGGCCAACTGAGGAGCTACTTGACTGAGAAGTAGCGGCCCCGATCTCTTAAACTAACATGCAGCCGAGAGAGCAGTGTGCTGACCACATGCCCCTCCGTATCCGCATCCAGTGACGCCTGTGGTCTGAGGACGACACGGCGGCCAGTCGGTCCCGTTGGGCCCTCATGGCCTGTTCGAGGGAATTAGTTAAGTTATAGCCATTCTTAATGGATTACGGCTCAGTTAAAAAACAGAACTCTAGCGTTGGACATTTGTGTGAAAATGTACAAAATTAACAGGGTTTACATTTAAACGTCATGCAGTGAAAACAAAAGGAAACGCATGCCAAATCAATTGGACGCGAATAAGGTCACTTGCGTGTCCCTAACTTACCCCAGTTATCAAACCTGTAAAAGGAGAGCTGCAATTTAACGTGCAATCCGAAACACGTGTTATTTCTGGCGACCCCTAACATCGTCGAGAGAGATCAGAACAATGTGAAATGCTTCTGCGGACAAAACGCGCTGAAGCGATCTCTTTGACTACTTTATCCACGCTGTTAACTCATAGTGTCTGCCACCGGAGCTGATCCGCTGTTCGCTGGATCTTCACAGTCTCTGCTGTTATTCCAAACTCATAAGGGTCTCACACTGTTGAGAAATGTTGAATAAATGGTCTAACGAGCGTATTGTCGACCACTGCTTTCGTGGATGAATCACATTTTTTAAAGATTTTTTTCAGTGAAGGTTTTTGTCAGTGAACCTCAGCGTGGAATGCTTTTCTTACTGTTTGTATTCTGTGGTCTTTACGTCACTCCAGATGGGTACCTCTAGGTACTTTTCTGTTTTACGGTTGTTACTGTTTACAGGGATTTATCGCCGATAGTGTAACCGAGCGGAAGATAAAGGCTCCTGGACTAGGATACGCAACTACTGATCAGAAGCGAATGTGTATAGTAAGTGTTCATTGCAGCAACTACTAGTCTCAGAGCACACATTACAGTGTTATACATTGACAGAACTGATCTAGAGTGCAACATTGTTTGCTGCTATTGTCTGCACACGTAATTTATGGTACGAGTGTAATTGCTGCTCGACCAGTTCCTACATAGTATTCTCAGAAGTGTGTATTTCTCGAACAAGATGACCGATGTGAGAGTTTAGTTTCTCCTGGCGTGTACTATGTTCAAATGTTGTTGTTGTTGTGGTCTTCAGTCCTGAGACTGGTTTGATGCAGCTCTCCATGCTACTCTATCCTGTGCAAGCTTCTTCATCTCCCAGTACTTACTGCAACCTACATCCTTCTGAATCTGCTTAGTGTATTGATCTCTTGGTCTCCCTCTACGATTTTTACCCTCCACGCTGCCCTCCAATGCTAAATTTGTGATCCCTTGATACCTCAAAACATGTCCTACCAACCGATCCCTTCTTCTAGTCAAGTTGTGCCACAAACTTCTCTTCTCCCCAATCCTATTCAATACCTCCTCATTAGTTACGTGATTTACCCACCTTATCTTCAGCATTCTTCTGTAGCACCACATTTCGAAAGCTTCTATTCTCTTCTTGTCCAAACTGGTTATCGTCCATGTTTCACTTCCATACATGGCTACACTCCATACAAATACTTTCAGAAACGACCTCCTGACACTTAAATCTATACTCCATGTTAACAAATTTCTCTTCTTCAGAAACGATTTCCTTGCCATTGCCAGTCTACATTTTATATCCTCTCTACTTCGACCATCATCAGTTATTTTACTCCCTAAATAGCAAAACTCCTTTACTACTTTAAGTGTCTCATTTCCTAATCTAATCCCCTCAGCATCACCCGATTTAATTTGACTACATTCCATTCTCCTCGTTTTGCTTTTGTTGATGTTCATCTTATATCCTCCTTTCAAGACACTGTCCATTCCGTTCAACTGCTCTTCCAAGTCCTTTGCTGTCTCTGACAGAATTACAATGTCATCGGCAAACCTCAAAGTTTTTACTTCTTCTCCATGAATTTTAATAACGCACGGGAATGCAGCCGGGTGACGTCATCGACAACCACCGATATTTCGACAGGCGACCACCCTGTCATTTTCGAGGCAAAACTGCCAGGTGTGCTCCTGTCGAAATATGGGCGGTCGTCGATGACGTCATTCCCGTAAGTCATTTGATCAAGATGACCGATTCTGGATTTCCGGAAGGCTTTTGACACTGTATCACAGAGAATATTGTCTCAGTTATGTGACTGGTTTACGGCAACGGCCTTTCCGCAGTGGGTACACCGGTTCCAGTCAGGTCACCGAAATTCAGCGTTGTCGGGTGTGGTTGGCGCTTGGATGGGTGGCCATCCGGACCGCCATGCGCTGTTGCCGTTTTTCGGGGTGCACTCAGCCTCGTGATGCCAATTGAGGAGCTACTCGACCGAATAGTAGCTGTTCCGGTCACAGAAAACCATCGTAATGACCAGGAGAACGGTGTGCTGACCACACGCCCCTCCTATCCGCATCCTCATTGAGGATGACACGGCGGTCGGATGGTCCCGATGGGCCACTTGTGGCCTGAAGATGGAGTGCTTTATGTGATTGGTTTTGTGATTTCCTGTCAGAGAGGACACAGTTTGTAGTAATTGATGGAAAGTCGTCGAATAAAACTAAATTGATTTCTGGGTTTCCCCAAGGTAGTGTTATAGGAATGATAATTAAATGGACACCCTAGCTGCAAACAGGCGTTGATGTACTTCATTGGGGACATGTTGAAAATGTGTGCCCCAACCGGGACTCGAACCCGGGATCTCCTGCTTACATGGCAGACGCTCTATCCATCTGAGCCACCGAGGACACAGATGAATAGCGCGACTGCAGGGACTTATCCCTTGCACGCTCCCCGTGAGATCCACATTCCCAACATGTCAGTATGATGGGCAAACATCTATTGAAACGTCCCCTTTTTAACAATTTATACACGACTGTCCTTAACCTGACACACAATATTTTTAGCGCAACGCAATCTGACTTTCAAAAAATCCCTACGAAAGAATGGCCCTGACTAACATTAAACTATACCTTTCACAAATCACTAAATCACTTACCTCACAATAATCTTCGTTTCTCGCACTACTGCAATACAGCAAGCGCCACTACTGCCAGCTAAAGAAAAGATTCAAACTATGGAAGGCACTAACTACTGATAGGGATAGTTAGCAAATGAAAGATATTAATAGAGAACAAACAATGTATTTACCTTGATATCATCATATATATAGCAGTTCATGACAAATTACAAAACTCCGCCATCTCTCTCCCCACATCCACCACTGCTGGCGGCTCACCTCCAACTGCGCAACGCTACGCGCTGTTCACAGCCAGCTGCCTAACACTACAATGGCGAGTATTACAACAATGCAAAGCAGCCACAGACTGCACACAGCACAGCCAGTGATTTTCATACAAAGGTGGCATTACCAATAAAAAAACCTAAACAGCCTACTTACACTATTAGGCGCACTGCGAACGTAGTGGTGTTGACATGTTGGGAATGTGGATCTCACGGGGAGCGTGCAAGGGATAAGTCCCTGCAGTCGCGCTATTCATCTGTGTCCTCGGTGGCTCAGATGGATAGAGCGTCTGCCATGTAAGCAGGAGATCCCGGGTTCGAGTCCCGGTCGGGGCACACATTTTCAACATGTCCCCAATGAAGTACATCAACGCCTGTTTGCAGCTAGGGTGTCCATTTAATTATCATTTCATTTCTAGCAAGCTGCATGGTCAACCACGGTAACTGTTCTTTCGGGAACAGATACTACCGTCATATATAGTGTTATAGGCCCTTTGCTGTTCCTCATCTGCATAAACGATTTGGGAGACAATCTGAGCAGCCGTCTTAGGTTGTTTGCAGATGACACTCTCGTTTATCGACTACTAAAGTCATCAGAAGATCAAAACAAATTGCAAAACGATTTAGAAAAGACATGTGTATGATGTGCAAAATTGACCCTAAGTAACGAAAAGTGTGAGGTCATCGGTATGAGTGCTAAAAGGACTCTGTTAAACTTCAGTTACACGATAAATCAGTCAAATCTAAAGGCCGTAAATTCAACTAAATAAATAGGAATTACAACTACGAACAACTTACATTGGAAGGAACACACAGAAAGTATTGTGAGGAAGGCTAACCAAAGACTGCGTTTGATTGACAGCACTCGTAGAAAACGTAACAGATGTACTAAAGAGACTGCCTACACTACACTTGTCCATACTCTTTTAGAATACTGCTGCGTGGTGTGGGCCGGCCACGGTGGTCTAGCGGTTCTGGCGCTGCAGTCCGGAACCGCGGGACTGCTACGGTCGCAGGTTCGAATCCTGCCTCGGGCATGGGTGTGTGTGATGTCCTTAGGTTAGTTAGGTTTAAGTAGTTCTAAGTTCTAGGGGACTTATGACCTAAGATGTTGAGTCCCATAGTGCTCAGAGCCATTTGAACCATTTTTTTGCGTGGTGTGGGATCCTTACTAGACAGGATTGTCGGAGTACATCGCAAAAGAAGGAGAGTACATTTTGTTTCATCGCGAAATAGGGGAGAGAGTATGACTGAAATGATACAGGATTTAGGATGGACATTATTAAAACAAAGACGTTTCTGCGGAGGAATCTTCTCACGAAATTCCTATCACCAACTTCCTCCTCCGAATGAGAAAATATTTTGTTGATGCCGACCTACATAGGGAGAAACGATCACCATGATAAAATAAGGTTGCCGTGAGGGATTAGCCGAGCGGTCTAGGGCGCTGCAGTCATGGACTGTGCGGCTGGTCCCGGCGGAGGTTCGAGTCCTCCCTTGGGCATGGGTGTGTGTGTTTGTCCTTACGATAATTTATGTTAAGTAATGTGTAAGCTTAGGGACTGATGACCTTAGCAGTTAAGTCCCATAAGATTTCACACACATTTGATAAAATAAGGGAAATCAGAGCTCGTACGGAAAGATATAGGTGTTCGTTCTTTCCGCGCGCTGTAGGAGATTGGAATAATAGAGAATTGTGAAGGTGGTGCGATGAACCCTCTGCCAGGCACTTAAATGTGGTTTGCAGAGTATCCATGTAGATGTAGATGTAGATGTGAAGAATCTGCTGGCACGCGCTCCAACACTGTCTCGTCAACTTCTTCTGAGCGAACAGTTCTTCGTCGAGGCCCTTGGCAGCTGTCTGTGCCTTGAACGATCCAGTTTCCCGCAAGTTTATATCCTCAGCGTTAAATTTGTTTCTATGAGGGTGACGCCTATGGGGAAATTTGTCTGTACGTTCGTATGCTCATCCTGGCAGTATGTATGTATCGTTGCACCATGCATTACTACCTCGTCTGCAAGTTCCTGCAACAAGTAAATAATCCTTATTCCAGAGACGAACATAAGATGTTAACAGTGATTGTAGCACGGGCATGTCATAAACGATACTGTGTTGATTTTCAAGGTATCTCGACCAACACTGACACAGCACGCACTTGTTCGTTGTGAACCAGAAGCAGTGTAGAACGGGTACATCACTCTCGCTTGTTAATCCAGATGTCGTATGGCCTGAAATATTCGTTTTCAACCATAGATTCACTGTCTCAAACTCTTCAGTTTATGTCATCTACCGTCTTCATAATTGCCGGCCAGGTTAGAGTCCTTGTTATTGCCAGACATTTCAGCTCTCTGTACTATGTTTGCCGACCGGTGTGGCCGAGAGGTTCTAGGCGCTTCAGTCTGGAAATGCGCGACAGCTACGATCGCAGGTTCGAATCCTGCCTCGGGCATGGACGTTTGTGATGTCCTTAGGTTAGTTAGGTTTAAGTAGGCCTAAGTTCTAGGGGATTGATGACCTCAGATGTTAAGTCCCATTTGAGCAATTTTTGCACTATGTTTCGCACCCTGCACACCCCCAAATCACTTACAAATTTAGTCACGTTGTCGGGCGGCGGGCAGAATAATTTTACTGTTGTATAAAAGTTTGTAGAATGTAGAAGCACTGCATTTCCCGGCCGATTAACCATATGTGCGGCGGCGGGTGAAGTTATTGTTCTTAAAAATGTTCCTATTATTTTTGCTGTTGTTTGCCGTTCTCAACACTGGCTCTCTAACTACAATATTGGCTACCAGAAAGTGATTAGCAAAACGTGAAGCCTGTAATTAGAATTCCTAGTGCCCACTTCATCTGAGAATACACTTATAGTTACAGCTTATAGCTCTGAGGAATTAGGAGATTGTCCGGGATTTATAATCAAAAACGATTTTCTAAAATAGTTGAGTATATTCTGAAAGTCACAGATGAAAAACAAAAGAATCCACACAACCTAACTAACAGAGCAGTTCAGAGTCTAATGCGCTGATGCAACTGTAATTGTCCAAATTGAATATTTAAATGAATGCTCGCCATAATTTGATGATTAGGTTCATCAAACGCCACGCTAAATAATGGTAGAATGTTTGTCCCGCGGCGGCACGTGAAAATACGACAATACGCCAACTGAAGCTAGATAATGAAAATCATCCCAGAATTAACACTTCACTTGAAAATGATTTCATGGTTACGCGTATCTCGAGTAACTTAATACGGCATCCGAGGCTGTTTGTAGCAATGATACCGACGCGACGCGACTCCCGACACAGATGGCGTGCTGTTCAGTGTCTGGAGAGAACTGGGGCCTTGCCTTCTCGCGCAGCGTTCTTATATATAAAGCCGCGGTGCGGACGGCTAAGGGAACGCCTGATCAAATCGGCTCTCCCGACTAGCCGCTGGGCTAGTAATGCACCACTTAAAGTTACCTAATAAATCATAGCTTCTCTTGCTGATGGCCGATCAAGCTCTTAATTTAAATGTGCATTCAGCACACAGGTAAGTATTGATAATAAAATTTTGACGTGGCTAAGTTAAATATTTTGGGCGAGAGAATTAATTTAATTACACTGCACGCAGTAGACGAGCTCTGAACTGGCCCTTTGGAGATACGCTATCGCTATAGTTTTATAGGTATTCAAATGAAACTTCTCGCATCCTTATGGCGATAGCGGATCTCCATTCTACTTAAATATAAACATCCTAACCTTATTTATTAGCCTACTTAATCTATCTTGCTTCCTTAAGTTTTAAGACGAAAACCAGAAAATCATGAATTTCCACTAAAATTTTAATTTGTGAAATCCAAAGTACTGTTTTTATTAAATTATGATGAAAGATGAATCTAAATATAAAATTTTAACTTTCTAGCTCTTTTCTGTTGCGCCAATGATTTTTACAGAAAAACGTCCAAATTTCGAAATTGGCTAAAGTTATCGAACTGATATTCAACACATATTAATTTAGTATTACTCCTGACATGCTAGAAACATTTTAGGTTATTTATTTGATTTTTAAAGTATTGCGCAACATTTATGACGTCAGAGCTAGTTCCAGCGGACTGGCTGGCACACAATGGAAAGACTGATGTGAATTTACTACGGCATGAGTAGGCTGCTTCCCTACAACGTACTCTTCCTATTGTACTAGTACATGCAAAATATGTAAAATTTCGTCATTCGCTATCCTTTCCTGGTGCTGCAATTCCGTTGGCCAACAGTATAATATGAAAATCGAATGCAGAGTGTGGGTTGGGACTGCAAGAGGACGGCGAGCTCAAAACTTGACGTCCTGCAACAGAGAGACAGGTGGCTGAATAAGAGATGCGACGCGTGAGTAGTATTCGGTGTAGGTACGACTCCGCGCTGGTCCCGGGTGTGAGGTGCGCCGCGACGCCGCTACGGAATTATCGACCAGCAGCCAGCTTGGCCAGGGCAATCCAGAGCCGACCAGATGGGAGCCCACTCCTCTCTGGGGGTACACACAGGCATGGCACGCGCTCATGTACCGTCAGCTGTAACCAGGGCGGTCGGCAGCTACCTGCCTCCCCATATGCTGAGCATGTACTCAGTAAAGGTCACAACTACCTTACACGGTCCCATTTCCTTCACTTGGCAAACGAAAAACGTTAAATCAGTCTATTGGAAGTCCTGGACATCAATAAACATCTGGCACACGGTTCTCATTTAATTTAAAATGGCCAGACTCAGCCTAGTACGCCCCCTTACCTAACTTCACTCACGCCTCACATTTTTGCGATTATTCGCACGCTGCCTTTCCGTTCCATCACTCATTTCACCCCGAATTTTTTTTTTAGTAACTGCCCGCCATCCATGTGGTGCATGTATTGGTCTCACCACGGACTTCTAGTACTCAGCCACACACAATTGATATCATCAAAGTGAACAGGCCTGAAGATGTCGTTGACGCAACGTCGAAACTAGTAGCCAAATAAATATGAAATCATAAATACAGCTGGAGGAGTTTCATTTTCAATAAAAAAAATCGATTTATTTATTTTGTTGTGGCTGTCACTATATTCCAATTTGCTATATATTCTGTTGTTTATCACATATACAACTTCCTTGCAGTAAATGTAATTCTTAACACTTCCTGCTAAAAAGTTTACGTAATAAAATGGAACAGCTACAGCCGTCCTTACGATGTTATTTATTGTATGGCTACCAGTTTCGGTGTAGCAGTGCGCCCTCTTCAGGCCTTCACTGATGCTGAGGGGGTTAACTCCAATCGTATACACGATCCATCAGTGGCCAACGTCTATGAACTGGTTTTCGCAGACTACCTGTAACGACGATCTCGTGTGTGCAACCAACGTAAGGGCGGCTGTAGATGTTCCACGTTATCACATAAGTGAACGGCCAAAGTCCCTCAAACCTCCAAGGATGGACATACAGGAACTTGATATAAAGTTTGGCTTAGCTATTTACAGCTATAGCACAACTATATACACATGAAATTATTCGGGGCTGCGAATACGAGCAACCATCGGCTGTGTAAGGGAACGACGACAAATGAAAAATTCTGCCGGACCGGGACTCGAACCCAGATTTCCCACTTTACGCGAATGATCACCTTAACCACGCCCCCTTCTTCTTCTTACCTTTTTTTTTAAAGAACACGTTAGTTATAAGGAAATCTTGTCCACCTAGGCCAGGAAAATGTGAAGATTTCGGGGCTTCTGCAAATGGAATACGAACTGTGTCTTGTCGCACGTAAGCATTGGGAAAAAGTGCCGAGCGCAGTGCAATGGTAGTTGAAGAGAGAAAGTGATGTTCGGGGCAAAGTAGACGTGGTTCGCAACCTCAGGCCTGACCACGACGTCTCAGAACTAAGAAGGGTGGAGAGCACCGGATCCAAGAGGGCCAAAAAGCATCTACATCTACGTCTGCATGGTTACTCTGCAATTCACACTTAAGTGCCTGGCAGAGGGTTCATCGAACCATTTTCCTACTGCTTCTCTGCCATTCCACTCTCGAATGGTGCGTGGGAAAAAAGAACACCTAAATCTTTCCGTTCGAGCTCTGATTTCTCTTATTTTATTATGATGATCATTTCTCCATACGTAGGTGGGTGTCAACAAAATATTTTCGCATTCGGAAGAGAAAGTTGGTGATAGGAATTTCGTAAGTAGATCTCGCCGCAAAGAAGACCGCCTTCGTTTCAGTGACTGCCAACCCAACTCGCGTATCATATCAGTGACTCTCTCACCCCTATTGCGCGATAACACGAAACGAGCTGCCTTTCTTTGCACTTTTTCGATGTCCTCCGTCAATCCTACCTGATAAGGATCCCACACCGCGCAGCAATATTCCATCAGACGACGGACAAGTGTAATGTAAGCTGACCCTTTAGTGGGTTTGTCGCATCTTCTAAGTGCTCTGCCAACAAAGCGCAGTCTTTGTTTCGCCTTCCCCACAATATTATCTATGTGGTCTTTCCAATTTGAGTTGCTCGTAATTGTAATACCTAGGTATTTACTCAAATTGACAGTCCTTAGATTTGTGCGATTTCTCGTATACCCAAAACTTTTCGGATTTCTTTTAGTACCCATGTGGATGACCTCACACTTCGCTTTGTTTAGTGCCAATTGCCACTTTTTGTACCATACAGAAATTCCCTCTAGATCATTTTGTAATTGGAATTGATCGTCTGATGATTTTACTAGACGGTAAATTACAGCGTCATCTGCAAACAACCTAAGGGGCTGTTCAGATTATCACCTAGATCATTATGTAAATTAGGAACAGCAGAGGGCCTATGACACTGCCTTGCGGAACGCCAGATATCACTTCTGTTCTACTCGATGATTTACCGTCTATCACTACGAACTGTGGCCTCTGAGAGGGAATCACGAATCCAGTCACGCAACTGAGACGATACTCCATATGCACGCCTTGCGGAACGCCAGATATCACTTCTGTTCTACTCGATGATTTACCGTCTATCACTACGAACTGTGGCCTCTGAGAGGGAATCACGAATCCAGTCACGCAACTGAGACGATACTCCATATGCACGCAATTTGATTAATAGTCGCTTGTGAGGAACGGTATCAAAAGCCTTCTGGAAATCTAGGAATACGTAACCGATCTGAGATTAAGGAAAAGGACAAAAGAAGTTCTTTTGTTTCTCTTTTCCATCACCACCGTTTTGCAAAAGCTCTCATAATACCGAACGGAAGGTAAATGAAAGCCGGTCCTCGTCGGCTTCTAAACAGGAACAAAAACAAAAGAGGTCGTCTCGTTACGACGTGGGGATGCTCCATTATGTTATTCGGTGCGGTATTAACAACGCATGTCCTATCGCAGCAATGTGGCCACCGTTGGAGTCCAGTCCTAACAGAAAGGGTGTGTGGTTCAACTTCTCCTGTCGTGGATAATACAGCTGCTTGATGGGTTATGGAACGCGCTCCAGAGAAAATTTGAGAAATGTTGCTGGTGCTTGTGGTTCCATACGATCGCAACGTGTCGTTTGTTTACGTAGTGGCAAAAATCGAGGACTGTCTTCTCCCCGCAACCGAACTAGTAGTGGAAGGCGTGGTCGCATAGCTACGTCACAGAATTCGTTTTTGCTCTCGGAAAATACACCTCACCCGGGAAGAGAAGCGATTGTACAGTTGTCGGCTCGGGAGTCACGCTTGTGAGAAAATCTAACATTTGGGGCATTCAATGAGAAACGTCCTTCAGCGATTCGCGGGCAAAAAAAAAAAGGTTCAAATGGCTCTGAGCACTATGGGACTTAATTTCTGAGGTCATCAGTCGCCTAGAACTTAGAGCTACTTAAACCAAACTAACCTAAGGACATCACACACATCAATGCCCGAGGCAGGATTCGAACCTGCGACCGTAGCGGTCGCGCGGTTCCAGACTGTGCGTCTAGAACCGTTCGGCAGCTCCGACCGGCATTCGCGGACAAGGCAACGATCATCCGTATCCATCACTCCACAGGTAACATGCAATGGAGAGTCCGCGAGGTGAACTTGATGTAGCCGAAAACTTGGACACATGCTTTCCGTTAACCGTTACGTGCAAAGCGAACTGAACGTCCGTATCAGGAATGACGGATCGCATCGCTTCGGCTATCTGTGCACCACCCACAGCCAGACCCAAACATCCATATGTGGTCATACCTGCGTCACAACCTCTACTCGTATCGTACACACATTGCATAGTTCCCGTGCAGGGGAACACATTTTAAATGAAAGTCGCTGCCCGATATCGGCGGCTAACTTCGATATTGCAGTGCGTGTGTTGTTAAGAAGAACGATGCACACATGTCTGAAGATCTCATCAGTATGTACATCCAAAAATTTTGAGCGTTCTACCCTGTTTACTGACTCATGCTCATGTGCTACATCAATTGTTGGTATGGCTATATTTGTTGTTCAGAACTGAAAAGTTCTTTGAAAAACTGAGGAGAGTTCATTTGCAGAGGACCACTTAATAATTCTTTGGAAAATATCATTTACCAACTCTTCCGTTGTTTCCCACTAATGGGATTCATTATAACACTAGTGTCGTCTGCGAAAAGCACAATTTTCGCTTGTTGAATGTGAAGTGGAATGTCATTCACATATGTAAGGAAAGGAGTGGACCCAAAATTGAACCCTGTAGGATTGCATTTGAGATTTTTTTTCCCCAGTCACTAAAATTTTTTACCTTTTCAGTATTGTATGTGAACTATTCAGCACGACCTTTGGCATCCCGTTTGTTAAGTATGATTCAGACCAGCTGTGTGTAAAGCCATCATTTCCATAAAACTTGAGTGTTTCTAAGAGAATAACATGGTCTAGACAATCAAACGCCTTGGAGAGCGCGCAAAAAACTAACAACTGGCGATATATTATAATTTAGGAGTTGTAAAATTCGATGAATGAATGTATAAACTGCATTCTCAGTCTAGCAATCCTTCTCCAATCCAAACTGTGATATGCTAAGTAAATTGTTCCCACGTAAGTATGCGACTACTGTTGAGTACATTACCTTTTCTAATATTTTGGAAAAAGATGTCAGTAAGGAAATTGAAAGGTAACTGTTTAAGATCGTCGAAAGGTCGCGGTGTTTTAATACTGCCATCCGGTTGGAAACCCGACAGTTTTTCTCCAGAACCAGCCACTGATAAGAATTTAAAGTTCGCCTAGCTTTGACTCTTCAGCCGACACCATTGCCTTCAGCTAATCTAATCACTAACTGCGTTCCTTAGCATAACGACTTTCAGCTGGCGCAAGTTAGTTCAGATGAAGTCACTTCCGGGAGCTCGTCGCTGGCTGTCGTTTTATGGCCCAGACCTCCACAACGTTGCACCTATGATCATCTGGAAGATTATTTTTCGAGTCGATGTCCGCTATCCTGCTCTGGCCTCATTATCAGGTGGTTTCTGTCCCTCCTGTAGCAAGCCAGGAAAACATTTTGCCTATAATGGCAGGAGAGGACTGCTCACGTATTCTAGACCTGTGCTTCATGATGTTCTTCCCAGGTTGTTTAAGTAGAAAACGTTAAAGTGAAATTTATACTCGCGGAGACATTTGTAGATAATGACTGTAGTCAATATATTTCCTTGTATTTCCTAAGTTCGTGTGAATAATGTCCTACAGCACTTAGGTCAAAAAATGTTACCGTATCTGGTACAACCAGGATATACATAATAATTTTTATGATTATTTCCAAGACGTGGAGTGTCTTTCAGTTTGTGTCGGAATGAATTAAACATCGTCATAAAGTGCAGCATTTACATAACACTTTGGTTGATGGCAGACGATTAATTAATTATAAGCTATTTTGGTGATGTGTGAAAATTGCTACTTTGCTGAGCTATAGTGGTTAAGTAGCACTCTTCCCCACACACGAAACGTCTTTGAGTTTCCACTAGTAGCGGCTGCAGGGTGGGAAACCTCTCAGGTTGTTATCGGAGCAGGCGAGCCAACGTGTAGACGGTGGATTACGCCACCCCCAGTTCGTCGCGTGGCTGACGCGTCTTCCGTTCCGGGGAGTGCTTTAATCGACTCTAATCCCTCAGGCGCCGTTCTGGGTCGCCAAAGTAGGCCAATTGCTTCCTATATTCTGCAGAGGTCGAAGCAGTTTGTAGGGCGTGGCTAACGGCGAGCAAGATGCGAGGTAACAGAAAGGTTTCGCTTAGAGACGGGCTGACTGTTCTGAAGTTAAAAGTATTACAGAGGTAACAATTATCACCAAGTATTTTTAAGCACATGTTTGCTCGATAACAAAAACATTGATTTTTTTAAAATAATTACTTCAAGCTTGGGTCTACAGCTGATATAAAGTTAACAAATGATACTGTTTTTCCTTTATTGGTTATAATTATTAGACAAAAGTGTACATTTCACAAAATCAGACTCTGCGGTCTGTGTAAAGCGATTAACGCTTACAGATAACTCAGAAAAACGCAGCTGTAATTTGGACTTTACATGCATTTTTCTTGGTGTCTCTAGTTTCGTCAATGCTTGGTAAACAACTTCAGATTTATAAATAAAAATACAGAGACTATGGATTTTCTATAGTATTAATTTATTATTCTTGGAGATGTTCTCCATCACTGTATCTAAATGAAAGGCTGCTTCTTTTTTACCATACGCGTTTAGCATCTTTTTTATCTTCAGTAGCCTGTAATATGTTTTTCTTTTATATACATAATTACACTATATAATGTTTTCAGGCTTGTTATCATGAAGGCTATTTGTTTTTCACCCTACGAGCTAGAGCGAAATGGAAACCACAGTGAAAATCAGAAACGTTGTATCTGCCACATTTATCTACACCTTCCTGCTACTTCACTACATAGTCGCCGATCCCACTTAGGCATTTGTCGTGGCGTGATGTCAACTTTCCAATACCTCATCGTAGAAGGCAGCCGCCTGTGATTTCCTTCCAATCCCCTGAGCTGGTTTCAAAAATGGTTCAAATGGCTCTGAGCACTATGGGACTTAACATCTGTGGTCATCAGTCCCCTAGAACTTAGAACTACTTAAACCTAACTAACCTAAAGACATCACACACATCCATGCCCGAGGCAGGATTCGAACCTGCGACCGTAGCAATGCGCGGTGCCGGACTGAGCGCCTAGAACCGCTAGACCACCGCGGCCGGCCCCTGAGCTGGTCTGCAGCTCGTTGTCTGTGCCAAAATTCTGTCCTCATTGCCAGCGGTTCATGTGAGCTAGGAGATGAAAATCAGAGGGAGTCAAGTCCGGGCTGTACTGTGCGTGATCAAACACTTGCCATCGAAAACGCTGAGGGAGCGTCTTTGTTGCCCCTGCGGTGTGCGACTGGGAATCAGAAGAAGCAAACACTTGACACTTGCGTTATGTGGGCTGCATAAAATCAGGCCGAACCTCTCAGAAGGCACGCCACACTTGGGGGGAGACACTGTGTAGTCAAGTCATAAGAGAAGTTATTAAAACTTCGCACAAAATACACTTATGTTCAGAAAAGCAGGACACCTTGAACCATTAGAGATAGGACGTTCATATTCACAGAACGTGTACATTAGTATGTTCTGCAGAAATGGTTAGCATTCCAGTCACTTCGGTCCAGCTTGTGTCCTGTTGTCTAGTAGGCACAAGGTCCACCATGGGCCCGGATAGCTTGCTCCATGCGTGATGGAATCGACGCGTATAAGGCGCGAATGGCGTCCTGTGGTGTAGCCATCCATGCTGCATTCACCTGGTTCCAAAGTTCATCTGTATAGAGGTTCGCATTTGGTCAGAGCGCTGCACCCATCTTTCACCGTATCCCACATATTTTCGACTGGCGACAAGTCTCGTGATCTAGCGGGGCAGACACCAAGAAGGCACATGTTCGTGCAGCAAAATGTGGTCGTGCATTGTCTTGCTGAAAAATGGCGTCTGGAGTGTTGTGCAGAAAGAGTATCGCTACGAATCGCAGAATATCATTCACCTAGGCCGCAGAGTGCCCTGGACAAGCAACAGTTGTGATTTGTGGTTGTGCCCAATAGCACCCCACACCATAATGCGTCGAGTAGGCGCAAATTTAGTCACTGTGACGCCGCTCCCCCAGAGTGCGGCGAACCAAAATGCGGCCATCATTTTCAAACAGAACCTGGATTCGTCCGAAAACACTATATGATGCCATTCCTGTCCCCAGTGACGTCGTTCCACACACCATTGCCGTCTAGCATGTTTTTGCACTTTCGTCAAAGGTAGGCTGAGAAGTGGACGACGCGCAAATAACCCGTGCCGTAATAAACGGAGACAGACTGGTGACCCTTTATAGTGTGCGATGTGTTACACTGATCCACTGTTGCGCCAGAGCCGAGGGGGGCGCAGTTCTGTCCTACAATGCCATTCGGATGAGGTGTTGATCTTCTCAGGATGTGGTCTGGGTGGTGCGACATGATCCCCTCTCGTCGTGTTCTACGGACTTCTGTGAACCATTCTGCACACACTGTTGCACTACCGAAACACTTCGCCCCACATGAGCAACAATGTCCCGGATGGATGCATCACATTTTCTCATGCAAGTAATGCGCCCCCTTTCAAACTCGCAAATTCGACAATACGGTTCGGGCATACGTCTGCGAGCCGTCCTGTACGCCTGCTCAAGTCCCACTGATCCGTTACCTTCGGTTCATAGCAATAACGAGAGCTGCAAGCACATTTTACAGGTAGGTGGTGTTGCGCTGTGATATCGATGTTGACCTCGAACCGGTGGGCCGACATGGTTAAAATGATAATTATTACTGCAGAACATACTAATGTACATGTCTGTCAGTACGAACGTCCTATCTCTAGTGGTTCAAGGTGAGTTACGTTGTCAGTTTCTTCTAGCAAACAGTGCCATAGGCTGGTGAAAGATCGTAGCCTACATACAGATCATCTATGGTAAGATAATTTGACTGAATCCTCCTGATGATAGAGAGATAATACTCGGAAAAGTGTGTTGAACAGATAAATAAAAGCGTCATCTTACGTAATGTGTGTAAATCGGTTGACGAGTTTGAACACCTGTTTTTGACGTATTTTGTATTGTAATATTTCTGGCTTATTCAGCCATCATATTAAGCTCCAGGAAGCTATTCCCAGGGCAGTGGAGATGCAAGAAGCATAGAGATGACACAATGTGGGATGAGGTACCGGTGACATATGTTAGATTCGGTACCATTCCCGTGAGAAAGACCGCCTGCATGATGCTGCTGCTCTGTGATTGGCTGCTGTGTTCGGCGGTAGGGCGCCAAAACGTTAAACTTTAGTTGCTATTATTAATTAAATCTGTCATCCAAATTACTTCATTTTTTTAAATATACATCTCTCAACAGCCAGCTATCAATCAGTCATTTCAAAAATATTAAAATCAAAGTATTATTAAAACAAAAGACTGACGATATTACTGCCGATGCACTTCGGTGGCGTTCGGGTTACGCCTTGCTGGCTTGGCGCGCGAAGTGTCTCGGGCAGTCCGGCTCTCCAGTTCTGACCGTTCCAGTAGACAGACATGCTGTCTGTTATAGCAGTATTTGTTTCATGCAATTTTATTTACTACAGTTCCGACCGTCGCTAGGTACAGACATGTTGTCTGTAATAGTAGTATTTGATTCATGTAATTTTATTCTCCAGTTCTGACGGTTCCAGTAGACAGACATGTTGTCTGTGGCAGGATGTATTTCAGGTTATTTTAGTCAGATATAATGACTGTGGAAAGATATGTTCAGTACGTTGTGATCGAGAATAGTTTCTCGTGTCTATATCAATAAAAACGCGAGTGGCATCCCAAATGAGTTATAGTTTATTCGTAGCAGCAGTTCCTTGCGAAGTTAATTTCAGCCAAGAAAAAGAATCCACGCCCTGCGTGCTGTTTTCTGCGCTGGGGACATCATCATCATGAAGACACCAGGTCAGTGAAGTGTACAAGAACTTGTGTATTCCACACAGGGCAGTGGAAACAACTAGGCACCTCACGTGTACTGCATGCACAGTACAAATGTGCTCAGTGACACATCATCTGCAGTAATGCAGAGGAGGTAAAGGAGGATGAAAGTATTAACACTATCTCACTTTTATTCCTTTTTCTTGCCGTAGTATCTGTATCGATATTTCTATGTCAGTTTGTAGTACTGCTTAACTATAATGTTGTATCTGTCATGGAAAATCTTTGCCTATGTATATATGTTTCAGTTATGTGAAACTTTTGAACGACGTTGTTTAAATTATGGTTGTGAATTTAAATAACTACTGAAATGATTGTTATATAATGTACTGTAAATGACTTGGTCCATAGTTAGGGAACGTAGTGTTGAATGTAAAAGATGTGGCAAAGCACCGCAGCTACGGAAGTAGCCTGGCGGAGTGGAAAAGGTGTGGTTGGCGCGCAAGTGGCAACTCGTCCTTTGTGACGGGTAATGAGTCTGGGCTGAGCAGTGCTGTGGGTAACACCTCACTAGCAGTAGCGGATCATAGTGGCTCATATTCCTGGAGCTTTGAGGCCAGAAGAGCTTAAGGGCAGAGTAACTATGGGCCTCGGATGCCGCACTTGGTGATACCGTTATCATGACATGGTTTTTGGCTCTATAAAAGTATAATTCCGACACCAAGAAGACCAATAACAGGGCGAGGCCAACAGTACCGCCGTGGCTGCACCGCCGCCAGGTTAACAGACACTGCAAATTGCGCCACAAGTGCCACCAGGCTTCCACTAAATTGTTTGTATTTGGCAATCTCTAAATGGACCAGGTATTTGTGAAATTTGTTTCATTTTATAATTATAATTGTGGTATTCCTAAAAACTCTACCTTACACCCGTGATTATCTCAAATCACAAACCTGGATAGCAATCCTATCCCAGTGAATTTAATTCCGAGTGTCCTGATTTATTATGAGAAAGTGGTTGCGCTTAAATGTAATGTTGTGTTGTCATTTGTATAGCCAATTATACAGGGTGATTCAAAAAGAATACCACAACTTTAAAAATGTGTATTTAATGAAAGAAACATAATATAACCTTCTGTTATACATCATTACAAAGAGTATTTAAAAAGGTTTTTTTCACTCAAAAACAAGTTCAGAGATGTTCAATATGGCCCCCTCCAGACACTCGAGCAATATCAACCCGATACTCCAACTCGTTCCACACTCTCTGTAGCATAACAGGCGTAACAGTTTGGATAGCTGCTGTTATTTCTCGTTTCAAATCATCAATGGTGGCTGGGAGAGGTGGCCGAAACACCATATCCTTAACATACCCCCATAAGAAAAAATCGCAGGGGGTAAGATCAGGGCTTCTTGGAGGCCAGTGATGAAGTGCTCTGTCACGGGCTGCCTGGCGGCCGATCCATCGCCTCGGGTAGTTGACGTTCAGGTAGTTACGGACAGATAAGTGCCAATGTGGTGGCGCTCCATCCTGCTGAAATATGAATTGTTGTGCTTCTTGTTCGAGCTGAGGGAACAGCCAATTCTCTAACATCTCCAGATACTGTAGTCCAGTTACAGTAGCACCTTCGAAGAAAAAGGGACCAAAAACTTTATTGGCTGAAATGGCACAGAAAACGTTCACCTTAGGCGAGTCACGTTCATACTGAGTTGTTTCCCGCGGATTCTCAGTGCCCCATATACAGACATTGTGACGGTTGACTTTCCCGTTAGTGTGGAAAGTTGCTTCATCACTAAACACAATCTTTGAAACGAAAGATTCATCTGTTTCCATTTGAGCAAGGATAAAATCACAGAAATCGATTCTTTTAATCTTATCAGCTGCAGACAGTGCTTGAACCAATTTCAGACGATAAGGTTTCATAACTAACCTTTTTCGTAGGACTCTCCATACAGTTGATTGTGGAATTTGCAGCTCTCTGCTAGCTCTGCGAGTCGATTTTCCTGGGCTGCGAACAAATGCTTGCTGGATGCGTGCTACATTTTCATCACTCGTTCTCGGCCGTCCAGAACTTTTCCCTTTGCACAAACACCCATTCTCTGTAAACTGTTTATACCAACGTTTAATACACCACCTATCAGGAGGTTTAACACCATACTTCGTTCGAAATGCACGCTGAACAACTGTCGTCGATTCACTTCTGCCGTACTCAATAACACAAAAAGCTTTCTGTTGAGCGGTCGCCATCTTAGCATCAACTGACGCTGACGCCTAGTCAACAGCGCCTCAAGCGAACAAATGTACAACTAAATGAAATTTTATAGCTCCCTTAATTCGCCGACAGATAGTGCTTAGCTTCTGCCTTTTGTCGTTGCAGAGTTTTAAATTCCTAAAGTTGTGGTATTCTTTTTGAATCACCCTGTACTTTTCAGTACGTCAAAAAATTGCTTATCAAAGCACATTTGTTATTTAAAGGTAATAGTTTGTTGTGCTTTACTTAATTAATAATTAATGATAAGAATACTTACCATTTCTCGTACAAACTGCTGTAGTTTTGTTAATGAGCATGGTTCTTCAAACCATGAAAGTTTAACGGTGCTCATGTGTTAGGCTAGTTAGTTAATGAAGCAATGCAAAGGCTCCTTCAGAGCCAGTGTAGTTAAATCTGCATTGTGTTTAGTTACTTCAAACCGAGTTTAAGAAAGAACTATTTACTGTGTTATCTGTTGTAATGCGCGTTGGTTAATGCACAGGCATAGATACCCTGCACTAAGTAAAGAGGTTATAGATTACGATCATTAGCAGACCCCCTGCTTTAAATTCAGAATCATTTAAAGCTTTTCCCTGTTCAGTATTGCCACTAGTTTCATGTGTGTCGGTAATTGGTTTTATAAACTGTTACAGCTAGTTCATTTAAGGAACGTGTTGTTGAGGGCATATGTTACTATTTACTATCTCACTGACCATTTGTTTGTTACTAGAACATTTATTTGCAAGGTCAGCTTACTGTGTTGTAGTATGAGCTGTTATAAGGAAAGCCGGCCGCTGGTGGCCGAGCGGTTCTGGCGCTACAGTCTGGAACCGCGCGACCGCTACGGTCGCAGGTTCGAATCCTGCCTCGGGCATGGATGTGTGTGTTGTCCTTAGGTTAGTTAGGTTTAAGTAGTTCTAAGTTCTAGGGGACTTATGACCTCAGCAGTTGAGTCCCATAGTGCTCAGGGCCATTTGAACCATTTTTTTGTTATAAGGAAAGAGTTTAGTGTGTGTGTGTGTGTGTGTGTGTGTGTGTGTGTGTGTGTCAAGGAAGGTTATGTTAGCCTTAGCACTGCCTTCTGCTTTATCCTGTTGCTTGACACAAGAATGCCTAATTAGGCTGGCGATCCGTTTTAATATGTAATGTTATAACTTGCTTTTGTGCTGGGAGAACGTCTCTTCTTGACCTACCGTTTAATGTTGTTTATACTCTGCTGGAGTGTTCGGGAAACGAATCCCAGTTTGATTGCTCTGTTTCCATTAGGTTATCTCACGGTCACAACTTTCAAAAATTTCTCGCAGAGGTATGACGTTAGCATCGATTGCCGTTTTAAGGTGGTCGGTCGTACCGTTACAGAGGGTTTTACATACAGCTGTCTGACATAGAGCCTGTAACGTAGGTCACTATTCACAGCCAAAGGAAGGCGGAATAAGAGCCCAGAATGGAAGATTCAGAGCCTTCGCGGAGGTACAGCACGGTCAGATGATTTAGTGAACCGTTCCACACCGAGGGGGAGTAAAGTGGCTTTCCATGCCCGCGTAGGTCCTCATTAGGGGTCCGTCGTTTGTGATAAATGACCGGCGCAGTCTGATGCGGGGTATAGAGCATCCAACGACATCAAAGTCTGCACTGAAGTACTGTGCAGTATTGATTACGACAGCGTGACAATTTGGAAAATGGGTGGTCATCGGATTTAGCGGAGTGCGTAGCGAAATTTCGAGACAGTAGATTTGTAAAATCGCTCTTTTCCTCGGCTCTTGATATATATGCTAAAGTTGCGAGGAAGAGGTGTTAGAGCAACTTACTTGCTACCTCTACACGAATATAAAGGCTATGGATTCGACTTAACACTTTGCCGTCCGCACGTCTCGTACAAATTTATTCGCTTGGCGCTGGAAGCGCTAATTCGTATTACTTGGCTTGTCGCCTTTCCGTTGATGACGAGCTTCAAACATTGACTTTTGCACGCTTTAATTCTCCGGAAATCCTCTGTTTTGCCGTATCGTTCCACAAATCCGAATTTTCTTTTCAAGTAACTTCTCTGCAAGTTCTACACTGTTATAATAATTATCCATGGAGAGGTGATGCCACTTTCCATCAGAAGGTGTCAATAGTTCCATCAATGTTTTGGCTAAAGGCTGCCCAGCGCCGCAACATATCTTGAAAGAGGGATTATATCTCGTACTCGAATCACACAGTATTTTAATGAGTATGCCGTATTTCGTAATTTTCGACGGATTCTAAACTTTAAAATTTAACCGTCCATGCTACGGTATCATTCTTTCATCAATTGAGATGTTTTGACTTAGATTAAACGTTTCTTAAACTTTTTGGAAAAGTAATCAATTACGAATTGCACTTTGACAAGCCGGTGGGCATTATTCGGTTTATTGTTGCTGTCGGAAATATGTAAAAATGATAATATTTGTCTGAATCGGTTGCGGGACATCGTTATGCGAAATATCGGTGTGTCTATCAACGGATTCGTTGACCAATAATCATCGATACTTGCTTTTTTTACTGTTCCCATAAGGATAGCAAGCCCAAACCATTTTCTAAGTTCGGGTCCCGTAACGTCGACAAATGTGGCATTTTTTAAATCCAGTTTTGTCACGTAATGAAGGCTTTCACCACAGCGCTCCTCGAACACCCGACAAGTTGTGCATTTTCGAAATGCTCGTGCGGAGCCTCCTGGCCATCACGATCTGCCCTCGGTCAAACCCAGATAGATCGCGCCTTTACCATTCCACACACGAACAGCACGCTCACTGATACTACATGCTCAAAGCGCGTGTCTGACCAGCAGTCGTTCCTCACCAGGTGACGCTGCTGTTGGCTGGACGGGTTTATATCGATAGGGGTCGGTGGTCATACTGTTCGGGCCGATTAGTGTATGTGAACATATCCACACCCACAAACAGGTTTTGCGTATCAACATAATTCAGACGCGCAAAGTAACGTGAGAGTAGCAGTGGCCAACCGAAATTCAGCCAGCGAAGAAATGTGAGCACATGTTGCACCTACCGTGTCACCTGGGACCACTGGGAACCGCCTGCTTGCAGCAGGACTAAGATGATGTGTGCCCCTGGCCAGGATATCACTGACAAGGCACCGCCAAGCACGGCTACTCTGGCGTTGTGAAAGAGTCGCACTTTGTTGCGAGTGATGGACGTACACGTGTAGATCTGGTGAGCGACCTGTTCCAGAGTACCTTCGCCCAAAGTGCACAGGTCCCATCCCAGGTGCATGGTGTGCGGATCGTCAGTTACATCCCGGGGTTATATCTGGTGTTTCTGCAGGGTAAAGTAACCACTGGCCGCTACATTGCACCGGCTTTTAAAGTGCGCGTCATTTATGTTGGCGGCCGAGTTTAGGTTCTTTCTGCGCATCTGACGTCAAAAAATACAGTCAGCCAATGAACAGAGAACGACGTTGCCAGATCTCGACTGCAGAGCAGAGCACGGACGAGTGTCTTCAGTTTTAGAAACGTTCAGTCATAAATAAAGTAATAGAACATAAGCTATGTCTTGCTAGCAGACTTTGTTTTTTGAAAGTTTGGAAAAACCATTCTATATACCAATTGCTTCATTTTCTATTAATTAATTAAACCAAACAAGCAATAAGACTCTTAATTCAGGCGATATCAAGGAAAGGTGTTTGTATCAATTTCACGAACCGCTTTTTCGCAATAAAGAACAGCGGTAATTGTTTATTTCCTATTGTACTTCGACGAAGTGCGAGTTATTCATAGGCATACCAACAGTGTTTGTCAGAATTTTGCGTGACCTGTTACAATCCTTATGGAGAGACATTGCAAGACGAGCTGCGCTAGTGTAACGGTTAAGGCGTTGGGTTAGTAAGTGAAAGGTAAAGAGTTCATATCTTGTGCGATGCTAAATATTTTCTTTATTTAAAAACAATATCGAAGTGTCCTACCTCACGAATTTTATTCGTTTGAATGCAATTTTTTGAAATTTCTAGTGCTTTGTCTCTTCATTAACCCTTTCGCTGCTGCAGTCACGTGCTTCCCGCATTCCGCGCTGTGCGCGATTTTGTCATCACTACACTGCTCGCCTGTGCAGACACATGGTGTTCCCACTGCTTTGACACACTTATCATTCGATTTCACAAAAACTATATGGCCCAAAAATTAGATTTTTACACATCTTCTTGACTGATACCTTCCCCCCATAAATGACTTAATTTTGTTTCGATGTTCAACCCAGTTATTGTGCAGCATTAAATGTAGTAAACCATTGCACGAAATTTTGAAGAGTTTGCAGAGGTAAAAAGTCCATAGCGTATACTTTCCGTATGGTCGATTTTAGTTGCCACAATGTTGAGAATGAAATGTGGACACGGTACCTAAATTTCATATAAAATTTACTGTATAACAATATCTCATTTAATTTAAGTACCACATAGGTGTCGTATGTAATATTGAGAAATATTCCGTCTTTCGCGACTGTAATAAAAGTTTTATTTACACCAGGCGCGTTTGGCTTTATTTTAAAGCACTTCAATCAGTCAAAGGAAGTGGGGGGAAGGTATCAGTCAAGAAGATTTGTAAAAATCTAATTTTTGGGCCAAATAGTTTTTGTGGAATCGAATGATAAGTGTGTCAAAGCAGTCGGAAACACCATGTCTCAGCACAGGCGAGCAGTGCAGTGACAAAATCGCGCACAGCGCGGAATGCGGGGAGCACGTCTCTGTAGCAGCGAAACGGTTAATGCGGCCGTGGTGGCTTTACTTCATAAACTGCGCGCTCCCCCCTAAACGTAAGCTTGCGAACTATACTATACTATGGCGCTGCTTCTCTTGGCGCGTGCGTCGTGTGCAACTGGCAACGCAGCAGTCTTCCGCGTCTGGGCGGGCATGCGCGAGCCGCCAAGATAAAAGAATTAAACTATAGCCACGTGTTACTGCCATTTCTTCGATAGGAAGGTGATGTGCTTTTTCAGAGGACAATGTACGACCACTTACGACTGCTCCGACGCAACACGTTCATGGAGTACGATAAATGCCCTGACAAGCAAGATCACCAAATCTCTCCCCAATTGGAACACGAATGGGATGTGATGAAGCTGGTATTGACTTGTCCACCAGGACCTGCAAGAACCACTGCCGAATTGCAACAGAAGGCTGAATGTTCTTGGGATAATCTACCGTAGGATGCCATTCGGCAACATAATATGATCCTTTGCATGCCAGAATACACGCCTCCATTGCCACCAGAGAGGGGTACACAGTGTACTGATGCGACTATATGGTGCTTTACTGTGTGCTTCATTTGGTCTAAATTTATCATATACTACTAGAAAGATTAACTACCTGTCACCTCACTTGCCAATGAAATAATGATGTCGTCTTTGAGAATGGTCCTTTTTTTTTTTTTTTTTTTTTTTTTTTTTTTTTTTTTTTTTTTTTTTTTGCACCGATTCATTGCCCAGCCGGTTAAGAGGAGCTATTGCTGTTGAGGGAACTCTGTGTACTAACTTTAGAACTTTGTACAATCCTAAGTCACCAACAGTTTTAATCATGAATCTTTCTCACTGTAGTGGTTACGCACAATAAGTAAAACTTCGCTATTTGCTATGCTTCGTGGTGTTGCAATTTTGATGTCCAGGAATGTAATATGGTGCTGGATGCATAATGGCACTAAAATTAAATAAAAAATGATTACATCTCAAAGCCCAATTCTACAGCAGTGAGATTCTACCTTCAGGCAGTCGTAGAGTATTTTCTGTTGTATTGTATTGTATGTCAACTGGGGACCTAGAAACGACGGAGAGGCTTCGTCCCCGCCGCAGCCGCAGTGCTCCACAACCCCACGATAACTATCGCAGTCCACTGCACCCCGCCGCCGCCCCACACCGAACCCAGGGTTGTTCGGCCCCCGGTGAACCCCCCAGGAAACGTCTCACACCAGACGAGTGTAACCCCCATGTTTGCGTGGTAGAGTAATGGTGGTGTACGCGTACGTGGAGAACTTGTTAGTGCAGCAATCAAATGGTTCAAATGGCTCTGAGCACAATGGGACTTAACACCTGAGGTCATCAGTCCCCTAGAACTTAGAACTACTTAAACCTAACTAACCTAAGGAAATCACACACATCCATGCCAGAGGCAGGATTCGAACCTGCGACCGTATCAGTCGCGCGGTTCCGGTCTTAAGCGCCTAGAACCGCTCGGCCCCAGCGACCGGCTTGAGCAGCAATCGCCGACATAGTGTAACTGAGGCAGAAAAAGGGGAACCAGCCCGCATTCGCCGAGGCAGATGGAAAACCAACTAAAAATCAGCCACAGACTGGCCGGTTCACCGGACCTCGACACAAATCCGCCGGACGGATTCGTGCCGGGGACCAGGCGCTCCTTCCCGCCCGGAAAGCCGTGCGTTACACCGCACGGTCAACCGGGTGGACGTATTTTCTGTTACTTATCGGTTCTTTCACCTCTGGCAAAGGCGTGCTAATGCCAAGGTAAGAAAAAGGCAAAGATGCATCGCTGTTCCCCGTATAACTGGCTGCGTAAGTCAGTTCCAATGTGGGAGGAATGGGACCATGCGTAGCGAAGTTCTGTCGTATTCGAGCCAACTTTTGGACTGATGACAGCCTTATATCACCGTAGACATTTTGGCCCATTTCCTAAGAAAAATTAGAAGTAACTTCTAATCTACAGGAATCAAGTTGAATCTAAATACTAACTACCGCCTTTATAGCCGAGGTCGCCAACGCACCCCTGTGTGGTTGTGTTCAACACGGAGGGAGATCGGTTCGAATCCTGCACTGCTGTTATTTGGCCGGCAAGGGGATGAGAGGTGGTGGTGTAAGTTTCCTTATTACCAGTCTTTCGCCAGTGTCCTGAACTGAATCCCAAATCTCTCCACAGTGTCTTATGACATGTAGGCAGGTGACATAGTTGATGGTGATTGGTTTGTTGGATAAGGACTTTAAGCTCGATGGCCGCCTTGGTGCTCTTCGAGAGAAGAGGAGTAGGCCATGTGTGCCAATAACGGGTTTTACCCTTCCCTTCCCTTCATCCACAACAACACAGCACAATACTGTTCAAGCACTCATCACAATCATCCCCACGACACAGATACACACTTGACACCCTCCTACCTGTAGGAGGGTGTCAACGGTAAACCAACTCCACCAGGACTTTGGATAGGACAGCGAAGCGTGGTTCTGTCATCTGGTCGCCTGCCTAATTTCCTGGCTGTGCGACTACTTTGACTTGACCTGCCAGGTTAGCCGAGAGCGCTAATGCGCTGCTTCCTGGACGCAGGTAGGTGCGTCTGCCCTGAATCGAATACGCCCGGCGGATTAACGACGAGGGCCGCTATGCCGGCCAGCCTGAATGTGGTTTTTAGGCGGTTTTCCACATCCCACTAGGTGAATACTGGGCTGGTCCCCACATCCCGCCTCAGTTACACGACTCGCAGAGATTTGTCACACGTGATTTACAGTAGATGCAGACAGTTGGGGTACACTGATTTCGTCCCAGGGTGTACGGGGTAGCGGCAGGAAGGGCACCCGGCCACCCCTTCATATTAACCTTGCCAAATCCGATTGTAACCACGCCGACCGTGCGAAAACTGCGGGACAAAGGCGTAAGCAAAAGAAGAAGAATAAGGACTACTTTAACTTGCAAAAGTGACTGCTAGCTAGGACTGAAGTCCGCTGCTTTTGTAGTTTATGCTCTGCTGCACACAGTTCGATTTAATGAGATTATAAAGTAATCTAGAAGGAATACCATAATATAATGTAACGCAGGATGGCCATTAGAGGATTCGAAACAGCAACTTTCCTATTAGGCTGTTCACTTTTTACAACGCACCGTCCCGCTTACTGTAGTCGGATCCACGAAAGGTGGCGGTTCGCACATGTCGAGGCACAGACGGGGACTGCATTATTGGTGATTCCAAGCAACAGTTGCGGTAAGCGCAAGCGCGCGCTTTCCGCTTAAAGAAAGCTTATATCCTGCAAATTATTTCTCTCGCATGCTTATGCAGAATTTATAGCTTACCACCACCATCAGCGATGACAACTTGCAACAAAAGGAATAGAGATTGCATGGGGGCTTTATGTAAAATGCAATGAAAATAATTTTAATTTCTTTTTGCTTTAGTAGCTGTCTGTCCGATTACGAAGTCTCGTAACGGTTGGCCCTGACTAGTATTATTACGCTATCTGACTGCATAGAACAACAACAAAGAATGAAATGAAAATTTTCATTAACACAATTAAGTCCCCAGCAACTATAAAACCAACGCAACAACAAGCACAAGAGTAACTGTTCTGTGTGTGGGAGTGTGACTCAACGTACGCATCTGGCACGGTTCTTCTTCAATAACACGAGAAATTTTAAATATCATTTATACTGAATTAATTAAAGAAAACAAGAATACCATAATTACTCAAGAAAACCAGAATTACACTCTAATACAAGAACACAAGCCAGATGCTTTGTTGACTGAACCTGTAGTGACGCATTATTTAAAACATGGAAATAATGAAAAATAAATCAAGTTTCGTTACCTTCATATATTGACCAAAATCACTCTAATAATTACAATATATCTCCACACCGACTCGCTATTACCACATCTCAACAAGAACTTTTCAGTATCACATCTCAGCAAGCACTCGCTACTAGCACATCTGAACACCAACTGACTACTACCAGTCCTCGACAAGCACTGACCTCTAGCACATCTCAATAATGACTGCCAGTGGAGGCGGGCGGAACAATGCTCTCTAGCGATCTCTGGCGCTGTGGCTCAGTGTAGCCACCTTTCATATGCCCTTCCTCCACGGCTAGAATTTGATGGTATTTTTGCCAGCATTGGTGGTGAAAATACCACCAAATTCGTCAAAAAAATACAGACAAAAATAAAAGATAATATTAATACGTAAATATCATATAACTAGATGAAATTTTGGCTTTGCACTGACCTTTCAATAACCTAATATATAGAATACAGTAAGCAATACAAATTCTTTCATACATGTGACTTTACATAATAGTTTACACAAGTATTATGTGGATAAACAATTCAATCAATAGCGTCAGCAATGACGAATATGTGCAGATAAGAGTCTCATAACTTTTCACAAACAGTAATACACAAAAATTCAGTTTATACAAATATTCACATAAACGCTTTCCATAGCTCAAGAATAAGCAGTTGACAGTTCCAGCAGTAGCACCCAGCAATGGCCAACAGGTGCAAAAACCAACAAGTGAATTTTTTTCAGTAGAAACAGTCCATCAGTGGCACCCAGTAATGTTGAATAGGTGCAGACACCAACAAGTAACACCATTTCAGTAGAAGCAGTCCATTAGTGGCACAAGCAATGTTGATCAGGTGCACACAGCAACAGGTGACTCCATTTCAGTAGAAGCAATCCATCAGTGGCACCCAGCAATGTTGAGCAGGTGCAGACACCAACAAGTAACACCATTTCAGTAGAAGCAGTCCATTAGTGGCACCAGCAATGTTGATCAGGTGCACACAGCAACAGGTGACTCCATTTCAGTAGAAGCAATCCATCAGTGGCACCCAGCAATGTTGAGCAGGTGCAGACACCAACAAGTAACACCATTTCAGTAGAAGCAGTCCATTAGTGGCACCAGCAATGTTGATCAGGTGCACACAGCAACAGGTGACTTCATTTCAGTAGAAGCAATCCATCAGTGGCACCCAGCAATGTTGAGTAGGTACACACAGCAACAAGTCACATTTCTCAGCAGAAGCAGTTCCATAAAATCTAGTATCACTGATCACACAGTTCATCAGCAGAAATTAAACATGCCTAAATGTCACACATCATGTTGAAAAGTGCAGCACCATCACTAACCAGACAGTTCAGGCATGAACAATAGTTTGAATACACATACAATGCTTTTACACTAAACATACAAATCATAACAAACACACAAATGATATCAGATAATTGTCCTATTAACTATTACAATACACAAATACCTGTAAACCTATAATATTTATGGGTGTCAGTGCAAGCCACAACAAACAAGTGAAATAATATTTAGGAGATAGGTTGGGATCACTTCTCTGGGATTATAAAAGGAAAACACACAAAACACACTCACTCATCTTTCATCCACATTAGTGCTACTGTGTAATTGAATAGTGTTAACTGTGTAAATGCAATTCTGTCGAAATTTTATGTTCATGTGTATCAAGTAGTAGTGGCAGCAATGTATAACAGTCAATAATAGTTAGTCAACGTCATAGTCATCATGTCTAGACCAATGTTTGCCAAGCCAGATCAAATTGTACTGTTGCTGAACAACTGTCAGTGAGCCAAGATATGCAAATACTTCCTCTCTTCAAAAAAAAGTGTATACTGCTTAGTGATTTGACAAAGTGTGTGTAGACTATCTTCCTTCTACTTGAGTGTTCTAGTCTGCCATCTTCATCCTCCTTGTTCCATATGGACCAACAAAAAAAATATGCTCCTCACTTACTTTACCTCTTATCCACCAAAACTCCAATAATCATCAACTTCACCTAATCTCAATACCTCAATAATACGTCGATACATATAAACCTCAGCACCAATATCATTTCACTTCCATAACAACTCTTTCCTCTAGTCAGTCTCCTCAAACAAGTACAGACCAAATCCTAGTGCAACTTCAGTTCATCATCCCATACAATCCGAAGACACAGTGTCCACACACAACCTCTGTGTAATCCATCTGACCCAAATTTTCTAATCATTATAAATTATAAGATACATTTTGGTTCCTTGTCCATCATTAAATAAAAGAAATGCATACATGACCTCTAACAGACTTTAGTTCGAATAACTCTCAGTAATTAAGTGCGATTACGGAGTGTGACTGATCATAATATTTCACAGTGTGTACACCACTTCAAGAATCATAGCAGAAGCAAACATGTGGAGTATTTTTTGTGTCAAGTGTCACTTCCTATTTCAATTGCTCACGAAAATGCAGTGTAATACTGTCAATGGTCTAAACCTAGTTTTGGTCTGTCATGTCGTTAGCTTCCTTCCTATTAGCATAAATTTATACAGCTTCCATAAAACCTCCAGCTCATGTGACTTCTATGACTTTCTTGTACTAATGTCGTTCGTCGAATTATAGCAGTTCATTTTCTTATCTTAAAAATATAAGGCACTGAGCGTAAGCAAAACATGCAATAGCGAGTAAATATACCAGTAGAGAACTGAATGTCAACAAGTGGATGCAGCACAATTCCTACAACGAGGCTCTGCCAAGTGAACAATCTATAATTAATACCACAGTGTAACCTAAACTCTATATTTGTACACAGTATATCAGCATTTCTATATACTAGATTGAAGAGTAGTTATGACAACAAAACAGAAATGTGTAAATATGCAATCCATACGCACAGCAGCAAACATGCCTTACACAATAAACAGGTCATTAGAATCACATCGACATAAGCAAATAAATGTTCATATGTAATCTTAATAAGTAAACATGAAGGCGCAAGCAGATAAATCACAAAGTATAACTTACATATCTAACCACATCAGCACAATTAATCAGGTGACAATTATAATTTAAATAAATAAGCACAGCAGGCACATAATAGAAAAATATGACATCAGTGAAAAAGCATAGCAGCCAAGCGATGCATAATATACGCAAGTAATAACACTGTTCATTAATCAATAATTGTCAAAATCAGTAAATGTACACAAGCACGTCGCTTCACAAGTAAATTCATAGAACATAAAATTTAGCACAAAGTATGAGTCACGTAATCGCGAGCAGCAAATTACGTCTAAAGTACGTACCTAAGTGGAAATATGTTACCTGAAAAATAAACTCAATTAACCGTTACCTTTTTTTGTTTATTACTTTCTTCTTCGAAATGACATTCTTCCTGAAAATTTTCTCCAAAGCAAGTCGTCTTAACGTCGGACACGCACAGAATTTACCTGAAGGTCTTAAATACTTTATACAACCGTATCCTGAAAAATGCTGAACGTTAATAACATAATTTATGAAGTCCTTATAGCTTTATACAGAATTTATTCGGAGAAATTAAACTGTGTATTTATTTACGTCTGTCAGTGCATTCGCACTGAGCGCTCGATCAGCTGTAGGCGCGTGACGTAGGAAGTAATTGTTTGCGGTCAACGACTGCCTTGTGCGGCGCGCCGACTTGACTGTTGCTTTGAGTATGTGCCGCCGCCAAAACACAGCGCGGTACTCTTGCATTCTCTGTAGCTGTAGCTGTTAGTTTCTCAAAAGCATGTCATTCCACAAAAATTTTAACATTCGATATGTGATGTATTCCCTTAGAACGCCGAGATTTAAGAGTTTCTACTTCAACAGTGTTATCATGAATAATTTTGCGAATTCTGTATGGACCGTTATAAAGCAGAAAAAATTTGCGACACAAGCCTTTTCCTTTATGAGACAAACGATGAGATTTAATTAACACCTTTTGACCAACTGACAAAATTTTTAAACGACCAGGACGTTTAGCTGATTTCTCTCTTCTTGCAGCCGCAGACGCAATATTTCGTAGAGCCAAGTTCACAACTTCAGAATGCCGCAGTTTCCGTGAAGGCGGAAAAGGAACGATTTCAGAAATGCGATTTGTTGGTACTTTATTTTTTAATATCAATAGAGGCGGTAAAGAAGTTGAGTCATTAGGAAGTTCATTCAGAATGTTTTGAAAAATATGAAGATACTGATCCCACGTTCTGTGATTCTGATGACAATAAAGACGGCACAATTTATTGATTTCCTTCATCCATCTCTCTGAAGCGTTAGATTGAGGGTGAAAAAGTGAAATGAAAATTGGTTTAATTTTACGACGCCGTAGAGTACGAAGCCAAATCTTAGAGCGAAACTGTGATCCATTATCTGATATAACCTTATCAACATGACCAACTTCTTTAAGAAAATGTTTGATGAAAGCGTTAGATACTGAACGAGCTGTTGCTTTGCGTAAAGGTGTAAAACACACATATTTTGATGTCAACTCCACTGCTACAAAAATGTACGCAAAACCATTAGTAGAACGAACCACTGGACCGAACAAATCGACTGCAGCCATCTCCTTTAATTTCGCTGGAATGATAGGAAACAACGGTGCTCTGTGAGAAACCGTTGGCGGCTTAGCCTTTTGACATAATTTGCATTTGGCAAGAACAGATCGAATACGTTTTTCCATATTACTGAAGTAGCAAATTTCTCGTAATTTATGAAAGCATTTTCTGGGACCAAAGTGCGCATAACTGAAATGTGTGTACCAAATCAATTTATTGACCCACTCATCAGGAATACAAACTAACCAAACAGAGTTGTCGACCGATTTTCGTTTGAAAAGAATGTCATTGCGAACTAAATAATGCTGTCTAATCGCTACGCTTTCCTTTCTCCTCCACTTCTCCTTAATGTCCTTCCAGATTGGATCCTTATTTTGCTCCTTAGCGATGTCCTGGAGCGAAGACGAAATAAAGTTCTCAAACGCAACACCTTGAATGTACATCAAACAATAATGGTTTTCTTTGCAGTCCTCTTCAGCACTTTGTTTCAAACCCATAGGTGCACGTGATAAAGCATCAGCAACAATATTTGAAGATCCCTGTATGTAAACAATACTAAAATCAAATTCCTGTAGGTACAGCGCCCATCGTGACAATCTTCCATGAGTTAATTTTGTCGACATAAGAAATTCCAGAGCTCGATGATCGGTGTAAACCTTAGTATGTCTGCCAAACAAAAATGTGCGAAATTTTGTAAAAGCCCAAACAACAGCCAAGGCTTCAAGTTCCGTAATCGAATAATTCTTTTCGGATTTAGAGAGAACACGACTTCCAAATGCAATTGTCTTCTGTACTACAACGCCGTTTTCTTCTATCTCTTGAAATAAGTGTGCACCTAGGCCTTTGTATGATGAGTCCGTCGCCAAACAAAAATCTTTAGATAAATCCGGATGTGAAAGAAGTGGAGCAGCAACTAAAGCATCACGAAGTTGTTCAAATTCTGACTGAGCTTCCTCATCCCAACACCAGTTAGATTTCTTTCCAGATAGTTCACATAAACGAGGTGTGGCCAAATTGTCCAATCTAACAAAGCGTCTAAGAAAATTACAGACACCAAGGAAACTACGAACATCACGTTTTGTGGTAGGAACAGCATAATTACGAATAGCGTCTAGTTTCTCTGGATCAGGAAGAATACCTTCTGTAGAAATAATGTGACCGAGAAATTTCACCTGAGAACGACCAAATTCAGATTTTTCCAAGTTCACTGTCATGCCAACTCGTGCAAAAATACGTAATAATGAATCCAAAATTTTGTTATGCTCACTCCAAGAACGTTTAGCAATAAGAATATCGTCAACATATGAAGTAATATTGTCACGAAGATAAACAGGTAAAATTTCATTTAAGCTACGAATGAATGCTGCAGAAGATACAGTAAGTCCAAACGGTAATTTCCGAAACTGGTAACAGTTACCAAAGGCTAAAAAAGCAGTATATTTTCTACAATCAGGGTGGAGTTCTATTTGCCAAAAACTTGCGCGCATATCAATCGTGGATAAAACTTTAATTCCATGGAAATGTTGAAGAAGTTCATCTAAATTTTGTGGACGGTCAGTTTCAGGAATAATAATATTATTTATCTGTCTGGAATCCAGAACCAAACGAATTGACCCATCCTTTTTAAGAACAACGTGTAATGGGCTGGTATAAGGGCTGACTGCTGGCTCAATAATGCCCTGATCTAACATGTATTGAAGTTCATTCTTAACCTTGTCTCTGTAAGCCAAAGGAATAGCGTACGTTTTCCCGCGAAATGGTGTGTGTTCTTTTACTTTAAATAAATATTGTAAGCCTTGTATAGTTCCTGTGTGGTGACTAAACACTGTAGCGTGTGAAGTCAAAGTGTGCTGCAGCTCTTCTCTTGCAACGTCATCTGGCACTTCAGCTTTCTTAACCTTTTCATTAATTAATTCTTCGCTACTAATTATATCCTCCATCGCGTCTCTGTATCTATTGTCATTGTCATGAATAAACACACCGTCGTCATAATGCTCAACGAAAACATCAGAAGTAAGAAACCTTAAACATTTTGTATCTGATTCAGATCTTGCTAAACACTCGAAAAATTTCAAACATTTCGGCATTCCGGCAACAGTCAAATTCACACTTCCTTCTTTAAAGTTCAAAATTGCCTTATGTGCGTTAAGAAACTCCATACCTAATATAATCTGTGTACTGAGTAATGGAACAATAATAAAATTAGCAGAAAATTCGTATCCTTGACAAATGAAATTTAGGTTGGTCTGTTGTTTAACTTCCACACCTTTTCCAGAAATCGCTCCTCGAATTGTAGTTTTAGAAATAGGTAACACAGGACAGGCAATAGTTCTTTCACATATACGAAAAACTGATTCACTAATGACGTTCAGTGGGCTCCCAGAATCTAAAACTGCAGTGAACTTATTCTTACCCACACATACTTCAATAACAGGATGTAAAAATGCGTCTACATTATTTTCCTTTTCGCCTAGCAAAATGTCTCTCATATCTTCCAGGCGTACGTAGTGTAAAGTTGTAGTGTCATTACTTTCTGAACCGTCTATATTGCTGCCAGAAGCCGAAGCTGCTAGTCATTGTAGATTGTTTGCGTCACGTCTTTGATTATTCCCGACATTTCGCGGATCAATTTCTACTATTTCCACGTGTCTCTCTGAATTTCTGTCACGCGGAGGATGCCAATTAGATCCTTCCTGTCTGTTAGATGCAAATTCTTGGTTGTGTCTGTTATTAAAATTTCTGTTTTCCTGTCTGTCTGCATAACTACTTCTTGTATAATTTCGACTGTCACTTCTGAAATTATTGTTAGACCTACTACCCTGGTTATTTCTGTAGTAAGAGTTTCTATTATTGTATGAATAATTTCTGTCTTGATGATACCGATTACTGTTTCCGTATGATTGATCATTCCGGTAAGAATTACCGTTATTATAATTGTCTGTGTAATCTCTGTTAGAACGTCTGTTATTGTCATAAGGCTGGTATCTATTGTCCTGTCTGTTACGTCTGTCATTCTCAAAGTTACCCAAATAACGTCCGTTCCGATCACTATCCCTTTTCTCTGAAAATGTATTGTAATTACTGCTACTGAAAAAATTACAAGAAGTCCCGTCGTCGTTGTCATACTCAAGTTCTTGTAGCAAAGTCTTAAAAGTCTCAATGTCGTCTTTACATCTTCCGGCTAAAGCAATTTGTCTTATGGATTGTGGCAGCTTAGTTAAACAAATGCGAATTAATTCAGTCGGGCTGTAAGGGTTGGAAAGGAACTGATTCTTTCGAATCATGTCTTCAAAATATTCGGCTGGCGTGCGGAATTCAGACTGTTTGAAATTACGCTGCATAATAAGACTGTGTTTGACTCTGTCTTGCGTGTTTTCGGACCAATATGCCGATAGAAATGCATGATAAAAATCATTCAGATTATTACAATCTCTAATGAGTGCACGCATCCGCGTCGCCGGTTCGTTTTCTAAATATCCACACATAAATTCCAGTTTGTGACTTAGTGGCCAATTTGGTGGGAGTGCATACATAAATTGATCTAACCATGCACATGGATGTATGTCATTTTTAGAATTGCGGAAGATCTTAAATTTCCGAACAGTCAAAAAGTGTTTATAGTCAAAGTTTTCGCCTCGTGGCGACAAAGACCTACCGCGTCTGTCCCAGTTTGAATGTCGATTATTGTCAAGTTCGCGCGCCTGGCGCTCTCTTGTTGCATCCCGTAAATGAAACAAATTACTTTCTTCAAACCCCTCTGCTACCTGTGATTCTAAATTTCTTTTGCTGTCTTTTCCTACAATTTCACCTTCGATTTGTTTGACTTGCTTTCGTAATGCCTCTACTTCCCTTTTAACGCGTTCATTAAACTTTCCCTGATTTTCAACATGCTTATTTATGTTCTGGTACTCTTCAGTTTCTGCAAATGGTAATGGAGCTGTATCATCTGAATCTCTATCCCCATTTAAACTAAGACTTGTCAATTTATCTGAAATCTCCTCAACTCTTTCCGATAAGTCACCTAATTGCTCTTTCTGTTTATTTACGTCTTCCGTAAGTGTCGCGACTCGGGTTTCGGTATTGTCACATTTAGTAGTTGACTGTTCACACTGTTGCGTTAAGTCATTTGGTACGGATTCCTCGATTCTTTCAAATATTTCTTCCTTATCGTGTGCACGTTGTAAATTTAACTCTGAAAATTTCTGTACTATCACGCGATCTCTCTCCTCCTGTTCTCTATCCTGTTCCCTTTGTCTAATCTCTACTGCAATTAATCTATTATTGTGAGCATTCAAAATCGGTTGTACTTCTTCTCTGATTTCTTTCTTTAATTCATCTTTCATATTTTTGAAACATGTCCCTATTCGTGAATCTAACCGTGTTTCCATTGTTTCCATCTCTGTTTTAATTGTGCCTATTTGTGATCCCAACTGTGATCCCAGTGAGTCTAACCGTGTTTCCATTGTTCCCCTATCTGTTTTTAATTCAGATCGTAACTGTGATCCCAGTGAGTCTAACCGTGTTTCCATTGTTCCCATCTGTGTTTTAATTGTTCCTATTTGTGATCCCAAATTTAATATTGCACCCATCAACTGCTCCATATTAGCTTGTTCGCAATTCCTTTCGCCCCTAACATTTCCCGCAAAACCAGTTTCATTCGTCATAGCTGTAAAGCTATCTGTGTTTGATGCTATTCCAGAATTTTCTATCGTTAATCTCGTATTCTGTGAATTTTCTGATTGAGAAAAATTTTGAAATGGTTCCGGACTACTTTCCCGACTTATTAAATTGATTTCCACTTCATTATTCAACATACTGTTCTCCTGTGTTGGCGAGTTCGCCATGTCAACAATTTCGTCATTCTCACTATTCATCATTTTTGCCTTTTTCATTGATCGCGTAATCATTTACAAAATATACAAAACTCGTCACTATATGAAAATTACACACAATGACTCTTTATCTCCAACAATACCCTTCACACGAAATGCTTCCCTCAAACACGATTAACGAACAATTGAAATAATTGCATTAAATTGTCAAACGCGTATTCAAGGCAATAAAAATTAAATTTTGAAAAATACCATTAGAAGAATGCTAATTACCAAATCTACACATGCAATATAGACTACAATTACTAACTACAAATTACTACAACAATCCTACTGTCTACTATTTCTACAATCAGAAGAATTCCAAGGGACGATCCTGGCAGGGTCGCCACGTGCATGGGGGCTTTATGTAAAATGCAATGAAAATAATTTTAATTTCTTTTTGCTTTAGTAGCTGTCTGTCCGATTACGAAGTCTCGTAACGGTTGGCCCTGACTAGTATTATTACGCTATCTGACTGCATAGAACAACAACAAAGAATGAAATGAAAATTTTCATTAACACAATTAAGTCCCCAGCAACTATAAAACCAACGCAACAACAAGCACAAGAGTAACTGTTCTGTGTGTGGGAGTGTGACTCAACGTACGCATCTGGCACGGTTCTTCTTCAATAACACGAGAAATTTTAAATATCATTTATACTGAATTAATTAAAGAAAACAAGAATACCATAATTACTCAAGAAAACCAGAATTACACTCTAATACAAGAACACAAGCCAGATGCTTTGTTGACTGAACCTGTAGTGACGCATTATTTAAAACATGGAAATAATGAAAAATAAATCAAGTTTCGTTACCTTCATATATTGACCAAAATCACTCTAATAATTACAATATATCTCCACACCGACTCGCTATTACCACATCTCAACAAGAACTTTTCAGTATCACATCTCAGCAAGCACTCGCTACTAGCACATCTGAACACCAACTGACTACTACCAGTCCTCGACAAGCACTGACCTCTAGCACATCTCAATAATGACTGCCAGTGGAGGCGGGCGGAACAATGCTCTCTAGCGATCTCTGGCGCTGTGGCTCAGTGTAGCCACCTTTCAAGATTCACCCAACAACTCACTAAGATTATGTTTAACATCGCATTAGCTACGGCATTCACAGAAGAGTGCTCAGAACGCTTCTGAACGCTCATTGGCTGTCGGAGAAAACGTGACGTAGATGCGTAGAACAAACCTAAACTACATCGCAATAGCTCGTGGCTCCAGCTATAGTACATGTTTACTGGAAACTTTCCTATCGCCGTGAAAATTTTAACTATGCATAACAGCTTGGGCGGGGTAACACAATCGGCTCTGGGATTTAAGGTGTGCTATTCAACCAAACTATTGCGATTCACGCGCCTCGCCGCAGTTCTGTTTGTCTGTTATTGCCTGCCGTGGCTCTGTTTCTATTTGAACAGACTCTGTTTGTAGAAAGTGAGGTGGTTGCTCGTGAAATGAGGTCACGTTTATTTCAATGCTTCGCCGATGCAGCTCCCGGACGTGTTTCTGGTGTATGTGCGATCCGTTCCTCCAGTTTACAGCACACGGGTCAATGTGACACCATTTTCACTTTGGCAGATGTATGTTTTACTACATTTTGGCTAACTTCGTAAAAGAATCAGGGCGTCACCCGTAATAATTCTTAAGCGGATTAAACAAACACTTTATAGGAACGACTTAGTTTTGTCCGTTTTATTCAAACAGCAGTTTCCATTTATTGTAAGGTTTGGAAAGCAGCGAGAAGTATTATCATCTTGTAAACCGATTTTTTCTCCTCATTCTTTTTCCGAACTGTCTGACATGTTGTTGTAAGCTCGTCCTTCTTTTTCCGAGCAGTCAGAGTTTTTCTTTGTAACGTGTGGAGATGTTCGCGTCATCCACGAAAGAGGCGACAACAAACAAAAGTGCATGTTGAAATTTTTATCTTTTTCAGTGCTACTGGATCAACAGTAACGTACACTGAGCAGCCAGAATATTGAGACCACCTGCCTAGCCGCGCGGAGTGGCCGCGCGGTTAGAGGCGCCATGTCACGGACTGCGCGGTCCCTCCTGCCGGAGGTTCGAGTCCTCCCTCGGGGATGGGTGTGTATGTTGTTCTTAGCATCAGTTAGTTTAAGGTAGATTAAGTAGTTTGTAAGTCTAAGTACCGATGGAAATTGGAAATTTGTGGTAAGTTCGCATGGGACCAAACTGCTGAGGTCATCGGTACCTAGGCTTACACACTACTTAATCTACCTTAAACGAACTTACGCTAAGAGCAACACAAACACCCATGCCCAAGGGAGGACTCTAACCTCAGACAGGGGTACCGATTACCTCAGCAGTTTGGTCCGTTACGAATTCGCCGGCTGCGGTGGCCGTGCGGTTCTAGGCGCTGCAGGCCGGAACCGCGGGACTGCTACGGTCTCAGGTTCGAATCCTGCCTCGGGCATGGATGTGTGTGATGTCCTTAGGTTAGTTAGGTTTAAGTAGTTCTAAGTTCTAGGGGACTGATGACCTAAGATATTAAGTCCCATAGTGCTAAGAGCCATTTGAACCATTCGTTACGAATTCACACACACCACCTACCTAATAGGCGGTATCTCCAGGTTTGGCACGGATAACAGCGCAACGTGTCGTGGCATGGAAGCAGTGATGCCTTGGTAGGTCAAAAATGTTCAAATGTGTGTGCAATGGGACTTAACTGCTAAGGTCATCAGTCCCTAAGCTTACGCACTACTTAACCTAAATTATCCTAAGTACAAACACACACACCCGTGCCCGAGGGAGGACTCGAACCTCCGCCGGGACCAGCCGCACAGTCCATAACTGCAGCGCCTTAGACCGCTCGGTTAATCCAGCGCGGCCTTGGTAGGTCGCCGAAGGGAGTTGGCACCGCATCTGCACACACAAGTCACCTAATTTTCGTAAATTCCGGGGAGGGGGCGATGAACTCTGACACCACGTTCAATCACATCCCAGATGCGCTCATTCGGATTCATGTCTGGTGAGGTAGTGGACCAGAACATCAATTGGAACTCGCCACTTTGTTCCACGAACCAGTCCATGATACTCCTGGCCTTGTAACACCGTCATGGTGCCTTACACGAGCTCCATTGCATCCATGGATGCTCACGTGACTGTTAATTAGGGCATAATGGAACCGCCGCCAGCTTCTCTCCGTCCCGCAGTACAGGTGTCAAGGAGCTGTTCCCCTGGAAGACGATGGATTCGAGAACTCCCATCGGCATGATGAGGAGAGCATCGTGATTCATCAGACCTTTCATGGCTCTGCTACTGCACCAACGTCCAGTGCCGATGCTCACGTATACAATCCAGTCGCAGTTGCTGATATCGTGGTGCTAATATTGGCTCTTGCATGGGTTTTCGGCTGCGGTGGCCCATCGTTAGGAGTGTTTGCTGCTCTGTGTGCTCCGATACGCTTGTGCTCTGCCCAGCATTAAAGTCTGATGTTAGTTCCGCCACAGTTCTCCACCTGTCCTGTTTTACCAGTTTGCCCAGCCTACGACGTCCGACGTCTGTAACCCTACGATGTCTGGTTTCGCCACAGACACTCACCACAGAACTCTTATCACACCCGACAAGTCGTACAATTTCCGAAAAGCTCGTGCTGAGCCTCCGGGCCATCACAATCTGTCCCCGGTCAAACTCAGATAGATCGCGCGCCTTCCCCATTCTACACATGGACTGCAGGTTCACTGATACTGCATGCACCGTGCGTGTGTCTGGTTAGCAGTCATTGCTAGCCAGGTGACGCTGCTATTAGAGATGGGTTGTTCGCGAACTAACAGGCCCAAAGGAACGGTTCACCAAGATGAACGTAACGAGCGAGGAACGAATTCTAAGGAACGGTCTTTCATAGTTCACTTCGGTCGCGGCTTTCTACTTATAGTTACCGGGAACGGGAAACGGTCGATCTCGTTCCTGCAACGGCACGCCGGCCGGTCTCGTTCCTGCCTCGGTCCCGTTCCCGTCTGTCTCGGTCACGGTCGGCCGCACACGTCCTTCTTCGCGTGGCAACTTGTCGCAGTTCCACTGCCGACTGCTCATAGTTTAGTATCGAGTTGTTGTTCTTCGTTTCGTTCGCTTCGCACGTCCGTTATACACTACTGGCCATTAAAATTGCTACACCACGAAGATGACGTGCTACAGACGCGAAATTTAACGGACAGGAAGAAGATGCTGTCATATGCAAATGATTAGCTTTTCTGAGCATTCACACAAGGTTGACGCCGGTGGCGACACCTACAACGTGCTGACATGAGCAAAGTTTCCAACCGATTTCTCACACACAAACAGCAGTTGACCGGCGTTGCCTGGTGAAACGTTGTTGTGATGCCTCGTCCAACAAGGACAAATGCGTACCATTACGTTTCCGACTTTGATAAAGGTGGGATTGTAACCTATCGCGATTGCGGTTTATCGCATCGCGACATTGCTGCTCACGTTGGTCGAAATCCAATGACTGTTAGCAGAATATGGAATCGGTGGGTTCAGGAGTGTAAAACGGAACGCCGTGCCGGATCCCAACGGCCTCGTATCACTAGCAGTCGAGATGACAGGCATCTTATCCGCATGGCTGTAACGGATCGTGCAGTCACGTCTCGATCCCTGAGTCAACAGATGGCGACGTTTGTAAGGCAAAACCATCTGCACGAACAGTTCGACGACGTTTGCAGCAGCAAGGACTATCAGCTCGGACACCATGGCTGCGGTTACCCTTGACGCTGCATCACAGACAGGAGCGCCTGTGATGGTGTACTCAACGACGAACCTGGGTGCACGAATGGCAAAACGTCATTTTTTCGGATGAATCCAGGTTCTGTTTACAGCATCATGATGGTCGCATCCGTGTTTGGCGACATCACGGTGAACGCACATTGCAAGCGTGTATTCGTCATCGCCATACTGGCGTATTACCCGGCGTGGTGGTATGGGGTGCCATTGGTTACACGTCTCGGTCACCTCTTGTTTGCATTAACGGCACTTTGAACAGTGCACGTTACATTTCAGATGTGTTACAACCCGTGGCTCTACCCTTCATTCGATACCTGCGAAACCCTACATTTCCGCAGGATAATGCACGACCGCATGTTACAGGTCCTGTACGGGCCTTTCTGGATACAGAAAATGTTCGACTGCTGCCCTGGGCAGCACATTCTCCAGATCTCTCACCAATTGAAAACGTCTTGTCAATGGTGGCCGAGCAACTGGCTCGTCACAATACGCCAGTCACTACTCTTGATGAACTGTGGTATCGTGTTGAAGCTGCATGGGCATCTGTACCTGTACACGCCATCCAAGCTCTGTGTGACTCAATGCCCAGACATATCAAGGCCGTTATTACGGCCAGAGGTGGTGGTTCTGGGTACTGATTTCTCAGGATGTATGCACCCAAATCACGAGAAAATGTAATCACATGTCATTTCTAGTATAATATATTTGTCCAATGAATACCCGTTTATCGTCTGCATTTCTTCTTGGTGTAGCAATTTTAATGGCCAGTAGTGTAGATCTGTTTCAACCCTTTTTTGAACTCTGAACTTCTGGTTCTTTTCGTATTCTGTTCAGCGTCCAAGACCGGTAATTAAAATGTATTTTATAGTTACGTAAATTACATAAAAATTACGTGGTATGTAACACACACATCTTTTCAGGTAACAAAACGGTGTATTAGCTTACTTCGCAATTTCGATAAATAGTAGAAGAAATACTCAAGGAAAATTTTTTTTATTGCTACACATGCAAATGACGTCGGCACGGCACACACTAATGGCCATTTTCGTCTTTTTTTGATCCAAGGTAAAAGAGCATCTTCATTGTTATGGATGGCAGACTGACTTACAACCGAATAAAGCCTGCGCTTCGAAATCGATTGTATGGTGTCACGTAATATAGAATATGATGACTTCTACAACATTATATCAGTGGTTCAGGGTGGCGCACGAAAAATCGTCCCCGAGTACTAGACTGCTCACTGTCGCTTACCAGTCGTCATCCATTGTTTCGAAGTTGTTTGCATTAGCTTATTTCTTCACTGCCTAAAATACAAACAAGAAAATCGGTCCAGAATGAGATTTTCACTCTGCAGCGGCGTGTGCGCTGATATGAAACTTCCTGGCAGATTAAAACTGTGTGCCGGACCGAGACTCGAACTCGGGAGCTTTGCCTTTCGAGGGCAAGTGCTCTACCAACTGAGCTACCCAAGTACGACTCACGCCCCGTCCTCACAGCTTTACTTCTGCCAGTACCTCGTCTCCTAACTTCCAAACTTTACAGAAGTTCTCCTGCGAACCTTGCAGACCTAGCACTCCTGAAAGAAAGGATATTGCGGAGAGATGGCTTAGCCACAGCCTAGGGGATGTTTCCAGAATGACGGGGCGTGAGTCGTGCTTGGGTAGCTCAGTTGGTAGAGCACTTGCCCGCGAAAGGCAAAGGTCCCGAGTTCGAGTCTCGGTCCGGCACACAGTTTTAATCTGCCAGGAAGTTTCAAGAAAATCGGTGTTCGTCAATTTGGCCTCTGAAGACTGTAACGAAATGTTTAGTTGCCACCGAAAGTACTGTTGCCTGCTGGTGCTTGAATTACTGAATGGCGTTAAACATTTTAGCCAGTGAAAACATATGTGAAGTTTTCGTAATAAAAAGTAGAGCAATTGTGAAAAATGGAGCTAGTCGGTTTGGCCCCTGTGTGCCACAATGTGGCAGTTGCCTCCTGCGCCACAAAACACGTTTGTGAAAACGTCTAAGAACAGCGCACGTCGACCAAGCCAGTGGCAGATACACAGTGTACACACACACAATTTGTGTGACGTGCCACACCTGTTTGCACGAACAGGCACGCGGAAGCGTCGGCCATTAACGGTCGATGTTACAGTCGACCATTGTTAATTGTGCGGAGCGTTTAGTGCAGCCTTGCCCGCCCATGTCTTTCTTCCTGTTTTCCAGCTGCTCTCTGCCGCAGTTCGTTAGGCACAAGTGACTGCTACCTATTTCGACACTTCCCATTTACGAGCGCACTCCACAAGCGCTGTAATTACAGTTGTTCAGGAACTGTGAGTAGCGGGCGTGTTAAGCTTAAACTCCGCTCGTGTAATGGGACAGCGCGGTCACAACTTTACCGTCATTACGAGCTTGTAGAACGCACTTCGCCTTCGTTACTTCTTTCGGAGTATTCTTTAGTTTTCCCTTTCCATACTATTTCGATTCTGCACAATTACTGCTCTTTGCTATTTAATTTATGACACATTGTGCGGTGGCATTGTCAAATATTAGTTCGAACACTAACTTCGTCGACTTTTCGGTAGTTACCACAACAAAGCATTCCTATGATGTTGTTTCCTGTTTGCCTTCTCTCGGTTGTTATTTTGTTTGTGCCTGTAAAATACCCTTTGAGTGTTACAAGTTTTAATGATGTTTGCGCTGACTTTAGTGTAGGGAGTATTCACCAGCAATGGAGGATGAATCTTTGACAACACCAGAAAGTCGTGCTGGCGAATCGTCAAAAAAGTCATTAAACTAACCTCGGCCAAAGGTACCGAGACGAAGCCCAACAGGCAAACCGTCTTACCTCCTACTGGTTTGCGGTAATCCACCTATTGAGACGTGTCGACGCTCTTTGCAGCTAGTTCTACGAGTGCGTCATCTACGTAATTTAACTTCGCTCTTCAACTGTCATCCCCCTTCCCTTGTCGCCGGGCATCTGTCTCGTCACATACTTGATACTGGCGTTGTAGAGGAAGGACGACAGCGATGCATTATCACTTCCCGCCTGCCTCATTTTTTGAATATTATTGGCTTACTTTGGCTTAGTTGTTAGTGCAGAAAGGCTCGAAAAATCTAATGACGCAGTCGTAAAGATACTGCTCTCGCGTTGTGGTGGAGCGATGTTTAAATCCCAGTGAGACCATTCAGGTTTACGCTTTCCGTGGTTTCCCTAAATCCAGTGGAGTACCTTGAATGGTGACTCTGAAAAAACCATAGCTACCGCGCGACCGCTGCGATCGCAGATTCGAATGCTGCCTCGTGCATGGATGTGTGTGATGTTCTTAGGTTAGTTAGGTTTAAGTAGTTTTAAGTTCTAGGGGACTGATGACCTCAGAAGTTAAGTCCCATAGTGCTCAGAGCCATTTGAACCATTTGAAACCATAGTTGATTTCCCTTTCCACCCTTGTCCACTTGTCGTTAGAGGTCCGAAACTAATGACTCCGTTGTCCACAAGACGTTCTACCCTGATTTCCCTTTTATCCTCGAAGAATCTAAACGGGTGTAATCAGTGGTTGCGAAAGGGGGTGGACTGGTCTGATGGCGAGATGGAAGATGAACTGAAGAAATGGTAGTCAATATGGAAGACATAGAGGATAAGTATTACAGTCAGAGTTTGATAGAGCCCTGGAAGACTTGTGACTGAATAGAGCAGAAGGGATGGGCAACATTCCTTCGGAGTTTCTAACACCACTGGGTGAAGTGGCAACAAAGCGACTATCCCAGTTACTGTGCAGAATCTTGAGACATACCATCAGACTTATGGAGAGAAACACAGTCTCGAACATGGCAGTGGCAGATAAGTGCGAGAATTACTGCACAGTCAGCTTAACAGCTCATGCATCCAAGTTGTGACATGAATAATATGCAAAAGAATGGAAGAGAAAATTGAGGATATGGTAAATGACGATTAGTTTGGCTATAGGAAAGGTACGAGAGAGGCAGTTGCGTCTAATAATGGAAGCTGTGGTGTCACCGTCAGACATCACACTTGCTAGGTGGTAGCCTTTAAATCGGCCGCGGTCCGTTAGTATACGTCGGACCCGCGTGTCGCCACTATCAGTGATTGCAGACCGAGCGCCGCCACACGGCAGGTCTAGTCTAGAGAGACTCCCTAGCACTCGACCCAGTTGGACAGCCGACTTTGCTAGCGATGGTTCACTGTATACATACGCTCTCATTTGCAGAGACGACAGTTTAAAATAGCCTTCAGCTACGTCATTTGCTCCGACCTAGCAAGGTGCCATATTCAGTTACTATGAATGTATTTTGAACAGATAATATTGTGAATCATGTACCGTCAAGAGCGACGTTCATCATTAATGGATTAAAGTTAAGTATCAAACTAATCAAGTCCGCTTTCTGAATTCTAATTCCTTGTCATGTTCCAGACCTCACATCAGTATAGTCCTTCCCTCCTCACGCCAGCCTGCGTGAGCTAAAACGCATGCATTTCGTCCTCCACTAGTAACACGGTGTTGGCTCTTCTGCCAACACAACAGAGGCAAGACTGAAGAAAAATCTACATACGTTCATAAGATTTGTCGATCTGGAAAAAGCGTTCGACAGTGTGAGATGGTGCAAGATTATTAGGAAAATTGGTGTAAGTGATAGGGAGAAACGGATAATATACAATATGCACATGAACATGAGGGAACAATAAGAATCGAAGACCAAGAAAGAGGCATTCAGATTAAAAAAGTGATCCATGTTCGATGATTCGAGATTTCCGATGGTATCGATTGACTGGTTTGTCTTGATAGAATGTCTTTGGTGATATGGATGAGGCGTGCGAGGCAAGCAAGAGAGGGGGGCTCGCGGGCGAGGATGCCAAGTGGCTGTGCGCATGCGCAGGAAGAGTTCTGCGAGCGTAAAGCCGTCGGCACACGGACCTTGCAGCCGAGCGTTGAGCGTGCCGAGTTTATGACGTCATAGCGTGGAAGACGAGGCCCACGAGAAAGACAGGCCGCGGCGCGTACGTCATGAAGGTAGTCCGGAACTCGCTCGCTCGCTCAGCTCAGCAGACAAAATGCGTTTCAAAACCTGTTAACTCGCAGCTGGGCGTGTAAGTACTAACGATAATTGCATCTTCCACTGGAAGCTACTGTTACTAAGTCTTACTGATTAACAGTACTACAGCAAAATTTAATTTAAGAACAATACTCGCTATAAATGGTATAACGGCTTGTTTATAGCATTTAGTCTCTTCTACTTATCAGTACTCATTACATGCTGGAAGTTGTGCCTTATGCTACTGGTAATAATTTTAGCATGATTTTATTTCACTGCACGCCAGTAAAGCCGTAACAAATTATAAGTAGGCCCATGGACTTCCCATCGTTATAAGACTAATAACAGTAAGATTCCATAATAGGAGATTCCAGTAGAAGATTCAGTTTTCATTTCTACCGACACGCCTAGTTACGAGTTAACACTTGTAGAAACGTAGTTTGTCTGCTGATTTGGGCGAGCGAGCGAGCGCAGGACTACCTTCGTGACGTACGCGCCGCGGCCTGTCTTTCTCGTAGGCCTCGGTGGAAGAGCACGTTCTGGAGTCTTTCCGAACGTGCAGAGCAATATCTGGCATGTCAGATATCCTGAGCGTGCGTCTGAGCGTTGACCAATGAGATGGCACAACGCCACCTACGTCAAACGCACGCCGTCTCCCTTTCAGTACAGAGTTGTGAGGCGTCATATTGGCATTCATTTCAAGCATATACGTATATATGCCGTTTCTGAGCACCAGCAAATTGAGAATCACTGGAAAACGCGTTGTTAACTATGTGATTCGTTCCAATAAAATAATGAGAAACATTATATTCGTGGCAAAATAATTATTGTAACTTGCATATTATGAGAGTAGGCTATTTGAAGGCAGCGACATACTGACCATCCACCCAAAACGCATTGTTCTTGGTACAATTTGTTATAATTAAATTTCAATTAGTAACATATCTACGATTAACTTTTTCAGCACATTGTAGCATAATATGATAGATATACAGCTGAGACGTTCGTATAGCATAATGAGCAGCGTCACTGTCCTCTGTTGAGATGTTGGTTGAGGCGGTGGTTCGCATCTTGACACTTCCACACTTTTTTTCCTAACATTCGCGTTTTTATTAGGTTCTGATATTTTATTATTAGTTTCATATAAATATATACTATAATATTTGATTTTATGTAAGTTCACCTTTTTTTGAGGGGTGACTTTGTTCGGTTGGCTTAATCTACAGGGCAGGTTGCGCTACTTGTATGAAGATATATTGCTCCTTTATCTTTTACGCTTCGTAATTCACATGTTGCGAAGATTCTGCTACTGGGTAGGAACAGTGATCAAGTAAGACTGACCTTGGGGTTTTGCTAAAATGTGGGAATTATGAAATAATGTTTATCTTATGCGGAGAAGTATTCCAAATTTGTACCGCACTGTTTGTAATGGAACTTTTATAAGCCTGTGTCCTTACTGATTGGACATGGTACCTTCCTTTTCATGAACGATGTAGGAAATGTGCGTTTTATGTGCGTCCGTTGAGTAAACAGTGTGATTTACGAACTAGAAACGTCCCTCAACTGCCGCTGGAGTGCGTTGCGATCGCGTATACCACGTCGGGGCCCCACGTACCGTATGCACAAGTCGCATCGTTCCTGAGCGTTCAGCAGCACGTTGAACTTGGCACGCTCAACGTTAACGTTCGACAGCACGGTCTGTGTGCCGACGGCTTTACGGATAGAGAGAGGACGTGCTTTGGTGAGGCTGCTGGGAGCAGAGGACCGTGCGCGTGTGAAGGAAGACACACGCAAAGACTTTCGATGGTTTGGAGGAAGAAGGCGGCACGCCATGGTAGCGATCTTGTGTAAAATGATGGTATGTCACTTTTGGAACTTTTGGTCATTGAAAGCGAGGGGACTGGTTTCGGTTTCACCCGATGAAGTGACCTCCTACTAGAACCTCGTAGAACTGTGTTGTGAGGCTGATCTTCTAAGAGGGGGAGAAATATTGACACCGCCGGTAACGAATAAGTTGATTTGGTTTGGTGGAAATAAGGCACAAGCTGTAACCTGCTGTATTGATCGAGAAGTAGCTATTGTTCTGGTAGTCAGGTCTGACAAGTGTGGTACGAGTAGTACAAAGACACGACCGGTCCAAAGGGTGGCCGCGCGGGGTAGCCGCGCGGTTTGAGGCGTTTTGTCACTGTCCGCACGGCTTCCCCCGTCGGAGATTCGAGTCCTCCCTCGGGCATGACTGTGTGTGTGTCGTCATAGAGTAAGTTAGTTTAAGTTACATTAAGTAGTGTGTAAGCTTAGGGACCTTACCACAAATTTCCAATTTATTTTTTTCCGAGGTGTGGGTAGATGTTAAGTAATTTTAAGTAAGGTTAGTCTGTACATGGTACTTTGATAAAAGATTGTCTGTTCTGTTATTGCAACATTTCATTATGTGTGGTTATATAGCACACTGATATATTAAAATGTAAGTGTACACCAAATGTGGCTTGAATTCAAAGAAATATTATCGGCAGGAATTGAAAGATTTATACCAAACAAAGTAGCAAACGACGGAGTTGACCCTCCTTGGTACACACAACGGGTCAGAACGCTGTTGCAGAAACGAGGAGAAAAGCATGCCACATTTGAACGAACACAAAATATCCAAAATTGGCAATGTTGTACAGAAGCTCGAAATTCAGTGCGGACTTCAATGTGATATGCTTATGTAGTTGCCACTAGAAAACTTTGTCTCGAAACGTGGCAGAAAATCCGAAGACATTCTGGTCGTTTATGAAGCAAGCTAGCGCCAAGAAACAGTCAATGCCTTCTCTGCGTGATAGCATTGGAGATAGTACTGAAGAGAGTACTGCCGAAACAGAGTTACTAAACACAGCCTTCCGTAATTCCTTCACCAGAGAAGACGAAGTGAATATTCTAGAACTCGAATCAAGAACAGCTGCCACCATGAGTAACTTAGAATTAGATATCATCGGGCCGGCCGAAGTGGCCGTGCGGTTAAAGGCGCTGCAGTCTGGAACCGCAAGACCGCTACGGTCGCAGGTTCGAATCCTGCCTCGGGCATGGATGTTTGTGATGTCCTTAGGTTAGTTAGGTTTAACTAGTTCTAAGTTCTAGGTGACTAATAACCTCAGCAGTTGAGTCCCATAGTGCTCAGAGCCATTTGAACCAGATATCATCGGAGTAGTGAAGCAACTTAAATCACTAAATAAAAGCAAGTCTTCCTGTTCGGACTGTATACCAATGAGGTTCCTTTCAGAGTATGCTGATCTTCACATTTAACAACCATATACAACGGCTCACTCGACAAAAGATCAGTGCCCAAAGTCTGGAAAGTTGCACAGGTCACACTAATATTTAATAAACACGATAGGGGTAATCCACTAAATTACAGGCCCATATCATTAACGTCGATATGTAGCAGATTTTTGGAACATATATTGTGTTCGAACATTATGAATTACCTCGAAGGAAACGGTCTGTTTACACACAGTGAACACGGATTTAGAAAACTTCGTTCTTGTGAAACACAACTAGCTCTTTACTCGCATGTACTGTTGTGTGCTACTGACAATGGATTTAAAATTGATTCCGTATTTCTGGATTTCCGGAAGGCTTTTGACACTGTACCACACGAGCGGCTTGTAGTGAAATAGCGTGCTTATGGAGTAGCGTCTCGGCTATGTGACTGGATTCGTGATTTACTGTCAGAGAGGTCACGGTTCGTAGTAGTTGACGGAAAGTCATCGAGTAAAACAGCAGTGATTTCTGGCGTTGCCCAAGGTAGTGTTACAGGCTCACTCCTGTTCCTTATCTGTATAAACGATTTCGGAGACAATCTGAGCAGCCGTCTTCGGTTGTTTGCGCATGATGCTGTCGTTTATCGACTAATGAAGTCATCAGAAGATCCAGACAAATTGCGAAACTATTTAGAAAAGATATCTGCATGGTGAGAAAATTGGTAATTGACCCTGTAATGAAAAGTGTGAGGTTATCCACATGAGTGCTGAAAGGAATCCGTTAAAATTCGGTTACACGACAAATCAATCAAATGTAAAGGCATGAATTTCAACTAAATACCTAGTAATTACAATTAAGAACAGCTTAAACTGGAAAGAACACAGAAAATGTTGTGGGGAAGGTGACTGCGTTTTATTAGCAGGACACAGGTCTACTAAAGAGGCTACACAACGCTTGTCCGTCCTTTTTTGGAGTGCTGCTGCGCGGTGTGGGATCCTTGGCAGACAGGATTGACGGAGTACATCGAGAAAGTTCAAAGAAGAGCAGCACGGTTTGCATTATTGCGAAATAGGGGAGAGAGTGTCACTGAAATGATTCAGGATTTGGGATGGACAGCACTAAAACAGAGGCGTTTCTTGTTGCGCCAGGATCTTCTCAATCACCAACTTTCTCCTCCGAACGCGAAAATATTTTGTTCACGCCGACCTACGTAGGGAGAAACCATCATCGTAATAAAATAAGGGAAATCAGAGCTCACACGGAAAGATATGTACTAGTAGCAGTAGTAGTAGCTTTATTCATCCGTAGATCTCTTTTTACAAGGATATAGGACATGTCAAAGTATTTTCAAGTTTAGATCAATTGAAAATTAGCTAATTCGTATACACATATATTTACAGACTTCTAGTTAGCTACAATCATTACTCCTGGTATACAATATTTTTTTTTTACAAATAACTTATTAAATAATGTAATGCCACACTGTTCACGAGGAAGAGGTGTTAGCATTGTGCTATCCATATCTTGGGGGTAAGTATTTCTAGAAAGGAAAAAAGAAGGAAAAAAAACATAAAGTGAAGGTGTTATGTGGAATGTTGGCTGTTTTATAATCATTAATATTATTATTTATTTGTATAACATTTTTTATCAAACTCCTACTCTGTTTTATCTAAGTAATCATTCAATGTATAAAATGTATTGCATAACAGGTACTTTTTAGCTGCCTTTTTAAATAGGTGTATTTTTGCGATTTCTTTAATCTCTTTTGGTAATTTATTGTACAGTTTTATTCCTTTGTAGAAAATGCTGTTTTGAGTTTTATGTTTATTTTTTCTTGGTAAATGTAAGTTGACTCTATCTCTTGTTGCGTGGTCATGGACACAGCTGTTTGTGCACTAATTACCAATGCTATTTTTGATGTCTACTCTCTCGTGGTCGTGCGGTAGCGTTCTCGCTTCCCACGCCCGGGTTCCCGAGTTCGATTCCCGGCGGGGTCAGGGATTTTCTCTGCCTCGTGATGGCTGGGTGTTGTGTGATGTCCTTAGGTTAGTTAGGTTTAAGTAATTCTAAGTTCTAGGGGACTGATGACCATAGATGTTAAGTCCCATAGTGCTCAGAGCCAGTTGAACCAGTTGATGTCTACAACTGACTGGTAAATGTATTCACATGGAACAGTTAAAATCCCCAGAGTTTTGAACAGATCTTCACAATGAGCTCGACTAGTATAGGTGTCCTTTTTTTCTGCGCGCTTTTCGAGAGTGGAATAGCAAAGAATTATTGTAAAGGTGGTTCGATGAATCCTCTGCCAGGCACTTATGTGTGATTTGTAGAGTATCCATGTAGATGTAGAAACTTTCGAGAACTTGTCTCTGCTCACAGAAGGCTCCCGCGAGGCGTTATGCGCGGCTGCGAGTCCTCCGGACAAATTGTCCGCCCTTTCCCGCCATTTGTCCGCCCTTTCCCCGCATTCGGCGTACGGCCGTGGCGTGCGAGGCGTGCCCTACAGAATTCCATTTCGCCGGCGGCAATCAATACTTGATTACAGCCCCTACGGCAGGCCCGGCCTCTCTTATTATTATGGAGGAGCAACTCCGGCGCCACTGCCACGATTATTACACACGATGGCCACCTGTGAACGCAGAGCGCAGCAAACTTGTTAAGAGGAAATTCGAACGCTTTTGTGAACTTTTTTCGTACGAGATTGGAACGTTTTGTTAGATTGGGAGTTTCTAACATCTCTCAGTTGTTGCTTTCCTCTGTTATTTTTTGCATAAGGTAATACTTTTATACCTTGTTGACTTAAGAATGAGTGAACTGGATGGAGTCAAATGTTCTAAGTCGATATCCCATCCCCTGAAGAGACGGTACAAGTGCAATAAAAGGCGAGAGAGTCTCCAACAAAATTTCACATACATAATTTGTTTTTCCACTCATAACTGTTTTCACAGATTTGAAGCCTTAGGGACTGATGATCTTAGCAGTTAAGTCCCATAAGATTTCACACACATTTGAGCATTTTTTTGTCATCTACTGTTCTCACCAGTTTTCACGTTTGGTACCGCTAACATTCCTTTGTAACAGTGTCATAGCTCGTTTTTTACAATCTTTTTCCGTTTTCTTGATCAACTGCTGCATAATTACTTAGTCCTATGCTTTCAACAGGTTTCCTGTCGCTTTATCTTTCTTCAGATTTATTTTATGCAGTGACGTATTTTATGCAGTGACGTATTTTATGAACTGTTGCTTCTAACACCTCTACATTTTTGTCTTTTACTTCGATTTTGATTTAATACAATATCATGACTCGGTACATAATCCTTCTGTTACACAATCCATTTGATATAAAATTTATGTACAATGGAAATGTTAAATTTCACAATAACTGTGTGTCCTCGCTCATATGTAGTAAGCAGAATTGTCATCTCGGAAACATACTTCTACGAAATTGACGTTGCCACGCGGTTGTAAGATTACAGCATCTGTATGTAGCGGAGTGTATGGCTCTGAATAACAAACGAAAGGAATATGGAAGGTAGGCTAGACACAGAAATCGTAATAACAGACCGTTAGTTACGTCAATTACAGAACATTATCACAGCAAATGTATGTTGATTTTAAAAAGAAAGAACCATCGCTAGATTCATCTAAATTCATTTGTGAAAACTGTGGAGAAGCCTAGAAATGTCCTATGGGCGAGAATTTTAGATCCAGTCTCCCTCACAAAGCGAAGTGGCAGGGTGGTAAAGGGTGTGGCCAAGCGAGTTCCAAATCCCCGTCCGACCATACAGTCATATGTGACACGTTAATTGGTTCTCCACCCGAATTCAACTTTTACAGGTGTTTGCGTTTACTCTCACTTAAGTTCCACTGGACAAGACTTGTGCCACTGCCAGTGTTTTTGTTGTAATCGCGCATGTATTGTCAACTTATAGATTGCTGTCAGGTGTTCATAGGCTTACATTAAACAGAACTACACCTACATCTATATCTATATAGATACTCTGCAAATCACATTTAAGTGCCTGGGAGAGGGTTCATCGAACCATACTTACAATTCTCTGTTATGCCGATCTCGTATAGGTCGCGGAAAGAACCAACACCTATATCTTTCCGTACGAGCTCTGATTTCCCTTATTTTATCGTGGTGATTGTTCCTCCCTATGTTGGTGGGTGTCAACAAAATATTTTCGCATTCGGAGGAGAAAGTTGGTGATTGTAATTTCGTGAGAAGATACCGTCCCAACGAAAAACGCCTGTGTTTTAATGTTGTCCAGCCCAAATCCTGTATCATTTCAATGACACTCTCTCCCATATTTCGCGATAATACCAAACGTGCTGTCCTACTTTGGACTTTTTCGATGTACTCGGTCAGTTCTATCTGGTAAGGATTGCACACCGCGCAGCAGTATTCTAAAAGAAGACGGACAGGCGTAGTGTAGGCAGTCTCCTTAGTAGATCTGTTACATTTTCTAAGTCTCTTGCCAATAAAACGCACTCTTTGGTTAGCCTTCCTCACAACATTTCCTATGTGTTCCTTCCAATTTAAGTTGTTCGTAATTGAAATTCCTAGGTATTTAGTTGAATTTAAAGCCTTTAGATTTGGCTTATTTCTCAGGTAACCAAAGTTTAACGGATTTCTTTTAGCACTCAAGTGGATGACCTCACATTTTCGTTATTTAGGGTCAAATGCCACTTTTCGCACCATTCTTATACTTTTTCTAAATAGTTTTGCAGTTAGTTTCGATCTTCTGATGAGTTTATTAGTCGATAAACGACAGCATCATGCGCAAACAACCGAAGACGGCTGCTCAGATTGTCTCCCAAATCGTTTATATAGATGAGGAACAGCAAAGGGCCTATAACACCACCTTGTGGAACGCCAGAAATCACTTCTGTTTTACTACATGACTTTCCGTTAATTACTACGAACTGTGACCTTTCTCACAGGAAATCACGAATCCAGTCAAATAGCTGAGACGATATTCCATAAGCACGCAATTTCACTAGAAGCCGCTTGTGTGGTACAGTTTCCGGAAATCGAAAAATACAGAATCAATTTAAACTCCGTTGTCAATACCACTCAGCACTTCACGCGAGTAAAGAACTAGTTGTGTTTCACAAGAATGATGTTTTCTAAACACATGTCGACTGCGTGTCAATAGACCGTTGTCTTCAAGGTAATTCATAATGTTCGAACACAATATATGTTTCAGAATCCTGCTGCATATCGACGTTAACGATATGGGCCTGTAATTTAGTGGATTACTCCTACTACCTTTCTTGAATACTGGTGTGACCTGTGCAACTTTCTAGTCTTTGGGTACGGATCTTTGGTAGAGCGAACGGTTGTATATGGTTGTTAAGTATGGAGCTAATGCATCAGCATACTCAGAAAGGAACCTAATTGGTGTACAGCCTGGACCAGAAGACTTGCTTTTATAAATGATTTAAGTTGCTTCACTACTCTACTGCTTCTACGTTACTCATGCGGCAGCTGTTCTTGGTTCGAATTCTGGAATATTTGCTTCGTTTTCTTTTGTGAAGGCATTTCGGAAGGCGGTATTTAGTAACTCTGCTTTGGCACCACTGTCTTCGATAATATCTCCATTGCTATCCCGCACAGAAGGCACTGATTGTTTCTTGTCGCTAACGTACTTCATATACGACCAGAATCTCTCTGGAGTTTCTGCCAGGTTTCGAGACAAAGTTTCGTTGTGGAAGCTGTTATAAGCACCTCCATCATAATCTGGACATAAATACGTATTCAGATAAGAATGACATCTCAAGTCATCACAGCCGTCACAAAATTACTTGTGTAGTGATATAACAAATTCAGCAGAGCCAACACGACAACGGAAACCAAAACCCCCCATTCGTCCACTCCCTTGCCTTCCTTCCACCATTCCAGTTCTACACTCAGGTAACAAAGATCACAAGTTAACGATATGCACATACGCACATAGCGGTAGTATCGGGTACACAAGGTATAAAAGGGCAGCGCATTGGTGGAGCATTTAATTTGTGCTCAAGTGATCCATGTGAAATGGTTTCCGACGTGATGAGGCCGGACGACGGGAACTAACACACTTTGAGCGCGGAATGGTAGTCGAGCTAGACGCAAGCCCCATTCTGCTCCGGAAATCGTTGGGTAATTCAGTATTCCGAGATCCATAGCGTCAAGACTGTGCCGAGAATACGAAATTTCTGGCACTATCTCTCACCACGGATAACGCAGTGGCCGACGGCCTTTGCTTAACGACCGAGAGCACCGGCATTTTCGCAAAGTCGTCGGTGCTAACAGACAAGCAACACTACGCGAAATAACCGCAGAAATTAACGTGGGACGTACGACGAACGTATCCGTAAGGATAGTGCGGCGATGTTTGGCGTTAATGGGCTGTGGCAGCAGACGACAGACGAGAGTGACTTCGCTACCAGCACGACATCGCCTCCAGCGCGTCTCCTGGTCTCGTGACCATATCGGTTGGATCTAGACGACTGGAAAACCGAGTCCCGATTTCAGTTGGTAAGAGCAGATCGTAGAGCTCGAGCGTGGCGCAAATCCCCACGAAGCCATGGACCCAAGCTGTCAACAAGGCACTGTGGAAGCTGGTAGTGGCTCCATGATGGTGTAGGCTGTGTTTACGTCCAACTGAACCGAACACTGACTAGAAATGGTTATGTTCGGCAACTCAGAGACCTTTTGCAATCATTCATGAACCCCATGTCCCAAACAATGATGGAACTTTATGGATGACAGTGCGCCGTGCCACCCGACCACAATTGTTCGTGATTGGTTTGAAGAAGATTCCATAAAATTCGAGGGAATAATTTGGCCACCCAGATCGCCCGACATTGTTCCATCGAACATTTGTGGGACTGTAAGGTGTCAGGCAAATCCAACACCTTCCATGAAAACCCTGACATGATAAGCAAATCCAGTAGTATGTCACATAGCTCCGAATAAATCGTGACATTAAATTACCCAAAGTAATACGAGTAACGAGTGAGCAAATGGAATACCACAGACTAACACAATAATGCCTAAATGCATGTCATACCTTCCCACCGTGGGACAGACGCAGTTCCGAGGGGAGAAACGAGAACAGAAGCCGAGAGCAGAACCGTGTTAAGCTGGAAGGCCCTACGATAAGGGACGGACGGACACCCACGTCGCCAGCTAACCGCTAGGACCACACCACCCGCAAGTTTTAACGTGAGACTTTTTCGCGTCTCTGTTACGTCAAGACCACCCCCCAGCCAATGTTAAAAGCTAGAGCCCTCCAGAAGAACAGTATAGATCTTACGATAACACAAAAAGGGCTACACCACCCGCAAGTTTTAGCGTGAGACTTTTTCGTGTCTCTGTTACGTTGCAGACTGTAAAAACATTGCCCCACCACAAAAAGTATAACGTTTCTCATTGGATAGACAGAATTTTTGTAGGCGGAGCTTAAGGTTAACATTGAGACGCTGATTGGTCAGATGAAAACACAGGCAGATAGTTTTTTTAAACCAACTTCCGTAAATTGTAGTAAGGAGAAGTTAGGAGAGAGTTGCTTCCGAGACGGCGAGGTGAGCGGAGCTGTGCTGCTGGCCGCCCCCTGACGAACACCGACAAGGTAATGAACGCACGCGATGCCGCATAACAGCGGATAAAGCTTCACTCAGAACTGCAGAAGTCTCATCTGTTACACCCCCTTTTTGCGTAATACTAGTGTCGATCGTCAATTAAAGCTCATGGTGTTCACATTTGCTACTTGAAGCAAAAATCTGAAACGCGATGATTTTTCTGTTATATAGTTATTGAGAAGCCACATCAGCCACTGTAATTTACGACAAGTTAGATAAGTAATTAAAGATAATTGAGGGTCACTGTAGACCATTTTGATAGTTTTCTCTCTTGTGAAACTTAATTTCAACCTAGATTATAGATGTGATATGGCATAGGTCATCCTTCGATCCATTGTAGAACTTGGAAACCCACTCAGGGAATATTCGTTCACATTTTTGTTGAACGCAGTTGGTTTTTACCATCCTGTATTAAAACATTTCCTTTTATCAATAGTGCAATTTATAAACAATGTTTTGTGAGTAGAATAAAATTTCCAATGGTAAACTTAACTGCTTTTTCGACGTTATTTTACCAGCTGACTAAAAATAGGAAAGCCTTGAACCCCTTCCACTAAATTTAGTTAGTATTAAGATTCTTTTACAGGGAGTGCAGTGGAGCTGACGCTAAAAACATTAAGTATTTGGTTATATCATCGCTAGTCTCACTGAACTCTTCTGAATTCTACATGTCATGTGTGGTCTGGCGTCTCCTTACCAGCAACAGGTCCCAGGTTCAAACTAGTCATTTCCCTAAAAAACACGCTCAGAGCGTCGTTGCGTGAAAGTGGTAGGGAGACACGATATAGAACAAACAGACACCACGCAGAATGTTTAGAGGACATAATCGAGAGATCATTTCGTGCACAAAATCCTGCACCGGCAACACTTTTGCGATTATGGACGGCTATGGAGGCAGATGGCTCATAATTTTTGAGTCCATAGCACGTCGAGTTTCTGCACTACGCTGGAAAAAAGGAGCTCCGACACGATATTAGAAGGTACCCCTTGAGTTTTGTCGCCGCAATGTACATTAAAATTTCTTTTTATGGCTGGGGAGGGGAGGGTACATTTTTGTTAATATCCCGCGCTGTCGATTCTGCACAACCGTTGGACTCCATTACGGCGGCGGCTAGCAACATGCTATATCTGAGGCAACTCGCCTTTGCGTTTGCTTAAGTTGCGTGATTACTCATTCTCCGACAATGATATAGCCTCAAAATAAGTAATTCTCATTAGCTCCAGTCCTTAAAATTGTGAACGAATAAAATTTGAATTTTCTTCGTAGTCTTGCTATGCTAAAGAAGATGGTGAAAGTAGGTTTGACTTCAATATGAAAAAAAAAAGATAGATGAAATAACTTTATTTTAGACTAGAAGTGAATGTGAAAGGTAAAAGAGGCATACGAGCGATGCCCGTAGCTGTTAGAAATGCTTGAAAATTATAAAAGTCCACTGTGAAGACCTTCCAAATTCATAGTCCATTCTTCCGGATGACACAAAAATAAAGTAAACCAGAAAGTAAATATCACAATAAGCTCAATTTTTCTAGTGTAGATTTCGCCTAATGATGGGACCATGATTTCGAATCGCGTAGTCGATAATGCGATTGAGTTGATTTTTCTTCTTATTAAGGAGTCTGAAACAGGATGCCCGCATTTCTCGTGCACGGATGGTGACACTTACTAGGTCTGCAACTTTGCTTCCGCAGTTTTTTCTCGAAGATCGAGACTTTATTCTGAAAAACTTACAAAAAATTTACGATTCACAGTGTTGGCCATCGTTGGACACAGCTTTCTCCTAGCTTTAGGGCAGCATACGAATCCCGCAGTGTATAAACTGGGCATCTTTTGAGGGGAGCCATGAATCGATCAAATTTTGCACTTGCTCATATGACCGCAACTGCTAATCAGCTGGGTCGTGTGTCACAGATCGAGAAAGGTGGCAGTGAGGGGGAGGAATATCTGGAGAATACAGATGGTGGGGTAGAACTTACCATTTCAACCTTTCCAAGTATGTTTTGACCGGAATTTCGACATGGGGTCGAGCACTGTCATGCTGCAAAATAACCTTTTCATGTCTATCGCTGTAGTGTGGCCGTTTGTCTTTCAGTGTTCGGCTCAGACACATCGGTTGCTTTCGATAACGCTCTACTGTGATTGTTCCCGTCGGTTGCAGTAGCATTGAAACCTTTCTCTCTTTCACAACCATGCCGGTCTTCAACGTCAGAATCACCATTCTTGAAGCATGGAAACCATTTTCTGCGAAGTTCTGTAACTAACAGGCGTCTCATCATAGATCTTACCCAGCTTTTCATGAGCCTCAGCCGCAGATTTCTTCATATCAAAGCAGAAAATTAGAACCTCCCGCAGATGACGAGAATTGGGCTCATAAGTTAACGTATTTAGTCGAGAATAACTTTATGATGAAATCAAAAATCGACTGATATTTTGAAGGCGTTATGTTCTCAAATGCCGAAGCTTACTGTATGACACTTACGACGAACAACTTGCACCGCTACTTTCCACTGCTGCCGTCTTTCGAAAAACGGCGAAGCAAAGTTGTAGACCTGATAGGATTTCGTTGTCAAGATGCTCCTTAAAAACTTAAAATTGTTGTACAGACTAGTGTATGAGATTATCTTGAGGTGCTGTTCTGAAGTCCCGATTTAGGATAAATGTAATGTGTCATAAAATATTTGAAAGATGGATGCTTAAGGCAGGAGAAAGAAATGGTTCAAATGGCTCTGAGCACTATGGGACTTAACTTATGAGGTCATCAGTCCCCTAGAACTTAGAACTACTTAAACCTAACTAACCTAAGGACACCACACACATCCATGCCCGAGGCAGGATTCGAACCTGCGACCGTAGCGGCCGCGCGGTTCCAGACTGTAGCGCCTAGAACCGCTCGGCCACTCCAGCCGGCCGGAGAAAGAAAGAATTGTAATATACGTGGTAGGCTGATAGGGAAGCAAGAAACTGGAGGGAACATGACGACAAAGTGAATTATACTAAAGATGCTTGCAGTAAGCAGCGGTAATAGGAAGAGAGCAATGGACTTCTTTTGAAGCATCGCTAGTACTGTTGTCCATTCTCGTTCAGTACTGATAATAGAATTGTAAGACGTTTACTCGTGATGTTAATGTGTGGCTGCATAGTACAGTTTCTCCAAAAACGGAGCATTAGACAAGGTATGTTAATGCCCTAAACTGGAGAGAGAGCGTCAGAGCCGCAGATTCGAACGCTAAGTTAATCTGAAATTCCTTATTCAGCATCTAAATTGCCGTAATTTGAATCTCAAGCACCACAGTATCTTGATAATTGGCGCAGCCTTTAAAACAAGGTATAATCATGATGCAATATTAAGGGGCATCAACCTCGATCTCACAGCTAGCATGTGGCTCATCAGGGTAATAGCTTGGAGAGTGAGGCGAGACTACAACAACAAAACAACATACAGGATGTAACGGAGTGCGTGGATGCAAGGGAAGAAACCGTGCTGATCTTTCAGGGCTTCAGTTTCCGTTCCTTTAGCAGTACATATCCCGGTCACTCCGGGATGATGATGGCATTGAAACAGAGGATGACACGCGTAAAGCTGAAATACTAAACACCTTTTTCCAAAGCTGTTTCACAGAGGAAGACCGCACTGCAGTTCCTTCTCTAAATCCTCGCACAAACGAAAAAATGGCTGACATCGAAATAAGTGTCCAAGGAATAGAAAAGCAACTGGAATCACTCAACAGAGGAAAGTCCACTGGACCTGACGGGATACCAATTCGATTCTACACAGAGTACGCGAAAGAACTTGCCCCCATTCTAACAGCCGTTTACCGCAAGTCTCTAGAGGAACGGAAGGTTCCAAAAGAGCACAGGTAGTCCCAGTCTTCAAGAAGGGTCGTCGAGCAGATGCGCAAAACTATAGACCTATATCTCTGACGTCGATCTGTTGTAGAATTTTAGAACATGTTTTTTGCTCGAGTGTCATGTCGTTTTTGGAAACCCAGAATCTACTATGTAGGAATCAACATGGATTCCGGAAACAGCGATCGTGTGAGACCAAACTCGCTTTATTTGTTCATGAGGCCCAGAAAATATTAGATATCGGCTCCCAGGTAGATGCTATTTTTCTTGACTTCCGGAAGGCGTTCGATACAGTTCCGCACTGTCGCCTGATAAACAAAGTAAGAGCCTACGGAATATCAGAGCAGCTGTGTGGCTGGATTGAAGAGATTTTAGCAAACAGAACACAGCATGTTGTTATCAATGGAGAGACGTCTACAGACGTTAAAGTAACCTCTGGCGTGCCACAGGGGAGTGTTATGGGACCGTTGTTTTTCGCAATATATATGAATGACCTGGTAGATAGTGTCGGAAGTTCCATGCGGCTTTTCGCGGATGATGCTGTAGTATACAGAGAAGTTGCAGCATTAGAAAATTGTAGCGAAATGCAGGAAGATCTGCAGCGGATAGGCACTTGGTGCAGGGAGTGGCAACTGTCCCTTAACATAGACAAATGTAATGTATTGCGAATACATAGAAAGAAGGATCCTTTATTGTATGATTATACGATAGCGGAACAAACACTGGTAGCAGTTACTTCTGTAAAATATCTGGGAGTATGCGTGCGGAACGATTTGAAGTGGAATGATCATATAAAATTAATTGTTGGTAAGGCGGGTACCAGGTTGAGATTCATTGGGAGAGTGCTTAGAAAATGTAGTCCATCAACAAAGGAGGTGGCTTACAAAACACTCGTTCGACCTATACTTGAGTATTGCTCATCAGTGTGGGATCCGTACCAGATCGGGTTGACGGAGGAGATAGAGAAGATCCAAAGAAGAGCGGCGCGTTTCGTCACAGGGTTATTTGGTAACCGTGATAGCGTTACGGAGATGTTTAACAAACTCAAGTGGCAGACTCTGCAAGAGAGGCGCTCTGCATCGCGGTGTAGCTTACTGTCCAGGTTTCGAGAGGGTGCGTTTCTGGATGAGGTATCGAATATATTGCTTCCCCCTACTTATACCTCCCGAGGAGATCACGAATGTAAAATTAGAGAGATAAGAGCGCGCACGGAGGCTTTCAGACAGTCGTTCTTCCCGCGAACCATACGCCACTGGAACAGAAAAGGGAGGTAATGACAGTGGCAGGTAAAGTGCCCTCCGCCACACACCGTTGGGTGGCTTTCGGAGTATAAATGTAGATGTAGATATAGATTACTCGATCCGCATTTTACTTGTCATATGTGACGATTTATTGTGTTTGGTTCGTGACCAACTGACTGACTGCTTCAACACGTTCAACAGTCATTGTGAATTTAAATGCGCACAGTTTCAATGTAGCTTTGCCATTATGGTTATTGATACCGTTTGTTACCAGTCACAATTTATTTTATGTCCAGTATACGTTTCAGGTTTTAAACCTCCGTCATCAGGTTGATTCACTTGAACTAATGCTTATACGTATGTGTTGTGTTTACGACTTTGGGGTTACCTGTGACACTCTCTCCAGTTTCTGTCGTGTTCCATCACATGCAACACTGCATACATCTTGTGAACACTGAAGGGACAAAAACAGTTGGAAAAGGAGCCTGTGACCGCTGGAGACAGTGGCACAGGTTATCCCGTAACATATATGTATTATTAATTCACATAAATCTACCTGATGACGGAGGTTTAAACCTCTGAAACGCATTTTGCAAGTAAAATAAACTGTGACTGATAACTTGCCGTTTCAGTCGAGCCTTGTAAATATCGTTCGCGCTTACGACAGCGTCTCAACAACAGAACTGCTGAACTTGGACAAGAAAAGCAAGATGTGAGGCAATTGTTTTAACAGTGTTAAATTTCAGTCAGCAGTTTGATGTGATTCATTTTTCATATAAATAAGTGGGCAGGTGTGCAAGCTAGAGCAGAATCAATGCATCGTCAACGGAACGAAGATATCGTCAAGAAAAAAATTATGTTTACCAATGCTCTGTTCTGGCTCGCAACCCTTCTAAATCAGTTTCGGTGATTCTTTATTTCCCATTTGTTTCATTTTCATTCCATGTATTTTGATAAACTCTTTGAGTACATAAGTTGTACCACAAAAACATCTGTGCTATCATGTCAGACACGAATGATTAAGTACACAAAACTTTGATCTCAAAGATTAAAAGTCATCTTTGAAATCTTCACGGGTTATCAGCCTAGTGGCGTTGCCTTCCAGTCGCAACGTTTCAATGGACGATTCATCTTCGCCTGAAGATGATGGATACGCAATCCGTTGAAACGTTGCGACTAGAAAACGACGCCACTCGGCTGATAACCCGTGAAGATTTCATAGCTGAAATACGCCGAGAAAGCCTTCAATCGCACATAAAAGTCATCTTAATACTAGATTACCTTATTGAATAGAGAAGACTAGGACTAGTTGTTACAGTTTTTTCCGTAATTTATTTTAATGTGAAATGCCTTGTAATTTAGCATTTTATTGTGGACTCACTGCATATGCTTTTCCTTGTGCTCAGGAATATCACATTATTTCTCGTCATGCATATTATAACAGTTTATCCCACAAAGGGGCATGCTGTTACTGTGGGTAGAGTAAGTTGTTACACAGGCTATAGCTTATTAAACATTGATCAAAAATGTTGTGTTTGGTGTTATTTTTTGTTGTTTTTCTCGTATATGTAATTTGTTATCAATATTACAGAAAAGTCAGTCTGATTTTACAGATTTCTGGTAATAAGACATTAATTATTTTGCCTCTTCACTATGTTTTTTTGGCATTGTGCCTCTGTTTTCTTTTTATAGTTTCACATGTTGCCTTCACAGGAAATTTACATAACACGAAACTGCACGTAATACGGGACAGGTTGTTACACCATAACAACTAGCCCCAGCGAAATTGTAACACATCGCACTATCTATCGCCATTTTAGATTCGGTTACAGATAAGCATCAGTTTTCAGGCGGAGAGAAACTTTAAACAATTTATCACTCACACGAAGTTAAGACTTTCACGTGATACAATACTTGCATTGATACACAGAAAGGCTACGTTGCAATTTAAAAAAATATTCAGGTAACAAAAAATTACATGTACTAGGTCTACAACTTTGATTCCGCCGTTTTTTTCTCGAAGTTCAGGGCTTTAGTGTGAAAAACTTACAAAAAAATTATGATTCATAGTATTGCCCATCGCCGGCCACTACATTCTCCCATCTTTCGAATAGCATACGAATCCCGTGGCGGAAGGACTGGGCGTCTTTTGTGGGGATCCATGAATCGATTCAATTTTGCACTTGTTCATATGATCAGAAGTGCAGGTCAGCCAGATTGTATACCACTGATCGAAAAAGGTGATAGAGAGAGCAACGTGTGGAGAATACGGCGGGAGGGATAGAACTTCTCATTTCAATGTTTCCGTGTATATTTTGACGGGTTTTGCGACATGGGGTCGAGCACTGACCTACTGAAAAATTACTTTTACGTATCTATCGCTGTAATTTGGCCGTTTGTTTTCCAGTGCTGGGCTCGAACGCATCAATTGCTTTCGATAAAGACGACTTGTGACTGTTTTTGTCTGTTTCAGTAGCTACGAAAACGTTCTGTCTTCCACCGCCATGTCGGTCTTCGAGACTAAAATCACCGTTCTTAAGGCGTTGAAAACATTCTCTGCACGTTCTTCCACTAATAGTTCGCTCACCATTGGTCTTACCCAGCATTTTAAGAGCCACAGCCGCCCATTTCTTCATGTTAAAGCAGAAAATTAAAACTTCCCGCAAATGGCGAGAAATGGGTACGTAAGTTGACGTACTTAATAGAGAATAACCTTATGATGCAATCACAAATCGACTAATATTTTCATGGCATTATGTTTACATGTGCCTAAGCTCATTGTATTACACCTATGACCAACTACCTGAACCCCACTTGCCGCTACTGCCGTCTATTCCAAAATGGCAGAAGCAAAGTTGTAGACACATGGAGATGCAACATTTCGTCTTACAGTCTCTCTAGCCCTGAAGCCCACTATACAGCGATCGCCAGGGGAACTTTACTATCAGGTTCTACCATCTTCTGGAAGGAAAGGGCATTGTTACCAGCGGTTAATTCAAAAATAGCGGGTGCAGGATGCCCCGTTTAATAACTAGGCCCAGTATTTCCTATGGGGAGAAAGATGGGGACTTAATCATGGGCAGTGTCTCAGGTGACAGCATGCAGGAATCCCTTGTTATGCCTACGCGCTTTTCAAACATTTACTAACGTGTGTCCATCAAAGGTAACATAGAAACTTTACCACTAGCTTGTTGTTCTGACAAATCTCTGCTACCGCTATGTTGTTGAAGATGGTGACGACAGGGAATCTGTAGGTAAGCACGGACTACAAGGCGCACCTTAATTTTTAAGCATTTAAAAAAAAAAAAAAAAAAAAAACCATTTTCAGCATTTCTATTGCTGGATTGCAAAGCCAGACAAAAAAATTCTTAGTCTATAAAACCGAACTAACCTTTAAAATCCCAGAAAATCTTAAATAAGTATCTTTTATCGGTAACCATTTTCCAAGCAAAAAATGAAAATATGGATTTTCTTGAATTACAGCGCCAACTACCAAGAATAAAAACAAATGTTTAAGACAAAATGAACGTATTTTTATGTAGAATCTGATTCTGCAATAAAAAATTGTGGGTTCCCATTTGAAATTTTAAAGTTGTCTCTTGTCCCACCCCCAGGGGGCTGGGGGTGGCGGGCTAATTTTAGCACCAGCTGAGGTCCCCTCGAAAATAAGCAACTTCGTATTCTACACATTTTTTCGTGTGAAGCTTATTTTTCGAGTTATTCTGGTTTGTCAACTTAAAATTTACACCCTGTATATTAACATAACAACAAAAATTCTGCAACAAAAATCTTCAAATTTATATAGATCAGTTCAACCATTTGGGAATTTCAGCTTCAGGAATCAGATCCCCAGACAGCAAGAACTGGAGCCAACTCTACGCGAAAAGCTAAGTAAACAAGAAAATGTATTCTAATCTTCGCTCTACTCAATTTTTTCATAAAAGACTTTGCTTATTGTGGACAACAGCTGGAATTAAGAAGGAGGGGGGAGATAACAAACCAGAGCCATGAACTTCCATTATACCACGAACAGTTAGCGAAAGACAGAAAGTGCTGACACCACGATTCTGCCGAACTGAAGAAAGTCGGGCTGCCCGAAAAGTGGCTCACTGCAGTACTAAATTAAGTGTCGTGCTGTACCGACTACTTCCGAGAAGGACTGAGCAAAGGCGAGACAGGCCCGCAGACGTGCAGTGTGTCGTGCATGCGTACAGTTTTGCAAGCCGTAACCGACCCTGCTATACGTACTGCGAATTAAGCTCCTAATTAGGCTCTCGGAGCACTCGATACTTTGCATCATTTGGGAAGGGGCAAAATGTCATCTTCGCAGAGCACTGTACACGCATCCAGTCAGCTAGGGGCGATTTCCTACATCCCTGAGCCCTTGAACGCGTTGAGATTTATGTACCACTCAGCAATCACCTTTTTCAAACTACTAGACTCCAAATTTCCATTGAATGCAAGGCATGAATTCGTCTCTGGAACCAGTCGGATAGAATCTTTTTACGATGACTCTTCGTGAGACGTGTTACATTGTTCGCCATTCCTCGTGGACACTTTGAGGAGTCCACGTTGATACACGAAGAAATTGGGCAACTTCGATCATGGTGTGGTCATAGTCACGTCCAAACATGACAGCTCCTTTCTCCCATTCTGCTCCATCTCCACAATGGCCCACATTACACCGTTGGTTCCACACAACCAAATGGCACCTGTACAGCGCTTCACTGCCGTGACTTACCGTCAGCTGTGGATGGTCACATGAACACATGATAACAGCTCCACACCGACTACAGTGCTGTAAAGCGACCAGTGAGCTCTCTTAGGGGGAAGACTAGTAATTTGTACGGTGAGCTTACATGAGGGAAATTACTAGGAAAAGTACGAATGGGTCTCACATCCCTCCCGGCAAGCCGCGCGATCTAACGCGCTGCTTCCCGAGCGGGAAGGCGTGCCGGTCCCCGGCACGAATCCGCCCGGCGGATTAGTGTCGAGGTCCGGTGTGCCGGCCAGCCTGTGGATGGTTTTTAAGGCGGTTTTACATCTATCTCGGCGAATGCGGACTGCTTCCTCTCAGTCCGCCTCAGCTACACTATGTCGGCGATTGCTGCGCAAACACTTTCTCCATGTATGCGAACGCCATCATTGGTCCACCGCACAAACATTGGGGTTACACTCGTCTGGTGTGAGACGTTCCCGGGGGGTTCTACTGGGGGCCGAACCACACAATAACCCTGGGTTCGGTGTGGGGCAGCGATGTGGTGAGTGGACTGCTGTAGCCTGTTGTGGGGTTGTGAACCACGGAGCCTCTCCGTCGTTTCTAGGTCCCCAATTTCATACAGTACAATACTACACTGTCAAGATATCAATCGAGTTGAAACACCAGTTTATTAGTAATACGCTTCTGAAAATGCAGAACATCCAAAATCATGATGAACATTTGTAAGTTATCCCTACCTGCAAGTACATTTGAGTCTATTCTCGTTGACAGTTTATGTACCATGTCGCGAACTATCTGGCGATAGCGCCGTATACTGTATACATATTGCTTAATCCTTATCTCAGGAAGCTATCGTATAACTAGAAGACGATGTCTGAATATCACTTCGGAACAAATTAGCGTAATTGCACTGTTATTTAACTTTCTTTTCCTCAGTTATATTTGTTGTCCGTTACCATGATGGGTTATCACATGGTTCGGTCACATTAATGTGAGCACAGCCTGTGTTCGACGTCAAAGTGCAATAACCACTCAAAGAGGCGAAATGGCAGCGTGGTTAGGACGGGGCGCAGGGGGTGGGCTTGGGGGAAGGGGAAGGGGGGGGGATTGTGTCGGGGATGAGACCAAACGGCGAGGTCATCGGTCTCATCGGCTTAGGGAAGGACGGGGAAGGAAGATGGCCATGCCCTTTCAAAAGAACCATCTCGGAATTTGCCTGGAACGATTTAGGGAAATCACGGAAAACCTAAATCAGGATGGCCGGAAGCGGGATTGAACCGTCGTCCTCCCGAATCCGAGTCCAGTGTGCTAACCACTGCGCCACCTCGCTCGGTAAGGGGGACAGGGACAGGGGGGTAAGCGGAAACAGTGCAGTTGTTGCAGTAATGCGAAAACAGAGCGATATATGGTGACGTCCAAGCATTTCCAAAACGGCTAAGTTCGTAAACGGTTTTCGGGCCACTATGGTTGAAGCATACCACGCATGGCAAAATGACACCATCCGAAAACAGCGCCGAGGCAACTGTAGCGCACCGTGGGCCATAAATGATACGAGCGAACGACGGCTATGGAGATGTGTACGGGCGAATAGATGTGCAACAGTTGATCAAGTGAGCACGCAGATGAACCAAGGGGCTACCAACAGTGTCTCCTCAATGGCTGTTCAGTGAACGTTGCTCCATATGGGGCTCCACAGCATGTACGCGTACACCATAATTACTCTACCACGCAAACATTTGGGTTACACTCGTCTGGTATGAGATGTTTCCGGGGGGTGGGAGGGTACTTACTGCAATCTACATCCTTCTGACTCTGCTTAGTGTATTCATTTCTTGGTCTCCCTCGACGATTTTTACCCTCCATGCTGCCCTCCAGTACTAAATTGGTGGTCTCTTGACGTCTCAGAACGTATCCTGCCAACCGATCCCTTCTTCTAGTCAAGTTGTGTCACAAATTCCTCTTCTCCCCAATTGTATTCAGTACCTCCTCATTAGCTACGTGATCTACCCATCAAATCTTCAGCGTTCTTCTGTAGCACCACATTTCGAAAGCTATTATTCTCGTCTTCTCTAAACTATTTATCGTCCATGTTTCACTTCCATACATGGCTACACTCCATACAAATACTTTCAGAAGAGAGTTCCTGACAGTTAAGTCTACACTCGATGTTAACAAGTTTCTCTTCTTCAGAAACGCTTTCCTTGCCATTGCCAGTCTACATTTTATATCCTGTCTACTTCGACCATCATCAGTTATTTTCCTCCCCAAATAGCAACACTCATTACTACTTTGTCTCATTTCCTAATTCCCTCAGCATCACCTTCAATCTCCAAATTTATTTAGATCAGTTCAAGCATGTGAGAATTTCAGCTTCAAGAATCAGACTCCCAGACAGCAAGAACTGGAGTCAACTCTACACGAAAAGCTAAGTAAACTAGAAAGTGTATTGTAATCTTCGGTCCACTCAGATTTTTCATAAAAACCTTTGCTTATTGTGGACTACAGCTGGAATTAAAGAGGGGGGAGATAACACATTGGACCCATGAACTTCCATTATACCACGAACAGTTAGCGAAAGACAAAGTGCCGACACCACGATTCTGCCGAACTGAAGAAAGTCGGGCTGCCCGAAAAGTGGCTCAGTGCAGTACTAAATGAAACGACGCGCTGTACCGACTACTTCCGAGAAGGACTGAGCAAAGCCGAGAAGGCCACCCCTGGAGGGGGTGCACTGGGGGCCAAACCGCACAGTAACCCTGCTGGGTCCAGTGTGGGGCGACGGTGGGGTGGGTGGACTGCTATGGCCTGTTGTGGGACTGTGAACCACTGAGGGCTACGGCGGGACGAGGCCTCTCCGTCGTTTCTAGGTCCCCTGTTTAATACAATACAATGCGAATGGGTCAATGGACAGTCTGCAGTGGAAGGCACAATTATGACTGCCGTGAAACTGCAGTGGAGGCGAGTGGACATATACACTGATGAGCCAAAACATCATGACCACTGCTCAGCGCTACGCTGGATGCCGCCTGATGGCTCTGCGGGCATGCAACGCGTAACGGAAGTATGTGAGCGGAGCAGACACGGACAGGTGATCATCCTAGCAAAGATATGGGCTGCAACTGCAGAAATCCACTGAGATATGCGACTTTGAGTAAGGGGCAGATCCTGTGAACCAGTATCTCGGTCGAAAGTTCGCGCGCTGTTGTCGTGACCATCTACGAAAAGAGGTAGAAGGACAGTGAAACTACTACTAGGCGCTAAACTGTTGGACGTCCACAACTCTTCACAGAATGTGGGGTTCAGAGGCTTGTCTGCTCTGTAAAGTAGGATAGATGGTGATCTGCGACATCTTTGCCAAAAATCGTACGTTGTTGAACGTGGAGCTCTGCAGCAGTAACGACATCGTAAATTACGACTGCAGTGCGCATGGAACCACTGGGATTCGCTCGTCGATTACTGGAAACGTGCCGGATCTTCAGGCAATCACATTTTTGCTATACTATGTCGATGGTCGTCTCGACAAAAGCCGTCATCGAGGTGAACGTCGGCTCGAAACGTGCAGCGCGCCACGGACGCAGGCTGGTATGACCAGTATTGTGCTGTGGGAGACATTCTCCTGCGCTTGCATGGGACCTGTGGTAGTAATCAAAGGCACGTTCACAGCTGCGAACCACCTGCATCCCTTCGTGCTTGATGTCAATAGCGATGTCATCTTTCAGTAATCTAATGGGCCGAATTCGCCTGACGTACATCCTATGGAAACCATTTGAGTCGCTATCGGGCACCGATGATCGCGTACGAAAATCAGCGACCCGTTATCTATGCGAGCTGCATGACCTGTGTGTAGACATCTAATGCCACATACCTCCACAAACTGTCGCGTCGCTGATACTCAGAAACCGTGACAAACAACCTATTAAGCAGGTGGTCAAAATGTTTTCACTCATCAGTGTAGGCAGCAGAATGGATGGGAGAAGTAGCAAGAAGTTTTTCGAAAAATTAAGAAGACATCGAGACGACGACTCAATAGAAGGTAGCAATATGACATTAGAAAACATGCGCGTGTGTAACTGAAGGCTATAAGGGATGGGGAAGCCTGGAAGAGGTGTGCGTTTAGATTCGATGATGACGACGATGAGACGGCCGACATGCAGATCTCTGAGACTCCCAAGTGGCACTTTCGTGTTAGGAGGCTCGGTCCCAGATGAGCCGCTGTGTGTGGGATGACGTCATTGCGACACCTCGTCATTCAGCACGTCTGTCGCTGTTAACCTGCAGCTGGACGTGCGTCCGACACGCGCCATTTCGCAGACGAGACGGCCCGTGCGCTGCGCCCTGGTTGGCCGCCTGCCCCCCACCTGTCCCCCTCCCGCAGACCTGGAACAGGCAGGCCGGTGTCTGCTCTCTGGACGCATCGGCCAGTTTCGACTGGCCACGCACTGACTCACGCGCTGATGTGGCAAAAATAATTTTTCCGGAACCGCCGCCGCCGTCGCTGCCGCTGCTGCTGCGAAAATAAATAGAATCGCGCCTTTCTATTCTGGTGACCGCAAACGTCCACCGTGGTCGGCACATCCTCCATCAAAATTAAGCGCGACTTCACACATGCACACAAATACCCCCGACGTAAACGCATGGTGCAGGGCCAGGCTTCGCAGGAGCCGACGCCCCAGAATCTCAAAGCATCAGTGGGTGTGAATGATCCAAAGCGCTGCACGCTATTCACTTTCAACAGTTTTGTGTAGGGAAGGTGGTAGGGGCGACAGGGGAGAGGGGCGGCAGTATTGCTACTGGTCAGATGCGTCCCACAACGACGCTCCCCAGTGCCAGTCTTTTAATCTTAGATGCAACGCCCTCAGTTATTTTCGTGAGACTGCTGAGACTGTGGGCATCTCAACCGAGCGAATGCACGGAGAAAGTGTGTGCGAGGTGCGTGCCGCGATTTCTTACGGTCGACCAAAAGCGCATCCGGTGCATTTCAACACAATGTCTCGCGATGTTTCATTGCAGTCCACAGGACCTCTTGCGCCGATTTGTGACTACTGTTGATGAAACCTGGAGCCATCGTTACACACGACACTCAAAATGGCTTTCTAAACAATAGACAAAGGCTGATGAGAGTGCACAAAAGAATGCAGAGACAATTTTGTCGGGTGGTAAAGGGATGGTCACTGTTTTTTGTGATTACCAAGGAATAATCCTCATAAATTACTTGGAAAAAGGCAGAACCATAAGTGGACCCTATTATGCTTCATTGCTAGATCGTGTGAAACTTGCGTTGCCTGAAAGAAGACAATGCAGAAAATTCTAAGAAATTTTGGTCTACAAAGCGGTAGCTGGATCAAAACAAAATGTGCAGACACTTTGTGACCGAAATGGTACTGAAACAGAGGATGACTGACTAAAGGCTGAAATACTAAATGTCTTTTTCCAAAGCTGTTTCACAGAGGAAAACTGCACTGTAGTTCCTTCTCTAGATTGTCGCACAGATGACAAAATGGTAGATATCGAAATAGATGAAAGAGGGATAGAAAAACAAAATCGCTCAAAAGAGGAAGGGCCCCTGGACCTGATGGGATACCAGTTCGATTTTACCCAGAGTACGCGAAGAAACTTGCCCCCCTTTTTGCAGCGGTGTACCGTAGGTCTCTAGAAGAGCGTAGCGTTCCAAAAGATTAGAAAAGGGCACAGGTCATCCCCGTTTTCAAGAAGGGACGTCCAACAGATGTGGAGAACTATGGACCCATATCTCTAACGCCGATCAGTTGTAGAATTTTGGAAAACGTATTATGTTCGAGTATAATGACTTTTCTGGAGACTAGAAATCTACTCTGTAGGAATCAGCATGGGTTTCGAAAAAGACGATCGTGTGAAACCCAGACTCAGACGGCCATGGGTTCCCAGGTAGATGCCGTGTTTCTTGACTTCTTCAAGGCGTTCAATACAGTTCCCCACAGTCGTTTAATGAACAAAGTAAGAGCATATGGACTATCAGACCAATTGTGTGATTGGATTGAAGAGTTCCTAGATAGCAGAACGCAGCATGTCATTCTCAATGGAGAGAAGGCTTCCGAAGTAAGAGTGATTTCACGTGTGCCGCAGGGGAGTGTCGTAGGACCGTTGCTATTCACAATATGTATAAATGACCTTATGGATAACATCGGAAGTTCACTGAGGTTTTTTGCGGATGATGCTGTAGTATATCGAGAGGTTGTAACAATGGAAAATTGTACTGAAATGCAGGAGGATCTGCAACGAATTGACGCATGGTGCAGGGAATGGCAATTGAATCTCAATGTAGACAAGTGTAATGTGCTGCGAATACATAGAAAGAAAGATCCTTTATCATTTAGCTACAATATAGCAGGTCAGCAGCTGGAAGCAGTTAATTCCATAAATTATCTGGGAGTACGCATTAGGAGTGATTTAAAATGTAATGACTATACAAAATTAATTGTCGGTAAAGCAGATGCCAGACTGAAATTCATTGGAAGAATCCTAAGGAAGTATGTTACAGTACACTTGTTCGCCCACTGCTTTAATACTGCTCACCGATGTGGGATCCGTACCAGATAGGGTTGATAGAAGAGATAGAGAAGATCCAACTGAGAGCAGCGCACTTCGTTACAGGATCATTTAGTAATCGCGAAAGCGTTATGGAGATGATAGATAAACTCCAGTGGAAGACTCTGCAAGAGAGAAGCTTAGTAGCTCGGTAGCTCGGTACGGGCTTTTGTTGAAGTCTTCACCGAGGAGTCAAGCAGTATATTGCTCCCTCCTACGTATATCTCGCGAAGAGACCATGAGGATAAAATCAGAGAAATTAGAGCCCACACAGAGGCATACCGACAGTCTTTTTTTCCACGAACAATACGAGACTGGAATAGAAGGGGAACCTATAAAGGTACTCAAAGTGCCCTCCGCCACACACCGTCAGGTGGCTTGCGGAGTGTGGATGTAGATGTAGGTGTAGAAGGCTGGCATGCAAAAAAGTGATCTTACACCATGATAACGCAACATCCCACACACCAGCGATAACAAAGGTGAAAGTAAATGAACAGAACTTTGTATTGATTCCTCATCCACTCTCTTCACTAGACGTAGCCCCAAGTGACTTCTTCCTGTTCCCTAACCTGAAACTTTGTCTTGCTGGTAAGAAATTTTCATCAAATGAGGAAGTGATAGTTGCTGTCAACGAGTATTTTGTGGAGTTTGGCAATACGTATTTTTCCGATGGGATGAAAAAGATGGAGAAACGCTGGATTAAGTGTATATCCTTCAAAGGAGACTATGTAGAGAAATAAGGTAAGTCGTTTACGAAATATTTTTTCTTTCTTTTTTGCCAGACCTATTGAAACACCTTCGTAATTTACGGAGTGCAGCTATTTAATTCATTTGCTTCTACATCTGGACACTGCAATGACTGAAGCTGTAAGTCGGGCGTCGACTTTTTTTTTGTAAAATTCTAGGCATTTATAACTTCATTGCTAATAAACTGTAGTAATGCACTTAACAGATAATGTTCAGACAAGCTGGGTTGGGTTGGGTTGTTTGGGGAAGGAGACCAGACAGCGAGGTCATCGGTCTCATCGGATTAGGGAAGGACAGGGAAGGAAGTCGGCCGTGCCCTTTGAAAGGAACCATCCCGGCATTTGCCTGGAGCGATTTAGGGAAATCGCGGAAAACCTTAATCAGGACGACCGGACGCGTTATTGAACCGTCGTCCTCCCGAATTCGAGTCCAGTGTGCTAACCACTGCGCCACCTCGTACGGTTCAGACAAGTCTCAGGGTGGATAATGTATGCAGGTGAACTTATTTTGGTGTCAGCCCTGTTACGTCAGACAGTTCCGTGTCAAGAGCTCAGTGCCTATTAGGCGGTCCTCCTGAGCAAGATCAGAGGCCTTGATCTCGTAATGTTCGACCTTTCGACTCGCCTGCGTCAGCATAAATGGCGCTATTTTGGGCTACAATTGCTCCTCAACAGGGGCGTAATTACCCGTGACAGGTAGCCTCAAACAAGCCGGCACCTATATTGGCCCGTCTAATGGGGCACCCCTGATGGACGCCTAGCAACACCACACCCAGCTGGTAGCTGATCTAATGGCGGGACGACTGCCTCCATTTCTTAATGGAACGGGGCCTGATGCCTAGCAGCTCCATCTATCGCAGATCCACGCCTCATTGCCGCCGCGTCCTCGGAGAAAGGAATGAGCCGGCCGGAGTGGCCGAGCGGTTCTAGGCGCTTCAGTCTGGAACCGCGCGACCGCTACGGTCGCAGGTTCGAATCCTGCCCCCGGCATGGATGTGTGTGCTGTCCTTAGGTTAGTTAGCTTTAAGTAGTTCTAAGTTCTAGGGGACTGATGACCTCAGATGTTAAGTCCCACAGTGCCCAGAGCCATTTGAATAGAAAGGAATGAAGATTTTTACGTTTCCTCAACCCTGAAGTTGTCGGAGGCAATTGTCGAGTGCAAGCTTGTATCGAACACTAATGAGGAAGAAAACTGTCAGCACCCTTGTTTAAGAAACCTGTGTATGAAACTTCGTGACAGATTAAAACTATGTGCCGGACCAAGACTCGAATTCGGGACCTTTGCCTTTCGTGAGCAAGTGCTCTACCGACTGAGCTTCCGTCATTACCTCAACTCCTAACTTCCAAACTTCACAGAAGCTCTCCTGCGAAACTTGCAGAACTAGTACTCTTGGAAGAAAGGATATTGCAAATACATGGTTTAGCCACAGCCTGGGGAATGTTTCCAGAATGAAATTTTCACTCTGCAGCGGAGTGTGCGCTGTTATGAAACTTCCTGGTAGATTAAAACTGTGTGCCGAACCGTGACTCGAAGTCGAGACCTCTGCCTTTTGCGGACATGAACTTCAGTAAAGTTTCGAAGTTACGAGGAGAGGTACTGGCAGAAAGTGGAGCTGTGAGGACGGGTTGCGACTCGTGGTTGGGTAATTCAGTCGGTAGAGAACTTCCTCGCGAAAGGTAAAGGCCCCGAGTCCGAGTCTCGTTCCGGCATGCAGTTTAATCTGCCAGGAAGTTTCATATCGGTCCACAGTCCGAGAGTAAAAATTCATTCTCGAAGCATAAATGTGTCTTAATTTTGCTCCATCTCACTCGGTATAGTTTCTGAAGGACACTAGTCACTTCATTGCGGATTAACTTTATGCGCATACTTTTATTTTGCGATGCAGATGTTAGATATGCCAGGACAAATAAGACGAGTTTGTTCCTTAGCTGCGAAGAGTACTGGAATCACATCTGAATGCAAAGTACTTATTTCTGAGGTTGTGTTCTGTGTTATCTGTAGCGAAACTGACTCATCTTTCAAAATTGTGGGATAAAATAGGCTACTTCGTGTTTTATGGGCCTAAATATAGGACATGCTGAATGAGTGACGTCCGAGAAGGGTTCTGAATGCGACTAGGCAAGGCAGACGCACAACCGTCAGAATCTTTCTAGAGGCGCCTACAAGCAGTACTGAAGCGATGGTTTTAAGACACTTCTTACGATGGACAGGACTTGTAGTCAGCTTGTGCAATAATCGCATTCCGAAGCAAGTGTTCTGTTCTGAGTTATCAGTGGGCGAACGTGGTGTGCTAGGTCAGAGGAAGCGGTTTAAGGATGCAGTTAAGTCTAACATGGAGAGGTTTCACATTAATGTTCAGAACTTGGAGATTTCAGCCGTCGACCGTTCATCATGGAGGTCATCGCGGAGCGCTTCTCTGTGCAGCAAACAGCCGAGGAAAAGCGACTGGCAACAGGAAGCGCAAAAATGACAACGAACTGGTGAGAAAAAGTGGAAGGATAGGAGATGCTAGACCATCTGACGTCACTGAAGCAAAGAGCGTGCAAATCTCGCACCGGATCTCTGGACTCACATGTGTGTGGAAGACATACCTACTCGACTACCGGTGTTGTAATGATGATGAGAATATACTTGGAAGTGTTGGAATTGGGCGTTAAATCTGTGAGCTTTGACGTGTTGTGTATGTTCACCTGAATGAGGGCTATGACAGACATCCTGTGAGTGCAGATTATTGATGCTCGCTTAGTAAGTAACCGTCGGAAATCTACAGCTGTATCTACAGATCAGCACAACGAGCTGTTTCGTCTGTTAAACTCAATGACGGAACAAGAGCCACAGTTGTTGATGAAGATGTCTAACGACAAACGGATGTCGCGAAACTGACAGCTTACATTAAAATGCCTCTAGCGAACTGTGTGTCAACGGCAACATAGCGACAGAAATGTCATACACGAGGCATTTGTTGTAGGAATACTGTAACCAAACTGCTTGTAGACCAGGTGAATGCAAGTGAGAAGCTTCAGTGATGTCAGAAGCTCTGTGGGCATGAGTCCATACAGAAAGGAGTCTATCAAAATTTGTCGTGCAATTTTCGGACTGCGCAGGGCTTTTTTTATGATGTTGTTGTGATCTTCAGTCCGAAGATTGGTTTGATGCCGCTCTCCATGTTACTCTATCCTGTACAGGCATCTTCGTCTCTGAATAACTACTGCAATCTACATCCTTCTGCATCTGCTTACTGTATTCATCTCTGGTCTACGATTTTTACCACTCCCCCCGCTTCCCTCTTGTAATAAACTGGTGATCCCTTGATGTCCTAGATACCTACTTCTAGTCAGGTTTTACGACAAATTTATTTGCTCCCCAATTGTATTCGGTACCTGCTCAGTAGTTACATGATCCGGCCATCTGATTTACGGCATTCTTCTGTAGCACCACATTTCAAAAGCCTCTATTTTTTTTCTTGTCTAAGCTGTTTATCGACCGCGTTTCCCTTCCATACATGGCCACACTCCATACGAATACGTTCAGAAAACACTTCCCAACACTTAAATTTATATTCGATGTTAACACATTTCTCTTTTTCGAGAACACTTTTCTTGCCTTAGCCGGTCTACATTTTGCATCCTCTCTACTTCGTACATCATCAGTTATTTTGCTACCCAAATAGCAGAACTCATCTACTACTCTCGATTCCTAGTCTAATTCTGTCAGCATCACCTGATTTAATTCGAATACATTCCATTATCCTTCATTTGCCTTATTTGGTGTTCATCTTACATCCCCCATTTCAAGACACTCTCCATTCCCTTTAGTTACTCTTGCAAGTCCTTTGCTGCCCCTGAAAAAATGATAGCGTCAGTGGTAACCCTCAAAGTCTCCATTACTTCTTCCTGGACTTTTATTTCTACCCCAAATTCGTCTTTGATTTCCTTTACTGCTTGCTCAGAATACAGATTAAATAACATCTGGGCTAGGCTACAGCCCTATGTCGATAACCCGAACAAGTAACTCGCGGATCATTCATGTGTCACATCTTGTCAACACAATTGCCTAATTGGCTTGTGCTTATAGGCCTGTTTACTTCGAATACCTGAATGCTGTTCGTGAAAGCAGTCTTTAATGCTTTGAAATGCAATTCATAATTGGTAGTAATTTTCTAAGTCTGAATACTTTTGAGAGGTGTAACCCGGATGGCAGCTTTGATGAAGACGACGTGTACCGATTAGCCAGAAATTCTGGCTCCAATCCGAGTCTATTACAAATTTTAGATCGTCCCCATAGATTACTAATTCTGCGGTAATGTTAATTCACTTCAGTATTTTATTGGCTCTAAATATGAAAGGTCTCACAAAATATTCGTTCTGAATTATTGTTTGAAATAATTATTCTGATTATTCACTTTTGTAACTGGCGCACCAGCACACGTCTAAAACGTATGTAAACTATGATTCACGTTACCTTGGTTTTATGTTCGCAAGTAACAACCACTGAAAAGTAAAATCATGCGAGAATATACATTTCTATCCATTAATCTTATGAAACGTATGCAAAAAGTGAGAGACACTGTTAAAAATGAAGGGACGAAGATAGGGCTAAACGTACCGTCCACGATGAAGTCATTAGAGGGGAATCACTGTTTGGGATTTGGGAAGGAACCACGCCGGCATTTCCTTTAAGTAATTTGCAGAAATCTGGATGGCTGGACGGAGATTTGAAACATCTTCCAGAAGGCCTCTCCGGTGTGCTAATCACTGCCTCACGTCTCCCATCAGTCGTTTCTCCAGTAATTTATTTTAAATGAGAAACAATATAAACTTAATAAGTGCTTACGTAAATATTATATAGAAAACCGAAAACCGACTCAAATATCTGAAAATTTTCCCGCAATACCATGCCTTGTTGCATTAATGCAGCTTCGATCAAAAGATAGTGAGGCTTCGGTGACAGCTCTCATCGAAAGAATTCTAAATTGATAAACAGTTTCAGTAATCTAAGAGGTTACAGTTCGTTTGATTTATGTTGTTGTTGTTGTTATTGTGGTCTTCAGTCCGAAGACAGGTTTTTAGCTCTCTAAGCTATTTTATCCTGTGCAAGACTCTTCATCTCCGAGTAACTGTTGCAACCTACATCCATTTCAACGTGCGTACGGTATTCATCCCTTGGTCTCCTTCTACAATTTTTACCCCTTCCCCCCGCCCCCCCAAACACTTCCTTCCAATACTAAGTTTGTGATCGCTTGACGTCTCAGAATGTGACCTATCACCTGATCTCTTCTAGGAATCAAACTGAGCAACAAATTTCTTTTCTCTCCACTTCTAATTACTGCCTCCCCAATAGTTGCGTGGTATACCCATCTAATCTTCAGCTTTCTTCCGTGGCACCAAAATCTGCCATTCTCTTCTTGTCGGAGCTGCTCATCGTCCACACAAATACCTTCAGAAAAGACTTCCTATACAAATTTATATTCCATGTTTACAAATTTCTCTGCTTCAGAAATGCTTTTCTTGCCACTGCCAGTTTATATTTTATACTCTCTCTGTTTCTGCCAGTGTCAGTTATTCTGCTACCCAAATAGCGAAACTCATCGACTTCTTTTAGAGTCTCAATGCCTAATCTAATTCCCTCAGAATTGCCTAATTTAATTCCACTACGTTCCATTACCTGAGCTTTACTGTTATGGAAATTCATCTTATAACCTGTTTTGAAAATACTATCCATTCCGTTCTACTGCGTTTGTAAGTCATTTCTTGTCTCTGACAGAAAATGTCATAAGCAAAACTCACATTTTTTATTTCTTCTCCCTGAACTTTAATTCCCTTTCCAAATTTCTCCTTGGTTTCCTTTACTACTTGCTCAACGCACAGACCGAATAACTTCGGGGGTAGGCTACAGCCCTCTCTCACTCCATTTTCAGCTACTGCTTCCCGTTCTTTACGTTCGACTCTTATAAATGCCGTCTGGTTTCTGTTGGAGTATTTTACCCTGATACGTTCAGCATTTCGAGGAGTGTATTTCCGTGAACATTACCGAAACTTTCATTTGTAAGTATTGGCGAATAATGTTGATAGTACTATTCCAGAAAGGTTAGATTTCTGAACTTGCGACGTAACATGTGAAATATTAGGCCACCGACCGAAGCGAAGCATTGTTTAAGACACTGGACTTACGTCCGGGAGGTGTGGGTTTCATATCTCCGTTCAGCTAGTCATATTCATGGTTTCCCCAAATCACTTAAAGCAAAAACCTATGTGGTTCTTTCGAAGAGGAGACGAACAGTTTTTTTAGCGACACTTATCCAACCTGAACTTGTTATTCCGTGACTTCGTCGCAGACGAATCTTCCTTCTTCTCTTTAACACAGAACAGCTGCTTCATGGAAACGAGAATTTATAGCAGTATGTTTTCGTGAAGCAGTTAGCGTTAATAGTTAGTTAGGACAACTGTACTCTTTGTAGGCAATAATTGGCGCACTGTTGTAAAACATTTTACGATTGAGGGGGTGGTTTAAGAGGCTCAAAGCGTCTCGCTGATTTAACAGACAACGCGCCGTTTGCCGGGCGGGTCGTAGGGGGCTTTTATATGCTTGCCTCGTGGTCGGAAGGAAGTCTTGATTTACTAACAGTCGCGCTGTTAGCTATTCCCCACGCCTCGGATGTTATGAGTCGTGTTTTCTTTCATCGCGACACCCGAATATTATTTCCGGAACTATATTTTTGGACTGAGTGTCCGTTTTGACGTAGAAGCGACATTAAATGCTGCTGGCTTCCGCTGTGGTCCGTGTCCTGAAGATGTTGAAAGTGGAGCGATACGTTTCAGAGCTAACAGTTTGCGTGGTAATGTTGTCTTTCGACCAAATCTACTGTCTAGAAAAGTCATCACCAGAGATGGTGCGAGCAAGGAAGTCAGTGTGCAGAAGTGCGCCAAAAAATGTTGTAGGAATTTGTGGCACAGGATATGGAGGACAAGGTGTGTAACATACATACCAAAAATGAACAGAGTGAGACAGTAATTGAAAAAAAAAAACAACAAAAAAACAGAGGACTATGCCTGTGTACGGACTGTCGGTGGGTAAGAAGAACGCTACCTGAACATGACCATAGGGTAATAGTTGGATATATTAAACGCAACCGTGACTGTGAATAAAATTTGTACACAAAAGCTATATAGGTCGAGATGGTCAACACGTTTGGCCACTTATATTCTCAGATTTTACCCCCTTAGATTTCCCCTTGTTAGACTACGTGCTGAGCCTTGTTTCTGATATCCCCTCAGAGTGGGAAGCAAAAAAAAGTTTAGGGTGTAGCATCCAGAACTCATGCACGATGTTATCTATCATTCGAGAAGAAAGAGCGTTGTTTTACTATTTACTGTAGGCGATAATCCAGGACATTGGCACAAAGTCTGGTGACAATGAGCTTTTGGCCGCCACCTTTCTCCCCTTTTCCCGCGAGATACTGAGATCAGGTGATAAGTTGCATTCTGAGACATCAAGCGATCAATAAATTAGTATTGGAAGGAAGTGTTTGGGGGGAGGGGGGGAGGGGTGAAAATTGTAGAAGGAGACCAAGGGATGAATACATCACGCACGTTGAAATGACAATTGGACTCGAACAGGTAACCTTCGGGCCGCACAAGCGTGCGTTTCCGACTTCAGCTTCGGAGGCGTGTACTTGGCGAAGTACGAGAGTAATCGCAAAAGTAAGGTCTCCTATTTTTTATAAGTACATAGACCTGTTTATTTCTACAATGGCTTACATCAGTTTACATACAAAAACTGCCACATCGTCTACAAAAATGCATCGACAGAAATGGTGATTATGTCGAAAAATAGAAAATGTTCAAGCTGTAAACTGATGTAAACTACTGTAGAAATAAACAGGTCTATGTACTTATAAAAAATAGGAGACCTTACTTTTGGGATTACCCTCGTATGTGCCGAAGAATAAATCTCTGTGTAGGTATGAAATATGTGCAGAAATTTTTTCCCGTGTTATATAGATGTAGGTTAGCAAGTGTGCCAATATCTATAGTGGATAATAGTAATGTCTTGTCATACTCGCGAGTTCAACATCTCATTCGTTAGGGGGGATGCCGACACCGGAAGGGAATACGAGGAAACGTGTATGTTCGTGGTCCAGGAGTCTCCAGCGCGTGTGTTCTAAAGTGCATACCTCCGCCACTGTGAAACTTCTCTCCTGTGCCGAAAAAGTGTTCCTAGCTCTTACGGAATGCAATTTGAGCCTTGTTCGCTAGACATTTTTTCTTGTTTTGTTTGATACTATCTGCTCCAAAACTAAGGAAGGCAAAGAGCTTGCATGAGAATACATTTGTTTCACGGTGTCGAAGATGAAGTGCTCGTAGCTCCAAGGGTATGTCTTTAGACCCCACTTTTACGGAGACTTTTGTGCTTCTGGTATAGCGTACTTCCAACTGAATCCTTTACGCAATTTATTATTTCTCACCCTGTATTCTATGAGTATGTATATTAGAGTTACTTATTCTCGATGTGTCATGGTCAGAAATTCTGTGTCATTGAGAGAGGATCTCTGGATAAATAAATAAAGAAAACAAAAGTTGTTGTTGTTGTAGTCTTCAGTCCAAAGACTGGTTTGATGCAGCTCTCCATGCTACTCTATCATGTGCAAGCCTCTCGTCTCCGAGTGACTACTGCAACCTACAGCCTTCTGAATCAGCGTACCGCATTCATCTCTTGGTTTCCCTCTACCATTTTTACTCCACCCCCCCCCCCCCCACGCTTCCCCCCAGTACTAAACTGGTGATCCCTTGATGCCTCGGAATGTGTCCTACCCATCGATCCAATCTTCTAGTCAGGTTATACCACAGATTTCTCTTCTCCCCAACTCTTTCCACTTTTCAGTACCTCTCCATTAGTTTCATGATGTACTCGCACTCATCCAATCTTCAGCATTCTTCTGTAGCACCACATTTCAGAAGTTTGTATCGTCTTCTTGTGTAAACTGTTTATCGTCCATGTTTCACTTCCATGCATGGCTACACTCTATATACACTCTGACCCTTAAATCTATACACGATGTTAGCAAATTTCTCTTCTCCAGAAATGTTTTTCTTGCCGTTGGCAGTCTACATTTTATATCCTCTCTACTTTTACCATCAGTCGTTTTCCTCCCCAAATAGCAAAACTCATCTACTACTTAAAGTGTCTCACTTCCTGATCTAATTCCATCAGCATCACATGATTTCATTCGACTACATTCCATTATCCTCGTTTTGCTTTTCTTGATATCCCTCTATTATCCTCCTTTCAAGACACTGTCCGATCCTTTCAACTGCTCTTCCAAGTCCCTTGCTGTCTCTGACAGAATTGCAATGTCATCGGCAAACCTCAAGATTTTTATTTCTTCTCCCTAGACTTTAATTCCTACTATAAATTTTTCTTTTGGTTCCTTTACCACTTGCTCAATATACAGACTGAATAACATCAGGGATAGGCTATAGCCATGTCTCACTCCCTTCTCAACCACTGCTTCCCTTTCATGCCCCTCGTCTCTTATAACTGCCATCTGGTTTCTGTACAAATTGTAAATAACCTTTCGCTCCCTGTATTTTACCACTGCCAGCTTTAGAATTTGAAAGTGAGTATTCCAGTCAACACTGTCAAAAGCTTTCTCTAAGTCTGCAATGCTATAAACGTTGGTTTGCCTTTCCTTAACCTATCTTCTACGGTAAGTCGTAGGGTCAGTATTGCCTCGCGTGTTCCTACGTTTCTCCGGAATCCAAACTGATCTTCCCCGAGATCAGCTTCTTCGGGTTTTTCTATTATTGTGTAAAGGATTCGTGTTAGTATTTTGCAGCCGTGACTTATTAAACTGATAGTTCCGTAATGTTCACACCTGTCAGCTCCTGCTTTTTTGGGAAGTGGAATTATTATATTCTTCTTGAAGTCTGGGGGTATTCGCCTCTCTCATACATCTTGCTTACCAGATGGAAGTGTTTTGTCCTGGCTGGCACTTCCAAGGCTATCAGTAGTTCTAATGGAATGTTATCTTCTCCTGGGGCTTTGCGTCGACTTTGGTCTTTCACTGTTTTGTGAAGTTCTTCACGCTGTATAATATCTCCCATTTCATCTTCATCTACGTCCTCTTCCATTTCCATAATATTGTCCTCAAGTACGTGGCCCTTGTATAGATCCTCTATATACTCCTTCCACCTTTCTGATTTCCCTCCTTTGCTTGGAGCTGGTTTTCCATCTGAGCTCTTGATATTCATACAGGTGGTTCTTTTTTCTCCAAAGATCTCTCCAACTTTCTTGTAGGCAGTATCTGTCTTACCCCTAGTGGTAAATGCTTCTACATCCTTACATTTGTCCTTCCTGCTTAGCCATTTTGCACTTCTTGTCTATCTCGTTTTTTAGACAAAAATAAAATACGAGCTCAAAAATTTGAATATTATCGCGTAAGTTTTTAAACGTGCTGTCGTGGCAACGGTGATGGCCAACTGCGGGCGAAATGTTAATTTCCTCTTTCACATCTCTCAGCTCAAAACAACAGCAGGAACAGCTTGTGGTTTCGCCCCTCCCTCGAGAAGCAGAACGCTTCGCGTTTGTTAGCGGCGAGAAGTCCAGAGGCGGTTTGGGGGGCGCACGCTTCATTTCCGCCGATGAATAGTGACAGCTCGTTAAAAGTTAGCTCGTGGAAACTGGCGATACTCCAGGGACGCCGCGAGAGATGAGACTTGTGATAGGTTTATGGGGCGAGAGGCGTCCTTTAGGGACGCCACGTGCCGTAACAAGCATCTGAGAGGGTGTGTCTGCGGGCGCCACTGCAGCGAGTAATCGTTAAGTGATACGCTGCTCTAGAAGATGAATATGACGACGTAAGCGAATACTTGGGCATTTGTAATGAATTCTTTCAAGGATATGTGTTGGAAATAATACAGGGTGTTTCAAAAAATCTTTACAGCTTTGAAAATTCATATGAATTAATTCATAGTACCTACAGAGGTGATTGAAGTGTCAATTTGTAGGGAAATACATCAAGTTTGTCTTGCGTAGTTCGCTAGTGCCGAATCGCATCGTAATGAGCGCTTGCGGCAGTTGCGTTAAAGATGGCTGCCTTCACTGGACGTGACCTTGCTAGCTGTGCGTTTTGGTGTGAAGAAACGAAGTCGCCGACAATAGTTCAGCGTAATTTCCGTACCAAGTACGCTAAAGATTCTCCTAGTAGACTTCAGTTCATGATTGGCATAAATGTTTTATAGAAACGTTGTCTCACTCGCTCAACGACGTCGTCAGATGTGCTTGGATGGCCTGATGATTTCCCGTGTCTTACCGAGCACCCTGTTTCCTCAAACCAAAACACACAACTAGCACGCTCGGATCCAGTGAAGGCAGCCATCTTTAACGCAACTGCCGATAGTTCTCCTTACGATGGGATCGGCACTAGCGAACTACTCGAGACAAAACTTGATGTATTTCCCTACAAATTGATACTACTTTCAACTCTGTAGGTACTATGAATTGATTTACATGAATTTTCAAAGTTGCAAAGTCCTTTTTGAAACACCCTGGTCGGTCACTGTTGCCGAGCGGTTCTAGGCGCTTCAGTGTGGAACCGCGCTACCACAGGTTCGAATCCTGCCTCGGGCATGGATGTGTGTGATGTCCTTAGGTTAGTTAGGTTTAAGAAGTTCTAAGTTCTAGGGGACTGATGACCTCAGATGTTAACTTCCATAGTGCTCAGAGCCATCTGAACCATTTTTTTTTAACACCCTGTATAGAGTACTCCTAGTCGTGCTTGGAATCTGTAAGTGTTGATCAACGCCCATTTCCTGGATCACGATCGAAGCGGAAATTCGCTAGTTCATTCCCCTCATTCTTGACTCTCCAGTTCTAATCGAGTTAGCATCTTTATAGACAGGGAAAAGGAAGTATCCGAGAATATGACTATACAGTGTCCACTTCATAAGCCTTCCCACCGCTAACAACAGTAAGAAGGATGACATAAGTTCATCATCATAACCAAGTAATAAGCCTAGTGTCGTATTGCGGTATCCTTTCATCTCTTAAACTCCCAAACCACTAATTATTGATTGAAAACTTGATTGATGATTCCCTGTGTTCTATGGCAGCTTTTCGTTTTTATGTGTCTCTGGAACCTCTCGATAAAGCAATGTGTGGCCTAAACGTTTAAAATAATTGATTTGCTGTGTTATTCAATTGTCTGTACAAATTTCGCTTCTGTTCGTCGTTTTACTCAAGAAAGCCGTACTTTTACTTTCCGTTGTTGTAATTACTATATTGTAAATTCTCGATATAACATTAAGACGGTTGGCTTAGGTATTGCAATTCATCTTCAGTATTCGCAAAGAGAGTCTGATAGCACGCAGGTATTGTGGTAAATAAGGTATTATTATATTTTATTTGGATATTCCGTTAGATATTTAATCGCCTAGGTCGTTGACGTAATTCCACAACGTATTGTTTTCCGTTCAGAAAACTCTGCTTCTGTTTTTAATTCCGTGGTATAAAGCATTTAGGTGTTTCATGTGCTAATATTTAAATAAGACAAGTGCTTTCTCATAATCAGTGAACGCACTATGGGGCTCTCTATTAAATTCTTCTCGTTTTTCGATTATAACTTTTCAGGAACAGCGGCTAATAATACAGGACCTTCATTTCAGAAACAATTTTGTTCTTCACTTAACAGATCTTTATAGCGAGTTCTGAGCTTTATTTAGCCCACGAGGTGAGTCTGAAGCGGCAACGTCAAGAAACCGGGAAGAAATGTCACGTCGTGCAAGACAATAAGTAACGCGGAGGGTTTAGAATGTTTGAAAATAGAGCCGAAATCTGTCGAGAAGGATTGGCCACATAGCGATGACTAGCAGACTCTGCGAGATCAAAACACCAGTGAGATTCTTTTACGGGTTTCTTCGTTAGTGTACTACAGTGAAGTTCAGACATCACGCTTGTGGCTGCCGCCTCGCTTTGGTGGTGTTGGTTGGGGTCGCTTTGGATTGTCATTAAAAAAATAGTTCAAATGGATCAAAGCACTATGTGACTTAACATCTGAGGTCATCAGTCCCCTAGACTTAGAACTACTTAAACCTAACTAACCTAAGGACATCACACACATCCATGCCAGAGGCAGGATTCGAGTCTGCGACCGTAGCAGCAGCGCGGTTCCAGACTGAAGCGCCTAGAACCGCTCGGCCACATCGGCCGACGATTGTCATTTCGTTCTGACCATTTCCTGTTTATTGCTGTTCACTGTCACCTGCCAACAAGTCAGGTCAACGCGCTGTCTCTGGTCGGAATTTCATCTTTTGCCATCTCGGAACTTCTGCTTGAAGGGACCTGTGCCTCTGGATGTGCGGCTGGACTGGCATCCGGTGCAGGTCCTTGGGGGAGATCCTCCGTGGGCAATATACTCCGACGTGACAAAAATCGTGGGATATCGACATCCGCATATGCAGATGGCGGTAGTACCGCGAACATAAGGTATGAAAGGGCAGTGCATTGGCGGAGCTGTCATTTATACTCAGGAGATTCATACGAACAGGTGTCCGATGTGAGTATGGCCTCACGATGGGAATTAACAGACGTTGTAACTAGACGAATGGGACATCCCAGTTCGGAAATCTTTAGGTAATTTAATATTCCGAGACCACAGTGTCAAGAGTGTCAAGAGAATACCAAATTTCTGGCACTACCTCTCACCACGGACAACGCAGAGATCGACGTCTTCACTTAACGACCGAGAACAGCGGCGTTTGCATAGAGCTGTCACTGCTAACAGACTGCGAGAAATAATCGCAGAAACCAATGTGGGACGTACGACGAATCTGTCCGTTAGGACTGTGAGGCGAATTTTGGCCTTTATGGGCTGTGGCAGCAGACGACCGACGCGAGTGCCTTAGCATGACATTGGCTGTAGCGCCTCTCCTGGGCTCGGGACCATATCGGTTTGTCCCTAGATGACTGGAAAACCGTAGCCTAGTGAGATGCGTCCGATTTCAATTGGTGAGAGCTGATAGGAAGGGGTCGGGTGTGGCGCCGCCGCCACGAAGCCGTGGCTCCAAGTTGTCAACAAGGCACTGTGCAAGCTGGTGGTGGCTCCATAATGGCGTGGGTTGTGGTTGCATGGAATGGGTCCTCTGTCCAACTGAACCGAGCACTGAGCCAAACTTGTTCCCAAACAACGATGGAATTTTTGTGGATGGTAATGCACCAGGTCACAGTTGTACGAAGTTGGTTTCAAGAACATTCTGGACAGTTCGAGCGAACGATTTGGCCACCCCAATCGCCCAACATGAACCCCGTCGCACATTTACGGTAAGTAACAGAGAGGCCAGTTGGTGCACAAAATCCTGCACTGGTAACACATTCGCAATTGTGAACGGCTGCTAAGGCAGTATTTCTGCAGGGCAGTTCCAACGACTTGTTGAGTCCGTGCCACGTCCAGTTTCTGTCATACGCCGGGCAAAAGGAGATCCGACACGATATTAGGAGGTGTCCCATGAGTTCTGTCACCTCAGTGACTTTACTGCACTTCACTTGGCGGCCACTGTGTATTCCAGGGTGGGTCGGGGTCACATTCGGTACAGAATGTCGCCTAGATGATAGAATGCACGTCCATTTCAGCATTCTATAAAAATCTCTTTAAGTCAGAAAACGTACGTCTGGAACACAGTACTGCATGGAAGTGAATCATACATGAACTAACACAATAGTCGCCTCACAGCGGCATCGAAGTTGACCCGAAATTTCTTCTACTACCAGGCGTCGAACCTGCTGCCTACTACACTGAAGAGACAAAGAAAGTGGTATTTTACTGTATTGTATTGCATGTTAACCAGGGGCCTAGAAACAACGGAGAGGCTCCATCCCCTCCGTAGCCGCAGTGGTCCACAACCCCACGACGACTACCGCAGTCCACTTCACTTCTCCGCCGCCCGACACTGAACCACGCTTTCAGGGTTATTGTGCGGTTCGGCCCCCGGTGGACCCCCCCCCCAGGGAACGGGAACGTCTCACACCAGACGAGTGTAACCCCTCATGTTTGCGTGTTAGAGTAATGGTGGTGTACGCGTACGTGGAGAACTTGTTTGCGTAGTAATCGCCGACATTGTGTAGCTGAGGCGGAATAAGGGGAACCAGCCCGCATTCGCCGAGGCAGATGGAAAACCGCCTAAAAACCATCCACAGACTGGCCGGCTCATCGGACCTCGTCACGAGTCCGCCGGGCGGATTCGTGCCGGGGACCAGGCGCTCCTTCCCAATGCGGAAAGCCGTGCGTAGACCGCACGGCTAACCGGGCGGCCAAACAAAGTGGTGCACCTGCCTAATATCGTGTAGAACGCCGCGAGCACGCAGAAGTGCCGCAACACGGCATCGCCTTGATTCGACTAATGTCTGAAGTAGTGCTGAAGGGAATTGACACCTGCAGGACTGTCCATAAATCCGTCAGACTACAACGTGGGAACATATAGACCACATTGTCCGAGGAAGAACCTGAGAACTTCTGATTTCTTTTATTTCATTCCATTTCGCCTGTATGTTACGAGGGGTGGAGATCTCTTCTAAAAATGTAAATGTCGTGTGACTAGGGCCTCCCGTCAGAAGAACAACACGTTGCAAGGCATCCCAGATATGCTCAGTAATGTTCATGACTGGTGAGTTTGGTGGCCAGCAGAAGTGTTTAAACTCAGAAGAGTGTTCGTGGAGACACATTGTAACAATTCTGGACCAGTGCGGGGTCGCATTGTCATGACAGAATTGCCGAAGTCCGTCGGAATGCACAATGACGTGAACGGATGCAGGCGATCAGACAGGATGCTTAAATACGTGTCACCTGTCAGAGACCTATCTAGACGTATCAGGAGTCCCATATCACTCTAACTACAGACGCCCCACATCATTACAGAGCCTCCACCAGCTTGAACAGTCCCCTGCCGACATGCAGACTCCATGGATTCATGAGGTTGTCTCCATACTCGTAGGCATCCATCTGCTCGGTACAATTTGAAACGAGACTCCTCCGACCAGGAACATGTTTCCAGTCATCAACAGTCCATTGTCGGTACTGACGAGCCCAGGCGATGCTTAAAGCTTTGTGTCGTGCAGTCATCAAAGGTACAGCTCCGAAAGCCCATACCGATGATATGTGTGTGTGTGAAATCTTATGGGACTTAACTGTTAAGGTCATCAGTCCCTAAGCTTACACACTACTTAACCTAAATTATCCTAAGGACAAACACACACACCCATGCCCGAGGGAGGACTTGAACCTCTGCCGGGACCAGCCGCACAGTCCATGACTGCAGCGCCTAAGACCGCTCGGCTAATCCCGCGCGGCCCATACCGATGACGTTTCTTTGAATGGTTCGTACGCTGACGCTTGTTGATGGCCCAGCACTGAAATCTGCAGCAATTTGCGCAAGGGTTGCCCTTCTGTCACCTTCATCGATTCTCTTCAGTCGTCGTTGGTTCCGTTCTTGCAGGATTTTCTTCCGGCAGCAGCGACGTCGGAGATTTGATGTTTTCCCGGATACACTCGTGAAATGATCGTACGGGAAAATGAAGATAGTAACTGTTCCGAAAGAACAGATACCAATGATGACCATGCAGCTTCTCTACAAAGAAATGATAATTAATCGAACCCTCAGCTGCCAACAGGTGTTCTTGATATAAATCAATGGGACAGCTGAAAATCCCCACTTCATTGGTACCTCGGTGATGCTGTGTCCCGTCGCTCGTGCGCCGAATACAGCACCATGTTTAAACTCACTTAAATCTTGATAACCTGCCGTTGTAGGAGCAGTAACCGATCCAACAACTGCGCCAGACACTTGTCTTATATAGGCGTTGTCGACAGCAGCGCCATATTCTGCCTGTTTGCATAACCCTGTATTTGAATGCACATGCCTGTATCAGTTTCTTTGGCACTTCAGTGTAGTTGACCACGATAGCTAACGGGCGCTTGAGGGATCTCGACTGCGCAGGCGGACACTTAACAAGTGGCGCGAGGCATTGGGGACTGGCGGACCAATGCGCGTCGCGTGCAGTGATATAAATCACGGCAGGAGCACAAACCAGCTGCGGTAGACAGGAATGTGGCGCGCGTCTCGACTTGAACGGAACGCCCCTGCAACTAACACCGGTGATCTTTATTACTCGCAGCTCACGCTGTTCAGGCACGCGGTTGCGCAGCGGCGAACCCGCCCCAGATGCCAAGACAGCTGCGAAGCGGCGCCCGTCGCTATGAGGCAAGAGGCGGCTGTCTTGTCCGTCTGTCAGCGGTCGGCTGCCGCCCGTCAGAATGCCTGCGCGCGCTCCAGAACCCGCATGCGGCACACACGACACCACAAAACGTAAGGAGCGCCAGCTAGCTCTGTGTTAAATGCCCTCAGACTATCATACATGTTTGACAAATTCGCTCATTTCTAGCCAGGTTTGTCAAGCAAGCCCGTACATTTTCATATGACATTGTCTGTTTAATCTCGTTTTGTTGAAGCAAAAATCAAAATGAGAGATTTACCAGCCGTCCGGGGTGGCCGAGCGGTTCTAGACGCTACAGTCTGAAACCAAGCGGCCGCTACGGTCGCAGGTTCGAATCCTGCCTCGGGCATGGATGTGTGTGATGTCCTTAGGTTAGTTAGGTTTAAGTAATTCTAAGTTCTAGGGGACTGATGACCTGAGACGTTAAGTCCCATAGTGCTCAGAGCCATTTGAACCAGCCAGATTTACCTGTGAAAATCTGCGAAAGGAAATATTACTCTAAGAACCTGACGATTACATCAACATTCTTCTAATGGACAAGAAGGGACGTCGAACAAATGTGCAGAACTATAGACCTATATCTCTAACGTCGATCAGTTGTAGAATTTTGGAACACGTATTATGTTCGAGTATAGTCACTTTTTTTTGGAGACTAGAAATCTACTCTGTAGGAATCAGCATGGGTTTCGAAAAAGACGATCTTGTGAAACCCCGTGCACGAGACTCAGAGGGCCATAGACACGGGTTCCCAGGTAGATGCCGTGTTTCTGGACTTCCGCAAGGCGTTTGATACAGTTCCCCACAGTCGTTTAATGAACAAAGTAAGAACATACGGACTATCAGACCAATTGTGTGATTGGATTGAAGAGTTCCTAGATAACAGAACGCAGCATGTCTTTCTCAATGGAGAAAAGTCTTCCGAAGTAAGGCTCAAATGGTTCAAATGGCTCTGAGCACTACGGGACTTAACTTCTGAGGTCATCAGTCCCCTAGAACTTAGAACTACTTAAACCTAACTAACCTAAGGACATCACACACATCCATGCCCGAGGCAGGATTTGAACCTGCGACCGTAGTGGTCACGCGGTTCCAGACTGAAGAGCCTAGAACCACATGGCCACACCGGCCGGCCCGAAGTAAGAGTGATTTCAGGTGTGCCGCAGGGGAGTGTCGTAGGACCGTTGCTATTCACAATATGTATAAATGACCTTGTGGATAACATCGGAAGTTCACTGAGGCTTTTTGCAGATGATGCTTTCGTAAATCGAGAGGTTGTAACAATGGAAAATTGTACTGAAATGCAGGAGGATCTGCAACGAATTGACACATGCTGCAGGGAATGGCAATTGAATCTCAATGTAGACATGTGTAATGTGCTGCGAATACATGGAAAGAAAGATCCTTTATCATTTAGCTAGAATATAGCAGGTTAGCAACTGGAAGCAGTTAATTCCATAAATTATCTGGGAGTAGGCATTAGAAGTGATTTAAAATGGAATGACCATATAAAATTAATCGTCTGTAAAGCAGATGCCAGCTGAGATTCACTGGAAGAATCCTAAGGAAATGCAGTCCGAAAATAAAGGAAGTAGGTTACAGTACACTTATTCGTCCACTGCTTAAATACTGCTCACCGGTGTGGGATCCATACCAGATATGGTTGATAGAAGAGATAGAGAAGATCCAACGGAGAGCAGCACGCTTCGTTGCAGGATCATTTAGTAATCGCGAAAGCGTTACGGAGATGATAAACTCCAGTGGAAGACTCTGCAGGAGAGACGCTCAGTAGCTCGGTACGGGCTTTTGTTGAAGTTTCGAGAACAAGCAGTATATTGCTCCCTCCTACGTATATCTCGCGAAGAGACCATGAGGATAAAATCAGAGAGATTAGAGCCCACACAGAGGCATACCGACAATCTTTTTTTCCACGAACAATATGAGACTGCAATAGAAGGGAGAACCGATAGAGGTACTCAAGGTACCCTCCGCCACACTCCGTCAGGTGGCTTGTTGAGTATGGATGTAGATGTAGATAATTAAACTTATTAAAACTTATGAAATGCCTCCTAGCAGAGCAAACCTGCCTGTCAAGTTCGCTCTTGTCTAGCCACGAAGTGTCAAACAAGCCCGCACACGTACTAAGAAACCTTGTCAATTTAACCTTCCTTTTGAAGCAGACATTTTTCGTATATGCTGTATTTTGGCATCAATGGGAACGGCAACAAACGCAGATAAAGCGATTCTAACATTGCCTCTGGCATTGTGTTTAAAGAACAAGAAAACAAGCCGCTGGTCCAGGGAATGGATTGAAATGACCAATATACAACTGAAAACACGTTAATAGGAATGTTACACTCAGTGCCTGATGATTACGTAACTGTCCGCGGATGGACAGTGAAACGTTTGATGACTTGTTCAGCGTTACTTCGCCCTCACATTGGAAAAGAAGGCACCCGTAGGCGAAAATTTATTCCCCTCTACTTACTCCTCTACTGACAGTTCATTAAAATACCACAACATGGGAACATATAGCCCACACTGTTCGAGGAAGAACCGAAGAACTTCCAATTTCCTTTATTTCATTCCACACCGCTTGTACATTACTGTATGCCCAAAATATTGATTTTGTTCATAACCTCTTCATGCGTAATATGTGGCTGGGAACGATGTGGTACCCCTGCCATTTTGGTAATTTTCAGTGCTTTGGTTTTTATATTTGATGGTAGTTTTCAAAGTAGTGGAACCTCACGACACAGTGGGATAAATCGCAATAAAACAATTTTTCACTAAACATATTCCGCGAAATGTCAACACATCAACGTCCACCATCTTGTCAAACGTTCTGTCAATAAAAATATCTCTCAAACACGTCAAACACTATCTATGCTTGACAAACACGTCAAACTGCACCGCACCTGTTCAAATATTTGGCAAGCATAGTTAAATTTGACAAAATGTTTGATCGTTTACAGCGGCCTTTATCTAGACACGGATTTGCCAAACAAGATTGTACACGTTCAAACGATGTTTTCAATTTAACGTCACTTGTTCGTGTGTTTTTGACAGTAGTGAGAACTACCACGAATAGAGACAAAGCAATCGCGGCATAGACTTTGGCACTAAAAAATAGGAAGAAAACACAACCCTGGTCCAGGGAATGGCTTAAAATGAGAGCTTTATTCATGAAAATCTGCTAAAGGAAATATTACTCTCAGAACCTGATGATTACAACAAATTTATGCGTATGGAGAACGAAAGTTCTCAAGGCCCTCCTAAAAGAGCCAACTTGCCTCTCAGGTTCGTTCTTATATAGCCACGGATGTGTCAAACAAGCCCGTACACGTACCAAGTAAACTTGTCAGTTTAACCTTACTTTTGAAGCAGAAGCTTTTTGGCTCCAAGCACTATAGGACTTAACATCTGAGGTCATCAGTCCCGTAGTCTTAGAACTACGTAAACCTAGCTAACCTTAGGACGTCACACACATCCATGCCCGAGACAGAATTCGAACATGCAACCGTCTAGAACCGCTCGGTCACAGCGGCCGGGCAGAAGCTTTTCCTGTATACTGCATTTTGTCACTAGCGGAAATAGCAACAAATGCAGATAAAACTTTGTCTCTGCCACTGTATTTAAAGAAGAAGAAAACCAGATGCTGGTCCAGGGAATGGATTGAAATGAGCAATATACAACTGAAAACACATTAATGGGAATGTTACACTCACAACCTAATGATTACATAGCTCTCCGTGGATGGACAGTGAAACGTTTGAGAACTTGTTCAGCGTTACTTCACCCTCACATTGAAAAAAATACAATTATGCGAAAATTTATTGTCAGTGCTTTTTTATTTTTGTACTTTATGGTAGTTTTCATATTTGTGAAAACACGCGATACAGTGAGACAAAGTGTAATAAAACACTTTTTCACTAAACTTATTCGGCGACACATCCAACACAACACAATGTTCGCTATCTTGTCAAACTTTCCATCAATCAAAAATTCTCGCAAACACGTCAAACACAATCTATGCTGACAAACACGTCAAACAGTGCCCTATACGGTCAAATATTTGGTAAGAGTAGTTAAGTTTAATAAAATGTTTGACCGTTTGCGGGGGCCTTGAAACTTTTTGTCAAACTTCACTGTGATTACCAAATATTTGACTGTGTACGGTGCTGTTTGACGTGCTTGTCAAGCATAGAGCGTGTTTGACAGGAATTTCGATTAATGGAAAGCTTGACAAGATGGCGGACGTTGTTGTTTAGTGAAAAATTACTTTGTTACAATTTATCTCACTGTGTCGTGAGTTTCTGGAATACGACGGAAACTACGATCAAGGATAAAAACAAACAGCACTGACATTACCAAAGTGGAAGAGATATCACATCTTTCCCACCCACATATTACGCAAGAAGAGGTTATGAAAAAAATCACTATTTTACGAATAAAATACAAGCGAGAGTGCAATGAAACAAAAGTAATCGAAAATCTTAGGTTCTCTCATGGAAGATCTGGGCTATATGTTCATACGTTGTGGTACTTCAATAAAATGTTATTAGAGGAGCAAGCAGAAGACAATACATTTTCGCGTACCGGTACATGTGTCCTTTTTTGGTGTGAGGGCGAAGTATCTCTAACCAAGTTATTAAACATTTCAATGTCCAGCCGCAGAAAGTTGACATAATCATCAGGTTCTGAGTGTAACGTTCCCATTAACAGGTTTTCAGTTGTATATTTCTATCTCATTTTAAACCATTCCCTAGACCAGCATCCTGTTTTCTTCTTCTTCTTTAAACGCAATACTGAAGTTAGTGCCACGACTGCTTTGTCTGAATTTGTCGCCATTCTCACTGTTGTCAAAATACGAACACAAACAGTGTCTGCTTCGAAGTGAGGTTAGACTGACAAACTTTGTACGTGTACGGGCTCGTTTGATAAATCCGCGGCTAGACAAGGCTCATATGACAAGCAGATTTGCTCGTTTGTGGGGGCCTCTAGGATACTGAAACAGAGAATGACAGCAGCGCTCCTAGTGGCCTGGCAATGAAAAACGAATATGGGAAAATATGGAGAGAAAAATCCTTATTGTTGTTTTTCGAAGTACGAGTGTTACTTCATCATATTTTTCATTTATACTTCATGCGTGGTTCTTATAGTCTGCTGCTAAAGCGGGACGCTGGCAACGTTTTTGTGGCCTTACAAAGTAATATATTCGAGAAAAATCGGTCACAAAATAAGATTTCGTAGCTGAGGTACATAGTCATGGAAAGTTTTGTAAATGACGTTGTGATCACCATTTGACTGTAAACGTATTTGTTTTTAAAACACAATATTGCACTTTCGATCATGTGTCCATTACCAAGCACAGATAATTGAGCTTTAGCACATGTCAAAACCGAAAAATCATCTGACATGACATGACGCAGGACCTGGTTTCTTTGTACTTTCTTGTGTGTATTATACTCTTTGAATTGTTCTGTAAATATATTGCTCCTATTCTGCAGCTTTTAAACAGATTTTGATGATGCTGAGCAACAGCCATACAATAATTTTCAAACAAACACACCGCCATTGTTGTTTATTTAATTACAAATCCAGGTTTCGGTCTTTTATGCCATTTTCAAGTGATTATGTCATTAATATACACTACTGGCCATTAAAAGTGCTACCCCAAGAAGAAATGCAGATGATAAACGGCTATTCATTGGACAAATATATTATACTAGAACTGACATGTGATTACATTTTCTCGCAATTTGGGTGCATAGATCCTGAGAAACCAGTACCCAGAACAACCACCTCTGGCCGTAATAACGGCATTGATACGTCTGGGCATTGAGTCAAACAGAGCTTGGATGGCGTGTACAGGTATAGCTGCCCATGCAGCTTCAACATAATACCACAGTTCATCAAGAGTAGTGACTGCCGTATTGTGACGAGCCAGTTGCTCGGCCACCATTGATCAGACGTTTTCAGTTGGTGAGAGATCTGGAGAATGTGCTGGCCAGCGCAGCAGTCAAACATTTTATGTATCCAGAAAGGCCTGTACAGGACCTACAACATGTGGTCGTGCATTATCCTGCTGAAATGTAGGGATTCGTAGAGATCGAATGAAGGGTTGAGCCACGGGTCTTAACACATCTGAAATGTAACGTCCACTGTTCAAAGTGCTGTCAATGCGAACAAGAGGTGACCGGGACGTGTAACCAATGGCACCCCATACCATCACGCCGAGTGATACGCCAGTATGGCGATGACGATTACATGCTTCCAATGTGCGTTCACCGCGATGTCGCCAAACACGGATGCGACCATCATGATGCTGTAAACAGAACCTGGATTCATTCGTAAAAATGAAGTTTTGCCATTCGTGCACCTAGGTTCGTCTTTGAGTACACCATCGCAGGCGCTCCTGTCTGCGATGCAGCGTCAAGAGTAACTGCAGCCATGGTCTCCGAGCTGATAGTCCATGCTGCTGCAAACGTCAAAAATGGTTCAAATGGCTCTGAGCGCTATGGGACTTAACTTCTTAGGTCATCAGTCCCCTAGAACATAGAACTACTGAAACCTAACTAACCTAAGGAAATCACACACATCCATGCCCGAGGCAGTATTCGAACCTGCGACCGTAGCAGTCGCGCGGTTCCAGACTGTAGCGCCTAGAAACGTCGTCGAACTGTTCGTGCAGATGGTTGTTGTCTTGCAAACGCCACCATCTGTTGACTCATGTATCGAGACGTGGCTGCACGATCCGTTACAGCAATAAGATGCCTGTCATCTCGACTGCTAGTGATACGAGGCCGTTGGGATCCAGCACGGCGTTCCGTATTACCCTCCTGAACCCACCGGTTCCATATTCTGCTAACAGTCATTGGATCTCGACCAACGCGAGCAGCAATGTCGCGATACGATAAACCGCAATTGCGATAGGCTACACTCCGACCTTTATCAAAGTCGGAAACGTGATGGTACGCATTTCTCCTCCTTACACGAGGCATCACAACAACGTTTCACCAGGCAACGCCGATCAACTGCTGTTTGTGTATGAGAAATCGGATGGAAACTTTCCTCATGTCAGCATGTTGTAGGTGTCGCCACCGGCGCCAACCTTGTGTGAATGCTCTGAAAAGCTAATCATTTGCATATCACAGGAGCTTCTTCCTGTCGGTTAAATTTCCCGTCTGTAGCACGTCATCTTCGTAGTGTAGCAATTTTAATGGCCAGTAGTGTATTTTGTAGGGCATCAAGCTCAAAATTGGCCATAAATTAAGAAAAACATTCGCTCATCACCAAATGCCAGGTGTAAAATCATCATCTTGCAAAAATATATGTAAATAATAGGTTCACAGGTTTGCTTTGGTGTACACTTTGGTTTATACCAAAATAAACCTGTTTTTATTAAATTTGGGATGCTCCCACTATTATTTAAATAATAGGTTTCAGGTTTGCTTTGGTATACACTTTGGTATATACCAAAATAAACCTGTTTTTATTAAATATGAGATGCTCCCACTTTTATTTACTGATCTTTTTACAAGATGATGATTTTACAGCTGGCATTTCGTGGGAGCGAATATTTTTCTTAATTAATGACCAATTTTGACCTTAATGTCCTGCAAAAGATGTTAATGACATAAACTCAGTGACTTGAAACTGTCATAAAAGGCCGAAACATGGGCTGTAATTAAATAAACAACAATACAGTCAAATGGCTGTGTGTTTGAAAAAACTGCATAGTTTTTGCAGGCATTCGAAACACTGGGCAGGGTAAATGATTCCATATTATTTTTTTTTTTTTTTTTTTTGTAGATCAGAAGCTGGTTTCATCGCATAGTATTCTGTGGACTCAGGTCTATTGGTTACTGCCTGCGAATCGGTGTGTGATCAGCTAGATTTAAATGAATTATAAGTATGTTCCTTTTATTGTACATTATTTGTGTTCCATCCGTTTTTCGTACTCTCTCGAATTTAAAGGAGTTTTGTGAATTTTCATTGGAGAGATAAGACGATTTTACACATTTATTTCTACTAAAATGTATTGTTTGTAGCCGGCCGTAGTGGCCGAACGGTTCTAGGTGCTACAGTCTGGAACCGCGCGGCCGCTACGGTCGCAGGTTCGAATCCTGCCTCGGGCATGGATGTGGGTGATGTCCTTAAGTTAGTTAGGTGTAGGTAGTTCTAAGTTCTAGGGGACTGATGACCTCAGAAGTTAAGTCCCATAGTGCTCAGATGCAGGCATACAACAGATGGTATACCACATGCAAAAATGCATTGACCTCCACGGCGATTATTTGTAAAACAGGTAAAAGTCTAAGCTTTTCACACGTGTGTTATCCAATGACAATACACATGCATGGGAGACATTTCACAGCTGGAGAGGAGCTGAAAGAACATGTTTTAAGCTACCTTCGTGGCACAGCGGGAGATTTCTACGATGCAGGCATACAACAGATGGTATACCACATGCAAAAATGCATTGACCTCAACGGCGATTATTTGTAAAACAGGTAAAAGTCTAAGCTTTTCACACATGTGTTATCCAATGACAATACACATGTTTTCATTGTGAAAAGTAAATCGGAACCTTATTTTACGATAGCAATTCTGTCAAAAGCTGCTAACATGGACTGCTGAAAACGGGTGCAAACGAAAATGAAGTAGAATAAAAGCAATATACTTACGGATTCATAAGCAGTAACAAATATAAGTAAGCTCGCAGAACACCATATGACAAAACCAACTTCTGTTTTATATGAAACAAAAGAAATCTGGAATCATTTTCTCTGCCCAGTATTACAGACGTGAGCAGAAACCAAGCAGAATATGAGCAATATATTTACAACACGAACCAGAGTCCAATGTACAAAAGAACTTGTGATCAGAAACACAATGTGATGAAACCAGGTTGTGTTTTGAACGAAACGAAAACAAATATCGAAGACTTGAAATCACCCAATAAAAAAACCAGATAATTGCGGACTGATAAATCATAAAGCGGTACGCTCCAAGTGGCCTGGCAGCGAACTAAGGTCGTGTTACCCTGAAGTCCCTATATAAGAGTTTCAGTCCCCGTCGTGGGGCCGACCAACAATGCGTGACCCCTTCCCCCCCCCCCCCCCCCTCCCATCGGCTCCCATCGGCTTATGGTCTCTCTTACACGGTCGACACTACTGCAGCGCCCCTGGCGTTTTATTACCGCTCTGAGTGTCGCCTGTGACGAGGTGGCGTTCACACAACAGTGAGAAAATTGCGTACGTCGATAGAGCTGCCTGCTGTGTAGTATGGCAAATGAACGGTGAAACTGGTGTTATGAGGCACCACTCTTTTTACGACAAAATCAGCTTGTAATAACAGAATGTAGGAACAAGGAATGATATTTGCTAAGCAACGTAAAATTCATAGTGGATGTTCTTGGCAAAGGTCGTACGGCAAATTCTCCATTCTGAATAAAATTGTATGCTTACAACCCAAACGTTTCAAAACGTCTACGTTCATTTGCTCGAGAAAATATGTAATCTACTTACAAGCAAATCAAATCATATAGACAAGGCAGTAAATTGCACCTTTTTACTTTATTGTTTGTATCTTTTTTTCCGAGTGCCAAATACGAGGAAAATCATTGTCACCCTTGAATACAGGTTTTCCCAGAAGAAATGGTCAATATTCAAGGATATGGCAGGACCGACAGTCGAAGGAAAAAGTCAAACAAACATAGTCTGTACACAACTAAAACAGTGAGACCTTACCATACAAGCGGTTTGCAATCAAATTGTGTGCGTGCAGAATATCGTCACAGTTATATAATTGGATTCGTGATTTCCTGTCAAAGAGGTCACAATTCGTAGTAATTGACGGAAAATCGTCAAGTAAAACAAGTGATTTTTGACGTTCCTCAAGGTTGTGTTTAAGGCCCACTGCTGTTCCTTATCTATATAATCGATCTAGGAGACAATCTGAGCCGCCGTCTTAGGAATTTATGCAATTCTGTACAATAAATGGCATAACACCACTGATAAATGTAGACTATGAACAGATGTCTGTTACTAAGGCAGAATACTCAAGATTTCTGGGTTTGTGCATTGATGAGAAACTGAACTGGAAGAAACACATCGATGATCTGATGAAACGGTTACATTCAGCTACTTATGCTATTAGGGTTATTGCAAGTTTTGGTGATAAACATATCAGTAAATTAGCCTACTATGCCTATTTTCATTCAGTGCTTTCATATGGCATCATATTTTGGGGCAATTCGTCATTAAGAGAGAAAGTATTCATTGCACAAAAGCGTGTAATCAGAATAGTCGCTGGAGCCCACCCAAGATCACCTTGTAGACATTTATTTAAGGAACTCGGGATATTCACAATACCTTCGCAATACATATATTCTCTTATGATATTTGTCATTAATAATCCATTCCAATTCAAAAATAACAGCTAAGTGCATAGCTACAACACTAGAAGAAAGGATGATCTTCACTATTCTGGATTAAATCTCACTTTGGCACAGAAAGGGGTGAATTATGCTGCTACAAAAATCTTTGGTCATTTGCCAAATAGCATTAAAAGTCTGACAGATAGCCAACCAACATATAAAAGCAAATTAAAAGAATTTCTGAATGACAACTCCGACTCAATAGGACTTCTTAGATATGAAGTAGTAACCGTGAAAAAAAAATGTATAAAGAAAACTTATGTTTAAGTGACACGTTCCACGTCGTTTCGAAATGTCATATTCATGATCTATGGAACAAGGATTGATGTATGTATGTACGATGATACTGTCGTTTGTCGTCTAGTAAAGTGATCAGAAAATCAAAACCAATTGCAAAACGATTTGGATAAGATATCAGCCTGATGCGAAAATTGGCAGTTGACCCTAAACAATGATAAGTGTAGGGTCATCCCAATGAGTGCTAAAAGGAATTCGTTAAACTTCGATTACACGATAAATCAATCAAATCTAAAGGCCGTAAATTCAGTTCAATACCTACGAATTACACTTAGAAACAACTTAAATTCGAAAGAACACACAGAAAATGTTGTGGAAAATGCGTTTCATTGGCAGAACACTTAGAAGATGCAACAGATGTAGTAAAGAGAGTGCCTACACTACGCTTGTCCGTCCTCTTTTGGAGTACCGCTGCGAGGTGTGGGATTCTTACCAGATAGGATTAACGGAGTACACCGGGAAAGTTCAAAGAAGGGCAGCACGTTTTGCATTATCGCGAAATAGCGGAGAGAGTGTCACGGGCATGACACAGGATTTTGGTGGACATAATTAAAACAAAGGCATTCCTCCTTGAGGCGGAATCTTCTCACGAAATTTCAGTCGCTAACTTTCTCCTCCGAATGCGAAAATGTTTTGTCGACGCCGACCTACATAGGGAGAAACGATCACCATGATAGTAAGGGAAATCAGAGCTCCTACAGAAAGATATAGATGTTCGTTTTTTTTTCGCGTGCTGTTCTAGAGTGGAATAATAGAGAATTATTGTGAAGGTGGTTCGATGAACCCTCTGCCAGCTCTTCAGTGTGATTTGCAGAGTAGCCATGTAGATGAAGACGTTATTGTCTGTGCCCTGTATGGATTCAGAACTGAAGTAACAGTATGTAAATGAACCACCAATGATGTAAATGAAAAGTATAAATATTTTGAAGAGTAATCAGGAGTCGATAAATTGTAACTTTCAGTAAATGGCTGTTGATCTACCAACCAGAAGCCATAAATTAAAATAATGATATGAATCTCCATTATGATTGTGTGGACACACCCGCGATTGTTATATTAGTTAAAAAAAATTCTTGATGAGGGACATGTATTGTCACTAACCTAACAACACGGAGAGAGTAAGAACATAGTGCTACACGTTGATCTGTAGCTGATATTTTGGTATGGCTGAAACAGGTTACGTAATGAAATAAATGAAGTTGTGTCTAACACTCAAAAAAAAAAAAAATCAGCTGGCTGGATGACGTAACTCGGGGCACACCCGACTAACAGTACGTCATCTGTTCGCGAGCAGCGTTATTCTTTGGATCACTGGTTCTACATAAGACAGGCGAATAACAAGGCAGTGTGGCATGCATGTAGCGTTTCAGCCAGTGTGTGGTTTCAGCTGTTTCCCTGCAGAGTTGCATCTGCAGTGCGTAGAGACTGCAGGTCCCACTATGAGGCGCCATAAATTGTTCTTGGCGCCCGCGTGGCAAGCAGGAATGCGGCGGGCAAGAAACTCTGGCATGGGGCCCTGGGTTCGTGGCCAAGCAGAACAGAAGCAGCATTCCTGCCCCTGTTAGTCTGACGAGTCAACTAAAACACAGATTAATTAATCTGGACTATCCATCGTAGCGCATGGTGGTAACACAGTGGATTGTGGTAGTTATAATAAATAAAATAGCCTCAGGCTGTAAGGATGGTTTTATAAGTCTTTATTCCATCGCATAATTAAGGACCTTTTACCCCATCTCATAGTTTTGGACCTATGAGAATATGATTTAGATGTTTGATTATGTTAATTTTAGAAACTTGTATGTAATCTGTTACGTTCTCAGAGGTGTACAGAATAGTAATTTATTATGTCATGGCTCTTTTCTAGTTTTGCCTTATTGGTTTCACCTGCGTGAACGACTTATGACTTTAGAAACATTCGCACCCAAAATTTTTTTAACTTTAAACGAAAATTTGGATGCCAGCATTACATGATGAAGTATAACACGTAATACAGGTAATGCTTTTCCATTAATATCTTTATTGTGACTGTGAATGATGGCACCATGGGTCCGACAAGTTAATTATGTTAATTTTAGAAACTTGCACGACATAATATTACTTTCTCACATGTCAGTGTTAACCTAATTCCACTTTTTAAATAGATGTTCACTCGTATTCAGTATAGATGTTGCTGTCGGCGTCATAAATATTTTTGCTTATAGAGAGTGATTATATACTCCCAATACAACTAAACTCAGTTCAATTGCAAACTGATTAACAACAATCTGTAATAACGTTAACATTTAAAGATAGAAAATATTATTTACTTAATGTTTCGTATTTACTGTGTCTAATTATAATTCTTATATATTATGATTTAAGCACAAGACTAGTAACCTAACCTTACACTCGGTAGACTGGATAGCGTAGAACATTTACCTTACGAGAATTAGCTATGTGCACAGGTACCTCGGAAGATGAGACTTGAAGTCTCGAAATCGATCATGGGACAAAAAGATGAAAAATCATCCTTGCAGCGTCAGACTATTTTATTTATTATTAGTGAACTGACAAAATTTGATTCAGGAAGGACCAACAGGGTTCCAATGTGATCGTACGACAATTACGCAGTCGCGACAAATATATCCAAATGAACAAAACCACTTCCCCCAAAAAAGAAGTCTAGTAGTTTTCTTTCGATGAATTCTGCCTCTTGTGTCATGAATATTACGTCCTAACATACAGCGATGCTGTTTAATGTTTCATTTCCGTCATACTTCATCGAAAGAACTATTGGAAACTCAGTGTCCCGTATATCTGTGTGGAATCCAGACGACGATTCTGCAGGGACCAGAGCAGAAGAAAACTGATTAGCTTGCAATTAAATGTGGAACAAAAAGTCTTAGCAGTCTAGCAACTGTTTCTAAACAAATTGTTAAAAACATAAAGAAGCATATTCTCGTTTCACAGGACGGCAATGTGTCTCGTGGAGAATGTATCGTCTTTCCTCACAGGTATACGTAACGTTAAGTAGCTTACTACCATCTTTCCTGCAGACAAACTCGAACGCTTAACGGTGAAAAGACGAACATATTCACCTCATTTCTGTTAGGGAGAACTACGATCGAGGTAAAGTGATATATTTACTTCCATCGACCAGTTTACTGCAGCTGTTTGATCATTTGTTGACCATCATCTCCTGTTCTCATAACTTCTGCTGTTCTCGATGCGTCGAGTAAGACGTAATTGTGCGCTACGTTTTCGAATCGCGTAGTGACCAAGCACGAACTGTTACGTGAGTATTCAAGATTCCTCCTCTTTCTGAGTAACTAACTTGAGATTCGCATACCACGCATCTCAGACGTGCCCTGCATTGCTGAAATGCGGATCGTGCTATTGGTTGTAATTGGCTCTAATTCGACGCGGTCGGAGTCAAGGGAACGCCAAATTCGCAGTTCTTAGTAACGAACGCAGCTTTATTACAAAGAACAACTGGTTACTCACCAGGGACCAGACTCGCTTGTCCGCTGCTCCTGTTGCGACAACGCACAAATATTGTGAGACTATTGGCTCCAGGAAGCAGTCGAGCAACTACGAAAAATGTTCACTGTAATACACGTGAAACAAGTCATGAGTTTTACACAAACGGCTTCATCCGACACAAAGTAGTCTATGTATCATTGACGGGCACAATATTGTCCCAGCGAGAGATTAAAATATACTGCTCTCCAAAATAAAAGCTACAAAAAGAAATTTTGCAAGGCTGCGTTTATTTTGCCACTAAACAGTGTAAACAAGTTATAGCAAAGTAGAAACAATGTAAAGAATACAGAACAAAACAACTGCAACATGCATAAGATTAGACGAAAATGCTCTTCATTTTTTCCAACTTAACAGATTTGCACACACATTCCGACAACACTTTAATGTGCTCACAATGGGATGTGATCACCTGCGGCGACAATAAAGGCCTGACAACGACGAAGCATGCTGTGAATAACGTCACCGCTGTCACGTTGAGGCAGTAAAGCTGCGACTGCTGTGTTCGAA